>NC_072412.2:3873240-5123240 GCF_028858775.2 Pan troglodytes
TACACCAAATATGTGTTATATATACTGTAAATAAACTATCAAAAACTACAGTAATTATATTTAACATACTGTAAATAGAATATCAAAAATTACACCAAATGTATATTATATACTGTAAATAAAATATCAGAAAGTACAGTAAATATATTTCATATATTGTGCATATAATATTAACTAAAAGTACACCAAATACATTTATATACTTTTAATAAAATGTCAAAAAGGACGGTAAATGTATATGACACACCCCATATAAAATATCAAAAACTACACCAAATATATATTATATAATTTACATAAAATATCAAAAGGACACCAAATATATCTTATATACGCTATATAAAATATCAAAATGTACAGTAAATATATTTCATATATTTTACATATAACATTAACTAAAAGTTCACCAAATACATTTTATATACTGTACATAAAATATCAAAAAGTACACCAAATATGTGTTATATATACTGTAAATAAAGTATCAAAAACTACAGTAATTATATTTAATATACTGTACATAAAATATCAAAAATTACACCAAATGTATATTATATACTGTAAATAAAATATCAAAAAGGACAGTAAATATATATGACACACCCCATGTAAAATATCAAAAACTACACCAAATATATATTATATAAATTACATTAAATATCAAAAGGACAAGAAATATATCTTATATATTGTACATAAAATATCAAAAAGTACAGTAAATATATTTCATATATTGTACATATAATATTAACTAAAAGTACACCAAATACATTTTATATACTGTAAATAAAATATCAAAAATACAGTAAATATATATTACATGCTGTACATAAAATATCAAAAGTACACCAAATATGTGTTATATATACTGTAAATAAACTATCAAAAACTACAGTAATTATATTTAATATACTGTAAATTTAATATCAAAATTACACCAAATGTATATTATATAGTGTAAATAAAATATCAAAAAGGACGGTAAATATATATGACACACCACATGTAAAATATCAAAAACTACACCAAATATATATTATATAATTTACATAAATTATCAAAAGAACACCAAATATATCTTATATACTGTACATAAAATATCAAAAAGCATAGTAAATATATTTCATATATTGTACATATAATATTAACTAAAAGTACACCAAATACATTTTATATACTCTAAATAAAATATCAAAAAGTATAGTAAATATATGTTACAGACTGTACATAAAATAGCAAAAAGTACACCAAATATGTGTTATAAATACTGTAAATAAACTATCAAAAACTACAGTAATTATATTTAATATACTGTACATAAAATATCAAATATTACAGCAAATGTATGTTATATACTGTAAATAAAATATCAAAAAGGACAGTAAATATATATGACACACCCCATGTAAAATATCAAAAACTCCACCAAATATATATTATATAATTTACATTAAATATCAAAAGGACACCAAATATATCTTATATACTGTACATAAAATGTCAAAAATTACAGTAAATATATTTCATATATTGTACATATGATTTTAACCAAAAGTACACCAAATACATTTTATATACTGTAAATAAAATATCAAAAAGTACAGTAAATATATATTACATACTGTACATAAAATATCAAAAAGTTCACCAAATATGTGTGATATATATATTGTAAATAAACCATCAAAAACTACAGTAATTATATTTAATATACTGTACATAAGATATCAAAAATTACACCAAATGTATATTCTATACTGTAAATAAAATATCAAAAAGTACAGTAAATATATATTACACACCCTATGTAAAATATCAAAAACTACACCAAATATATATTATATAATTTACATAAAATATCAAAAGGACAGCAAATATATCTTATATACTGTACATAAAATATCAAAAAGTACAGTTAATATGTTTCATATATTGTACATATAATATTAACTAAAAGTACACCAAATACATTTTATATACTGTAAATAAAATATCAAAAAGTACAGTAAATATATATTACATACTGTACATGGAATATCAAAAGTACAGAAAATATGTGTTATATATACTGTAAATAAACAATCAAAAACTACAGTAATTATATTTATTATACTGTACATAAAATATCAAAAATTACACCAAATGCATATTATATACTGTAAATAAAATATCAAAAAGGCAGTAAATATATATGACACACCCCATGTAAAATATCAAAAACTCCACCAAATATATATTATGTAATTTACATAAAATATCAAAAGGACACCAAATATATCTTATATACTCTACATAAAATATCAAAAAGTGCAGTAAATATATTTCATATATTGTACATATAATATTAACTGAAAGTACACCAAATACATTTTATAGACTGTAAATAAAATATCAAAAAGTACAGTAAATATATATTACATACTGTACATAAAATATCAAAAAGTACACCAAATCTGTGTTATATATAGTGTAAATAAACTATCAAAATCTACAGTAATTATATTTAATATACTGTACATAAAACATCAAAAATTTCACCAAATGTATATTATATACTGTAAATAAAATATCAAAAAGGACAGCAAATGTATATGACACACCCCATGTAAAATATCAAAAACTACAACAAATATATATTATGTAATTTACATAAAATATCAAAAGGACACCAAATATATCTTATATACTGTACATAAAATATCAAAAAGTACAGTAAATATATTTCATATATTGTACATATCATATTAAATAAAAGTACACCAAATACATTTCATATACTGTAAATAAAATATCAAAAACTACAGTAAATATATATTACATACTGTAAATACAATATCAAAAAGTTCACCAAATATTTGTGATATATACAGTGTAAGTAGAACATCAAAAACTACAGTAATTATATTTAATATACTGTACATAATATAACAAAAATTACAACAAATGTATATTATATACTGTAAATAAAATATCAAAAAGTACAGTAAATATTTATTACACACCCTATGTAAAATATCAAAAACTACACCAAATATATATTATATAATTTACATGAAATATCAAAAGGACAGCAAATATATCTTATACACTGTACATAAAATATCAAAAAGTACAGTATATATGTTTCATATATTGTACATATAATATTAACTAAAAGTACACAAAATACATTTTATATACTGTAAATAAAATATCAAAAATAGAGTAAATATATATTACATACTGTACATAAAATATCAAAAGTACACCAAATATGTGTTATATATACTGTAAATTAACTATCAAAAACTACAGTAATTATATTTAACATACTGTACATAAAATATCAAAAATTACACCAAATGTATATTATATACTGTAAATAAAACATCAAAAAAGACAGTAAATATATATGACACACCCATGTAAAATATCAAAAACTACAACAAATATATATTATATAATTTACATAAAATATCCAAAGGACAGCAAATATATCTTATATACTGTACATAAAATATCAAAAAGTACAGTAAATATATTTCACATGTTGTACATATAATATTAACTAAAAGTAGACCAGATACATTTTATATGCTGTAAATAAAATATCAAAAATACAGTGAATATATATTACATACTGTGCATAAAATATCAAAAGTACACCAAATATGTGTTATATATACTGTAAATAAACTACCAAAAACAACAGTAATTATATTTAATATACTGTAAATAGAATATCAAAAATTACACCCAATGTATATTATATACTGTAAATATAATATCAAAAAGGACGGTAAATATATATGACACACCCCATGTAAAATATCAAAAACTCCACCAAATATATATTATATAATTTACATAAAATATCAAAAGGACACCAAATACATCTTATATACTGTACATAAAATATCAAAACGTACAGTAAATATATTTCATATATTGTACATATAATATTAAGTAAAAGTACACCAAATACATTTTATATACTGTAAATAATATATCAAAAATACAGTAATTATATATTACATACTGTACATAAAATATCAAAAAGTACACCAAATATGTGTTATATATACTGTAAATAAACTATCAAAAACTACAGTAATTATATTTAATATACTGTACATAGAATATCAAAAATTACACCACATGTATATTATATACTGTAAATATAATATCAAAAAGGACGGTAAATATATATGACACACCCCATGTAAAATATAAAAAACTATACCAAATATATATTATATAATTTACATAAAATATCAAAAGAACACCAAATATATCTTATATACTGTACATAAAATATCAAAAAGTACAGTAAATGTATTTCATATATTGTACAAATAATATTAACTAAAAGTACACCAATTACATTTTATATACTGTAAATAAAATATCAAAAATACAGTAAATATATATTACGTACTGTACATAAAATATCAAAAAGTACACCAAATATGTGTTATATATACTGTAAATAAATTATCAAAAACTACAGTAATTATATTTAATATACTGTACATAAAATATCAAAAATTACACCAAATGTATATTATATACTGTAAATAAAATATCAAAAAGGACAGTAAATATATATGACACACCCCATGTAAAATATCAAAAACTACACCAAATATATATTATATAAATTACATAAAATATCAAAAGGACACGAAATATATCTTATATATTGTACATAAAATATCAAAAAGTACAGTAAATATATTTCATATATTGTACATATAATATTAACTAAAAGTACACCAAATACATTTTATATACTGTAAATAAAATATCAAAAATACACTAAATATATATTACATGCTGTACATAAAATATCAAAAGTACACCAAATATGTGTTATATATACTGTAAATAAACTATCAAAAACTACAGTAATTATATTTAATATACTGTAAATTGAATATCAAAATTACACCAAATGTATATTATATAGTGTAAATAAAATATCAAAAAGGACGGTAAATATATATGACACACCGCATGTAAAATATCAAAAACTACACCAAATATATATTACATAATTTACATAAATTATCAAAAGGACACCAAATATATCTTATATACTGTACATAAAATATCAAAAAGTACAGTAAATATATTTCATATATTGTACATATAATATTAACTAAAAGTACACCAAATACATTTTATATACTCTAAATAAAATATCAAATAGTATAGTAAATATATGTTACAGACTGTACATAAAATAGCAAAAAGTACACCAAATATGTGTTATAAATACTGTAAATAAATTATCAAAAACTACAGTAATTATATTTAATATACTGTACATAAAATATCAAATATTACAGCAAATGTATGTTATATACTGTAAATAAAATATCAAAAAGGACAGTAAATATATATGACACACCCCATGTAAAATATCAAAAACTCCACCAAATATATATTATATAATTTACATTAAATATCAAAAGGACACCAAATATATCTTATATACTGTACATAAAATATCAAAAATTACAGTAAATATATTTCATATATTGTACATATGATTTTAACCAAAAGTACACCAAATACATTTTATATACTGTAAATAAAATATCAAAATACAGTAAATATATATTACAAACTGTACATAAAATATCAAAAACTTCACCAAATATGTGTGATATATATATTGTAAATAAAACATCAAAGACTACAGTAATTATATTTAATATACTGTACATAAAATACCAAAAATTACACCAAATGTATATTATATACTGTAAATAAAATATCAAAAAGTACAGTAAATATATATTACACACCCTATGTAAAATATCAAAAACTACACCAAATATATATTATATAATTTACATAAAATATCAAAAGGACAGCAAATATATCTTATATACTGTACATAAAATATCAAAAAGTACAGTTAATATGTTTCATACATTGTACATATAATATTAACTAAAAGTACACCAAATACATTTTATATACAGTAAATAAAATATCAAAAAGTACAGTAAATATATATTACATACTGTACATGAAATATCAAAAGTACAGAAAATATGTGTTATATATACTGTAAATAAACTATCAAAAACTACAGTAATTATATTTATTATACTGTACATAAAATATCAAAAATTACACCAAATGCATATTATATACTGTAAATAAAATATCAAAAAGGCAGTAAATATATATGACACACCCCATGTAAAATATCAAAAACTCCACCAAATATATATTATATAATTTACATAAAATATCAAAAGGACACCAAATATATCTTATATACTCTACATAAAATATCAAAAAGTACAGTAAATATATTTCATATATTGTACATATAATATTAACTAAAAGTACACCAAATACATTTTATAGACTGTAAATAAAATATCAAAAAGTACAGTAAATATATATTACATACTGTACATAAAATATCAAAAAGTACACCAAATCTGTGTTATATACACTGTAAATAAACTATCAAAATCTACAGTAATTATATTTAATATACTGTACATAAAACATCAAAAATTTCACCAAATGTATATTATATACTGTGAATAAAACATCAAAAAAGACAGTAAATATATATGTCACACCCCATGTAAAATATCAAAAACTACAACAAATATATATTAAATAATTTACATAAAATATCAAAATGACAGCAAATATATCTTATATACTGTACATAAAATATCAAAAAGTACAGTAAATATATTTCATATATTGTACATATAATATTAACTAAAAGTAGACCAAATACATTTTGTATACTGTAAATAAAATATAAAAAGTACAGTAAATATATATTACATACTGTACATAAAATATCAAAAGTACACCATATATGTGTTATATATACTGTAAATAAACTATCAAAAACAACAGTAATTATATTTAGTATACTGTAAATAGAATATCAAAAATTACACCCAATGTATATTATATACTGTAAATATAATATCAAAATGACGGTAAACATATATGACACACCCCATGTAAAATATCAAAAACTACACCAAATATATATTATATAATTTACATAAAATATCAAAAGGACACCAAATATATCTTATATACTGTACATAAAACATCAAAAAGTACAGTAAATATATTTCATATACTGTACAAATAATATTAACTAAAGTACACCAAATACATTTTATATACAGTAAATAAAATATCAAAAAGTACAGTAAATATATATTACATACTGTACATAAAATATCAAAAAGTACACCAAATATGTGTTATATATACTGTAAACTATCAAAACTACAGTAATTATATTTAATACCCTGTACATAAAATATAAAAAATTACACCAAATGTGTATTATATACTGTAAATAAAATATCAAGAAGGACAGTAAATATATATGACACACTCCACGTAAAATATCAAAAACTACACCAAATATATAATTTACATAAAATATCAAAAGGACACCAAACATATCTTATATACTGTACATAAAATATCAAAAAGTACAGTAAATATATTTCATATATTGTACATATAATATTAACTAAAGGTACACGAAATACATTTTATATACTGTAAATAAAATATCAAAAATACAGTAAATATATATTACATACTGTACTTACAATATCAAAAGTACACCAAATATGTGTTATATATACTGTAAATAAACTATCAAAAATTACAGTAATTATATTTAACATACTGTAAATAGAATATCAAAAATTACACCAAATGTATATTATATACTGTAAATAAAATATCAAAAAGGACGGTAAATATATATGACACACAGCATGTTAAATATCAAAAACTACACCATATATATTATATAATTTACATAAAATATCAAAAGGACACCAAATATATCTTATATACTGTACATAAAATATCAAAAAGTACAGTAAATATATTTCATATATTGATCATATAATATTAACTAAAAGTACACCAATTACATTTTATATACTGTAAATAAAATATCAAAAATTACAGTAAATATATATTACATACTGTACATAAAATATCAAATAGTACACCAAATATGTGTTATATATACCGTAAATAAACTATCAAAAACTACAGTAATTATGTTTAATATACTGTACATAAAATATCATAAATTACACCAAATGTATATTATATACTGTAAATAAAATATCAAAAAGGACAGTAAATATATATGACACACCCCATGTAAAATATCAAAAACTACACCAAATATATCTTTTATAATTTACATAAAATATCAAAAGGACACCAAATATATCTTATATACTGTACATAAATTATCAAAAATACAGTAAATATATTTCATATATTGTAGATATAATATTAACTAAAAGTACACCAAATACATTTTATATACTGTAAATAAAATATCAAAATTACAGTAAATATATATTACATACTGTACATAAAATATCAAAAGTACACCAAATATGTGTTATATATACTGTAAATAAACTATCAAAAACTACAGTAATTATATTTAACTTATTGTAAACAGAATATCAAAAATTACACCAAATGTATATTATATACTGTAAATAAAATATCAAAAAGGATGGTAAAAATATATGACACACCCCATGTAAAATATCAAAAACTACACCAAATATATATTATATAATTTACATAAAATATCAAAAGGACACCAAATATATCTTATATACTGTACATAAAATATCAAAAGGTACAGTAAATATATTTCATATATTGTACATATAATACTAACTAAAATTACACCAAATACATTTTATATAATGTAAATAAAATATCAAAAAGTACAGTAAATATATATTACATACTGTACATAAAATATCAAAAAGTACACCAAATATGTGTTATATATACTGTAAATAAACTATTAAAAACTACAGTAATTATATTTAATACTGTACATAAAATATCAAAAATTACACCAAATATATATTATATACTGTAAATAAAATATCAAAAAGGACAGTAAATATATATGACACAACCTATGTAAAATATCAAAAACTACACCAAATATATATTATATAGTTTACATGAAATATCAAAAGGACGCCAAATATATGTTATATACTGTACATAAAATATCAAAAAGTACAGTAAATATATTTCATATATTGTACATATAATATTAACTAAAAGTACACCAAATACATTTTATATACTGTAAATAAAATATCCAAAATACAGTAAATATATATTACATACTGTACATAAAATATCAAAAGTACACCAAATATGTGTTATATATACTGTAAATAAACTATCAAAAATTACAGTAATTATATTTAACATACTGTAAATAGAATATCAAAAATTACACCAAATGTATATTATATACTGTAAATAAAATATCAAAAAGGACGGTAAATATATATGACACACAGCATGTTAAATATCAAAAACTACACCAAATATATATTATATAATTTACATAAAATATCAAAAGGACACCAAATATATCTTATATACTGTACATAAAATATCAAAAAGTACAGTAAATATATTTCATATATTGTACATATAATATTAACTAAAAGTACACCAATTACATTTTATATACTGTAAATAAAATATCAAACAGTACAGTAAATATATATTACATACTGTACATAAAATATCAAAAAGTACACCAAATATGTGTTATATATACCGTAAATAAACTATCAAAAACTACAGTAATTATATTTAATATACTGTACATAAAATATCAAAAATTACACCAAATGTATATTATATACTGTAAATAAAAGCTCAAAAAGGACAGTAAATATATATGACACACCCCATGTAAAATATCAAAAACTACACCAAATATATATTATATAATTTACATAAAATATCAAAAGGACACCAAATATATCTTATATACTGTACATAAAATATCAAAAATACAGTAAATATATATTACATACTGTACATAAAATATCAAAAGTACACCAAATATGTGTTATATATACTGTAAATAAACTATCAAAAACTACAGTAATTATATTTAACATACTGTAAATAGAATATCAAAAATTACACCAAATGTATATTATATACTGTAAATAATATATCAGAAAGTACAGTAAATATATTTCATATATTGTGCATATAATATTAACTAAAGGTACACCAAATACGTTTTATATACTGTAAATAAAATGTCAAAAAGTACAGTAAATATATATTACATACTGTACATTAAATATCAAAAGTACACCAAATATGTGTTATATATACTGTAAATAAACTATCAAAAACTACAGTAATTATATTTAACATACTGTACATAAAATATCAAAAATTACACCAAATGTATATTATATACTGTAAATAAAACATCAAAAAAGACAGTAAATATATATGACACACCCATGTAAAATATCAAAAACTACAACAAATATATATTATATAATTTACATAAAATATCAAAAGGACAGCAAATATATCTTATATACTGTACATAAAATATCAAAAAGTACAGTAAATATATTTCATATATTGTACATATATTAACTAAAAGTAGACCAAATACATTTTATATACTGTAAATAAAATATAAAAAGTACAGTAAATATATATTACATACTGTACATAAAATATCAAAAGTACACCAAATATGTGTTATATATACTGTAACTAAACTATCAAAAACAACAGTAATTATATTTAATATACTGTAATTAGAATATCAAAAATTACACCCAATGTATATTATATACTGTAAATATAATATCAAAAAGGACGGTAAACATATGTGACACACCCCATGTAAAATATCAAAAACTACACCAAATATATATTATATAATTTACATAAAATATCAAAAGGACACCAAATATATCATATACTGTACATAAAATATCAAAAAGTACAGTAAATATATTTCATATATTATACAAATAATATTAACTAAAGTACACCAAATACATTTTATATACAGTAAATAAAATATCAAAAAGTACAGTAAATATATATTACATACTGTACATAAAATATCAAAAAGTACACCAAATATGTGTTATATATACTGTAAACTATCAAAACTACAGTAATTATATTTAATACCCTGTACATAAAATATCAAAAATTACACCAAATGTATATTACACACTGTAAATAAAATATCAAGAAGGACAGTAAATATATATGACACACCCCATGTAAAATATCAAAAACTACACCAAATATATATTATATAATTTACATAAAATATCAAAAGGACACCAAATATATCTTATATACTGTACATAAAATATCACAAAGTACAGTAAATATATTTCATATATTGTACATATAATATTAACTAAAGTACACCAAATACATTTTATATACTGTAAATAAAATATCCAAAATACAGTAAATATATATTACATGCTGTACATAAAATATCAAAAGTACACCAAATATGTGTTATATATACTGTAAATAAACTGTCAAAAACTACAGTAATTATATTTAACATACTCTAAATAGAATATCAAAAATTACACCCAATGTATATTATATACTGTAAATAAAATATCAAAAAGGACGGTAAATATATATGACACACCGCATGTAAAATATCAAAAACTACACCAAATATATATTACATAATTTACATAAAATATCAAAAGGACACCAAATATATCTTATATACTGTACATAAAATATCAAAAAGTACAGTAAATATATTTCATATATTGTACATGTAATATTAACTAAAAGTACACCAATTACATTTTATATACTGTAAATAAAATATCAAAAAGTACAGTAAATATATATTACATACTGTACATAAAATATCAAAAGTACACCAAATATGTGTTATATATACTGTAAATAAAGTATCAAAAACTACAGTAATTATATTTAACATACTCTAAATAGAATATCAAAAATTACACCAAATGTATATTATATACTGTAAATAATATATCAGAAACTACAGTAAATATATTTCATATATTGTGCATATAATATTAACTAAAGGTACACCAAATACATTTTATATACTGTAAATAAAATGTCAAAAAGTACAGTAAATATATATTACAAACGGTACATTAAATATCAAAAGTACACCAAATATGTGTTATATATACTGTAAATAAACTATGAAAAACTACAGTAATTATATTTAACATACTGTACATAAAATATCAAAAATTACACGGCATGTATATTATATACTGTAAATAAAATATCAAAAACGACAGTAAATATATATGACAAACACCATGTAAAATATCAAAAACTACAACAAATATATATTATATAATTTACATAAAATAACAAAAGGACACCAAATATATCTTATATACTGTACATAAAATATGAAAAATTACAGTAAATATATTTCATATATTGTACATACAATATTAACTAAAAGTACACCAAATACATTTTATATACTGTTAATAAAATATCAAAATACAGTAAATATATATTACATACTGTACATAAAATATCAAAAAGTACACCAAATATGTGTTATATATACTGTAAATAAACTATCAAAAACTACAGTAATTATATTTCATATACTGTACATAAAATATCAAAAATTACACCAAATGTATATTATACACTGTAAATAAAATATCAAAAAGGACAGTAAATATATATGACACAGCCCATGTAAAATATCAAAAACTACACCAAATATATACTTTATAATTTACATAAAATATCAAAAGGACACCAAATATATCTTATGTACTGTACATAAAATATCAAAAAGTAAAGTAAATATATTTCATATATTGTACATATAATATTAACTAAAAGTACACCAAATACATTTTATATACTGTAAATAAAATATCAAAGATACAGTAAATATATATTCCATACTGTACATAAAATATCAAAAGTACACCAAATATGTGTTATATATACTGTTTAATAAACTATCAAAAAATACAGTAATTATATTTAATATACTGTAAATAGAATATCAAAAATTACACCAAATGTATATTTTATAATATAAATAAAATATCAAAAAGGACGGTAAATATATATGACACACCCCATGTAAAATATCAAAAACTACACCAAATATATATTATATAATTTAAATAAAATATCAAAAGGACACCAAATATATCTTATATACTGTACATAAAATATCAAAATGTACAGTAAATATATTTCATATATTGTACATATAATATTAACTAAAAGTACACCAAATACATTTTATATACTGTAAATAATATATCAAAAATACACTAAATATATATTACAAACTGTACATAAAATATCAAAAAGTACACCAAATATGTGTTATATATACTGTAAATAAACTATCAAAAACTACAGTAATTATATTTAATATACAGTACATAAAATATCAAAAATTACACCACATGTACATTATATACTGTAAATAAAATATCAAAAAGATAGTACATATATATGACAAACCCCATGTAAAATATCAAAAACTACAACAAATATATATTATATAATTTACATACCATATCAAAAGGACACCAAATAGATCTTATATACTGTACATAAAATATCTAAAAGTACAGTAAATATATTTCATATATTGTACATATAATATTAACAAAAAGTACACCAAATACATTTTATATACTGTAAATAAAATATCAAAATTCAGTAAATATATATTACATACTGTACATAAAATATCAAAAAGTACACAAAATATGTGTTATATATACTGTAAATAAACTATCAAAAACTACAGTAATTATATTTAATATACTGTATATAGAATATCAAAAATTACACCCAATGTATATTATATACTGTAAATATAATACCAAAAAGGATGGTAAATATATATGACACACCCTATGTAAAATATCAAAAACTACACTAAATATATATTTTATAATTTACATAAAATATCAAAAGGACACGAAATATATCTTATATACTGTACATAAAATATCAAAAAGTACAGTAAATATATTTCATATATTGTACAAATAATATTAACTAAAGTACACCAAATACATTTTATATACAGTAAATAAAATATCAAAAAGTACAGTAAATATATATTACATACTGTACATTAAATATCAAAAAGTACACCAAATATGTGTTATATATACTGTAAATAAACTATCAAAGTCTACAGTAATTATATTTAATATACTGTACATAAAATATCAAAAATTACACCAAATGTATATTATATACTGTAAATAAAATATCAAAAAGACAGTAAATATATATGACACACCCCATGTAAAATATCAAAAACTACACCAAATATATATTATATAATTTCCATAAAATATCAAAAGGACACCAAATATATCTTATATACTGTACATAAAATATAAAAAATACAGTAAATATATTTCATATATTGTACATATAATATTAACTAAAAGTACACCAAATACATTATATATACTGTAAATAAAATATCAAAAATACAGTAAATATATATTACATACTGTACATAAAATATCAAAAGTACACCAAATATGTGTTATATATACTGTAAATAAACTATCAAAAACTACAGTAATTATATTTAACATACTGTAAATAGAATATCAAAAATTACACCAAATGTATATTATATACTGTAAATAAAATATCAGAAAGTACAGTCAATATATTTCACATATTGTGCATATAATACTAACCAAAAGTACACCAAATACATTTTATATACTGCAAATAAAATGTCAAAAAGTACAGTAAATATATATTACATACTGTACATAAAATATCAAAAGTACACCAAATATGTGTTATATATACTGTAAATAAACTAACAAAAACTACAGTAATTATATTTAACATACTGTACATAAAATATCAAAAATTATACCAAATGTATATTATATACTGTAAATAAAACATCAAAAATGACAGTAAATATATATGACACACCCCATGTAAAATATCAAAAACTACAACAAATATATATTATATAATTTACATAAAATATCAAAAGGACAGCAAATATATCTTATATACTGTACATAAAATATCAAAAAGTACAGTAAATATATTTCATATATTGTACATATAATATTAACTAAAAGTAGACCAAATACATTTTATATACTGTGAATAAAATATCAAAAATACAGTAAATATATATTACATACTGTACATAAAATATCAAAAGTACACCAAATATGTGTTATATATACTGTAAATAAACTATCAAAAACTACAGTAATTATATTTAACATACTGTAAATAGAATATCAAAAATTACACCCAATGTATATTATATACTGTAAATATAATATCAAAAAGGACGGTAAATATATATGACTCACCCCATGTAAAATATCAAAAACTACACCAAATATATATTATATAATTTACATAAAATATCAAAAGGACACCAAATATATCTTATATACTGTACATAAAATATCAAAAAGTACAGTAAATATATTTCATATATTGTACAAATAATATTAACTAAAGTACACCAAATATATTTTATATACAGTAAATAAAATATCAAAAAGTACAGTAAATATATGTTACATACTGTACAAAAAATATCAAAAAGTACACCAAATATGTGTTATATATATTGTAAACTATCAAAACTACAGTAATTATATTTAATACCCTGTACATAAAATATCAAAAATTACACCAAATGTATACTATATAGTGTAAATAAAATATCAAAAAGTACAGTAAATATATATGACACACCCCATGTAAAATATCAAAAACTACACCAAATATATATTATATAATTTACACTAAATATCAAAAGGACACAAAATATATCTTATATACTGTACATAAAATATCAAAAAGTACAGTAAATATATTTCATATATTGTACATATGACATTAACTAAAAGTACACCAAATACATTTTATATACAGTAAATGAAATATCAAAAAGTACAGTAAATATATATTACATACTGTACATATAATATCAAATAGTTCACCAAATATGTGTGATATATATAGTGTAAGTAAACCATCAAAAACTACAGTAATTATATTTAATATACTGTACATAAAATAACAAAAATTACAACAAATGTATATTATATACTGTAAATAAAATATCAAAAGGTACAGTAAATATTTATTACACACCCTATGTAAAATATCAAAAACTACACCAAATATATATTATATAATATAAATAAAATATCAAAAGGACAGCAAATATATCTTATACACTGTACATAAAATATCAAAAAGTACAGTATATATGTTTCATATATTGTACATATAATATTAACTAAAAGTACACCAAATACATTTTATATACTGTAAATAAAATATCAAAAAGTACAGTAAATATATATTACATACTGTACATAAAATATCAAAAGTACAGCAAATATGTGTTATATATACTGTAAATAAACTATCAAAAACTACAGTAATTATATTTATTATACTCTACATAAAATATCAAAAATTACACCAAATGCATAATATATACTGTAAATAAAATAATAAAAAGGACAGTAAATATATATGACACACCCCATTTAAAATAAAAACTACACCAAATATATATTATATAATTTACATAAAATATCAAAAGGACACCAATTATATCTTATATACTGTACATAAAATATCAAAAATTATAGTAAATATATTTCATATATTGTACATTAAAATTAACTAAAAGTACACCAAATACATTTTATATACTGTAAATAAAATATCAAAATTACAGTAAATATATATTACATACTGTACATAAAATATCAAAAAGTTCACCAAATATGTGTGATATATATATTGTAAGTAAACCATCAAAAACTACAGTAATTATATTTAATATACTGTACATAAAATATCAAAAATTACACCAAATGTATATTATATACTGTAAATAAAACATCAAAAAGAACAGTAAATATATATTACACACCCTATGTAAAATATCAAAAACTACACCAAATATATATTATACAATTTACATAAAATATCAAAAGGACAGAAAATATATCTTATATACTGTACATAAAATATCAAAAAGTACAGTAAATATGTTTCATATATTGTACATATAATATTAACTAAAAGTACACCAAATACATTTTATATACAGTAAATAAAATATCAAAAAGTACAGTAAATATATATAACATACTGTACATAAAATATCAAAAGTACAGCAAATATGTGTTATATATACTGTAAATAAACTATCAAAAACTACAGTAATTATATTTATTATACTGTACATAAAATATCAAAAATTCCACCAAATGCATATTATATACTGTAAATAAAATATCAAAAAGGCAGTAAATATACATGACACACCCCATGTAAAATATCAAAAACTCCACCAAATATATATTATATAATTTACATAAAATATCAAAAGGACACCAAATATATCTTATATACTGTACATAAAATATCAAAAAGTACAGTAAATATATTTCATATATTGTACATATAATATTAACTAAAAGTACACCAAATACATTTTATATACAGTAAATAAAATATCAAAAAGTACAGTAAATATATATTATATACTGTACATAAAATATCAAAAAGCACACCAAATATGTGTTATATATACTGTAAATAAACTATCAAAATCTACAGTAATTATATTTAATATACTGTACATAAAATATCAAAAATTTCTCCAAATGTATATTATATACTGTAAATAAAATATCAAAAAGACAGTAAATATATATGACACACCCCATGTAAAATATCAAAAACTCCACAAAATATATATTATATAATTTACATAAAATATCAAAAGGACACAAAATATAACTTATATACTGTTCATAAAATATCAAAAAATACAGTAAATATATTTCATATATTGTACATATAATATTTACTAAAAGTACACCAAATACATTTTATATACTGTAAATAAAAAATCTAAAATACAGTAAAAATATATTCCATACTGTAAATGAAATATCAAAAGTACACCAAATATGTTTTATATATACTGAAAATAAACTATCAAAAACAACAGTAATAATATTTAATATACTGTAAATAGAATATCAAAAATTACACCAAATGTATATTATATACTGTAAATAAAGTATCAAAAAGGACAGTAAATATATATTACAAACCCCATTTAAAATATCAAAAACTACACCAAATATATATATTATATAATTTACATAAAATATCAAAAAGACACCAAATATATCTTATATACTGTACAAAAAATATCAAAAATTATAGTAAATATATTTCATATATTGTACATATAAAATTAACTAAAAGTACACCAAATACGTTCTATATACCCTAAATAAAATATCAAAAACTACAGTAAATATATATTACATACTGTACATAAAATAGCAAAAAGTACACCAAATATGTGTTATATATACTGTAAATAAACTACCAAAAACTACAGTAATTATATTTAATATACTGTACATAAAATATCAAAAATTACACCAAATGTATATTATACACTGTAAATAAAATATCAAAAAGGACAGTAAATATATATGACACACCCCATGTAAAATATCAAAAACTACACCAAATATAGATTATATAATTTACATAAAATATCAAAAGGACACCAAATATATCTTATATACTGTACATAAAATATCAAAAAGTACAGTAAATATATTTCATATATTGTACATATAATATTAACTAAAAGTACACAAAATACATTTTATATACTGTAAATAAAATATCAAAAATACAGTAAATATATATTACATACTGTACATAAAATATCAAAAAGTACACCAAATATGTGTTATATATACTGTAAACTATCAAAAGTATAGTAATTATATTTAATACACTGTACATAAAATATCAAAAATTACACCAAATGCATATTATATACTGTAAATAAAATATCAAAAGGACAGTAAATATATATGACACACCCCATGTAAAATATCAAAAACTACACAAAATATATATTATATAATTTACATAAAATATCAAAAGGACACCAAATATATCTTATATACTGTACATAAAATATCAAAAAGTACAGTAAATATATTTCATATATTGTACATATAATATTAACTAAAAGTACACCAAATACATTTTATATACTGTAAATAAAATATCAAAAATACAGTAAATATATATTACATACTGTACATAAAATATCAAAAAGTACACCAAATATGTGTTATATATACTGTAAATAAACTATCAAAAACTACAGTAATTATATTTAATATACTGTACATAAAATATCAAAAATTACACCACATGTATATTATATACTGTAAATAAAACATCAAAAACGACAGTAAATATATATGACACATCCCATGTAAAATATGAAAAACTACACCAAATATATATTATATAATTTACATAAAATATCAAAAGGACACCAAATATATCTTATATACTCTACATAAAATATCAAAAAGTACAGTAAATATATTTCATATATTGTACATATAATATTAACTAAAAGTACACCAAATACATTTTATCTACTGTAAATAAAATATCAAAAATACAGTAAATATATATTACATACTGTACATAATATATCAAAAGTACACAAATATGTGTTATATATACTGTAAATAAACTATCAAAAACTACAATAATTATATTTATTATACTGTACATAAAATATCAAAAATTACACCAAATGCATATTATATACTGTAAATAAAATACCAAAAAGGACAGTAAATATATATGACACACCCCATGTAAAATATCAAAAACTCCACCAAATATATATTATATAATTTACATAAAATATCAAAAGGACACCAAATATATCTTATATACTGTACATAAAATATCAAAAAGTACAGTAAATATATTTCATATATTGTACACATAATATTAACTAAAAGTACACCAAATACATTTTATATACTGTAAATAATATATCAAAAATAGAGTAAATATATATTACATACTGAACATAAAATATCAAAAGTACACCCAATATGTGTTATATATACTGTAAATAAACTATCAAAAACTACAGTAATTATATTTTATATACTGTAAATAGAATATCAAAAATTACACCAAATGTATATTATATACTGTAAATATTATATCAAAAAGGACGGTAAATATATATGACACACCGCATGTAAAATATCAAAAACTACACCAAATATATATTATATAATTTACATAAAATATCAAAAGGACACCAAATATATCTTATATACTGTACATAAAATATAAAAAAGTACAGTAAATATATTTCATATATTGTACATATAATATTAAGTAAAATACACCAAATACATTTTATATACTGTAAATAAAATATCAAAAATACAGTAAATATGTATTACATACTGTACATAAAATATTAAAAGTACACCAAATATGTGTTATATATACTGTAAATAAACGATCAAAAACTACAGTAATTATATTTAACATACTGTAAATACAATATCAAAAATTACACCAAATGTATATTATATAGTGTAAATAAAATATCAAAAAGGACGGTAAACATATATGACACACCCCATGTAAAATATCAAAAACTACAACAAATATATATTATATTATTTAAATAAAATATCAAAAGGACACCAAATATATCTTATATACTGTACATAAAATATCAAAAAGTACAGTAAATATATTTCATATATTGTACATATAATATTAAGTAAAACTACACCAAATACATTTTATATACTGTAAATAAAATATCAAAAATACAGTAAATATATATTACATACTGTACATAAAATATCAAAAAGTACACCAAATATGTGTTATATATACTGTGAATAAACTATCAAAAACTACAGTAATTATATTTAGTATACTGTAAATAGAATATCAAAAATTACACCAAATGTATATTATATACTGTCAATAAATTATCAAAAAGACAGTAAATATATATGACACACCCCATGTAAAATATCAAAAACTACACCATATATATATTATATAATTTACATAAAATATCAAAAGGACACCAAATATATCTTATATACTGTACATAAAATATCAAAAATACAGTAAATATATTTCATATATTCTACATATAATATTAACTAAAAGTACACCAAATACATTTTATCTACTCTAAATAAAATAGAAAAAATACAGTAAATATATATTACATACTGTACATAAAATATCAAAAGTACACCAAATATGTGTTATATATACTGTAAACTATCAAAACTACAGTAATTATATTTAATATACTGTACATAAAATATCAAAAATTATACCAAATGTATATTATATACTGTAAATAAAATATCAAAAAGGACAGTAAATATATATGACACACCCCATGTAAAATATCAAAAACTACACCAAATATATATTATATAATTTACATAAAATACCAAAGGACACCAAATATATCTTATATACTGTACATAAAATATCAAAAAGTACAGTAAATATATTTCATATATTGTACATATAATATTAACTAGAAATACACCAAATACATTTTATATACTGTAAATAAAATATCAAAAATACAGTAAATATATATTACATACTGTACATAGAATATCAAAAAGTACACCAAATATGTGTTATATATACTGTAAATAAACTATCAAAAACTACAGTAATTATATTTAATATACTGTACATAAAATATCAAAAATTACACCACATGTATATTATATACTGTAAATAAAACATCAAAAACGACAGTAAATATATATGACACACCCCATGTAAAATATCAAAAACTACACCAAATATATATTATATAATTTACATAAAATATCAAAAGGACACCAAATATATCTTATATACTGTACATAAAATATCAAAAAGTACAGTAAATATATTTCATATATTGTACATATAATATTAACTAAAAGTACACCAAATACATTTTATCTACTGTAAATAAAATATCAAAAATACAGTAAATATATATTACATACTGTACATAAAATATCAAAAGTACACCAAATATGTGTTATATATACTGTAAACTATCAAAACTACAGTAATTATATTTAATATACTGTACATAAAATATCAAAAATTACACCAAATGTATATTATATACTGTAAATAAAATATCAAAAAGGACAGTAAATATATATGACACACCCCAAGTAAAATATCAAAAACTACACCAAATATATATTATATAATTTACATAAAATATCAAAAGGACACCAAATATATCTTATATACTGTACATAAAATATCAAAAAGTACAGTAAATATATTTCATATATTGTACATATAATATTAACTAAAAGTACACCAAATACATTTTATCTACTGTAAATAAATTATCAAAAATACAGTAAATATATATTACATACTGTACATAAAATATCAAAAGTACACCAAATATGTGTTATATATACTGTAAATAAACTATCAAAAACTACAGTAATTATATTTAATATACTGTAAATAGAATATCAAAAATTACACCAAATGTATATTATATATTGTCAATAAAATATCAAAAAGACAGTAAATATATATGACACACCCCATGTAAAATATCAAAAACTACACCACATATATATTATATAATTTACATAAAATATCAAAAGGACACCAAATACATCTTATATACTGTACATAAAATATCAAAAATACAGTAAATATATTTCATATATTCTACATATAATATTAACTAAAAGTACACCAAATACATTTTATCTACTCTAAATAAAATATCAAAAATACAGTAAATATATATTACATACTGTACATAAAATATCAAATGTACACCAAATATGTGTTATATATACTGTAAACTATCAAAACTACAGTTCTTATATTTAATTTACTGTACATAAAATATCAAAAATTACACCAAATGTATATTATATACTGTAAATAAAATATCAAAAAGGACAGTAAATATATATGACACACCCCATGTAAAATATCAAAAACTACACCAAATATATATTATATAATTTACATAAAATACCAAAGGACACCAAATATATCTTATATGCTGTACATAAAATATCAAAAAGTACAGTAAATATATTTCATATATTGTACATATAATATTAACTAAAAGTACACCAAATACATTTTATATACTGTAAATAAAATATCAAAAATACAGTAAATATATATTACATACTGTACATAAAATATCAAAAGTACACAAATATGTGTTATATATACTGTAAATAAACTATCAAAAACTACAGTAATTATATTTATTATACTGTACATAAAATATCATAAATTACACCAAATGCATATTATATACTGTAAATAAAATACCAAAAAGGACAGTAAATATATATGACACACCCCATGTAAAATATCAAAAACTCCACCAAATATATATTATATAATTTACATAAAATATCAAAAGGACACCAAATATATCTTATATACTGTACATAAAATATCAAAAAGTACAGTAAATATATTTCATATATTGTACATATAATATTAACTAAAAGTACACCAAATACATTTTATATACTGTAAATAATATATCAAAAATAGAGTAAATATATATTACATACTGAACATAAAATATCAAAAGTACACCCAATATGTGTTATATATACTGTAAATAAACTATCAAAAACTACAGTAATTATATTTTATATACTGTAAATAGAATATCAAAAATTACACCAAATGTATATTATATACTGTAAATATTATATCAAAAAGGACGGTAAATATATATGACACACCGCATGTAAAATATCAAAAACTACACCAAATATATATTATATAATTTACATAAAATATCAAAAGGACACCAAATATATCTTATATACTGTACATAAAATATCAAAAAGTACAGTAAATATATTTCATATATTGTACATATAATATTAAGTAAAATACACCAAATACATTTTATATACTGTAAATAAAATATCAAAAATACAGTAAATATTTATTACATACTGTACATAAAATATTAAAAGTACACCAAATATGTGTTATATATACTGTAAATAAACGATCAAAAACTACAGTAATTATATTTAATATACTGTAAATACAATATCAAAAATTACACCAAATGTATATTATATAGTGTAAATAAAATATCAAAAAGGACGGTAAACATATATGACACACCCCATGTAAAATATCAAAAACTACAGCAAATATATATTATATAATTTAAATAAAATATCAAAAGGACACCAAATATATCTTATATACTGTACATAAAATATCAAAAAGTACAGTAAATATTTTTCATATATTGTACATATAATATTAAGTAAAACTACACCAAATACATTTTATATACTGTAAATAAAATATCAAAAATACAGTAAATATATATTACATACTGTACATAAAACATCAAAAAGTACACCAAATATGTGTTATATATACTGTAAATAAACTATCAAAAACTACAGTAATTATATTTAGTATACTGTAAATAGAATATCAAAAATTACACCAAATGTATATTATATACTGTCAATAAATTATCAAAAAGACAGTAAATATATATGACACACCCCATGTAAAATATCAAAAACTACACCAAATATATATTATATAATTTACATAAAATATCAAAAGGACACCAAAGATATCTTATATACTGTACATAAAATATCAAAAATACAGTAAATATATTTCATATATTCTACATATAATATTAACTAAAAGTACACCAAATACATTTTATCTACTCTAAATAAAATATCAAAAATACAGTAAATATATATTACATACTGTACATAAAATATCAAAAGTACACCAAATATGTGTTATATATACTGTAAACTATCAAAACTACAGTACTTATATTTAATTTACTGTACATAAAATATCAAAAATTACACCAAATGTATATTATATACTGTAAATAAAATATCAAAAAGGACAGTAAATATATATGACACACCCCATGTAAAATATCAAAAACTACACCAAATATATATTATATAATTTAAATAAAATATGAAAAGGACACCAAATATATCTTATACATTGTACATAAAATATCAAAAAGTACAGTAAATATATTTCATATATTGTACATATAATATTAACTAAAATACACCAAATACATTTTATATACTGTAAATAATGTATCAAAAATACAGTAAATATATATTACATACTGTACATAAAATATCAAAAGTACACCAAATATGTGTTATATATACTGTAAATAAACGATCAAAAACTACAGTAATTATATTAAATATACTGTAAATAGAATATCAAAAATTACACCAAATGTATATTATATACTGTAAATAAAATATCAAAAAGACGGTAAACATATATGACACACCCCATGTAAAATATCAAAAACTACACCAAATATATATTATATAATTTAAATAAAATATCAAAAGGACACCAAATATATCTTATATACTGTACATAAAATATCAAAAAGTACAGTAAATATATTTCATATATTGTACATATAATATTAAGTAAAACTACACCAAATACATTTTATATACTGTAAAAAAAATATCAACAATACAGTAAATATATATTACATACTGTACATAAAATATCAAAAAGTACACCAAATATGTGTTATATATACTGTAAATAAACTATCAAAAACTACAGTAATCACATTTAATATACTGTACATAAAATATCAAAAATTAAACCACATGTATATTATATACTGTAAATAAAATATCAAAAACGACAGTAAATATATATGACACACCCCATGTAAAATATCAAAAACTCCACCAAATATATATTATATAATTTACATAAAATATTAAAAGGACACCAAATATATCTTCTATACTGTACATAAAATATCAAAAAGTACACCAGATATATTTCATATATTGTACATATAATATTAACTAAAAGTACACCAAATACATTTTATCTACTGTAAATAAAATATCAAAAATACAGTAAATATATATTAAATACTGTACATAAAATATCAAAAGTACACCAAATATGTGTTATATATACTGTAAATAAACTATCAAAAACTACAGTAATTATATTTAACATGCTGTCAATGGAATATCAAAAATTACACCCAATGTATATTATATACTGTAAAAAAAATATCAAAAAGACAGTAAATATATATGACACACCACATTTAAAATATCAATAACGACACCAAAAATATATTACATAATTTACATAAAATATCAAAAGGACACCAAATATATCTTATATACTGTACATAAAATATCGAAAAGTATAGTAAATATATTTCATATATTGTCCATATAAAATTAACTAAAAGTACACCAAATACATTTTATATACTGTAAATAAAATATCAAAAACTACAGTAAATATATATTACATACTGTACATAAAATATCAAAAAGTTCACCAAATATGTGTGATATATATAGTGTAAATAAACCATCTAAAACTACAGTAATATACTGTACATAAAATATCAAAAATTACACCAAATGTATATTATATACTGTAAATAAAATATCAAAAATGACAGTAAATATATATGACACAACCCATGTAAAATATCAAAAACTACAGCAAATATATATTATATAATTTACATAAAATATCAAAAGGACACCAAATATATCTTATATACTGTACATAAAATAACCAAAAATACAGTAAATATATTTCATATATTGTACAAATAATATTAACTAAAGTACACCAAATGCATTTTTTATACTGTAAATAAAATATCAAAAAGAACAGTAAACATATATTTCATACTGTACATAAAATATCAAAAATTACACCAAATATGTGTTATATATACTGTAAATAAACTATCAAAACTACAGTAATTATATTTAATATACTGTACATAAAATATCAAAAATTACACCAAACGTATATCATATACTGTAAATAAAATATCAAAAAGGACAGTAAATATATATGACACACCCCATGTAAAATATCAAAAACTACACCAAATATATATTATATAATTTACATAAAATACCAAAGGACACCAAATATATCTTATATACTGTACATAAAATATCAAAAAGTACAGTAAATATATTTCATATATTGTACATATAATATTAACTAAAAGTACACCAAATACATTTTATATACTGTAAATAAAATATCAAAAATACAGTAAATATATATTACATACTGTACATAAAATATCAAAAGTACACCAAATATGTGTTATATATACTGTAAATAAACTATCAAAAACTACAGTAATTATATTTGATATACTGTAAATAGAATATCAAAAATTACACCAAATGTATGTTATATACTGTAAATAAAATATCAAAAAGGACAGTAAATATATATGACACACCCCATGTAAAATATCAAAAACTACACCAAATATATATTATATAATTTACATAAAATATCAAAGGACACCAAATATATCTGACATACTTTACATAAAATATCAAAAAGTACAGTAAATATATTTCATATACTGTACATATAATATTAAATAAAGTACACAAAATACATTTTATATACTGTAGATAAAATATCAAAAAGTACAGTAAATATACATTACATACTGTACATAAAATATCAAAAAGTACACCAAATATGTGTTATATATATTGTAAATAAACTATCAAAATCTACAGCAATTATATTTAATATACTGTATATAAAATATCAAAAATTACACCAAATGTATATTATATACTGTAAATAAAATATCAAAAAGAACAGTAAATATATATTACACACCCTATGTAAAATATCAAAAACTACACCAAATATATATTATATAATTTACATAAAATATCAAAAGGACAGCAAATATATCTTATATACTGTACATAAAATATCAAAAAGTACAGTAAATATGTTTCATATATTGTACATATAATATTAACTAAAAGAACACCAAATACATTTTATATACAGTAAATAAAATATCAAAAAGTACAGTAAATATATATTACATACTGTACATAAAATATCAAAAGTACACAAATATGTGTTATATATACTGTAAATAAACTATCAAAAACTACAGTAATTATATTTATTATACTGTACATAAAATATCAAAAATTACACCAAATGCTTATTATATACTGTAAATAAAATACCAAAAAGGACAGTAAATATATATGACACACCCCATGTAAAATATCAAAAACTCCACCAAATATATATTATATAATTTACATAAAATATCAAAAGGACACCTAATATATCTTATATACTGTACATAAAATATCAAAAAGTACAGTAAATATATTTCATATATTGTACATATAATATTAACTAAAAGTACACCAAATACATTTTATATACTGTTAATAATATATCAAAAATACAGTAAATATATATTACATACTGTACATAAAATATCAAAAGTACACCCAATATGTGTTATATATACTGTAAATAAACTATCAAAAACTACAGTAATTATATTTAATATACTGTAAATAGAATATCAAAAATTACACCAAATGTATATTATATACTGTAAATATAGTATCAAAAAGGACGGTAAATATATATGACACACCGCATGTAAAATATCAAAAACTACACCAAATATATATTATATAATTTACATAAAATATCAAAAGGACACCAAATATATCATATATACTGTACATAAAATATCAAAAAGTACAGTAAATATATTTCATATATTGGACATATAATATTAAGTAAAATACACCAAATACATTTTATATACTGTAAATAAAATATCAAAAATACAGTAAATATGTATTACATACTGAACATAAAATATCAAAAGTACACCAAATATGTGTTATATATACTGTAAATAAACGATCAAAAACTACAGTAATTATATTTAATATACTGTAAATAGAATATCAAAAATTACACCAAATGTATATTATATACTGTAAATAAAATATCAAAAAGGACGGTAAACATATATGACACACACCATGTAAAATATCAAAAACTACACAAAATATATATTATATAATTTAAATAAAATATCAAAAGGACACCAAATATATCTTATATACTGTACATAAAATATCAAAAAGTACAGTAAATATATTTCATATACTGTACATATAATATTAAGTAAAACTACACCAAATACATTTTATATACTGTAAATAAAATATAAAAAATACAGTAAATATATATTACATACTGTACATAAAATATCAAAAGTACACCAAATATGTGTTATATATACTGTAAATAAAATATCAAAAACTACAGTAATTATATTTAACATACTGTAAACAGAATATCAAAAATTACACCAAATATATATTATATACTGTAAATAAAATATCAAAAAGTATGGTAAAAATATATGACACACCCCATGTAAAATATCAAAAACTACACCAAATATATATTATATAATTTACATAAAATATCAAAAGGACACCAAATATATCTTATATACTGTACATAAAATATCAAAAAGTACAGTAAATATATTTCATATATTGTACAAATAATATTAACTAAAAGTACACCAAATACATTTTATATACTGTAAATAAAATATCAAAAATACAGTAAAGATATATTACATACTGTACATAAAATATCAAAAGTACACCAAATATGTGTTGCATATACTGTAAATACACTATCAAAAACTACAGTAATTATATTTATTATACTGTAAATAGAATATCAAAAATTACACCAAATGTATAATATATACTCTAAATAAAATATCAAAAAGTACGGTAAATATATATGACACACCCCATGTAAAATATCAAAAACTACACCAAATATATATTATATAATTTACATAAAACATCAAAAGGACACCAAATATATCTTATATACTGTATATAAAATATCAAAAAGTACAGTAAATATATTTCATATATTGTACATATAATATTAACTAAAAGTACACCAAATACATTTTATATACTGTAAATAAAATATCAAAAAGTACAGTAAATATATATTACATACTGTACATAAAATATCAAAAAGTACACCAAATATGTGTTATTTATACTGTAAATAAACTATCAAAAACTACAGTAATTATATTTAATATACTGTACATAAAATATCAAAAATTACACCACATGTATATTATATACTGCAAATAAAATATCAAAAAGGACAGTAAATATATATGACACAGCCCATGTAAAATATCAAAAACTACACCAAATATATATTATATAATTTACACTAAATATCAAAAGGACACAAAATATATCTTATATACTGTACATAAAATATCAAAAAGTACAGTAAATATATTTCATATATTGTACATATAATATTAACTAAAAGTACACCAAATACATTTTATCTACTGTAAATAAAATATCAAAAAGTACAGTAAATATATATTACATACTGTACATATAATATCAAATAGTTCACCAAATATGTGTGATATATATAGTGTAAGTAAACCATCAAAAACTACAGTAATTATATTTAATATACTGTACATAAAATAACAAAAATTACAACAACTGTATATTATATACTGTAAATAAAATATCAAAAGGTACAGTAAATATTTATTACGCACCCTATGTAAAACATCAAAAACTACACCAAATATATATTATATAATATACATAAAATATCAAAAGGACAGCAAATATATCTTATACACTGTACATAAAATATCAAAAAGTACAGTATATATGTTTCATATATTGTACATATAATATTAACTAAAGTACACCAAATATATTTTATATACAGTAAATAAAATATCAAAAAGTACAGTAAATATATATTACGTACTGTACATAAAATATCAAAAAGTACACCAAATATGTGTTATATATACTGTAAACTATCAAAACTACAGTAATTATATTTAATACCCTGTACATAAAATATCAAAAATTACACCAAATGTATATTATATACTGTAAATAAAAAATATCAGAAAGGACAATAAATATATATGACACACCCCATGTAAAATATCAAAAACTACACCAAATATATGTTATATAATTTACATAAAATATCAAAAGGACACCAAATATATCTTATATACTGTACATAAAATATCAAAAAGTACAGTAAATATATTTCATATATTGTACATATAATATTAACTAAAAGTACACCAAATACATTTTATATACTGTAAATAAAATATCAAAAATAGAGTAAATATATATTACATACTGTACATAAAATATCAAAAGTACACCAAATATGTGTTGTATATACTGTAAATAAACTATCAAAAACTACAGTAATTATATTTAATATACTGTAAATAGAATATCAAAAATTACACCCAATGTATATTATATACTGTAAATATAATATCAAAAAGTACGGTAAATATATATGACACACCCTATGTAAAATATCAAAAACTACACCAAATATATATTTTATAATTTACATAAAATATCAAAAGGACACCAAATATATCTTATATACTGTACATAAAATATCAAAAAGTAGAGTAAATATATTTCATATATTGTACAAATAATATTAACTAAAGTACACCAAATACATTTTACATACAGTAAATAAAATATCAAAAAGTACAGTAAATATATATTACATAGTGTACATTAAATATCAAAAAGTACACCAGGTATGTGTTATATATACTGTAAACTATCAAAACTACAGTAATTATATTTAATATACTGTACATAAAATATCAAAAATTACACCAAACTTATATTATATACTGTAAATAAAATATCAAAAAGGACAGTAAATATATATGACACACCCCATGTAAAATATCAAAAACTACACCAAATATATATTATATAATTTAAATAAAATATCAAAAGGACACCAAATATGTCTTATATACTGTACATAAAATATCAAAAAGTACAGTAAATATATTTCATATATTGTACATATAATATTAACTAAAAGTACACCAAATACATTTTATCTACTGTAAATAAAATATCAAAAATACAGTAAATATATATTACATACTGTACATAAAATATCAAAAGTACACCAAATATGTGTTATATATACTGTAAATAAACGATCAAAAACTACAGTAATTATATTTAATATACTGTAAATAGAATATCAAAAATTACACCAGATGTATATTATATTCTGTAAATAAAATATCAAAAAGGACAGTAAATATATATGACACACCCCATGTAAAATATCAAAAACTACACCTAATATATATTATATAATTTACATAAAATATCAAAAGGACACCAAATATATCTTATATACTGTACATAAAATATCAAAAACTACAGTAAATATATTTCATATATTGTACATATAATATTAACTAAAAGTACACCAAATACATTTTATATACTGTAAATACAATATCAAAAATACAGTAAATATATATTACATACTGTACATAAAATATCAAAAAGTACACCAAATATGTGTTATATATACTGTAAATAAACTATCAAAAACTACAGTAATTATATTTAATATACTGTACATAAAATATCAAAAATTACACCACATGTGTATTATATACTCTAAATAAAACATCAAAAAAGACAGTAAATATATATGACACACCCCATGTAAAATATCAAAAACTACAACAAATATATATTATATAATTTACATAAAATATCAAAAGGACACCAAATATATCTTATATACTGTACATAAAATATCAAAAAGTACAGTAAATATATTTCATATATTGTACATATAATATTAACTAAAAGTACACCAAATACATTTTATATACTGTAAATAAAATATCAAAAATACAGTAAATATATATTAAATACTGTACATAAAATATCAAAAGTACACCAAATATGTGTTATATATACTGTAAATAAACTATCAAAAACTACAGTAATTATATTTAACATGCTGTCAATGGAATATCAAAAATTACACCCAATGTATATTATATACTGTAAAAAAAATATCAAAAAGACAGTAAATATATATGACACACCACATTTAAAATATCAATAACGACACCAAAAATATATTACATAATTTACATAAAATATCAAAAGGACACCAAATATATCTTATATACTGTACATAAAATATCGAAAAGTATAGTAAATATATTTCATATATTGTCCATATAAAATTAACTAAAAGTACACCAAATACATTTTATATACTGTAAATAAAATATCAAAAACTACAGTAAATATATATTACATACTGTACATAAAATATCAAAAAGTTCACCAAATATGTGTGATATATATAGTGTAAATAAACCATCTAAAACTACAGTAATATACTGTACATAAAATATCAAAAATTACACCTAATGTATATTATATACTGTAAATAAAATATCAAAAATGACAGTAAATATATATGACACAACCCATGTAAAATATCAAAAACTACAGCAAATATATATTACATAATTTACATAAAATATCAAAAGGACACCAAATATATCTTATATACTGTACATAAAATAACCAAAAATACAGTAAATATATTTCATATATTGTACAAATAATATTAACTAAAGTAAACCAAATGCATTTTTTATACTGTAAATAAAATATCAAAAAGAACAGTAAACATATATTTCATACTGTACATAAAATATCAAAAATTACACCAAATATGTGTTATATATACTGTAAATAAACTATCAAAACTACAGTAATTATATTTAATATACTGTACATAAAATATCAAAAATTACACCAAACGTATATCATATACTGTAAATAAAATATCAAAAAGGACAGTAAATATATATGACACACCCCATGTAAAATATCAAAAACTACACCAAATATATATTATATAATTTACATAAAATACCAAAGGACACCAAATATATCTTATATACTGTACATAAAATATCAAAAAGTACAGTAAATATATTTCATATATTGTACATATAATATTAACTAAAAGTACACCAAATACATTTTATATACTGTAAATAAAATATCAAAAATACAGTAAATATATATTACATACTGTACATAAAATATCAAAAGTACACCAAATATGTGTTATATATACTGTAAATAAACTATCAAAAACTACAGTAATTATATTTGATATACTGTAAATAGAATATCAAAAATTACACCAAATGTATATTATATACTGTAAATAAAATATCAAAAAGGACAGTAAATATATATGACACACCCCATGTAAAATATCAAAAACTACACCAAATATATATTATATAATTTACATAAAATATCAAAAGGACACCAAATATATCTGATATACTGTACATAAAATATCAAAATGTACAGTAAATATATTTCATATATTGTACATATAATATTAAATAAAGTACACAAAATACATTTTATATACTGTAAATAAAATATCAAAATTACAGTAAATATACATTACATACTGTACATAAAATATCAAAAAGTACACCAAATATGTGTTATATATACTGTAAATAAACTATCAAAAACTACAGTAATTATATTTAATATACTGTATATAAAATATCAAAAATTACACCAAATGTATATTATATACTGTAAATAAAATATCAAAAAGAACAGTAAATATATATTACACACCCTATGTAAAATATCAAAAACTACACCAAATATATATTATATAATTTACATAAAATATCAAAAGGACAGCAAATATATCTTATATACTGTACATAAAATATCAAAAAGTACAGTAAATATGTTTCATATATTGTACATATAATATTAACTAAAAGAACACCAAATAGATTTTATATACAGTAAATAAAATACCAAAAAGTACAGTAAATATATATTACATACTGTACATAAAATATCAAAAGTACACAAATATGTGTTATATATACTGTAAATAAACTATCAAAAACTACAGTAATTATATTTATTATACTGTACATAAAATATCAAAAATTACACCAAATGCTTATTATATACTGTAAATAAAATACCAAAAAGGACAGTAAATATATATGACACACCCCATGTAAAATATCAAAAACTCCACCAAATATATATTATATAATTTACATAAAATATCAAAAGGACACCAAATATATCTTATATACTGTACATAAAATATCAAAAAGTACAGTAAATATATTTCATATATTGTACATATAATATTAACTAAAAGTACACCAAATACATTTTATATACTGTAAATAATATATCAAAAATACAGTAAATATATATTACATACTGTACATAAAATATCAAAAGTACACCCAATATGTGTTATATATACTGTAAATAAACTATCAAAAACTACAGTAATTATATTTAATATACTGTAAATAGAATATCAAAAATTACACCAAATGTATATTATATACTGTAAATATAATATCAAAAAGGACGGTAAATATATATGACACACCGCATGTAAAATATCAAAAACTACACCAAATATATATTATATAATTTACATAAAATATCAAAAGGACACCAAATATATCTTATATACTGTACATAAAATATCAAAAAGTACAGTAAATATATTTCATATATTGTACATATAATATTAAGTAAAATACACCAAATACATTTTATATATTGTAAATAAAATATCAAAAATACAGTAAATATGTATTACATACTGAACATAAAATATCAAAAGTACACCAAATATGTCTTATATATACTGTAAATAAACGATCAAAAACTACAGTAATTATATTTAATATACTGTAAATAGAATATCAAAAATTACACCAAATGTATATTATATACTGTAAATAAAATATCAAAAAGGACGGTAAACATATATGACACACCCAATGTAAAATATCAAAAACTACACAAAATATATATTATATAATTTAAATAAAATATCAAAAGGACACCAAATATATCTTATATACTGTACATAAAATATCAAAAAGTACAGTAAATATATTTCATATACTGTACATATAATATTAAGTAAAACTACACCAAATACATTTTATATACTGTAAATAAAATATCAAAAATACAGTAAATATATATTACGTACTGTACATAAAATATCAAAAAGTACACCAAATATGTGTTATATATACTGTAAATAAACTATCAAAAACTACAGTAATTACATTTAATATACTGTACATAAAATATCAAAAATTAAACCACATGTATATTATATACTGTAAATAAAACATCAAAAACGACAGTAAATATATATGACACACCCCATGTAAAATATCAAAAACTACACCAAATATATATTATATAATTTACATAAAATATCAAAAGGACACCAAATATATCTTATATACTGTACATAAAATATCAAAAAGTACAGTAAATATATTTCATATATTGTACATATAATATTAATTAAAAGTACACCAAATACATTTTATCTACTGTAAATTAAATATCAAAAATACAGTAAATATATATTACATACTGTACATAAAATATCAAAAGTACACCAAATATGTGTTATATATACTGTAAATAAACTATCAAAAACTACAGTAATTATATTTAATATACTGTAAATAGAATATCAAAAATTACACCAAATGTATATTATATACTGTAAATAAAATATCAAAAAGGACAGTAAATATATATGACACACCCCATGTAAAATATCAAAAACTACACAAAATATATATTATATAATTTACATAAAATATCAAAAGGACACCAAATACATCTTATATACTGTACAGAAAATATCAAAAAGTACAGTAAATATATTTCATATATTGTACATATAACATTAACTAAAAGTACAGCAAATACATTTTATATAATGTAAATAAAATATCAAAAATACAGTAAATATATATTACATACTGTACATAAAATATCAAAAAGTACACCAAATATGTGTTATATGTACTGTAAGTAAACTATCAAAAACTACAGTAATTATATTTAATATACTGTACATATAATATCAAAAATAACACCACATGTATATTATATACTGTAAATAAAACATCAAAAACGACAGTAAATATATATGACACACCCCATGTAAAATATCAAAAACTACACCAAATATATATTATATAATTTACATAAAATATCAAAAGGACACCAAATATATCTTATATACTGTACATAAAATATCAAAAAGTACAGTAAATATATTTCATATATTGTACATATAATATTAACTAAAAGTACACCAAATACATTTTATATACTGTAAATAAAATATCAAAAATACAGTAAATATATATTACATACTGTACATAAAATATCAAAAGTACACCAAATATGTGTTATATACAATGTAAATAAACTATCAAAAACTACAGTAATTATATTTAACATACTGTAAACAGAATATCAAAAATTAAACCAAATGTATATTATATACTGTAAATAAAACATCAAAAACGACAGTAAATATATATGACACACCCCATGTAAAATATCAAAAACTGCACAAAATATATATTATATAATTTACATAAAATATCAAAAGGACACCAAATATATCTTATATACTGTACATAAAATATCAAAAAGTACAGTAAATATATTTCATATATTGTCCATATAAAATTAACTAAAAGTACACCAAATACATTTTATATACAGTAAATAAAATATCAAAAATACAGTAAATATATATTACATACTGTACATAAAATATAAAAAGTTCACCAAATATGTGTGATATATATAGTGTAAATAAACCATCAAAAACTACAGTAATTACATTTAATATACTGTACATAAAATATCAAAAATTACACCAAATGTATATTATATACTGTAAATAAAATATCAAAAAGGACAGTAAATATATATGACACAACCCATGTAAAATATCAAAAACTACACCAAATATATATTATATAATTTACATAAAATATCAAAAGGACACCAAATATATCTTATATACTGTACATAAAATATCAAAAAGTACAGTAAATATATGTCATATATTGTACATATAATATTAACTAAAAGTACACCAAATACATTTTATATACTGTAAATAAAATATCAAAAATACAGTAAATATATATTACATACTGTACATAAAATATCAAAAGTACACCAAATATGTGTTATATATACTGTAAATAAACTATCAAAAACTACAGTAATTATATTTGATATACTGTAAATAGAATATCAAAAATTACACCAAATGTATATTATATACTGAAAATAAAATATCAAAAAGGACAGTAAATATATATGACACACCCCATGTAAAATATCAAAAACTACACCAAATATATATTATATAATTTACATAAAATATCAAAAGGACACCAAATATATCTGATATACTGTACATAAAATATCAAAAAGTACAGTAAATATATTTCATATATTGTACATATAATATTAAATAAAGTACACAAAATACATTTTATATACTGTAAATAAAATATCAAAAAGTACAGTAAATATACATTACATACTGTACATAAAATATCAAAAAGTACACCAAATATGTGTTATATATACTGTAAATAAACTATCAAAAACTACAGTAATTATATTTAATATACTGTATATAAAATATCAAAAATTACACCAAATGTATATTATATACTGTAAATAAAATATCAAAAAGAACAGTAAATATATATTACACACCCTATGTAAAATATCAAAAACTACACCAAATATATATTATATAATTTACATAAAATATCAAAAGGACAGCAAATATATCTTATATACTGTACATAAAATATCAAAAAGTACAGTAAATATGTTTCATATATTGTACATATAATATTAACTAAAAGAACACCAAATACATTTTATATACAGTAAATAAAATACCAAAAAGTACAGTAAATATATATTACATACTGTACATAAAATATCAAAAGTACACAAATATGTGTTATATATACTGTAAATAAACTATCAAAAACTACAGTAATTATATTTATTATACTGTACATAAAATATCAAAAATTACACCAAATGCTTATTATATACTGTAAATAAAATACCAAAAAGGACAGTAAATATATATGACACACCCCATGTAAAATATCAAAAACTCCACCAAATATATATTATATAATTTACATAAAATATCAAAAGGACACCAAATATATCTTATATACTGTACATAAAATATCAAAAAGTACAGTAAATATATTTCATATATTGTACATATAATATTAACTAAAAGTACACCAAATACATTTTATATACTGTAAATAATATATCAAAAATACAGTAAATATATATTACATACTGTACATAAAATATCAAAAGTACACCCAATATGTGTTATATATACTGTAAATAAACTATCAAAAACTACAGTAATTATATTTAATATACTGTAAATAGAATATCAAAAATTACACCAAATGTATATTATATACTGCAAATATAATATCAAAAAGGACGGTAAATATATATGACACACCGCATGTAAAATATCAAAAACTACACCAAATATATATTATATAATTTACATAAAATATCAAAAGGACACCAAATATATCTTATATACTGTACATAAAATATCAAAAAGTACAGTAAATATATTTCATATATTGTACATATAATATTAAGTAAAATACACCAAATACATTTTATATATTGTAAATAAAATATCAAAAATACAGTAAATATGTATTACATACTGAACATAAAATATCAAAAGTACACCAAATATGTGTTATATATACTGTAAATAAACGATCAAAAACTACAGTAATTATATTTAATATACTGTAAATCGAATATCAAAAATTACACCCAATGTATATTATATAATGTAAATAAAATATCAAAAAGGACGGTAAACATATATGACACACCCCATGTAAAATATCAAAAACTACACAAAATATATATTATATAATTTAAATAAAATATCAAAAGGACACCAAATATATCTTATATACTGTACATAAAATATCAAAAAGTACAGTAAATATATTTCATATACTGTACATATAATATTAAGTAAAACTACACCAAATACATTTTATATACTGTAAATAAAATATCAAAAATACAGTAAATATATATTACGTACTGTACATAAAATATCAAAAAGTACACCAAATATGTGTTATATATACTGTAAATAAACTATCAAAAACTACAGTAATTACATTTAATATACTGTACATAAAATATCAAAAATTAAACCACATGTATATTATATACTGTAAATAAAACATCAAAAACGACAGTAAATATATATGACACACCCCATGTAAAATATCAAAAAGTACACCAAATATATATTATATAATTTACATAAAATATCAAAAGGACACCAAATATATCTTATATACTGTACATAAAATATCAAAAAGTACAGTAAATATATTTCATATATTGTACATATAATATTAACTAAAAGTACACCAAATACATTTTATCTACTGTAAATTAAATATCAAAAAGTACAGTAAATATATATTACATACTGTACATAAAATATCAAAAAGTACACCCAATATGTGTTATATATACTGTAAATAAACTATCAAAATCTACAGAAATTATATTTAATATACTGTACATAAAACATCAAAAATTTCACCAAATGTATATTATATACTGTAAATAAAATATCAAAAAGGACAGTAAACGTATATGACACACCCCATGTAAAATATCAAAAACTACAACAAATATATATTATGTAATTTACATAAAATATCAAAAGGACACCAAATATATCTTATATACTGTACATAAAATATCAAAAAGTACAGTAAATATATTTCATATATTGTACATATGATATTAACTAAAAGTACACCAAATACATTTTATATACTGTAAATAAAATATCAAAAACTACAGTAAGTATATATTACATACTGTATTTAAAATATCAAAAAGTTCACCAAATATGTGTGATATATACAGTGTAACTAAAACATCAAAATCTACAGTAATTATATTTAATATACCGTACATAAAATAACAAAAATTACCACAAATGTATATTATATACTGTAAATAAAATATCAAAAAGTACAGTAAATATATATTACACACCCTATGTAAAATATCAAAAACTACACCAAATATATATTATATAATTTACATAAAATATCAAAAGTACAGCAAATATATCTTATATACTGTACATAAAATATCAAAAAGTGCAGTAAATATATTTCATATATTGTACAAATAATATTAACTAAAGTACACCAAATACATTTTATATACAGTAAATAAAATATCAAAAAGTACAGCAAATATATATTACATACAGTACATAAAATATCAAAAATTACACCAAACGTATATTATATACTGTAAATAAAATATCAAAAAGGACAGTAAATATATATGACACACCCCATGTAAAATATCAAAAACTACACCAAATATATATTATATAATTTACATAAAATATCAAAAGGACACCAAATATATTTTATATACTGTACATAAAGTATCAAAAAGTACAGTAAATATATTTCATATATTGTACATATAATATTAACTAAAAGTACACCAAATACATTTTATATACTGTAAATAAAATATCAAAAATACAGTAAATATATATTACATACTGTACGTAAAATATCAAAATTACACCAAATATGTGTTATATATACTGTAAATAAACTATCAAAAACTACAGTAATTATATTTATTATACTGTAAATAGAATATCAAAAATTACACCAAATGTATAATATATACTCTAAATAAAATATCAAAAAGGACGGTAAATATATATGACACACCCCATGTAAAATATCAAAAACTACACCAAATATATATTATATAATTTACATAAAACATCAAAAGGACACCAAATATATCTTATATACTGTACATAAAATATCAAAAATTATAGTAAATATATTTCATATATTGTACATATAAAATTAACTAAAAGTACACCAAATACATTTTATATACTGTAAATAAAATATCAGAAATTACAGTAAATATATATTACATACTGTACATAAAATATCAAAAAGTACAACAAATAATTGTTATACACACTGTAAATAAACTATCAAAAACTACAGTAATTATATTTAATATACTGTACATAAAATATCAAAAATTACACCACATGTATACTATATACTGTAAATAAAATATCAAAAAGGACAGTAAATATATATGACACACCCCATGTGAAATATCAAAAACTACACAAAATATACATTATATAATTTACATAAAATATCAAAAGGACACCAAATATATCTTATATACTGTACATAAAATATCAAAAATACAGTAAATATATTTCATATATTGTACATGTAATATTAACTAAAAGTACACCAAATACATTTTATATACTGTAAATAAAATATCAAAAATACAGTAAATATATATTACATACTGTACATAAAATATCAAAAGTACACCAAATATGTGTTATATATGCTGTAAATAAACTATCAAAAACTACAGTAATTATATTTAATATACTGTAAATAGAATATCAAAAATTACACCAAATATATATTATGTACTGTAAATAAAATATCAGAAAGTACAGTAAATATATTTCATATATTGTGCATATAATATTAACTAAAAGTACACCAAATACATTTTATATACTGTAAATAAAATGTCAAAATGTACAGTAAATATATATTACATACTGTACACAAAATATCAAAAGTACACCAAATATGTGTTATATACACTGTAAATAAACTATCAAAAACTACAGTAATTATATTTAACATACTGTACATAAAATATCAAAAATTACACCAATGTATATTATATACTGTAAATAAAACATCAAAAAAGACAGTAAATATATATGACACACCCCATGTAAAATATCAAAAACTACAACAAATATATATTATATAATTTACATAAAATATCAAAAGGACAGCAAATATATCTTATATACTGTACATAAAATATCAAAAAGTACAGTAAATATATTTCATATATTGTACATATAATATTAACTAAAAGTACACCAAATACATTTTATATACTGTAAATAATATATAAAAAGTACAGTAAATATATATTGCATACTGTACATAAAATATCAAAAGTACACCAAATATGTGTTATATATACTGTAAATAAACTATCAAAAACAACAGTAATTATATTTAATATACTGTAAATAGAATATCAAAAATTACACCCAATGTATATTATATACTGTAAATATAATATCAAAAAGGACGGTAAACATATGCGACACACCCCATGTAAAATATCAAAAACTACACCAAATATATATTATATGATTTACATAAAATATCAAAAGGACACCAAATATATCTTATATACTGTACATAAAATATCAAAAAGTACAGTAAATATATTTCATATATTGTACAAATAATATTAACTAAAGTACACCAAATACATTTTATATACAGTAAATAAAATATCAAAAAGTACAGTAAATATATATTACATACTGTACATAAAATATCAAAAAGTACACCAAATATGTGTTATATATACTGTAAACTATTAAAACTACAGTAATTATATTTAATACCCTGTACATAAAATATCAAAAATTACACCAAATGTATATTATATACTGTAAATAAAATATCAAGAAGGACAGTAAATATATATGACACACCCCATGTAAAATATCAAAAACTACACCTAATATATATTATATAATTTACATAAAATATCAAAAGGACACCAAATATTTGTTATATACTGTACATAAAATATCAAAAAGTACAGTAAATATATTTCATATATTGTACATATAATATTAACTAAAAGTACACCAAATACATTTTATATACTGTAAATAAAATATCCAAAATACAGTAAATATATATTACATACTGTACATAAAATATCAAAAGTACACCAAATATGTGTTATATATACTGTGAATAAACTGTCAAAAACTACAGTAATTATATTTAACATACTGTAAATAGAATATCAAAAATTACACCCAATGTATATTATATACTGTAAATAAAATATCAAAAAGGACGGTAAATATATATGACACACCACATGTAAAATATCAAAAACTACACCAAATATATATTATATAATTTACATAAAATATCAAAAGGACACCAAATATATCTTATATACTGTACATAAAATATCAAAAAGTACAGTAAATATATTTCATATATTGTACATATAATATTAACTAAAAGTACACCAAATACATTTTATATACTGTAAATAAAATATCAAAAATACAGTAAATATATATTACATACTGTACATAAAATATCAAAAAGTACACCAAATATGTGTTATATATCATGTAAATAAACTATCAAAAACTACAGTAATTATATTTAATATACTGTACATAAAATATCAAAAATTATACCACATGTATATTATATACTGTAAATAAAACATCAAAAACGACAGTAAATATATGTGACACACCCCATGTAAAATATCAAAAACTACACCAAATATATATTATATAATTTACATAAAATATCAAAAGGACACCAAATATATCTTATATACTGTACATAAAATATCAAAAAGTACAGTAAATGTATTTCATATATTGTACATATAATATTAACTAAAAGTACTCCAAATACATTTTATCTACTGTAAATTAAATATCAAAAATACAGTAAATATATACTACATACTGTACATAAAATATCAAAAGTACACCAAATATGTGTTATATATACTGTAAATAAACTATCAAAAACTGCAGTAATTATATTTAACATACTGTAAATTGAATATCAAGAATTACAACAAATGTATATTATATACTGTAAATAAAATATCAAAAAGGACGGTAAATATATATGACACACCCCATGTAAAATATCAAAAACTACACAAAATATATATTATATAATTTACATAAAATATCAAAAGGACACCAAATATATCTTATATACTGTACATAAAATATCAAAAAGTACAGTAAATATATTTCATATATTGTACATGTAATATTAACTAAAAGTACACCAAATACATTTTATATACTGTAAATAAAATATCAAAAATACAGTAAATATATATTACATACTGTACATAAAATATCAAAAGTACACCAAATATGTGTTATATATACTGTAAATAAACTATCAAAAACTACAGTAATTATATTTAACATACTGTAAATAGAATATCAAAAATTACACCAAATGTATATTATATACTGTAAATAAAATATCAGAAAGTACAGTAAATATATTTCATATATTGTGCATATAATATTAACTAAAGGTACACCAAATACATTTTATATACTGTAAATAAAATGTCAAAAAGTACAGTAAATATATATTACATAATGTACATTAAATATCAAAAGTACACCAAATATGTGTTATATATACTGTAAATAAACTATCAAAAACTACAGTAATTATATTTAACATACTGTACATAAAATATCAAAAATTACACCAAATGTATATTATATACTGTAAATAAAATATCAAAAAAGACAGTAAATATATATGACACACCCATGTAAAATATCAAAAACTACAACAAATATATATTATATAATTTACATAAAATATCAAAAGGACAGTAAATATATCTTATATACTGTACATAAAATATCAAAAAGTATAGTAAATATATTTCATATATTGTACATATAATATTAACTAAAAGTAGACCAAATACATTTTATATACTGTAAATAAAATATCAAAAATACAGTAAATATATATTACATACTGTACATAAAATATCAAAAGTACACCATATATGTGTTATATATACTGTAAATAAACTATCAAAAACAGCAGTAATTATATTTAATATACTGTAAATAGAATATCAAAAATTACACCCAATGTATATTATATACTGTAAATATAATATCAAAAAGGACGGTAAATATATATGACACACCCCATGTAAAATATCAAAAACTACACCAAATATATATTATATAATTTACAAAAAATATAAAAAGGACACCAAATATATCTTATATACTGTACATAAAATATCAAAAAGTACAGTAAATATATTTCATATATTGTACATATAATATTAACTAAAAGTACACCAAATACATTTTATATACTGTAAATAAAATATCAAAAAGTACAGTAAATATATATTACATACTGTACATAAAATATCAAAAAGTACACCAAATATGTGTTATATATACTGTAAACTATTAAAACTACAGTAATTATATTTAATACCCTGTACATAAAATATCAAAAATTACACCAAATGTATATTATATACTGTAAATAAAATATCAAGAAGGACAGTAAATATATATGACACACCCCATGTAAAATATCAAAAACTACACCAAATATATATTATAAAATTTACATAAAATATCAAAAGGACACCAAATATTTCTTATATACTGTACATAAAATATCAAAAAGTACAGTAAATATATTTCATATATTGTACATATAATATTAACTAAAAGTACACCAAATACATTTTATATACTGTAAATAAAATATCTAAAATACAGTAAATATATATTACATACTGTACATAAAATATCAAAAGTACACCAAATATGTGTTATATATACTGTGAATAAACTGTCAAAAACTACAGTAATTATATTTAACATACTGTAAATAGAATATCAAAAATTACACCCAATGTATATTATATACTGTAAATAAAATATCAAAAAGGACGGTAAATATATATGACACACCACATGTAAAATATCAAAAACTACACCAAATATATATTATATAATTTACATAAAATATCAAAAGGACACCAAATATATCTTATATACTGTACATAAAATATCAAAAAGTACAGTAAATATATTTCATATATTGTACATGTAATATTAACTAAAAGTACACCAATTACATTTTATATACTGTAAATAACATATCAAAAAGTACAGTAAATATATATTACATACTGTACATAAAATATCAAAAGTACACCAAATATGTGTTATATATAGTGTAAATAAACTATCAAAAACTACAGTAATTATATTTAACATACTGTAAATAGAATATCAAAAATTACACCAAATGTATATTATATACTGTAAATAAAATATCAGAAAGTACAGTAAATATATTTCATATATTGTGCATATAATATTATCTAAAGGTACACCAAATACATTTTAAATACTGTAAATAAAATGTCAAAAAGTACAGTAAATATATATTACAAACTGTACATTAAATATCAAAAGTACACCAAATATGTGTTATATATACTGTAAATAAACTATCAAAAACTACAGTAATTATATTTAACATACTGTACATAAAATATCAAAAATTACACCAAATGTATATTATATACTGTAAATAAAACATCAAAAAAGACAGTAAATATATGTGACACACCCATGTAAAATATCAAAATCTACAACAAATATATATTATATAATTTACATAAAATATCAAAAGGACAGCAAATATATCTTATATGCTGTACATAAAATATCAAAAAGTACAGTAAATATATTTCATATATTGTACATATAATATTAACTAAAAGTAGACCAAATACATTTTATATACTGTAAATAAAATATCAAAAATGCAGTAAATATATATTACATACTGTACATAAAATATCAAAAGTACACCAAATATGTGTTATATATACTGTAAATAAACTATCAAAAACAACAGTAATTATATTTAATATACTGTAAATAGAATATCAAAAATTACACCCAATGTATATTATATACTGTAAATATAATATCAAAAAGGACGGTAAATATATATGACACACCCCATGTAAAATATCAAAAACTACACCAAATATATATTATATAATTTACATAAAATATCAAAAGGACACCAAATATATCTTATATACTGTACATAAAATATCAAAAAGTACAGTAAATATATTTCATATATTGTACATATAATATTAACTAAAAGTACACCAAATACATTTTATATACTGTAAATAAAATATCAAAAACTACAGTAAATATATATTACATACTGTACATAAAATATCAAAAAGTACACCAAATATGTGTTATATATACTGTAAATAAAGTATCAAAATCTACAGTAATTATATTTAATATACTGTACATAAAATATCAAAAATTACAACAAATGTATATTATATACTGTAAATAAAATATCAAAAAGGACAGTAAATATATATGACACACCCCATGTAAAATATCAAAAACTACACCAAAGATATATTATATAATTTACATAAAATATCAAAAGGACACCAAATATATCTTATATACTGTACATAAAATATCAAAAAGTACAGTAAATATATTTCATATATTGTGCATATAATATTAACTAAAAGTACACCAAATACATTTTATATACCGGAAATAAATATCAAAAATACAGTAAATATATATTACATACTGTACATAAAATATCAAAAGTACACCAAATATGTGTTATATATACTGTAAATAAACTATCAAAAACTACAGTAATTATATTTAACATACTGTAAATAGAATATCAAAACTTACACCAAATGTATATTATGTACTGTAAATAAAATATCAGAAAGTACAGTAAATATATTTCATATATTGTGCATATAATATTAACTAAAAGTACACCAAATACATTTTATATACTGTAAATAAAATGTCAAAAAGGACGGTAAATATATATGACACACCCCATATAAATTATCAAAAACTACACCAAATATATATTATATAATTTATATAAAATATCAAAAGGACACCAAATATATCTTATATACGCTATATAAAATATCAAAAAGTACAGTAAATATATTTCATATATTTTACATATAATATTAACTAAAAGTACACCAAATACATTTTATATACTGTAAAGAAAATATCAAAAAGTACAGTAAATATATATTACATACTGCACATAAAATATCAAAAGTACACCAAATATGTGTTATATATACTGTAAATAAACTATCAAAAACTACAGTAATTATATTTAACATACTGTAAATAGAATATCAAAAATTACACCAAATGTATATTATATACTGTAAATAAAATATCAAAAAGGACGGTAAATATATATGACACACCGCATGTGAAATATCAAAAACTACACCAAATATATATTACATAATTTACATAAAATATCAAAAGGACACCAAATATATCTTATATACTGTACATAAAATATCAAAAATTACAGTAAATATATTTCATATATTGTACATATAATATTAACAGAAAGTACACCAATTACATTTTATATACTGTAAATAAAATATCAAAAAGTACAGTAAATATATATTACATACTGTACATAAAATATCAAAAAGTACACCAAATATGTGTTATATATACCGTAAATAAACTATCAAAAACTACAGTAATAATATTTAATATACTGTACATAAAATATCAAAAATTACACCAAATGTATATTATACACTGTAAATAAAATATCAAAAAGGACAGTAAATATATATGACACACGCCATGTAAAATATCAAAAACTACACCAAATATATATTATATAATATACATAAAATATCAAAAGGACACCAAATATATCTTATATACTGTACATAAAATATCAAAAATACAGTAAATATATTTCATATATTGTACATATAATATTGACTAAAAGTGCACCAAATACATTTAATGTACTGTAAATTAAATATCAAAAATACAGTAAATATATATTACATACTGTACATAAAATATCAAAAGTACACCAAATATGTGTTATATATACTGTAAATAAACTATGAAAAACTACAGTAATTATATTTAACATACTGTAAATAGAATATCAAAAATTACACCAAATGTATATTATATACTGTAAATAAAATATCAGAAAGTATAGTAAATATATTTCATATATTGTGCATATAATATTAACTAAAAGTACACCAAATACATTTTATATACTGTAAATAAAATGTCAAAAAGGACGGTAAATATATATGACACACCCCATATAAATTATCAAAAACTACACCAAATATATATTATATAATTTATATAAAATATCAAAAGGACACCAAATATATCTTATATACGCTATATAAAATATCAAAAAGTACAGTAAATATATTTCATATATTTTACATATAATATTAACTAAAAGTACACCAAATACATTTTATATACTGTAAATAAAATATCAAAAAGTACAGTAAATATATATTACATACTGTACATAAAATGTCAAAAAGTACACCAAATATGTGTTATATATACTGGAAATAAACTATCAAAAACTACAGTAATTATATTTAATACCCTGTACATAAAATATCAAAAATTACACCAAATGTATATTATATACTGTAAATAAAATATCAAAAAGGACAGTAAATATATATGACACACCCCATGTAAAATATCAAAATCTACACCAAATATATATTATATAATTTACATAAAATATCAAAAGGACACCAAGTATATCTTATATACTGTACATAAAATATCAAAAAGTACAGTAAATATATTTCATATATTGTACATATAATATTAACTAAAGCACACCAAATACATTTTATATACTGTAAATAAAATATCCAAAATACAGTAAATATATATTACATGCTGTACATAAAATATCAAAAGTACACCAAATATGTGTTATATATACTGTAAATAAACTGTCAAAAACTACAGTAATTATATTTAACATACTCTAAATAGAATATCAAAAATTACACCCAATGTATATTATATAATGTAAATAAAATATCAAAAAGGACGGTAAATATATATGACACACCGCATGTAAAATATCAAAAACTACACCAAATATATATTATATAATTTACATAAAATATCAAAAGGACACCAAATATATCTTATATACTGTACATAAAATATCAAAAAGTACAGTAAATATATTTCATATATTGTACATGTAATATTAACTAAAAGTACACCAATTACATTTTATATACTGTAAATAAAATATCAAAAAGTACAGTAAATATATATTACATACTGTACATAAAATATCAAAAGTACACCAAATATGTGTTATATATACTGTAAATAAACTATCAAAAACTACAGTAATTATATTTAACATACTGTAAATAGAATATCAAAAATTACACCAAATGTATATTATATACTGTAAATAATATATCAGAAAGTACAGTAAATATATTTCATATATTGTGCATATAATATTAACTAAAGGTACACCAAATACATTTTATATACTGTAAATAAAATGTCAAAAAGTACAGTAAATATATATTACAAACGGTACATTAAATATCAAAAGTACACCAAATATGTGTTATATATACTGTAAATAAACTATCAAAAAATACAGTAATTATATTTAACATACTGTACATAAAATATCAAAAATTACACGGCATGTATATTATATACTGTAAATAAAATATCAAAAACGGCAGTAAATATATATGACAAACACCATGTAAAATATCAAAAACTACAACAAATATATATTATATAATTTACATAAAATAACAAAAGGACACCAAATATATCTTATATACTGTACATAAAATATGAAAAATTACAGTAAATATATTTCATATATTGTACATACAATATTAACTAAAAGTACACCAAATACATTTTATATACTGTTAATAAAATATCAAAATACAGTATATATATATTACATACTGTACATAAAATATCAAAAAGTACACCAAATATGTGTTATATATACTGTAAATAAACTATCAAAAACTACAGTAATTATATTTCATATACTGTACATAAAATATCAAAAATTACACCAAATGTATATTATACACTGTAAATAAAATATCAAAAAGGGCAGTAAATATATATGACACACCCCATGTAAAATATCAAAAACTACACCAAATATATATTTTATAATTTACATAAAATAACAAAAGGACACCAAATATATCTTATATACTGTACATAAAATATCAAAAAGTAAAGTAAATATATTTCATATATTGTACATATAATATTAACTAAAAGTACACCAAATACATTTTATATACTGTAAATAAAATATCAAAGATACAGTAAATATATATTCCATACTGTACATAAAATATCAAAAGTACACCAAATATGTGTTATATATACTGTTTAATAAACTATCAAAAAATACAGTAATTATATTTAATATACTGTAAATAGAATATCAAAAATTACACCAAATGTATATTTTATAATATAAATAAAATATCAAAAAGGACGGTAAATATATATGACACACCCCATGTAAAATATCAAAAACTACACCAAATATATTTTATATAATTTAAATAAAATATCAAAAGGACACCAAATATATCTTATATACTGTACATAAAATATCAAAATGTACAGTAAATATATTTCATATATTGTACATATAATATTAACTAAAAGTACACCAAATACATTTTATATACTGTAAATAATATATCAAAAATACAGTAAATATATATTACAAACTGTACATAAAATATCAAAAAGTACACCAAATATGTGTTATATATACTGTAAATAAACTATCAAAAACTACAGTAATTATATTTAATATACAGTACAAAAAATATCAAAAATTACACCACATGTACATTATATACTGTAAATAAAATATCAAAAAGATAGTACATATATATGACAAACCCCATGTAAAATATCAAAAACTACAACAAATATATATTGTATAATTTACATAAAATATCAAAAGGACACCAAATATATCTTACATACTGTACATAAAATATGAAAAATTACAGTAAATATATTTCATATATTGTACACACAATATTAACTAAAAGTACACCGAATACATTTTATATACTGTAAATAAAATATCAAAATACAGTAAATATATATTACATACTGTACATAAAATATCAAAAAGTACACCAAATATGTGTTATATATACTGTAAATAAACTATCAAAAACTACAGTAATTATATTTAACATACTGTACATAAAATATCAAAAATTACACGGCATGTATATTATATACTGTAAATAAAATATCAAAAACGACAGTAAATATATATGACAAACACCATGTAAAATATCAAAAACTACAACAAATATATATTATATAATTTACATAAAATAACAAAAGGACACCAAATATATCTTATATACTGTACATAAAATATGAAAAATTACAGTAAATATATTTCATATATTGTACATACAATATTAACTAAAAGTACACCAAATACATTTTATATACTGTTAATAAAATATCAAAATACAGTAAATATATATTACATACTGTACATAAAATATCAAAAAGTACACCAAATATGTGTTATATATACTGTAAATAAACTATCAAAAACTACAGTAATTATATTTCATATACTGTACATAAAATATCAAAAATTACACCAAATGTATATTATACACTGTAAATAAAATATCAAAAAGGACAGTAAATATATCTGACACAGCCCATGTAAAATATCAAAAACTACACCAAATATATACTTTATAATTTACATAAAATATCAAAAGGACACCAAATATATCTTATGTACTGTACATAAAATATCAAAAAGTAAAGTAAATATATTTCATATATTGTACATATAATATTAACTAAAAGTACACCAAATACATTTTATATACTGTAAATAAAATATCAAAGATACAGTAAATATATATTCCATACTGTACATAAAATATCAAAAGTACACCAAATATGTGTTATATATACTGTTTAATAAACTATCAAAAAATACAGTAATTATATTTAATATACTGTAAATAGAATATCAAAAATTACACCAAATGTATATTTTATAATATAAATAAAATATCAAAAAGGACGGTAAATATATATGACACACCCCATGTAAAATATCAAAAACTACACCAAATATATATTATATAATTTAAATAAAATATCAAAAGGACACCAAATATATCTTATATACTGTACATAAAATATCAAAATGTACAGTAAATATATTTCATATATTGTACATATGACATTAACTAAAAGTACACCAAATACATTTTATATACTGTAAATAATATATCAAAAATACACTAAATATATATTACAAACTGTACATAAAATATCAAAAAGTACACCAAATATGTGTTATATATACTGTAAATAAACTATCAAAAACTACAGTAATTATATTTAATATACAGTACATAAAATATCAAAAATTACACCACATGTACATTATATACTGTAAATAAAATATCAAAAAGATAGTACATATATATGACAAACCCCATGTAAAATATCAAAAACTACAACAAATATATATTGTATAATTTACATAAAATATCAAAAGGACACCAAATATATCTTATATACTGTACATAAAATATGAAAAATTACAGTAAATATATTTCATATATTGTACACACAATATTAACTAAAAGTACACCGAATACATTTTATATACTGTAAATAAAATATCAAAATACAGTAAATATATATTACATACTGTACATAAAATATCAAAAAGTACACCAAATATGTGTTATATATACTGTAAATAAACTATCAAAAACTACAGTAATTATATTTCATATACTCTACATAAAATATCAAAAATTACTCCAAATGTATATTATACACTGTAAATAAAATATCAAAAAGGACAGTAAATATATATGACACACCCCATGTAAAATATCAAAAACTACACCAAATATATATTATATAATTTACATAAAATATCAAAAGGACACCAAATATATCTTATATACTGTCCATAAAATATCAAAAAGTAAAGTATATATATTTCATATATTGTACATATAATATTAACTAAAAGTACACCAAATACATTTTATATACTGTAAATAAAATATCAAAGATACAGTAAATATATATTCCTTACTGTACATAAAATATCAAAAGTACACCAAATATGTGTTATATATACTGTAAATAAACTATCAAAAAATACAGTAATTATATTTAATATACTGTAAATAGAATATCAAAAATTACACCAAATGTATATTATATAATATAAATAAAATATCAAAAAGGACGGTAAATATATATGACACACCCCATGTAAAATATCAAAAACTACACCAAATATAGATTATATAATTTACACAAAATATCAAAAGGACACCAAATATATCTTATATACTGTACATAAAATATCAAAATGTACAGTAAATATATTTCATATATTGTGCATATAATATTAACTAAAAGTACACCAAATACATTTTATATACTGTAAATAATGTATCAAAAATACAGTAAATATATATTACAAACTGTACATAAAATATCAAAAAGTACACCAAATATGTGTTATATATACTGTAAATAAACTATCAAAAACTACAGTAATTATATTTAATATACTGTACATAAAATATCAAAAATTACACCACATGTATATTATATACTGTAAATAAAATATCAGAAACGACAGTAAATATATATGAAAAACCCCATGTAAAATATCAAAAACTACAACAAATATATATTATATAATTTACATACCATATCAAAAGGACACCAAATAGATCTTATATACTGTACATAAAATATCTAAAAGTACAGTAAATATATTTCATATATTGTACATATAATATTAACAAAAAGTACACCAAATACATTTTATATACTGTAAATAAAATATCAAAATTCAGTAAATATATATTACATACTGTACATAAAATATCAAAAAGTACACAAAATATGTGTTATATATACTGTAAATAAACTATCAAAAACTACAGTAATTATATTTAATATACTGTATATAGAATATCAAAAATTACACCCAATGTATATTATATACTGTAAATATAATACCAAAAAGGATGGTAAATATATATGACACACCCTATGTAAAATATCAAAAACTACACTAAATATATATTTTATAATTTACATAAAATATCAAAAGGACACGAAATATATCTTATATACTGTACATAAAATATCAAAAAGTACAGTAAATATATTTCATATATTGTACAAATAATATTAACTAAAGTACACCAAATACATTTTATATACAGTAAATAAAATATCAAAAAGTACAGTAAATATATATTACATACTGTACATTAAATATCAAAAAGTACACCAAATATGTGTTATATATACTGTAAATAAACTATCAAAGTCTACAGTAATTATATTTAATATACTGTACATAAAATATCAAAAATTACACCAAATGTATATTATATACTGTAAATAAAATATCAAAAAGGACAGTAAATATATATGACACACCCCATGTAAAATATCAAAAACTACACCAAATATATATTATATAATTTCCATAAAATATCAAAAGGACACCAAATATATCTTATATACTGTACATAAAATATAAAAAATACAGTAAATATATTTCATATATTGTACATATAATATTAACTAAAAGTACACCAAATACATTATATATACTGTAAATAAAATATCAAAAATACAGTAAATATATATTACATACTGTACATAAAATATCAAAAGTACACCAAATATGTGTTATATATACTGTAAATAAACTATCAAAAACTACAGTAATTATATTTAACATACTGTAAATAGAATATCAAAAATTACACCAAATGTATATTATATACTGTAAATAAAATATCAGAAAGTACAGTCAATATATTTCACATATTGTGCATATAATACTAACCAAAAGTACACCAAATACATTTTATATACTGTAAATAAAATGTCAAAAAGTACAGTAAATATATATTACATACTGTACATAAAATATCAAAAGTACACCAAATATGTGTTATATATACTGTAAATAAACTAACAAAAACTACAGTAATTATATTTAACATACTGTACATAAAATATCAAAAATTATACCAAATGTATATTATATACTGTAAATAAAACATCAAAAATGACAGTAAATATATATGACACACCCCATGTAAAATATCAAAAACTACAACAAATATATATTATATAATTTACATAAAATATCAAAAGGACAGCAAATATATCTTATATACTGTACATAAAATATCAAAAAGTACAGTAAATATATTTCATATATTGTACATATAATATTAACTAAAAGTAGACCAAATACATTTTATATACTGTGAATAAAATATCAAAAATACAGTAAATATATATTACATACTGTACATAAAATATCAAAAGTACACCAAATATGTGTTATATATACTGTAAATAAACTATCAAAAACAACAGTAATTATATTTAACATACTGTAAATAGAATATCAAAAATTACACCCAATGTATATTATATACTGTAAATATAATATCAAAAAGGGCGGTAAATATATATGACTCACCCCATGTAAAATATCAAAAACTACACCAAATATATACTATATAATTTACATAAAATATCAAAAGGACACCAAATATATCTTATATACTGTACATAAAATATCAAAAAGTACAGTAAATATATTTCATATATTGTACAAATAATATTAACTAAAGTACACCAAATATATTTTATATACAGTAAATAAAATATCAAAAAGTACAGTAAATATATATTACATACTGTACAAAAAATATCAAAAAGTACACCAAATATGTGTTATATATATTGTAAACTATCAAAACTACAGTAATTATATTTAATACCCTGTACATAAAATATCAAAAATTACACCACATGTATACTATATACTGTAAATAAAATATCAAAAAGTACAGTAAATATATATGACACACCCCATGTAAAATATCAAAAACTACACCAAATATATATTATATAATTTACACTAAATATCAAAAGGACACAAAATATATCTTATATACTGTACATAAAATATCAAAAAGTACAGTAAATATATTTCATATATTGTACATATGACATTAACTAAAAGTACACCAAATACATTTTATATACTGTAAATGAAATATCAAAAAGTACAGTAAATATATATTACATACTGTACATATAATATCAAATAGTTCACCAAATATGTGTGATATATATAGTGTAAGTAAACCATCAAAAACTACAGTAATTATATTTAATATACTGTACATAAAATAACAAAAATTACAACAAATGTATATTATATACTGTAAATAAAATATCAAAAGGTACAGTAAATATTTATTACACACCCTATGTAAAATATCAAAAACTACACCAAATATATATTATATAATATACATAAAATATCAAAAGGACAGCAAATATATCTTATACACTGTACATAAAATATCAAAAAGTACAGTATATATGTTTCATATATTGTACATATAATATTAACTATTAGTACACCAAATACATTTTATATACTGTAAATAAAATATCAAAAAGTACAGTAAATATATATTACATACTGTACATAAAATATCAAAAGTACAGCAAATATGTGTTATATATACTGTAAATAAACTATCAAAAACTACAGCAATTATATTTATTATACTCTACATAAAATATCAAAAATTACACCAAATGCATAATATATACTGTAAATAAAATAATAAAAAGGACAGTAAATATATATGACACACCCCATTTAAAATAAAAACTACACCAAATATATATTATATAATTTACATAAAATATCAAAAGGACACCAATTATATCTTATATACTGTACATAAAATATCAAAAATTATAGTAAATATATTTCATATATTGTACATATAAAATTAACTAAAAGTACACCAAATACATTTTATATACTGTAAATAAAATATCAAAATTACAGTAAATATATATTACATACTGTACATAAAATATCAAAAAGTTCACCAAATATGTGTGATATATATATTGTAAGTAAACCATCAAAAACTACAGTAATTATATTTAATATACTGTACATAAAATATCAAAAATTACACCAAATGTATATTATATACTGTAAATAAAATATCAAAAAGAACAGTAAATATATATTACACACCCTATGTAAAATATCAAAAACTACACCAAATATATATTATACAATTTACATAAAATATCAAAAGGACAGAAAATATATCTTATATACTGTACATAAAATATCAAAAAGTACAGTAAATATGTTTCATATATTGTACATATAATATTAACTAAAAGTACACCAAATACATTTTATATACAGTAAATAAAATATCAAAAAGTACAGTAAATATATATTACATACTGTACATAAAATATCAAAAGTACAGCAAATATCTGTTATATATACTGTAAATAAACTATCAAAAACTGCAGTAATTATATTTATTATACTGTACATAAAATATCAAAAATTCCACCAAATGCATATTATATACTGTAAATAAAATATCAAAAAGGCAGTAAATATATATGACACACCCCATGTAAAATATGAAAAACTCCACCAAATATATATTATATAATTTACATAAAATATCAAAAGGACACCAAATATATCTTATATACTGTACATAAAATATCAAAAAGTACAGTAAATATATTTCATATATTGTACATATAATATTAACTAAAAGTACACCAAATACATTTTATATACAGTAAATAAAATATCAAAAAGTACAGTAAATATATATTATATACTGTACATAAAATATCAAAAAGCACACCAAATATGTGTTATATATACTGTAAATAAACTATCAAAATCTACAGTAATTATATTTAATATACTGTACATAAAATATCAAAAATTTCTCCAAATGTATATTATATACTGTAAATAAAATATCAAAAAGACAGTAAATATATATGACACACCCCATGTAAAATATCAAAAACTCCACAAAATATATATTATATAATTTACATAAAATATCAAAAGGACACAAAATATAACTTATATACTGTTCATAAAATATCAAAAAATACAGTAAATATATTTCATATATTGTACATATAATATTTACTAAAAGTACACCAAATACATTTTATATACTGTAAATAAAATATCTAAAATACAGTAAAAATATATTCCATACTGTAAATGAAATATCAAAAGTACACCAAATATGTTTTATATATACTGAAAATAAACTATCAAAAACAACAGTAATAATATTTAATATACTGTAAATAGAATATCAAAAATTACACCAAATGTATATTATATACTGTAAATAAAGTATCAAAAAGGACAGTAAATATATATTACAAACCCCATTTAAAATATCAAAAACTACACCAAATATATATATTATATAATTTACATAAAATATCAAAAAGACACCAAATATATCTTATATACTGTACAAAAAATATCAAAAATTATAGTAAATATATTTCATATATTGTACATATAAAATTAACTAAAAGTACACCAAATACGTTCTATATACCCTAAATAAAATATCAAAAACTACAGTAAATATATATTACATACTGTACATAAAATATCAAAAAGTACACCAAATATGTGTTATATATACTGTAAATAAACTACCAAAAACTACAGTAATTATATTTAATATACTGTACATAAAATATCAAAAATTACACCAAATGTATATTATACACTGTAAATAAAATATCAAAAAGGACAGTAAATATATATGACACACCCCATGTAAAATATCAAAAACTACACCAAATATAGATTATATAATTTACATAAAATATCAAAAGGACACCAAATATATCTTATATACTGTACATAAAATATCAAAAAGTACAGTAAATATATTTCATATATTGTACATATAATATTAACTAAAAGTACACAAAATACATTTTATATACTGTAAATAAAATATCAAAAATACAGTAAATATATATTACATACTGTACATAAAATATCAAAAAGTACACCAAATATGTGTTATATATACTGTAAACTATCAAAAGTACAGTAATTATATTTAATACACTGTACATAAAATATCAAAAATTACACCAAATGCATATTATATACTGTAAATAAAATATCAAAAAGGACAGTAAATATATATGACACACACCATGTAAAATATCAAAAACTCCACCAAATATATATTATATAATTTACATAAAATATCAAAAGGACACCAAATATATCTTATATACTGTACATAAAATATCAAAAAGTACAGTAAATATATTTCATATATTGTACATATAATATTAACTAAAAGTACACCAAATACATTTTATATACTGTAAATAATATGTCAAAAATAGAGTAAATATATATTACATACTGAACATAAAATATCAAAAGTACACCCAATATGTGTTATATATACTGTAAATAAACTATCAAAAACTACAGTAATTATATTTTATATACTGTAAATAGAATATCAAAAATTACACCAAATGTATATTATATACTGTAAATATTATATCAAAAAGGACGGTAAATATATATGACACACCGCATGTAAAATATCAAAAACTACACCAAATATATATTATATAATTTACATAAAATATCAAAAGGACACCAAATATATCTTATATACTGTACATAAAATATCAAAAAGTACAGTAAATATATTTCATATATTGTACATATAATATTAAGTAAAATACACCAAATACATTTTATATACTGTAAATAAAATATCAAAAATACAGTAAATATGTATTACATACTGTACATAAAATATTAAAAGTACACCAAATATGTGTTATATATACTGTAAATAAACGATCAAAAACTACAGTAATTATATTTAACATACTGTAAATACAATATCAAAAATTACACCAAATGTATATTATATAGTGTAAATAAAATATCAAAAAGGACGGTAAACATATATGACACACCCCATGTAAAATATCAAAAACTACAACAAATATATATTATATAATTTAAATAAAATATCAAAAGGACACCAAATATATCTTATATACTGTACATAAAATATCAAAAAGTACAGTAAATATATTTCATATATTGTACATATAATATTAAGTAAAACTACACCAAATACATTTTATATACTGTAAATAAAATATCAAAAATACAGTAAATATATATTACATACTGTACATAAAATATCAAAAAGTACACCAAATATGTGTTATATATACTGTGAATAAACTATCAAAAACTACAGTAATTATATTTAGTATACTGTAAATAGAATATCAAAAATTACACCAAATGTATATTATATACTGTCAATAAATTATCAAAAAGACAGTAAATATATATGACACACCCCATGTAAAATATCAAAAACTACACCATATATATATTATATAATTTACATAAAATATCAAAAGGACACCAAATATATCTTATATACTGTACATAAAATATCAAAAATACAGTAAATATATTTCATATATTCTACATATAATATTAACTAAAAGTACACCAAATACATTTTATCTACTCTAAATAAAATAGAAAAAATACAGTAAATATATATTACATACTGTACATAAAATATCAAAAGTACACCAAATATGTGTTATATATACTGTAAACTATCAAAACTACAGTAATTATATTTAATATACTGTACATAAAATATCAAAAATTATACCAAATGTATATTATATACTGTAAATAAAATATCAAAAAGGACAGTAAATATATATGACACACCCCATGTAAAATATCAAAAACTACACCAAATATATATTATATAATTTACATAAAATACCAAAGGACACCAAATATATCTTATATACTGTACATAAAATATCAAAAAGTACAGTAAATATATTTCATATATTGTACATATAATATTAACTAGAAGTACACCAAATACATTTTATATACTGTAAATAAAATATCAAAAATACAGTAAATATATATTACATACTGTACATAGAATATCAAAAAGTACACCAAATATGTGTTATATATACTGTAAATAAACTATCAAAAACTACAGTAATTATATTTAATATACTGTACATAAAATATCAAAAATTACACCACATGTATATTATATACTGTAAATAAAACATCAAAAACGACAGTAAATATATATGACACACCCCATGTAAAATATCAAAAACTACAACAAATATATATTATATAATTTACATAAAATATCAAAAGGACACCAAATATATCTTATATACTGTACATAAAATATCAAAAAGTACAGTAAATATATTTCATATATTGTACATATAATATTAACTAAAAGTACACCAAATACATTTTATCTACTGTAAATAAAATATCAAAAATACAGTAAATATATATTACATACTGTACATAAAATATCAAAAGTACACCAAATATGTGTTATATATACTGTAAACTATCAAAACAACAGTAATTATATTTAATATACTGTACATAAAATATCAAAAATTACACCAAATGTATATTATATACTGTAAATAAAATATCAAAAAGGACAGTAAATATATATGACACACCCCAAGTAAAATATCAAAAACTACACCAAATATATATTATATAATTTACATAAAATATCAAAAGGACACCAAATATATCTTATATACTGTACATAAAATATCAAAAAGTACAGTAAATATATTTCATATATTGTACATATAATATTAACTAAAAGTACACCAAATACATTTTATCTACTGTAAATAAATTATCAAAAAGTACAGTAAATATATATTACATACTGTACATAAAATATCAAAAGTACACCAAATATGTGTTATATATACTGTAAATAAACTATCAAAAACTACAGTAATTATATTTAATATACTGTAAATAGAATATCAAAAATTACACCAAATGTATATTATATATTGTCAATAAAATATCAAAAAGACAGTAAATATATATGACACACCCCATGTAAAATATCAAAAACTACACCAAATATATATTATATAATTTACATAAAATATCAAAAGGACACCAAATATATCTTATATACTGTACATAAAATATCAAAAATACAGTAAATATATTTCATATATTCTACATATAATATTAACTAAAAGTACACCAAATACATTTTATCTACTCTAAATAAAATATCAAAAATACAGTAAATATATATTACATACTGTACATAAAATATCAAATGTACACCAAATATGTGTTATATATACTGTAAACTATCAAAACTACAGTTCTTATATTTAATTTACTGTACATAAAATATCAAAAATTACACCAAATGTATATTATATACTGTAAATAAAATATCAAAAAGGACAGTAAATATATATGACACACCCCATGTAAAATATCAAAAACTACACCAAATATATATTATATAATTTACATAAAATACCAAAGGACACCAAATATATCTTATATGCTGTACATAAAATATCAAAAAGTACAGTAAATATATTTCATATATTGTACATATAATATTAACTAAAAGTACACCAAATACATTTTATATACTGTAAATAAAATATCAAAAATACAGTAAATATATATTACATACTGTACATAAAATATCAAAAGTACACAAATATGTGTTATATATACTGTAAATAAACTATCAAAAACTACAGTAATTATATTTATTATACTGTACATAAAATATCAAAAATTACACCAAATGCATATTATATACTGTAAATAAAATACCAAAAAGGACAGTAAATATATATGACACACCCCATGTAAAATATCAAAAACTCCACCAAATATATATTATATAATTTACATAAAATATCAAAAGGACACCAAATATATCTTATATACTGTACATAAAATATCAAAAAGTACAGTAAATATATTTCATATATTGTACATATAATATTAACTAAAAGTACACCAAATACATTTTATATACTGTAAATAAAATATCAAAAATACAGTAAATATTTATTACATACTGTACATAAAATATTAAAAGTACACCAAATATGTGTTATATATACTGTAAATAAACGATCAAAAACTACAGTAATTATATTTAATATACTGTAAATACAATATCAAAAATTACACCAAATGTATATTATATAGTGTAAATAAAATATCAAAAAGGACGGTAAACATATATGACACACCCCATGTAAAATATCAAAAACTACACCAAATATATATTATATAATTTAAATAAAATATCAAAAGGACACCAAATATATCTTATATACTGTACATAAAATATCAAAAAGTACAGTAAATATTTTTCATATATTGTACATATAATATTAAGTAAAACTACACCAAATACATTTTATATACTGTAAATAAAATATCAAAAATACAGTAAATATATATTACATACTGTACATAAAACATCAAAAAGTACACCAAATATGTGTTATATATACTGTAAATAAACTATCAAAAACTACAGTAATTATATTTAGTATACTGTAAATAGAATATCAAAAATTACACCAAATGTATATTATATACTGTCAATAAATTATCAAAAAGACAGTAAATATATATGACACACCCCATGTAAAATATCAAAAACTACACCAAATATATATTATATAATTTACATAAAATATCAAAAGGACACCAAAGATATCTTATATAATGTACATAAAATATCAAAAATACAGTAAATATATTTCATATATTCTACATATAATATTAACTAAAAGTACACCAAATACATTTTATCTACTCTAAATAAAATATCAAAAATACAGTAAATATATATTACATACTGTACATAAAATATCAAAAGTACACCAAATATGTGTTATATATACTGTAAACTATCAAAACTACAGTACTTTAATTTACTGTACATAAAATATAAAAAATTACACCAAATGTATATTATATACTGTAAATAAAATATCAAAAAGGACAGTAAATATATATGACACACCCCATGTAAAATATCAAAAACTACACCAAATATATATTATATAATTTAAATAAAATATGAAAAGGACACCAAATATATCTTATACATTGTACATAAAATATCAAAAAGTACAGTAAATATATTTCATATATTGTACATATAATATTAACTAAAATACACCAAATACATTTTATATACTGTAAATAATGTATCAAAAATACAGTAAATATATATTACATACTGTACATAAAATATCAAAAGTACACCAAATATGTGTTATATATACTGTAAATAAACGATCAAAAACTAGAGTAATTATATTAAATATACTGTAAATAGAATATCAAAAATTACACCAAATGTATATTATATACTGTAAATAAAATATCAAAAAGACGGTAAACATATATGACACACCCCATGTAAAATATCAAAAACTACACCAAATATATATTATATAATTTAAATAAAATATCAAAAGGACACCAAATATATCTTATATACTGTACATAAAATATCAAAAAGTACAGTAAATATATTTCATATATTGTACATATAATATTAAGTAAAACTACACCAAATACATTTTATATACTGTAAAAAAAATATCAACAATACAGTAAATATATATTACATACTGTACATAAAATATCAAAAAGTACACCAAATATGTGTTATATATACTGTAAATAAACTATCAAAAACTACAGTAATCACATTTAATATACTGTACATAAAATATCAAAAATTAAACCACATGTATATTATATACTGTAAATAAAATATCAAAAACGACAGTAAATATATATGACACACCCCATGTAAAATATCAAAAACTCCACCAAATATATATTATATAATTTACATAAAATATTAAAAGGACACCAAATATATCTTCTATACTGTACATAAAATATCAAAAAGTACACCAGATATATTTCATATATTGTACATATAATATTAACTAAAAGTACACCAAATACATTTTATCTACTGTAAATAAAATATCAAAAATACAGTAAATATATATTAAATACTGTACATAAAATATCAAAAGTACACCAAATATGTGTTATATATACTGTAAATAAACTATCAAAAACTACAGTAATTATATTTAACATGCTGTCAATGGAATATCAAAAATTACACCCAATGTATATTATATACTGTAAGAAAAATATCAAAAAGACAGTAAATATATATGACACACCACATTTAAAATATCAATAACGACACCAAAAATATATTACATAATTTACATAAAATATCAAAAGGACACCAAATATATCTTATATACTGTACATAAAATATCGAAAAGTATAGTAAATATATTTCATATATTGTCCATATAAAATTAACTAAAAGTACACCAAATACATTTTATATACTGTAAATAAAATATCAAAAACTACAGTAAATATATATTACATACTGTACATAAAATATCAAAAAGTTCACCAAATATGTGTGATATATATAGTGTAAATAAACCATCTAAAACTACAGTAATATACTGTACATAAAATATCAAAAATTACACCAAATGTATATTATATACTGTAAATAAAATATCAAAAATGACAGTAAATATATATGACACAACCCATGTAAAATATCAAAAACTACAGCAAATATATATTATATAATTTACATAAAATATCAAAAGGACACCAAATATATCTTATATACTGTACATAAAATAACCAAAAATACAGTAAATATATTTCATATATTGTACAAATAATATTAACTAAAGTACACCAAATGCATTTTTTATACTGTAAATAAAATATCAAAAAGAACAGTAAACATATATTTCATACTGTACATAAAATATCAAAAATTACACCAAATATGTGTTATATATACTGTAAATAAACTATCAAAACTACAGTAATTATATTTAATATACTGTACATAAAATATCAAAAATTACACCAAACGTATATCATATACTGTAAATAAAATATCAAAAAGGACAGTAAATATATATGACACACCCCATGTAAAATATCAAAAACTACACCAAATATATATTATATAATTTACATAAAATACCAAAGGACACCAAATATATCTTATATACTGTACATAAAATATCAAAAAGTACAGTAAATATTTTTCATATATTGTACATATAATATTAAGTAAAACTACACCAAATACATTTTATATACTGTAAATAAAATATCAAAAATACAGTAAATATATATTACATACTGTACATAAAACATCAAAAAGTACACCAAATATGTGTTATATATACTGTAAATAAACTATCAAAAACTACAGTAATTATATTTAGTATACTGTAAATAGAATATCAAAAATTACACCAAATGTATATTATATACTGTCAATAAATTATCAAAAAGACAGTAAATATATATGACACACCCCATGTAAAATATCAAAAACTACACCAAATATATATTATATAATTTACATAAAATATCAAAAGGACACCAAAGATATCTTATATAATGTACATAAAATATCAAAAATACAGTAAATATATTTCATATATTCTACATATAATATTAACTAAAAGTACACCAAATACATTTTATCTACTCTAAATAAAATATCAAAAATACAGTAAATATATATTACATACTGTACATAAAATATCAAAAGTACACCAAATATGTGTTATATATACTGTAAACTATCAAAACTACAGTACTTTAATTTACTGTACATAAAATATAAAAAATTACACCAAATGTATATTATATACTGTAAATAAAATATCAAAAAGGACAGTAAATATATATGACACACCCCATGTAAAATATCAAAAACTACACCAAATATATATTATATAATTTAAATAAAATATGAAAAGGACACCAAATATATCTTATACATTGTACATAAAATATCAAAAAGTACAGTAAATATATTTCATATATTGTACATATAATATTAACTAAAATACACCAAATACATTTTATATACTGTAAATAATGTATCAAAAATACAGTAAATATATATTACATACTGTACATAAAATATCAAAAGTACACCAAATATGTGTTATATATACTGTAAATAAACGATCAAAAACTAGAGTAATTATATTAAATATACTGTAAATAGAATATCAAAAATTACACCAAATGTATATTATATACTGTAAATAAAATATCAAAAAGACGGTAAACATATATGACACACCCCATGTAAAATATCAAAAACTACACCAAATATATATTATATAATTTAAATAAAATATCAAAAGGACACCAAATATATCTTATATACTGTACATAAAATATCAAAAAGTACAGTAAATATATTTCATATATTGTACATATAATATTAAGTAAAACTACACCAAATACATTTTATATACTGTAAAAAAAATATCAACAATACAGTAAATATATATTACATACTGTACATAAAATATCAAAAAGTACACCAAATATGTGTTATATATACTGTAAATAAACTATCAAAAACTACAGTAATCACATTTAATATACTGTACATAAAATATCAAAAATTAAACCACATGTATATTATATACTGTAAATAAAATATCAAAAACGACAGTAAATATATATGACACACCCCATGTAAAATATCAAAAACTCCACCAAATATATATTATATAATTTACATAAAATATTAAAAGGACACCAAATATATCTTCTATACTGTACATAAAATATCAAAAAGTACACCAGATATATTTCATATATTGTACATATAATATTAACTAAAAGTACACCAAATACATTTTATCTACTGTAAATAAAATATCAAAAATACAGTAAATATATATTAAATACTGTACATAAAATATCAAAAGTACACCAAATATGTGTTATATATACTGTAAATAAACTATCAAAAACTACAGTAATTATATTTAACATGCTGTCAATGGAATATCAAAAATTACACCCAATGTATATTATATACTGTAAGAAAAATATCAAAAAGACAGTAAATATATATGACACACCACATTTAAAATATCAATAACGACACCAAAAATATATTACATAATTTACATAAAATATCAAAAGGACACCAAATATATCTTATATACTGTACATAAAATATCGAAAAGTATAGTAAATATATTTCATATATTGTCCATATAAAATTAACTAAAAGTACACCAAATACATTTTATATACTGTAAATAAAATATCAAAAACTACAGTAAATATATATTACATACTGTACATAAAATATCAAAAAGTTCACCAAATATGTGTGATATATATAGTGTAAATAAACCATCTAAAACTACAGTAATATACTGTACATAAAATATCAAAAATTACACCAAATGTATATTATATACTGTAAATAAAATATCAAAAATGACAGTAAATATATATGACACAACCCATGTAAAATATCAAAAACTACAGCAAATATATATTATATAATTTACATAAAATATCAAAAGGACACCAAATATATCTTATATACTGTACATAAAATAACCAAAAATACAGTAAATATATTTCATATATTGTACAAATAATATTAACTAAAGTACACCAAATGCATTTTTTATACTGTAAATAAAATATCAAAAAGAACAGTAAACATATATTTCATACTGTACATAAAATATCAAAAATTACACCAAATATGTGTTATATATACTGTAAATAAACTATCAAAACTACAGTAATTATATTTAATATACTGTACATAAAATATCAAAAATTACACCAAACGTATATCATATACTGTAAATAAAATATCAAAAAGGACAGTAAATATATATGACACACCCCATGTAAAATATCAAAAACTACACCAAATATATATTATATAATTTACATAAAATACCAAAGGACACCAAATATATCTTATATACTGTACATAAAATATCAAAAAGTACAGTAAATATATTTCATATATTGTACATATAATATTAACTAAAAGTACACCAAATACATTTTATATACTGTAAATAAAATATCAAAAATACAGTAAATATATACTACATACTGTACATAAAATATCAAAAGTACACCAAATATGTGTTATATATACTGTAAATAAACTATCAAAAACTACAGTAATTATATTTGATATACTGTAAATAGAATATCAAAAATTACACCAAATGTATATTATATACTGTAAATAAAATATCAAAAAGGACAGTAAATATATATGACACACCCCATGTAAAATATCAAAAACTACACCAAATATATATTATATAATTTACATAAAATATCAAAGGACACCAAATATATCTGACATACTTTACATAAAATATCAAAAAGTACAGTAAATATATTTCATATATTGTACATATAATATTAAATAAAGTACACAAAATACATTTTATATACTGTAGATAAAATATCAAAAAGTACAGTAAATATACATTACATACTGTACATAAAATATCAAAAAGTACACCAAATATGTGTTATATATATTGTAAATAAACTATCAAAATCTACAGCAATTATATTTAATATACTGTATATAAAATATCAAAAATTACACCAAATGTATATTATATACTGTAAATAAAATATCAAAAAGAACAGTAAATATATATTACACACCCTATGTAAAATATCAAAAACTACACCAAATATATATTATATAATTTACATAAAATATCAAAAGGACAGCAAATATATCTTATATACTGTACATAAAATATCAAAAAGTACAGTAAATATGTTTCATATATTGTACATATAATATTAACTAAAAGAACACCAAATACATTTTATATACAGTAAATAAAATATCAAAAAGTACAGTAAATATATATTACATACTGTACATAAAATATCAAAAGTACACAAATATGTGTTATATATACTGTAAATAAACTATCAAAAACTACAGTAATTATATTTATTATACTGTACATAAAATATCAAAAATTACACCAAATGCTTATTATATACTGTAAATAAAATACCAAAAAGGACAGTAAATATATATGACACAGCCCATGTAAAATATCAAAAACTCCACCAAATATATATTATATAATTTACATAAAATATCAAAAGGACACCAAATATATCTTATATACTGTACATAAAATATCAAAAAGTACAGTAAATATATTTCATATATTGTACATATAATATTAACTAAAAGTACACCAAATACATTTTATATACTGTTAATAATATATCAAAAATACAGTAAATATATATTACATACTGTACATAAAATATCAAATGTACACCCAATATGTGTTATATATACTGTAAATAAACTATCAAAAACTACAGTAATTATATTTAATATACTGTAAATAGAATATCAAAAATTACACCAAATGTATATTATATACTGTAAATATAATATCAAAAAGGACGGTAAATATATATGACACACCGCATGTAAAATATCAAAAACTACACCAAATATATATTATATAATTTACATAAAATATCAAAAGGACACCAAATATATCATGTATACTGTACATAAAATATCAAAAAGTACAGTAAATATATTTCATATATTGGACATATAATATTAAGTAAAATACACCAAATACATTTTATATACTGTAAATAAAAAATCAAAAATACAGTAAATATGTATTACATACTGAACATAAAATATCAAAAGTACACCAAATATGTGTTATATATACTGTAAATAAACGATCAAAAACTACAGTAATTATATTTAATATACTGTAAATAGAATATCAAAAATTACACCAAATGTATATTATATACTGTAAATAAAATATCAAAAAGGACGGTAAACATATATGACACACCCCATGTAAAATATCAAAAACTACACAAAATATATATTATATAATTTAAATAAAATATCAAAAGGACACCAAATATATCTTATATACTGTACATAAAATATCAAAAAGTACAGTAAATATATTTCATATACTGTACATATAATATTAAGTAAAACTACACCAAATACATTTTATATACTGTAAATAAAATATCAAAAATACAGTAAATATATATTACATACTGTACATAAAATATCAAAAGTACACCAAATATGTGTTATATATACTGTAAATAAAATATCAAAAACTACAGTAATTATATTTAACATACTGTAAACAGAATATCAAAAATTACACCAAATATATATTATATACTGTAAATAAAATATCAAAAAGGATGGTAAAAATATATGACACACCCCATGTAAAATATCAAAAACTACACCAAATATATATTATATAATTTACATAAAATATCAAAAGGACACCAAATATATCTTATATACTGTACATAAAATATCAAAATGTACAGTAAATATATTTCATATATTGTACAAATAATATTAACTAAAAGTACACCAAATACATTTTATATACTGTAAATAAAATATCAAAAATACAGTAAAGATATATTACATACTGTACATAAAATATCAAAAGTACACCAAATATGTGTTGCATATACTGTAAATACACTATCAAAAACTACAGTAATTATATTTATTATACTGTAAATAGAATATCAAAAATTACACCAAATGTATAATATATACTCTAAATAAAATATCAAAAAGTACGGTAAATATATATGACACACCCCATGTAACATATCAAAAACTACACCAAATATATATTATATAATTTACATAAAACATCAAAAGGACACCAAATATATCTTATATACTGTATATAAAATATCAAAAAGTACAGTAAATATATTTCATATATTGTACATATAATATTAACTAAAAGTACACCAAATACATTTTATATACTGTAAATAAAATATCAAAAAGTACAGTAAATATATATTACATACTGTACATAAAATATCAAAAAGTACACCAAATATGTGTTATTTATACTGTAAATAAACTATCAAAAACTACAGTAATTATATTTAATATACTGTACATAAAATATCAAAAATTACACCACATGTATATTATATACTGCAAATAAAATATCAAAAAGGACAGTAAATATATATGACACAGCCCATGTAAAATATCAAAAACTACACCAAATATATATTATATAATTTACATAAAATATCAAAAGGACACAAAATATATCTTATATACTGTACATAAAATATCAAAAAGTACAGTTAATATATTTCATATATTGTACATATAATATTAACTAAAAGTACACCAAATACATTTTATCTACTGTAAATAAAATATCAAAAATACAGTAAATATATAATACATACTGCACATAAATTATCAAAAGTACACCAAATATGTGTTATATATACTGTAAATAAACTATCAAAAACTACAGTAATTATACTTAATATACTGTACATAAAATATCAAAAATTACACCACATGTATACTATATACTGTAAATAAAATATCAAAAAGTACAGTAAATATATATGACACACCCCATGTAAAATATCAAAAACTACACCAAATATATATTATATAATTTACACTAAATATCAAAAGGACACAAAATATATCTTATATACTGTACATAAAATATCAAAAAGTACAGTAAATATATTTCATATATTGTACATATGACATTAACTAAAAGTACACCAAATACATTTTATATACCGTAAATAAAATATCAAAAAGTACAGTAAATATATATTACATACTGTACATATAATATCAAATAGTTCACCAAATATGTGTGATATATATAGTGTAAGTAAACCATCAAAAACTACAGTAATTATATTTAATATACTGTACATAAAATAACAAAAATTACAACAACTGTATATTATATACTGTAAATAAAATATCAAAAGGTACAGTAAATATTTATTACGCACCCTATGTAAAACATCAAAAACTACACCAAATATATATTATATAATATATATAAAATATCAAAAGGACAGCAAATATATCTTATACACTGTACATAAAATATCAAAAAGTACAGTATATATGTTTCATATATTGTACATATAATATTAACTAAAGTACACCAAATATATTTTATATACAGTAAATAAAATATCAAAAAGTACAGTAAATATATATTACGTACTGTACATAAAATATCAAAAAGTACACCAAATATGTGTTATATATACTGTAAACTATCAAAACTACAGTAATTATATTTAATACCCTGTACATAAAATATCAAAAATTACACCAAATGTATATTATATACTGTAAATAAAAAATATCAGAAAGGACAATAAATATATATGACACACCCCATGTAAAATATCAAAAACTACACCAAATATATGTTATATAATTTACATAAAATATCAAAAGGACACCAAATATATCTTATATACTGTACATAAAATATCAAAAAGTACAGTAAATATATTTCATATATTGTACATATAATATTAACTAAAAGTACACCAAATACATTTTATATACTGTAAATAAAATATCAAAAATAGAGTAAATATATATTACATACTGTACATAAAATATCAAAAGTACACCAAATATGTGTTATATATACTGTAAATAAAATATCAAAAACTACAGTAATTATATTTAATATACTGTAAATAGAATATCAAAAATTACACCCAATGTATATTATATACTGTAAATATAATATCAAAAAGTACGGTAAATATATATGACACACCCTATGTAAAATATCAAAAACTACACCAAATATATATTTTATAATTTACATAAAATATCAAAAGGACACCAAATATATCTTATATACTGTACATAAAATATCAAAAAGTACAGTAAATATATTTCATATATTGTACAAATAATATTAACTAAAGTACACCAAATACATTTTACATACAGTAAATAAAATATCAAAAAGTACAGTAAATATATATTACATAGTGTACATTAAATATCAAAAAGTACACCAGGTATGTGTTATATATACTGTAAACTATCAAAACTACAGTAATTATATTTAATATACTGTACATAAAATATCAAAAATTACACCAAACTTATATTATATACTGTAAATAAAATATCAAAAAGGACAGTAAATATATATGACACACCCCATGTAAAATATCAAAAACTACACCAAATATATATTATATAATTTAAATAAAATATCAAAAGGACACCAAATATGTCTTATATACTGTACATAAAATATCAAAAAGTACAGTAAATATATTTCATATATTGTACATATAATATTAACTAAAAGTACACCAAATACATTTTATCTACTGTAAATAAAATATCAAAAATACAGTAAATATATATTACATACTGTACATAAAATATCAAAAGTACACCAAATATGTGTTATATATACTGTAAATAAACTATCAAAAACTACAGTAATTATATTTAATATACTGTAAATAGAATATCAAAAATTACACCAGATGTATATTATATTCTGTAAATAAAATATCAAAAAGGACAGTAAATATATATGACACACCCCATGTAAAATATCAAAAACTACACCTAATATATATTATATAATTTACATAAAATATCAAAAGGACACCAAATATATCTTATATACTGTACATAAAATATCAAAAACTACAGTAAATATATTTCATATATTGTACATATAATATTAACTAAAAGTACACCAAATACATTTTATATACTGTAAATAAAATATCAAAAATACAGTAAATATATATTACATACTGTACATAAAATATCAAAAAGTACACCAAATATGTGTTATATATACTGTAAATAAACTATCAAAAACTACAGTAATTATATTTAATATACTGTACATAAAATATCAAAAATTACACCACATGTGTATTATATACTCTAAATAAAACATCAAAAAAGACAGTAAATATATATGACACACCCCATGTAAAATATCAAAAACTACAACAAATATATATTATATAATTTACATAAAATATCAAAAGGACACCAAATATATCTTATATACTGTACATAAAATATCAAAAAGTACAGTAAATATATTTCATATATTGTACATATAATATTAACTAAAAGTACACCAAATACATTTTATATACTGTAAATAAAATATCAAAAATACAGTAAATATATATTACATACTGTACATAAAATATCAAAAGTACACCAAATATGTGTTATATATACTGTAAATAAACTATCAAAAATAACAGTAATTATATTTAATATACTGTAAATAGAATATCAAAAATTACACCCAATGTATATTATATACTGTAAATATAATATCAAAAAGGACGGTAAATATATATGACACACCCCATGTAAAATATCAAAAACTACACCAAATATATATTATATAATTTACATAAAATATCAAAAGGACACCAAATATATCTTATATACTGTACATAAAATATCAAAAATTACAGTAAATATATTTCATATATTGTACAAATAATATTAACTAAAGTACACCAAATACATTTTATATACAGTAAATAAAATATCAAAAAGTACAGTAAATATATATTACATACTGTACATAGAATACCAAAAAGTACAGCAAATATGTGTTATATATATTTAAACTATCAAAACTACAGTAATTATATTTAATACACTGTACATAAAATATCAAAAATTACACCAAATGTATATTATATACTGTAAATAAAATATCAAAAAGGACAGTAAATATATATGACACACCCCATGTAAAATATCAAAAACTACACCAAATATATATTGTATAATTTACATAAAATATCAAAAGGACACCAAATATATCTTATATACTGTACTTAAAATATCAAAAAGTACAGTAAATATATTTCATATATTGTACATATAATATTAACTAAAAGTACACCAAATTCATTTTTTATACTGTAAATAAAATATCAAAAATAGAGTAAATATATATTACATACTGTACATAAAATATCAAAAGTACACCAAATATGTGTTATATATACTGTAAATAAACTATCAAAAACTACAGTAATTATATTTAACTTACTGTAAACAGAATATCAAAAATTACACCAAATGTATATTATATAATGTAAATAAAATATCAAAAAGGATGGTAAAAATATATGACACACCCCATGTAAAATATCAAAAACTACACCAAATATATATTATATAATTTACATAAAATATCAAAAGGACACCAAATATATCTTATATACTGTACCTAAAATATCAAAAGGTACAGTAAATATATTTCATATATTGTACATATAATATTAACTAAAAGTACACCAAATACATTTTATATACTGTAAATATAATATCAAAAATTACAGTAAATATATTACATACTGTACATAAAATATCAAAAAGTACACCAAATATGTGTTATATATACTGTAAATAAACTATCAAAAACTACAGTAATAATATTTAATATACTGTACATAAAATATCAAAAATTTCACCAAATGTATATTATATACTGTAAATAAAATATCAAAAATGATAGTAAATATATATGACACAACCTATGTAAAATATCAAAAACTACACCTAATATATATTATATAGTTTACATAAAATATCAAAAGGACACCAAATATATCTTATATACTGTACATAAAATATCAAAAAGTACAGTAAATATATTTCATATATTGTACATATAATATTAACTAAAAGTACACCAAATACATTTTATATACTGTAAATAAAATATCAAAAATACAGTAAATATATATTACATACTGTACATAAAATATCAAAAGTACACCAAATATGTGTTATATATACTGTAAATAAACTATCAAAAACTACAGTAATTATATTTAATATACTGTAAATAGAATATCAAAAATTACACCCAATGTATATTATATACTGTAAATATAATATCAAAAGGGACGGTAAATATATATGACACACCCCATGTAAAATATCAAAAACTACACCAAATATATATTATATAATTTACATAAAATAGCAAAAGGACACAAAATATATCTTATATACTGTACATAAAATATCAAAAAGTACAGTAAATATATTTCATATACTGTACATATAATATTAACTAAAAGTACACCAAATACATTTTATATACTGTAAATAAAATATCAAAAATACAGTAAATATATATTACATACTGTACATAAAATATCAAAAGTACACCAAATATGTGTTAAATATACTGTAAATAAACTATCAAAAACTACAGTAATTATAATTAATATACTGTAAACTGAATATCAAAGTTAAACCAAATGTATATTATATACTGTAAATAAAATATCAAAAAGGACGGTAAATATATATGACAAACCCCATGTAAAATATCAAAAACTACACCAAATATATATTATATAATTTACAGAAAATAGCAAACGGACACCAAATATATCTTATATACTGTACATAAAATATCAAAAAGTACAGTAAATATATTTCATATATTGTACATATAATATTAACTAAAAGTACACCAAATACATTTTATATACTGTAAATAAAATATCAAAAAGTACAGTGAATATATATTACATACTGTACATAAAATATCAAAAAGTACACCAAATAATTGTGATACATACTGTAAATAAACTATCAAAAACTACAGTAATTATATTTAATATACTGTACATAAAATATCAAAAATTACACCGTATGTATACTATATACTGTAAATAAAATATCAAAAAGGTCAGTAAATATATATTACACACCCCATGTAAAATATAAAAAACTACTCCAAATATATATTATATAATTTACATTAAATATCAAAAGGACACCAAATATATCTTATATACTGTACATAAAATATGAAAAATTACAGTAAATATGTTTCATATATTGTACATATAATATTAACTAAAAGAACACCAAATACATTTTATATACAGTAAATAAAATACCAAAAAGTACAGTAAATATATATTACATACTGTACATAAAATATCAAAAGTACACAAATATTTGTTATATATACTGTAAATAAACTATCAAAAACTACAGTAATTATATTTATTATACTGTACATAAAATATCAAAAATTACACCAAATGCTTATTATATACTGTAAATAAAATACCAAAAAGGACAGTAAATATATATGACACACCCCATGTAAAATATCAAAAACTACAACAAATATATATTATATAATTTACATAAAATATCAAAAGGACACCAAATATATCTTATATACTGTACATAAAATATCAAAAAGTACAGTAAATATATTTCATATATTGTACATATAATATTAACTAAAAGTACACCAAATACATTTTATATACTGTAAATAATATATCAAAAATACAGTAAATATATATTACATACTGTACATAAAATATCAAAAGTACACCCAATATGTGTTATATATACTGTAAATAAACTATCAAAAACTACAGTAATTATATTTAATATACTGTAAATAGAATATCAAAAATTACACCAAATGTATATTATATACTGTAAATATAAAATCAAAAATGACGGTAAATATATATGACACACCGCATGTAAAATATCAAAAACTACACCAAATATATATTATATAATTTACATAAAATATCAAAAGGACACCAAATATATCTTATATACTGTACATAAAATATCAAAAAGTACAGTAAATATATTTCATATATTGTACATATAATATTAAGTAAAATACACCAAATACATTTTATATATTGTAAATAAAATATCAAAAATACAGTAAATATGTATTACATACTGAACATAAAATATCAAAAGTACACCAAATATGTGTTATATATACTGTAAATAAACGATCAAAAACTACAGTAATTATATTTAATATACTGTAAATAGAATATCAAAAATTACACCACATGTATATTATATACTGCAAATAAAATATCAAAAAGGACAGTAAATATATATGACACACCCCATGTAAAATATCAAAAACTACACCAAATATATATTATATAATTTACATAAAATATCAAAAGGACACAAAATATATCTTATATACTGTACATAAAATATCAAAAAGTACAGTTAATATATTTCATATATTGTACATATAATATTAACTAAAAGTAAACCAAATACATTTTATCTACTGTAAATAAAATGTCAAAAAGTACAGTAAATATATATTACAAACGGTACATTAAATATCAAAAGTACACCAAATATGTGTTATATATACTGTAAATAAACTATCAAAAAATACAGTAATTATATTTAACATACTGTACATAAAATATCAAAAATTACACGGCATGTATATTATATACTGTAAATAAAATATCAAAAACGACAGTAAATATATATGACAAACACCATGTAAAATATCAAAAACTACAACAAATATATATTATATAATTTACATAAAATAACAAAAGGACACCAAATATATCTTATATACTGTACATAAAATATGAAAAATTACAGTAAATATATTTCATATATTGTACATACAATATTAACGAAAAGTACACCAAATACATTTTATATACTGTTAATAAAATATCAAAATACAGTAAATATATATTACATACTGTACATAAAATATCATAAAGTACACCAAATATGTGTTATATATACTGTAAATAAACTATCAAAAACTACAGTAATTATATTTCATATACTGTACATAAAATATCAAAAATTACACCAAATGTATATTATACACTGTAAATAAAATATCAAAAAGGACAGTAAATATATATGACACACCCCATGTAAAATATCAAAAACTACTCCAAATATATATTTTATAATTTACATAAAATATCAAAAGGACACCAAATATATCTTATATACTGTACATAAAATATCAAAAAGTAAAGTAAATATATTTCATATATTGTACATATAATATTAACTAAAAGTACACCAAATACATTTTATATACTGTAAATAAAATATCAAAGATACAGTAAATATATATTCCATACTGTACATAAAATTTCAAAAGTACACCAAATATGTGTTATATATACTGTTTAATAAACTATCAAAAAATACAGTAATTATATTTAATATACTGTAAATAGAATATCAAAAATTACACCAAATGTATATTTTATAATATAAATAAAATATCAAAAAGGACGGTAAATATATATGACACACCCCATGTAAAATATCAAAAACTACACCAAATATATTTTATATAATTTTAATAAAATATCAAAAGGACACCAAATATATCTTATATACTGTACATAAAATATCAAAATGTACAGTAAATATATTTCATATATTGTGCATATAATATTAACTAAAAGTACACCAAATACATTTTATATACTGTAAATAATATATCAAAAATACAGTAAATATATATTACAAACTGTACATAAAATATCAAAAAGTACACCAAATATGTGTTATATATACTGTAAATAAACTATCAAAAACTACAGTAATTATATTTAATATACTGTACATAAAATATCAAAAATTACACCACATGTATATTATATACTGTCAATACAATATCAGAAACGAGAGTAAATATATATGAAAAACCCCATGTAAAATATGAAAAACTACAACAAATATATATTATATAATTTACATACCATGTCAAAAGGACACCAAATATATCTTATATACTGTACCTAAAATATCAAAAAGTACAGTAAATATATTTCATATATTGTACATATAATATTAACAAAAAGTACACCAAATACATTTTATATACTGTAAATAAAATATCAAAATTCAGTAAATATATATTCCATACTGTACATAAAATATCAAAAGTACACCAAATATGTGTTATATATACTGTAAATAAACTATCAAAAACTACAGTAATTATATTTAATATACTGTAAATAGAATATCAAAAATTACACCCAATGTATATTATATACTGTAAATATAATATCAAAAAGGACGGTAAATATATATGACACAACCCTTGTAAAATATCAAAAACTACACAAAATATATATTATATAATTTACATAAAATATCAAAAGGACACCAAATATATTTATATACTGTACATAAACTATCAAAAAGTACAGTAAATATATTTCATATATTGTACATATAATATTAACTAAAAGTACACCAAATACATTTTATATACTGTAAATAAAATATCAAAAATACAGTAAATATATATTCCATACTGTACATAAAATATCAAAAGTACACCAAATATGTGTTTTATATACTGTAAATAAACTATCAAAAAATACAGTAATTATATTTAATATACTGTAAATAGAATATCAAAAATTACACCAAATGTGTATTATATACTGTAAATAAAATATCAAAAAGACGGTAAATATATATGACACACCCCATGTAAAATATCAAAAACTACACCAAATATATATTATATAATTTACATAAAATATCAAAAGGACACCAAATATATCTTATATACTGTACATAAAATATCAAAAAGTACAGTAAATATATTTCATATATTGTACATATAATATTAACTAAAAGTACACCAAGTACATTTTATATACTGTAAATAAAATATCAAAAATACAGTAAATATATATTACATACTGTACATAAAATATCAAAAGTACACCAAATATGTGTTATATATACTGTAAATAAACTATCAAAAACTACAGTAATTATACTTAATATACTTTAAATAGAATATCAAAAATTACACCCAATGTATATTATATACTGTAAATATAATATCAAAAAGGACGGTAAATATATATGACACACCCCATGTAAAATATCAAAAACTACACCAAATATATATTATATAATTTACATAAAATATCAAAAGGACACCAAATATATCTTATATACTGTACATAAAATATCAAAAAGTACAGTAAATATATTTCATATATTGTACATATAATATTAACTAAAAGTACACCGAATACATTTTATATACTGTAAATAAAATATCAAAAAGTACATTAAATATATATTACATACTGTACATAAAATATCAAAAAGTACACCAAATATGTGTTATATATACTGTAAATATACTATCAAAAACTACAGTACTTATATTTAATATAATGTATATAAAATATCAAAAATTACACCAAATGTATATTATATACTGTAAATAAAATATCAAAAAGGACAGTAAATATATATGACACACCCCATGTAAAATATTAAAAACTACAACAAATATATATTATATAATTTACATAAAATATCAAAAGGACACCAAATATATCTTATATACTGTACCTAAAACATGAAAAATTACAGTAAATATATTTCATACATTCTACATATAATATTAACTAAAAGTACACCAAATACATTTTATATACTGTAAATAAAATATCAAAAAGTACAGTAAATATATATTACATACTGTACATAAAATATCAAAAGTACAGCAAAAATGTGTTATATATACTGTAAATAAACTATCAAAAATTACAGTAATTATATTTATTATACTGTACATAAAATATCAAAAATTACACCAAATGCATATTATATACTGTAAATAAAATATCAAAAAGGACAGTAAATATATATGACACACCCCATGTAAAATATCAAAAACTACACCAAAGATATATTATATAATTTACATAAAATATCAAAAGGACACCAAATATATCTTATATACTGTACATAAAATATCAAAAATACAGTAAATATATTTCATATATTGTACATATAATATTAACTAAAAGTACACCAAACACATTTTATATACTGTAAATAAAATATCAAAACTACAGTAAATATATATTACATACTGTACATAAAATATCAAAAGTACACCAAATATGTGTTATATATACTGTAAATAAACTATCAAAACCTACAGTAATTATATTTAACATACTGTAAATAGAATATCAAAAATTACACCAAATGTATATTATGTACTGTAAATAAAATATCAGAAAGTACAGTAAATATATTACATATATTGTGCATATAATATTAACTAAAAGTACACCAAATACATTTTATATACTGTAAATAAAATGTCAAAAAGTACAGTAAATATATATTACTTACTGTACATAAAATATCAAAAGTACACCAAATATGTGTTATATATACTGTAAATAAACTATCAAAAACTACAGTAATTATATTTAACATACTGTACATAAAATATCAAAAATTACACCAAATGTATATTATATACTGTAAATAAAACATCAAAAAACACAGTAAATATATATGACACACCCCATGTAAAATATCAAAAACTACAACAAATATATATTATATAATTTACATAAAATATAAAAATGACAGCAAATATATCTTATATACTGTACATAAAATATCAAAAAGTACAGTAAATATATTTCATATATTGTACACATAATATTAACTAAAAGTACACCAATTACATTTTATATACAGTAAATACATATCAAAAAGTACAGTAAATATATATTACATACTGTACATAAAATATCGAAAGTACAGCAAATATGTGTTATATATACTGTAAATAAACTATCAAAAATTACAGTAATTATATTTATTATACTGTACATAAAATATCAAAAATTACACCAAATGCATATTATATACTGTAAATAAAATATCAAAAAGGACAGTAAATATATATGACACACCCCATGTAAAATATCAAAAACTACACCAAAGATATATTATATAATTTACATAAAATATCAAAAGGACACCAAATATATCTTATATACTGTACATAAAATATCAAAAATACAGTAAATATATTTCATATATTGTACATATAATATTAACTAAAAGTACACCAAACACATTTTATATACTGTAAATAAAATATCAAAACTACAGTAAATATATATTACATACTGTACATAAAATATCAAAAGTACACCAAATATGTGTTATATATACTGTAAATAAACTATCAAAACCTACAGTAATTATATTTAACATACTGTAAATAGAATATCAAAAATTACACCAAATGTATATTATGTACTGTAAATAAAATATCAGAAAGTACAGTAAATATATTACATATATTGCGCATATAATATTAACTAAAAGTACACCAAATACATTTTATATACTGTAAATAAAATGTCAAAAAGTACAGTAAATATATATTACATACTGTACATAAAATATCAAAAGTACACCAAATATGTGTTATATATACTGTAAATAAACTATCAAAAACTACAGTAATTATATTTAACATACTGTACATAAAATATCAAAAATTACACCAAATGTATATTATATACTGTAAATAAAGCATCAAAAAAGACAGTAAATATATGTGACACACCCCATGTAAAATATCAAAAACTACAACAAATATATATTATAGAATTTACATAAAATATCAAAATGACAGCAAATATATCTTATATACTGTACATAAAATATCAAAAAGTACAGTAAATATATTTCATATATTGTACACATAATATTAACTAAAAGTACACCAATTACATTTTATATACAGTAAATACATATCAAAAAGTACAGTAAATATATATTACATACTGTACATAAAATATCAAAAGTACAGCAAATATGTGTTATATATACTGTAAATAAACTATCAAAAATTACAGTAATTATATTTATTATACTGTACATAAAATATCAAAAATTACACCAAATGCATATTATATACTGTAAATAAAATATCAAAAACGACAGTAAATATATATGACACACCCCATGTAAAATATCAAAAACTCCACCAAATATATATTATATAATTTACATAAAATATCAAAAGGACACCAAATACATCTTATATACTGTACATAAAATATCAAAACGTACAGTAAATATATTTCATATATTGTACATATAATATTAAGTAAAAGTACACCAAATACATTTTATATACTGTAAATAATATATCAAAAATACAGTAATTATATATTACATACTGTACATAAAATATCAAAAAGTACACCAAATATGTGTTATATATACTGTAAATAACCTATCAAAAACTACAGTAATTATATTTAATATACTGTACATAGAATATCAAAAATTACACCCAATGTATATTATATACTGTAAATATAATATCAAAAAGGACGGTAAATATATATGACACACCCCATGTAAAATATCAAAAACTACACCAAATATATATTATATAATTTACATAAAATATCAAAAGGACACAAAATATATCTTATATTCTGTACATAAAACATCAAAAAGTAAAGTAAATATATTTCATATATTGTACATATAATATTAACAAAAACTACACCAAATACATTTTATATACTGTAAATAAAATATCAAAGATACAGTAAATATATATTCCATACTGTACATAAAATATCAAAAGTACACCAAATATGTGTTATATATACTGTAAATAAACTATCAAAAAATACAGTAATTATATTTAATATACTGTAAATAGAATATCAAAAATTACACCAACTGTATATTATATAATATAAATAAAATATCAAAAAGGACGGTAAATATATATGACACACCCCATGTAAAATATCAAAAACTACAACAAATATATATTATATAATTTACATAAAATATCAAAAGGACACAAAATATATCTTATATACTGTTCATAAAATATCAAAATGTACAGTAAATATATTTCATATATTGTACATATAATATTAACTAAAAGTACACCAAATACATTTTATATACTGTAAATAATATATCAAAAATACAGTAAATATATATTACAAACTGTACATAAAATATCAAAAAGTACACCAAATATGTGTTATATATACTGTAAATAAACTATCAAAAACTACAGTAATTATATTTAATATACTGTACATAAAATATCAAAAATTACACCACATGTATATTATATACTGTAAATAAAATATCAGAAACGACAGTAAATATATATGAAAAACCCCATGTAAAATATCAAAAACTACAACAAATATATATTATATAATTTACATAAAATATCAAAAGGACACCAAATATATCTTATATACTGTACATAAAATATCTAAAAGTACAGTAAATATATTTCATATATTGTACATATAATATTAACTATATGTACACCAAATACATTTTATATACTGTAAATAAAATATCAAAAATACAGTAAATATATATTACATACTGTACATAAAATATCAAAAGTACACCAAATATGTGTTATATATACTGTAAATAAACTAACAAAAACTACAGTAATTATATTTAATATACTGTAAATAGAATATCAAAAATTACACCCAATGTATATTATAAACTGTAAATATAATATCAAAAAGGACGGTAAATATATATGACACACCCCATGTAAAATATCAAAAATTACACCAAATATATATTATATAATTTACATAAAATATCAAAAGGACACCAAATATATCTTATATACTGTACATAAAATATCAAAAAGTACAGTAAATATATTTCATATATTGTACATATAATATTAACTAAAAGTACACCGAATACATTTTATATACTGTACATAAAATATCAAAAAGTACAGTAAATATATATTACATTCTGTACATAAAATATCAAAAAGTACACCAAATATGTGTTATATATACTGTAAATAAACTATCAAAAACTACAGTACTTATATTTAATATACTGTACATAAAATATCAAAAATTACACCAAATGTATATTATATACTGTAAATAAAATATCAAAAAGGACAGTAAATATATATGACACACCCCATGTAAAATATCAAAAACTACAACAAATATATATTATATAATTTACATAAAATATCAAAAGGACACCAAATATATCTTATATACTGTACATAAAATAAGAAAAATTACAGTAAATATGTTTCATATATTGTACATATAATATTAACTAAAAGTACACCAAATACATTTTATATACTGTAAATAAAATATAAAAATACAGTAAATATATATTACATACTGTACATAAAATATCAAAAAGTACACCAAATATGTGTTATATATACTGTAAATAAACTATCAAAAACTACAGTAATTATATTTAATATACAGTATATAAAATATCAAAAATTACACCACATGTATATTATATACTGTAAATAAAATATCAAAAAGGATAGTACATATATATGACAAACCCCATGTAAAATGTCAAAAACTACAACAAATATATATTATATAATTTACATAAAATATCAAAAGGACACAAAATATATCTTATATACTGTACATAACATATGAAAAATTACAGTAAATATATTTCATATATTGTACATACAATATTATCTAAAATTACACCGAATACATTTTATATACTGTAAATAAAATATCAAAATACAGTAAATATATATTACATACTGTACATAAAATATCAAAAAGTACACCAAATATGTGTTATATATACTGTAAATAAACTATCAAAAACTACAGTAATTATACTTCATATACTGTACATAAAATATCAAAAAATACACCAAATGTATATTATACACTGTAAATAAAATATGAAAAAGGACAGTAAATATATATGACACACCCCATGTAAAATATCAAAAACTACACCAAATATATATTATATAATTTACATAAAATATCAAAAGGACACAAAATATATCTTATATACTGTACATAAAACATCAAAAAGTAAAGTAAATATATTTCATATATTGTACATATAATATTTACTAAAAGTACACCAAATACATTTTATATACTGTAAATAAAATATCAAAGATACAGTAAATATATATTCCATACTGTACATAAAATATCAAAAGTACACCAAATATGTGTTATATATACTGTAAATAAACTATCAAAAAATACAGTAATTATATTTAATATACTGTAAATAGAATATCAAAAATTACACCAACTGTATATTATATAATATAAATAAAATATCAAAAAGGACGGTAAATATATATGACACACCCCATGTAAAATATCAAAAACTACAACAAATACATATTATATAATTTACATAAAATATCAAAAGGACACCAAATATATCTTACATACTGTACATAAAATATCAAAATGTACAGTAAATATATTTCATATATTGTACATATAATATTAACTAAAAGTACACCAAATACATTTTATATACTGTAAATAATATATCAAAAATACAGTAAATATATATTACAAACTGTACATAAAATATCAAAAAGTACACCAAATATGTGTTATATATACTGTAAATAAACTATCAAAAACTACAGTAATTATATTTAATATACTGTACATAAAATATCAAAATTTACACCACATGTATATTATATACTGTAAATAAAATATCAGAAACGACAGTAAATATATATGAAAAACCCCATGTAAAATATCAAAAACTACAACAAATATATATTACATAATTTACATAAAATATCAAAAGGACACCAAATATATCTTATATACTGTACATAAAATATCTAAAAGTACAGTAAATATATTTCATATACTGTACATATAATATTAACTAAAGGTACACCAAATACATTTTATATACTGTAAATAAAATATCAAAAATACAGTAAATATATATTACATACTGTACATAAAATATCAAAAGTACACCAAATATGTGTTATATATACTGTAAATAAACTAACAAAAACTACAGTAATTATATTTAATATACTGTAAATAGAATATCAAAAATTACACCCAATGTATATTATAAACTGTAAATATAATATCAAAAAGGACGGTAAATATATATGACACACCCCATGTAAAATATCAAAAACTACACCAAATATATATTATATAATTTACATAAAATATCAAAAGGACACCAAATATATCTTATATACTGTACATAAAATATCAAAAAGTACAGTAAATATATTTCATATATTGTACATATAATATTAACTAAAAGTACACCGAATACATTTTATATACTGTACATAAAATATCAAAAATACAGTAAATATATATTACATACTGTACATAAAATATCAAAAAGTACACCAAATATGTGTTATATATACTGTAAATAAACTATCAAAAACTACAGTACTTATATTTAATATACTGTACATAAAATATCAAAAATTACACCAAATGTTTATAATATACTGTAAATAAAATATCAAAAAGGACAGTAAATATATATGAAACACCCCATGTAAAATATCAAAAAGTACAACAAATATATATTATATAATTTACATAAAATATAAAAAGGACACCAAATATATCTTATATACTGTACATAAAATAAGAAAAATTACAGTAAATATGTTTCATATATTGTACATATAATATTAACTAAAAGTACAGCAAATACATTTTATATACTGTAAATAAAATATAAAAATACAGTAAATATATATTACATACTGTACATAAAATATCAAAAAGTACACCAAATATGTGTTATATATACTGTAAATAAACTATCAAAAACTACAGTAATTATATTTCATATACCGTACATAAAATATCAAAAATCACACCACATGTATATTATATACTGTAAATAAAATATCAAAAAGGACAGTAAATATATATGACACACCCCATGTAAAATATCAAAAACTACACCCAATATATATTATATAATTTACATAAAATATTAAATGGACACCAAATATATCTTATATACTGTACCTAAAATATCAAAAAGTACAGTAAATATATTTCGTATATTGTTCATATAATATTAACTAAAAGTACACCAAATACATTTTATATACTGTAAATAAAATATCAAAAATACAGTAAATATATATTCCATACTGTACATAAAATATCAAAAGTACACCAAATATGTGTTATATATACTGTAAATAAACTATCAAAAACTACAGTAATTATATTTAATATACAGTACATAAAATATCAAAAATTACACCACATGTATATTATATACTGTAAATAAAATATCAAAAAGGATAGTACATATATATGACAAACCCCATGTAAAATATCAAAAACTACAACAAATATATATTATATAATTTACATAAAATATCAAAAGGACACCAAATATATCTTATATACTGTACATAACATATGAAAAATTACAGTAAATATATTTCATATATTGTACATACAATATTATCTAAAAGTACACCGAATACATTTTATATACTGTAAATAAAATATCAAAATACAGTAAATATATATTACATACTGTACATAAAATATCAAAAAGTACACCAAATATGTGTTATATATACTGTAAATAAACTATCAAAAACTACAGTAATTATACTTCATATACTGTACATAAAATATCAAAAAATACACCAAATGTATATTATACACTGTAAATAAAATATGAAAAATGACAGTAAATATATATGACACACCCCATGTAAAATATCAAAAACTACACCAAATATATATTATATAATTTACATAAAATATCAAAAGGACACAAAATATATCTTATATACTGTACATAAAACATCAAAAAGTAAAGTGAATATATTTCATATATTGTACATATAATATTAACTAAAAGTACACCGAATACATTTTATATACTGTAAATAAAATATCAAAGATACAGTAAATATATATTCCATACTGTACATAAAATATCAAAAGTACACCAAATATGTGTTATATATACTGTAAATAAACTATTAAAAAATACAGTAATTATATTTAATATACTGTAAAAAGAATATCAAAAATTACACCAACTGTATATTATATAATATAAATAAAATATCAAAAAGGACGGTAAATATATATGACACATCCCATGTAAAATATCAAAAACTACAACAAATATATATTATATAATTTACATAAAATATCAAAAGGACACCAAATATATCTTATATACTGTACATAAAATATCAAAATGTACAGTAAATATATTTCATATATTGTACATATAATATTAACTAAAAGTACACCAAATACATTTTATATACTGTAAATAATATATCAAAAATACAGTAAATATATATTACAAACTGTACATAAAATATCAAAAAGTACACCAAATATGTGTTATATATACTGTAAATAAACTATCAAAAACTACAGTAATTATATTTAATATACTGTACATAAAATATCAAAAATTACACCACATGTATATTATATACTGTAAATAAAATATCAGAAACGACAGTAAATATATATGAAAAACCCCATGTAAAATATCAAAAACTACAACAAATATATATTATATAATTTACATAAAATATCAAAAGGACACCAAATATATCTTATATACTGTACATAAAATATCTAAAAGTACAGTAAATATATTTCATATATTGTTCATATAATATTAACTAAAGGTACACCAAATACATTTTATATACTGTAAATAAAATATCAAAAATACAGTAAATATATATTACATACTGTACATAAAATATCAAAAGTACACCAAATATGTGTTATATATACTGTAAATAAACTAACAAAACTACAGTAATTATATTTAATGTACTGTAAATAGAATATCAAAAATTACACCCAATGTATATTATAAACTGTAAATATAATATCAAAAAGGACGGTAAATATATATGACACACCCCATGTAAAATATCAAAAACTACACCAAATATATATTATATAATTTACATAAAATATCAAAACGACACCAAATATATCTTATATACTGTACATAAAATATCAAAAAGTACAGTAAATATATTTCATATATTGTACATATAATATTAACTAAAAGTACTCCAAATACATTTTATCTACTGTAAATTAAATATCAAAAATACAGTAAATATATACTACATACTGTACATGAAATATCAAAAGTACACCAAATATGTGTTATATATACTGTAAATAAACTATCAAAAACTACAGTAATTATATTTACTATACTGTCAATGGAATATCAAAAATTACACCCAATGCATATTATATAATGTAAATAAAATATCAAAAAGACAGTAAATATACATGACACTCCCCATTTAAAATATCAAAAACTACACCAAATATATATTATATAATTTACATAAAATATCAAAAGGACACCAAATATATCTTATATACTGTACATAAAATATCAAAAAGTACAGTAAATATATGTCATATATTGTACATATAATATTAACTAAAAGTACACCAAATACATTTTATATACTGTAAATAAAATATCAAAAATACAGTAAATATATATTACATACTGTATATAAAATATCAAAATCACACCAAATATGTGTTATATATACTGTAAATAAACTATCAAAAACTACAGTAATTATATTTAATATACTGTAAATAGAATATCAAAAATTCCACCCAATGTATATTATATACTGCAAATATAATATCAAAAAGGACGGTAAATATATATGACACACCCTATGTAAAATATCAAAAACTACACCAAATATATATTTTATAATTTACATAAAATATCAAAAGGACATGAAATATATCTTATATACTGTACATAAAATTTCAAAAAGTACAGTAAATATATTTCATATATTGTACAAATAATATTAACTAAAGTACACCAAATACATTTTATATACTGTAAATAAAATATCAAAAAGGACAGTAAATATATATGACACACCCCATGTAAAATATCAAAAACTACACCAAATATATATTATATAATTTCCATAAAATATCAAAAGGACACCAAATATATCTTATATACTGTACATAAAATATAAAAAATACAGTAAATATATTTCATATATTGTACATATAATATTAACTAAAAGTACACCAAATACATTTTATATACTGTAAATAAAATATCAAAAATACAGTAAATATATATTACATACTGTACATAAAATATCAAAAGTACACCAAATATGTGTTATATATACTGTAAATAAACTATCAAAAACTACAGTAATTATATTTAACATACTGTAAATAGAATATCAAAAATTACACCAAATGTATATTATATACTGTAAATAAAATATCAGAAAGTACATTCAATATATTTCACATATTGTGCATAGAATACTAACCAAAAGTACACCAAAAACATTTTATATACTGTAAATAAAATGTCAAAAAGTACAGTAAATATATATTACATACTGTACATAAAATATCAAAAGTACACCAAATATGTGTTATATATACTGTAAATAAACTAACAAAAACTACAGTAATTATATTTAACATACTGTACATAAAATATCAAAAATTACACCAAATGTATATTATATACTGTAAATAAAACATCAAAAATGACAGTAAATATATATGACACACCCCATGTAAAATATCAAAAACTACAACAAATATATATAATATAATTTACATAAAATATCAAAAGGACAGCAAATATATCTTATATACTGTACATAAAATATCAAAAAGTACAGTAAATATATTTCATATATTGTACATATAATATTAACTAAAAGTAGACCAAATACATTTTATATACTGTGAATAAAATATCAAAAATACAATAAATATATATTACATACTGTACATAAAATATCAAAAGTACACCAAATATGTGTTATATATACTGTAAATAAACTATCAAAAACAACAGTAATTATATTTAACATACTGTAAATAGAATATCAAAAATTACACCCAATGTATATTATATACTGTAAATATAATATCAAAAAGGACGGTAAATATATGTGACTCACCCCATGTAAAATATCAAAAACTACACCAAATATATATTATATAATTTACATAAAATATCAAAAGGACACCAAATATATCTTATATACTGTACATAAAATATCAAAAAGTACAGTAAATATATTTCATATATTGTACAAATAATATTAACTAAAGTACACCAAATATATTTTATATACAGTAAATAAAATATCAAAAAGTACAGTAAATATATATTACATACTGTACATAAAATATCAAAAAGTACACCAAATATGTGTTATATATACTGTAAACTATCAAAACTACAGTAATTATATTTAATACCCTGTACATAAAATATCAAAAATTACACCAAATGTATATTATATACTGTAAATAAAATATCAAAAAGGACAGTAAATATATATGACACACCCCATGTAAAATATCAAAAACTACACCAAATATATATTATATAATTTACATAAAATATCAAAAGGACACCAAATATATCTTATATACTGTACATAAAATATCAAAAAGTACAGTAAATATATTTCATATATTGTACATGTAAAATTAACTAAAAGTACACCAAATACATTTTATATACTGTAAATAAAATATCAAAAATACAGTAAATATATATTACATACTGTACATAAAATATCAAAAGTACACCAAATATGTGTTATATATACTGTAAATAAACTATCAAAAACTACAGTAATTATATTTAACATACTGTAAACAGAATATCAAAAATTACACCAAATGTATATTATATACTGTAAATGAAATATCAAAAAGGACGGTAAAAATATATGACACACCCCATGTAAAATATCAAAAACTACACCAAATATATATTATATAATTTACATAAAATATCAAAAGGACACCAAATATATCTTATATACTGTACATAAAATATCAAAAAGTACAGTAAATATATTTCATATATTGTACAAATAATATTAACTAAAGTACACCAAATATATTTTATATACAGTAAATAAAATATCAAAAAGTACAGTAAATATATATTACATACTGTACATAAAATATCAAAAAGTACACCAAATATGTGTTATATATACTGTAAACTATCAAAACTACAGTAATTATATTTAATACCCTGTACATAAAATATCAAAAATTACACCAAATGTATATTATATACTGTAAATAAAATATCAAAAAGGACAGTAAAGATATATGACACACCCCATGTAAAATATCAAAAACTACACAAATATATATTATATAATTTACATAAAATATCAAAAGGACACCAAATATATCTTATATACTGTACATAAAATATCAAAAAGTACAGTAAATATATTTCATATATTGTACATGTAATATTAACTAAAAGTACACCAAATACATTTTATATACTGTAAATAAAATATCAAAAATACAGTAAATATATATTACATACTGTACATAAAATATCAAAAGTACACCAAATATGTGTTATATATACTGTAAATAAACTATCAAAACCTACAGTAATTATATTTAACATACTGTAAACAGAATATCAAAAATTACACCAAATGTATATTATATACTGTAAATGAAATATCAAAAAGGACGGTAAAAATATATGACACACCCCATGTAAAATATCAAAAACTACACCAAATATATATTATATAATTTACATAAAATATCAAAAGGACACCAAATATATCTTATATACTGTACATAAAATATAAAAAAGTACAGTAAATATATTTCATATATTGTACATATAATATTAACTAAAAGTATAGCAAATACATTTTATATACTGTAAATAAAATATCAAAAATACAGTAAATATATATTACATACTGTATATAAAATATCAAAAGCACACCAAATATGTGTTATATATACTGTAAATAAACTATCAAAAACTACAGTAATTATATTTAATATACTGTAAATAGAATATCAAAAATTACACCCAATGTATATTATATACTGTTAATATAATATCAAAAAGGACGGTAAATATATATGACACACCCTATGTAAAATATCAAAAACTACACCAAATATATATTTTATAATTTACATAAAATATCAAAAGGACACGAAATATATCTTATATACTGTACATAAAATATCAAAAAGTACAGTAAATATATTTCATATATTGTACAAATAATATTAACTAAAGTACACCAAATACATTTTATATACAGTAAATAAAATATCAAAAAGTACAGTAAATATATATTACATACTGTACATTAAATATCAAAAAGTACACCAAATATGTGTTATATATACTGTAAATAAACTATCAAAGTCTACAGTAATTATATTTAATATACTGTACATAAAATATCAAAAATTACACCAAATGTATATTATATACTGTAAATAAAATATCAAAAAGGACAGTAAATATATATGACACACCCCATGTAAAATATCAAAAACTACACCAAATATATATTATATAATTTCCATAAAATACCAAAAGGACACCAAATATATCTTATATACTGTACATAAAATATAAAAAATACAGTAAATATATTTCATATATTGTACATATAATATTAACTAAAAGTACACCAAATACATTTTATATACTGTAAATAAAATATCAAAAATACAGTAAATATATATTACATACTGTACATAAAATATCAAAAGTACACCAAATATGTGTTATATATACTGTAAATAAACTATCAAAAACTACAGTAATTATATTTAACATACTGTAAATAGAATATCAAAAATTACACCAAATGTATATTATATACTGTGAATAAAATATCAGAAAGTACAGTCAATATATTTCACATATTGTGCATATAATACTAACCAAAAGTACACCAAATACATTTTATATACTGTAAATAAAATGTCAAAAAGTACAGTAAATATATATTACATACTGTACATAAAATATCAAAAAGTACACCAAATATGTGTTATATATACTGTAAATAAACTATCAAAAACTACAGTAATTATATTTAACATACTGTAAATAGAATATCAAAAATTACACCAAATATATCTTATATACTGTACATAAAATATCAAAAAGTACAGTAAATATATTTCATATATTGTACAAATAATATTAACTAAAGTACACCAAATATATTTTATATACAGTAAATAAAATATCAAAAAGTACAGTAAATATATATTACATACTGTACATAAAATATCAAAAAGTACACCAAATATGTGTTATATATACTGTAAACTATCAAAACTACAGTAATTATATTTAATACCCTGTACATAAAATATCAAAAATTACACCAAATGTATATTATATACTGTAAATAAAATATCAAAAAGGACAGTAAATATATATGACACACCCCATGTAAAATATCAAAAACTACACCAAATATATATTATATAATTTACATAAAATATCAAAAGGACACCAAATATATCTTATATACTGTACATAAAATATCAAAAAGTACAGTAAATATATTTCATATATTGTACATGTAATATTAACTAAAAGTACACCAAATACATTTTATATACTGTAAATAAAATATCAAAAATACAGTAAATATATATTACATACTGTACATAAAATATCAAAAGTACACCAAATATGTGTTATATATACTGTAAATAAACTATCAAAAACTACAGTAATTATATTTAACATACTGTAAACAGAATATCAAAAATTACACCAAATGTATATTATATACTGTAAATGAAATATCAAAAAGGACGGTAAAAATATATGACACACCCCATGTAAAATATCAAAAACTACACCAAATATATATTATATAATTTACATAAAATATCAAAAGGACACCAAATATATCTTATATACTGTACATAAAATATCAAAAAGTACAGTAAATATATTTCATATATTGTACAAATAATATTAACTAAAGTACACCAAATATATTTTATATACAGTAAATAAAATATCAAAAAGTACAGTAAATATATATTACATACTGTACATAAAATATCAAAAAGTACACCAAATATGTGTTATATATACTGTAAACTATCAAAACTACAGTAATTATATTTAATACCCTGTACATAAAATATCAAAAATTACACCAAATGTATATTATATACTGTAAATAAAATATCAAAAAGGACAGTAAAGATATATGACACACCCCATGTAAAATATCAAAAACTACACCAAATATATATTATATAATTTACATAAAATATCAAAAGGACACCAAATATATCTTATATACTGTACATAAAATATCAAAAAGTACAGTAAATATATTTCATATATTGTACATGTAATATTAACTAAAAGTACACCAAATACATTTTATATACTGTAAATAAAATATCAAAAATACAGTAAATATATATTACATACTGTACATAAAATATCAAAAGTACACCAAATATGTGTTATATATACTGTAAATAAACTATCAAAACCTACAGTAATTATATTTAATATACTGTAAATATAATATCAAAAATTACACCCAATGTATATTATATACTGTTAATATAATATCAAAAAGGACGGTAAATATATATGACACACCCTATGTAAAATATCAAAAACTACACCAAATATATATTTTATAATTTACATAAAATATCAAAAGGACACGAAATATATCTTATATACTGTACATAAAATATCAAAAAGTACAGTAAATATATTTCATATATTGTACAAATAATATTAACTAAAGTACACCAAATACATTTTATATACAGTAAATAAAATATCAAAAAGTACAGTAAATATATATTACATACTGTACATTAAATATCAAAAAGTACACCAAATATGTGTTATATATACTGTAAATAAACTATCAAAGTCTACAGTAATTATATTTAATATACTGTACATAAAATATCAAAAATTACACCAAATGTATATTATATACTGTAAATAAAATATCAAAAAGGACAGTAAATATATATGACACACCCCATGTAAAATATCAAAAACTACACCAAATATATATTATATAATTTCCATAAAATACCAAAAGGACACCAAATATATCTTATATACTGTACATAAAATATAAAAAATACAGTAAATATATTTCATATATTGTACATATAATATTAACTAAAAGTACACCAAATACATTTTATATACTGTAAATAAAATATCAAAAATACAGTAAATATATATTACATACTGTACATAAAATATCAAAAGTACACCAAATATGTGTTATATATACTGTAAATAAACTATCAAAAACTACAGTAATTATATTTAACATACTGTAAATAGAATATCAAAAATTACACCAAATGTATATTATATACTGTGAATAAAATATCAGAAAGTACAGTCAATATATTTCACATATTGTGCATATAATACTAACCAAAAGTACACCAAATACATTTTATATACTGTAAATAAAATGTCAAAAAGTACAGTAAATATATATTACATACTGTACATAAAATATCAAAAAGTACACCAAATATGTGTTATATATACTGTAAATAAACTATCAAAAACTACAGTAATTATATTTAACATACTGTAAATAGAATATCAAAAATTACACCAAATATATCTTATATACTGTACATAAAATATCAAAAAGTACAGTAAATATATTTCATATATTGTACAAATAATATTAACTAAAGTACACCAAATATATTTTATATACAGTAAATAAAATATCAAAAAGTACAGTAAATATATATTACATACTGTACATAAAATATCAAAAAGTACACCAAATATGTGTTATATATACTGTAAACTATCAAAACTACAGTAATTATATTTAATACCCTGTACATAAAATATCAAAAATTACACCAAATGTATATTATATACTGTAAATAAAATATCAAAAAGGACAGTAAATATATATGACACACCCCATGTAAAATATCAAAAACTACACCAAATATATATTATATAATTTACATAAAATATCAAAAGGACACCAAATATATCTTATATACTGTACATAAAATATCAAAAAGTACAGTAAATATATTTCATATATTGTACATGTAATATTAACTAAAAGTACACCAAATACATTTTATATACTGTAAATAAAATATCAAAAATACAGTAAATATATATTACATACTGTACATAAAATATCAAAAGTACACCAAATATGTGTTATATATACTGTAAATAAACTATCAAAAACTACAGTAATTATATTTAACATACTGTAAACAGAATATCAAAAATTACACCAAATGTATATTATATACTGTAAATGAAATATCAAAAAGGACGGTAAAAATATATGACACACCCCATGTAAAATATCAAAAACTACACCAAATATATATTATATAATTTACATAAAATATCAAAAGGACACCAAATATATCTTATATACTGTACATAAAATATCAAAAAGTACAGTAAATATATTTCATATATTGTACAAATAATATTAACTAAAGTACACCAAATATATTTTATATACAGTAAATAAAATATCAAAAAGTACAGTAAATATATATTACATACTGTACATAAAATATCAAAAAGTACACCAAATATGTGTTATATATACTGTAAACTATCAAAACTACAGTAATTATATTTAATACCCTGTACATAAAATATCAAAAATTACACCAAATGTATATTATATACTGTAAATAAAATATCAAAAAGGACAGTAAAGATATATGACACACCCCATGTAAAATATCAAAAACTACACCAAATATATATTATATAATTTACATAAAATATCAAAAGGACACCAAATATATCTTATATACTGTACATAAAATATCAAAAAGTACAGTAAATATATTTCATATATTGTACATGTAATATTAACTAAAAGTACACCAAATACATTTTATATACTGTAAATAAAATATCAAAAATACAGTAAATATATATTACATACTGTACATAAAATATCAAAAGTACACCAAATATGTGTTATATATACTGTAAATAAACTATCAAAACCTACAGTAATTATATTTAACATACTGTAAACAGAATATCAAAAATTACACCAAATGTATATTATATACTGTAAATGAAATATCAAAAAGGACGGTAAAAATATATGACACACCCCATGTAAAATATCAAAAACTACACCAAATATATATTATATAATTTACATAAAATATCAAAAGGACACCAAATATATCTTATATACTGTACATAAAATATAAAAAAGTACAGTAAATATATTTCATATATTGTACATATAATATTAACTAAAAGTATACCAAATACATTTTATATACTGTAAATAAAATATCAAAAATACAGTAAATATATATTACATACTGTATATAAAATATCAAAAGCACACCAAATATGTGTTATATATACTGTAAATAAACTATCAAAAACTACAGTAATTATATTTAATATACTGTAAATAGAATATGAAAAATTACACCCAATGTATATTATATACTGTAAATATAATATCAAAAAGGACGGTAAATATATATGACACACCCTATGTAAAATATCAAAAACTACACCAAATATGTATTTTATAATTTACATAAAATATCAAAAGGACACGAAATATATCTTATATACTGTACATAAAATATCAAAAAGTACAGTAAATATATTTCATATATTGTACAAATAATATTAACTAAAGTACACCAAATACATTTTATATACAGTAAATAAAATATCAAAAAGTACAGTAAATATATATTACATACTGTACATTAAATATCAAAAAGTACACCAAATATGTGTTATATATACTGTAAATAAACTATCAAAGTCTACAGTAATTATATTTAATATACTGTACATAAAATATCAAAAATTACACCAAATGTATATTATATACTGTAAATAAAATATCAAAAAGGACAGTAAATATATATGACACACCCCATGTAAAATATCAAAAACTACACCAAATATATATTATATAATTTCCATAAAATACCAAAAGGACACCAAATATATCTTATATACTGTACATAAAATATAAAAAATACAGTAAATATATTTCATATATTGTACATATAATATTAACTAAAAGTACACCAAATACATTTTATATACTGTTAATAAAATATCAAAAATACAGTAAATATATATTACATACTGTACATAAAATATCAAAAGTACACCAAATATGTGTTATATATAGTGTAAATAAACTATCAAAAACTACAGTAATTATATTTAACATACTGTAAATAGAATATCAAAAATTACACCAAATGTATATTATATACTGTAAATAAAATATCAGAAAGTACAGTCAATATATTTCACATATTGTGCATATAATACTAACCAAAAGTACACCAAATACATTTTATATACTGTAAATAAAATGTCAAAAAGTACAGTAAATATATATTACATACTGTACATAAAATATCAAAAAGTACACCAAATATGTGTTATATATACTGTAAATAAACTATCAAAAACTACAGTAATTATATTTAATATACTGTACATAAAATATCAAAAATTACACCACATGTATATTATATACTGTAAATAAAACATAAAAACGACAGTAAATATATATGACACACCCCATGTAAAATATCAAAAACTACACCAAATATATATTATATAATTTACATAAAATATCAAAAGGACACCAAATATATCTTATATACTGTACATAAAATATCAAAAAGTACAGTAAATATATTTCATATATTGTACATATGATATTAACTAAAAGTACACCAAATACATTTTATCTACTGTAAATAAAATATCAAAAATACAGTAAATATATATACATACTGTACATAAAATATCAAAAGTACACCAAATATGTGTGATATATACTGTAAACTATCAAAACTACAGTAATTATATTTAATATACTGTACATAAAATATCAAAAATTACACCAAATGTATATTATATACTGTAAATAAAATATCAAAAGGACAACAAATATATCTTATATACTGTACATAAAATATCAAAAGGTACAGTAAATATGTTTCATATATTGTACATATAATATTAACTAAAAGTACACCAAATACATTTTATATACAGTAAATAAAATATCAAAAAGTACAGTAAATATATATTACATACTGTACATAAAATATCAGAAGTACAGGAAATATGTGTTATATATACTGTAAATAAACTGTCAAAAACTACAGTAATTATATTTATTATACTGTACATAAAATATCAAAAATTACACCAAATGCATATTATATACTGTAAATAAAATGTCAAAAGGCAGTAAATATATATGACACACCCCATGTAAAATATCAAAAACTCCACCAAATATATATTATATAATTTACATAAAATATCAAAAGGACACCAAATATATCTTATATACTGTACATAAAATATGAAAAAGTACAGTAAATATATTTCATATATTGTACATATAATATTAACTAAAAGTACACCAAATACATTTTATATACAGTAAATAAAATATCAAAAAGTACAGTAAATATATATTACATACTGTACATAAAATATCAAAAAGTACACCAAATATGTGTTATATATACTGTAAATAAACTATCAAAATCTACAGTAATTATATTTAATATACTGTACATAAAATATCAAAAATTTCTCCAAATGTATATTATATACTGTAAATAAAATATGAAAAAGACAGTAAATATATATGACACACCCCATGTAAAATATCAAAAACTCCACAAAATATATATTATATAATTTACATAAAATATCAAAAGGACACAAAATATATCTTATATACTGTACATAAAATATCAAAAAATACAGTAAATATATTTCATATATTGTACATATAATATTAACTAAAAGTACACCAAATACATTTTATATACTGTAAATAAAATATCAAAAATACAGTAAATATATATTCCATACTCTACATAAAATATCAAAAGTACACCAAATATGTGTTATATATACTGAAAATAAACTATCAAAAACAACAGTAATAATATTTAATATACTGTAAATAGAATATCAAAAATTACACCAAATGTATATTATATACTGTAAATAAAGTGTCAAAAAGGACGGTAAATATATATGACACACCCCATGTAAAATATCAAAAACTACACAAAATATATATTATATAATTTACATAAAATATCAAAAGGACACCAAATACATCTTATATACTGTACATAAAATATGAAAAAGTACAGTAAATATATTTCATATATTGTACATATAATATTAACTAAAAGTACACCAAATACATTTTATATACTGTAAATAAAATATCAAAAATACAGTAAATATATATTACATACTGTACATAAAATATCAAAAAGTACACCAAATATGTGTTATATACACTGTAAATAAACTATCAAAAACTACAGTAATTATATTTAATATACTGTACATAAAATATCAAAAATTACACCACATGTATATTATATACTGTAAATAAAACATCAAAAACGACAGTAAATATATATGACACACCCCATGTAAAATATCAAAAACTACACCAAATATATATTATGTAATTTACATAAAATATCAAAAGGACACCAAGTATATCTTATATACTGTACATAAAATATCAAAAAGTACAGTAAATATATTTCATATATTGTACATGTAATATTAACTAAAAGTACACCAAATACATTTTATATACTGTAAATAAAATATCAAAAATACAGTAAATATATATTACATACTGTACATAAAATATCAAAAAGTACACCAAATATGTGTTATATATACTGTAAATAAACTATCAAAAACTACAGTAATTATATTTAATATACTGTACATTAAATATCAAAAATTACACCAAATGTATATTATATACTGTAAATAAAACATCAAAAAAGACAGTAAATATATATGACACACCCCATGTAAAATATCAAAAACTACAACAAATATATATTATATAATTTATATAAAATATCAAAAGGACACCAAATATATCTTATATACTGTACATAAAGTATCAAAAAGTACAGTAAATATATTTCATATATTGTACATATAATATTAACTAAAAGTAGACCAAATACATTTTATATACTGTAAATAAAATATCAAAAATACAGTAAATATATATTACATACTGTACATAAAATATCAAAAGTACACCAAATATGTGTTATATATACTGTAAATAAACTATCAAAAACAACAGTAATTATATTTAATATACTGTAAGTAGAATATCAAAAATTACACCCAATGTATATTATATACTGTAAATATAATATCAAAAAGGACGGTAAATATATATGACACACCCCATGTAAAATATCAAAAACTACACCAAATATATATTATATAATTTACATAAAATATCAAAAGGACACCAAATATATCTTATATACTGTACATAAAATCTCAAAAAGTGCAGTAAATATATTTCATATATTGTACAAATAATATTAACTAAAGTACACGAAATACATTTTATATACAGTAAATAAAATATAAAAAAGTACAGCAAATATATATTACACACTGTACATAAAATATCAAAAAGTACAGTAAATATATTTCATATATTGTACATATAATATTAACTAAAAGTACACCAAATACATTTCATATACCGTAAATAAAATATCAAAAATACAGTACATATATATTACATACTGTACATAAAATATCAAAAGTACACCAAATATGTGTTATATATACAGTAAATAAACTACCAAAAACTACAGTAATTATATTTAACATACTGTAAACAGAATATCAAAAATTACACCAAATGTATATTATATACTGTAAATAAAATATCAAAAAGGACGGTAAAAATATATGACACACCCCATGTAAAATATCAAAAACTACACCAAATATATATTATATAATTTACATAAAATATCAAAAGGACACCAAATATATCTTATATACTGTACATAAAATATCAAAAAGTACAGTAAATATATTTCATATATTGTACATATAATATTAACTAAAAGTACACCAAATACATTTTATCTACTGTAAATTAAATATCAAAAATACAGTAAATATATATTACATACTGTACATAAAATATCAAAACTACACCAAATATGTGTTATATATACTGTAAATAAACTATGAAAAACTACAGTAATTATATTTAATATACTGTAAATAGAATATCAAAAATTACACCAAATGTATACTATATACTGTAAATGAAATATCAAAAAGGACAGTAAATATATATGACACACCCCATGTAAAATATCAAAATCTACACAAAATATATATTATATAATTTACATAAAATATCAAAAGGACACCAAATATATCTTATATACTGTACATAAAATATCAAAAAGTACAGTAAATATATTTCATATATTGTACATATAATATTAACTAAAAGTACACCAAATACATTTTATATACTGTCAATAAAATATCAAAAATACAGTAAATATATATTACATACTGTACATAAAATATGAAAAAGTACACCAAATATGTGTTATATATAATGTAAATAAACTATCAAAAACTACAGTAATTATATTTAATATACTGTACATAAAATATCAAAAATTACACCACATGAATATTATACACTGTAAATAAAACATCAAAAACGACAGTAAATATATATGACACACCCCATGTAAAATATCAAAAACTACACCAAATATATATTATATAATTTACATAAAATATCAAAAGGACACCAAATATATCTTATATACTGTACATAAAATATCAAAAAGTACAGTAAATATATTTCATATATTGTACATATAATATTAACTAAAAGTACTCCAAATGCATTTTATCTACTGTAAATTAAATATCAAAAATACAGTAAATATATACTACATACTGTACATAAAATATCAAAAGTACACCAAATATGTGTTATATATACTGTAAATAAACTATCAAAAACTACAGTAATTATATTTAATATACTGTAAATAGAATATCAAAAATTACACCAAATGTATATTATATACTGTAAATAAAATATCAAAAAGGACAGTAAATATATATGACACACCGCATGTAAAATATCAAAAACTACACAAAATATATATTATATAATTTACATAAAATATCAAAAGGACACCAAATACATCTTATATACTGTACATAAAATATAAAAAAGTACAGTAAATATATTTCATATATTCTACATATAATATTAACTAAAAGTACACCAAATACATTTTATATACTGTAAATAAAATATCAAAAATACAGTAAATATATATTACATACTGTACATAAAATATCAAAAAGTACACCAAATATGTGTTATATATACTGTAAATAAACTATCAAAAACTACAGTAATTATATTTAATATACTGTACATAAAATATCAAAAATTACACCAAATGTATATTATATACTGTAAATAAAACATCAAAAAAGACAGTAAATATATATGACACACCCCATGTAAAATATCAAAAACTACAACAAATATATATTATATAATTTACATAAAATATCAAAAGGACACCAAATATATCTTATATACTGTACATAAAATATCAAAAAGTACAGTAAGTATATTTCATATACTGTACAAATAATATTAACTAAAGTACACCAAATACATTTTATATACAGTAAATAAAGTATCAAAAAGTACAGTAAATATATATTACATACTGTACATTAAATATCAAAAAGTACACCAGGTATGTGTTTTATATACTGTAAACTATCAAAACTACAGTAATTATATTTAATGTACTCTACATAAAATATCAAAAAGTACACCAAATATGTGTTATATATACTGTAAACTATCAAAACTACAGTAATTATATTTAATACCCTGTACATAAAATATCAAAAATTACACCAAATGTATATTATATACTGTAAATAAAAAATATCAGAAAGGACAATAAATATATATGACACACCCCATGTAAAATATCAAAAACTACACCAAATATATGTTATATAATTTACATAAAATATCAAAAGGACACCAAATATATCTTATATACTGTACATAAAATATCAAAAAGTACAGTAAATATATTTCATATATTGTACATATAATATTAACTAAAAGTACACCAAATACATTTTATATACTGTAAATAAAATATCAACAATAGAGTAAATATATATTACATACTGTACATAAAATATCAAAAGTACACCAAATATGTGTTATATATACTGTAAATAAACTATCAAAAACTACAGTAATTATATTTATTATACTGTAAATAGAATATCAAAAATTACACCCAATGTATATTATATACTGTAAATATAATATCAAAAAGTACGGTAAATATATATGACACACCCTATGTAAAATATCAAAAACTACACCAAATATATATTTTATAATTTACATAAAATATCAAAAGGACACCAAATATATCTTATATACTGTACATAAAATATCAAAAAGTACAGTAAATATATTTCATATATTGTACAAATAATATTAACTAAAGTACACCAAATACATTTTATACAGTAAATAAAATATCAAAAAGTTCAGTAAATATATATTACATAGTGTACATTAAATATCAAAAAGTACACCAGGTATGTGTTATATATACTGTAAACTATCAAAACTACAGTAATTATATTTAATATACTGTACATAAAATATCAAAAATTACACCAAACTTATATTATATACTGTAAATAAAATATCAAAAAGGACAGTAAATATATATGACACACCCCATGTAAAATATCCAAAACTACACCAAATATATATTATATAATTTACATAAAATATCAAAAGGACTCCAAATATATCTTATATACTGTACTTAAAATATCAAAAAGTACAGTAAATATATTTCATATATTGTACATATAATATTAACTAAAACTACACCAAATTCATTTTATATACTGTAAATAAAATATCAAAAATAGAGTAAATATATATTACATACTGTACATAAAATATCAAAAGTACACCAAATATGTGTTATATATACTGTAAATAAGCTATCAAAAACTACAGTAATAATATTTAATATACTGTACATAAAATATCAAAAATTTCACCAAATGTATATTATATACTGTAAATAAAATATCAAAAAGGACAGTAAATATATATGACACAACCTATGTAAAATATCAAAAACTACACCTAATATATATTATATAGTTTACATAAAATATCAAAAGGACACCAAATATATCTTATATACTGTACATAAAATATCAAAAAGTACAGTAAATATATTTCATATATTGTACATATAATATTAACTAAAAGTACACCAAATACATTTTATATACTGTAAATAAAATATCAAAAATACAGTAAATATATATTACATACTGTACATAAATTATCAAAAGTACACCAAATATGTGTTATATATACTGTAAATAAACTATCAAAAACAACAGTAATTATATTTAATATACTGTAAATAGAATATCAAAAATTACACCCAATGTATATTATATACTGTAAATATAATATCAAAAAGGACGGTAAATATATATGACACACCCCATGTAAAATATCAAAAACTACACCAAATATATATTATATAATTTACATAAAATATCAAAAGGACAGCAAATATATCTTATATACTGTACATAAAATATCAAAAATTACAGTAAATATATTTCATATATTGTACAAATAATATTAACTAAAGTACACCAAATACATTTTATATACAGTAAATAAAATATCAAAAAGTACAGTAAATATATATTACATACTGTACATAGAATACCAAAAAGTACACCAAATATGTGTTATATATATTTAAACTATCAAAACTACAGTAATTATATTTAATACACTGTACATAAAATATCAAAAATTACACCAAATGTATATTATATACTGTAAATAAAATATCAAAAAGGACAGTAAATATATATGACACACCCCATGTAAAATATCCAAAACTACACCAAATATATATTATATAATTTACATAAAATATCAAAAGGACACCAAATATATCTTATATACTGTACTTAAAATATCAAAAAGTACAGTAAATATATTTCATATATTGTACATATAATAACTAAAAGTACACCAAATACATTTTATCTACTGTAAATAAAATATCAAAAATACAGTAAATATATATTACATACTGTACATAAAATATCAAAAGTACACCAAATATGTGTTATATATACTGTAAATAAACTATCAAAAACTACAGTAATTATATTTAATATACTGTAAATAGAATATCAAAAATTACACCAGATGTATATTATATACTGTAAATAAAATATCAAAAAGGACAGTAAATATATATGACACACCCCATGTAAAATATCAAAAACTACACCTAATATATATTATATAATTTACATAAAATATCAAAAGGACACCAAATATATCTTATATACTGTACATAAAATATCAAAAACTACAGTAAATATATTTCATATATTGTACATATAATATTAACTAAAAGTACACCAAATACATTTTATATACTGTAAATAAAATATCAAAAATACAGTAAATATATATTACATACTGTACATAAATTATCAAAAGTACACCAAATATGTGTTATATATACTGTAAATAAACTATCAAAAACAACAGTAATTATATTTAATATACTGTAAATAGAATATCAAAAATTACACCCAATGTATATTATATACTGTAAATATAATATCAAAAAGGACGGTAAATATATATGACACACCCCATGTAAAATATCAAAAACTACAGCAAATATATATTATATAATTTACATAAAATAGCAAAAGGACACAAAATATATCTTATATACTGTACATAAAATATCAAAAAGTACAGTAAATATATTTCATATACTGTACATATAATATTAACTAAAAGTACACCAAATACATTTTATATACTGTAAATAAAATATCAAAAATACAGTAAATATATATTACATACTGTACATAAAATATCAAAAGTACACCAAATATGTGTTAAATATACTGTAAATAAACTATCAAAAACTACAGTAATTATATTTAATATACTGTAAACTGAATATCAAAGTTAAACCAAATGTATATTATATACTGTAAATAAAATATCAAAAAGGACGGTAAATATATATGACAAACCCCATGTAAAATATCAAAAACTACACCAAATATATATTATATAATTTACAGAAAATAGCAAACGGACACCAAATATATCTTATATACTGTACATAAAATATCAAAAAGTACAGTAAATATATTTCATATATTGTACATATAATATTAACTAAAAGTACACCAAATACATTTTATATACTGTAAATAAAATATCAAAAAGTACAGTGAATATATATTACATACTGTACATAAAATATCAAAAAGTACACCAAATAATTGTGATACATACTGTAAATAAACTATCAAAAACTACAGTAATTATATTTAATATACTGTACATAAAATATCAAAAATTACACCGTATGTATACTATATACTGTAAATAAAATATCAAAAAGGACAGTAAATATATATTACATACTCTACATAAAATATAAAAAGTACACCAAATATGTGTTATATATACCGTAAATAAACTATCAAAAACTACAGTAATTATATTTATTATACTGTACATAAAATATCAAAAATTACAACAAATGTATATTATATACTGTAAATAAAATATCAAAAAGGACAGTAAATATATATGACACAACCCATGTAAAATATCAAAAACTCCACCAAATATATATTATATAATTTACATAAAATATTAAAAGGACACCAAATATATCTTCTATACTGTACATAAAATATCAAAAAGTACACCAGATATATTTCATATATTGTACATATAATATTAACTAAAAGTACACCAAATACATTTTATATACTGTAAATAAAATATCAAAAATACAGTAAATATATATTAAATACTGTACATAAAATATCAAAAGTACACCAAATATGTGTTATATATACTGTAAATAAACTATCAAAAACTACAGTAATTATATTTAACATGCTGTCAATGGAATATCAAAAATTACACCCAATGTATATTATATATTGTAAAAAAAATATCAAAAAGACAGTAAATATATATGACACACCACATTTAAAATATCAATAACGACACCAAAAATATATTACATAATTTACATAAAATATCAAAAGGACACCAAATATATCTTATATACTGTACATAAAATATCGAAAAGTTTAGTAAATATATTTCATATATTGTCCATATAAAATTAACTAAAAGTACACCAAATACATTTTATATACTGTAAATAAAATATCAAAAACTACAGTAAATATATATTACATACTCTACATAAAATATCAAAAAGTTCACCAAATATGTGTGATATATATAGTGTAAATAAACCATCTAAAACTACAGTAATATACTGTACATAAAATATCAAAAATTACACCAAATGAATATTATATACTGTAAATAAAATATCAAAAATGACAGTAAATATATATGACACAACCCATGTAAAATATCAAAAACTACAGCAAATATATATTATATAATTTACATAAAATATCAAAAGGACACCAAATATATCTTATATACTGTACATAAAATAACCAAAAATACAGTAAATATATTTCATATATTGTACAAATAATATTAACTAAAGTACACCAAATGCATTTTTTATACTGTAAATAAAATATCAAAAAGAACAGTAAACATATATTTCATACTGTACATAAAATATCAAAAATTACACCAAATATGTGTTATATATACTGTAAATAAACTATCAAAACTACAGTAATTATATTTAATATACTGTACATAAAATATCAAAAATTACACCAAACCTATATCATATACTGTAAATAAAATATCAAAAAGGACAGTAAATATATATGACACACCCCATGTAAAATATCAAAAACTACACCAAATATATATTATATAATTTACATAAAATATCAAAAGGACACCAACTATATCATATATACTGTACATAAAATATCAAAAAGTACAGTAAATATATTTCATATATTGGACATATAATATTAAGTAAAATACACCAAATACATTTTATATACTGTAAATAAAATATCAAAAATACAGTAAATATGTATTACATACTGAACATAAAATATCAAAAGTACACCAAATATGTGTTATATATACTGTAAATAAACGATCAAAAACTACAGTAATTATATTTAATATACTGTAAATAGAATATCAAAAATTACACCAAATGTATATTATATACTGTAAATAAAATATCAAAAAGGACGGTAAACATATATGACACACCCCATGTAAAATATCAAAAACTACACAAAATATATATTATATAATTTAAATAAAATATCAAAAGGACACCAAATATATCTTATATACTGTACATAAAATATCAAAAAGTACAGTAAATATATTTCATATACTGTACATATAATATTAAGTAAAACTACACCAAATACATTTTATATACTGTAAATAAAATATCAAAAATACAGTAAATATATATTACATACTGTACATAAAATATCAAAAGTACACGAAATATGTGTTATATATACTGTAAATAAAATATCAAAAACTACAGTAATTATATTTAACATACTGTAAACAGAATATCAAAAATTACACCAAATATATATTATATACTGTAAATAAAATATCAAAAAGGATGGTAAAAATATATGACACACCCCATGTAAAATATCAAAAACTACACCAAATATATATTATATAATTTACATAAAATATCGAAAGGACACCAAATATATCTTATATACTGTACATAAAATATCAAAAAGTACAGTAAATATATTTCATATATTGTACAAATAATATTAACTAAAAGTACACCAAATACATTTTATATACTGTAAATAAAATATCAAAAATACAGTAAAGATATATTACATACTGTACATAAAATATCAAAAGTACACCAAATATGTGTTGTATATACTGTAAATACACTATCAAAAACTACAGTAATTATATTTATTATACTGTAAATAGAATATCAAAAATTACACCAAATGTATAATATATACTCTAAATAAAATATCAAAAAGTACGGTAAATATATATGACACACCCCATGTAAAATATCAAAAACTACACCAAATATATATTATATAATTTACATAAAACATCAAAAGGACACCAAATATATCTTATATACTGTATATAAAATATCAAAAAGTACAGTAAATATATTTCATATATTGTACATATAATATTAACTAAAAGTACACCAAATACATTTTATATACTGTAAATAAAATATCAAAAAGTACAGTAAATATATATTACATACTGTACATAAAATATCAAAAAGTACACCAAATATGTGTTATTTATACTGTAAATAAACTATCAAAAACTACAGTAATTATATTTAATATACTGTACATAAAATATCAAAAATTACACCACATGTATATTATATACTGCAAATAAAATATCAAAAAGGACAGTAAATATATATGACACAGCCCATGTAAAATATCAAAAACTACACCAAATATATATTATATAATTTACATAAAATATCAAAAGGACACAAAATATATCTTATATACTGTACATAAAATATCAAAAAGTACAGTTAATATATTTCATATATTGTACATATAATATTAACTAAAAGTACACCAAATACATTTTATCTACTGTAAATAAAATATCAAAAATACAGTAAATATATAATACATACTGCACATAAATTAAAAGTACACCAAATATGTGTTATATATACTGTAAATAAACTATCAAAAACTACAGTAATTATATTTAATATACTGTACATAAAATATCAAAAATTACACCACATGTATACTATATACTGTAAATAAAATATCAAAAAGTACAGTAAATATATATGACACACCCCATGTAAAATATCAAAAATTACACCAAATATATATTATATAATTTACACTAAATATCAAAAGGACACAAAATATATCTTATATACTGTACATAAAATATCAAAAAGTACAGTAAATATATTTCATATATTGTACATATGACATTAACTAAAAGTACACCAAACACATTTTATATACTGTAAATAAAATATCATAAAGTACAGTAAATATATATTACATACTGTACATATAATATCAAATAGTTCACCAAATATGTGTGATATATATAGTGTAAGTAATCCATCAAAAACTACAGTAATTATATTTAATATACTGTACATAAAATAACAAAAATTACAACAACTGTATATTATATACTGTAAATAAAATATCAAAAGGTACAGTAAATATTTATTACGCACCCTATGTAAAATATGAAAAACTACACCAAATATATATTATATAATATACATAAAATATCAAAAGGACAGCAAATATATCTTATACACTGTACATAAAATATCAAAAAGTACAGTATATATGTTTCATATATTGTACATATAATATTAACTAAAAGTACACCAAATACATTTTATATACTGTAAATAAAATATCAAAAAGTACAGTAAATATATATTACATACTGTACATAAAATATCAAAAGTACAGCAAATATGTGTTATATATACTGTAAATAAACTATCAAAAACTACAGTAATTATAGTTATTATACTCTACATAAAATATCAAAAATTACACCAAATGCATAATATATACTGTAAATAAAATATCAAAAATGACAGTAAATATATATGACACACCCCATTTAAAATAAAAACTACACCAAATATATATTATATAATTTACATAAAATATCAAAAGGACACCAATTATATCTTATATACTGTACATAAAATATCAAAAATTATAGTAAATATATTTCATATATTGTACATATAAAATTAACTAAAAGTACACCAAATACATTTTATAAACTGTAAATAAAATATCAAAATTACAGTAAATATATATTACATACTGTACATAAAATATCAAAAAGTTCACCAAATATGTGTGATATATATATTGTAAATAAACCATGAAAAACTACAGTAATTATATTTAATATACTGTACATAAAATATCAAAAATTACACCAAATGTATATTTTATAGTGTAAATAAAATATCAAAAAGGACAGTAAATATATATGACACACCCCAGGTAAAATATCAAAAACAACACCTAATATATATTATATAATTTACATAAAATATCAAAAGGACACCAAATATATCTTATATGCTGTACATAAAATATCAAAGAGTACAGTAAATATATTTCATATATTGTACATATAATATTAACTAAAAGTACACCAAATACATTTTATATACTGTAAATAAAATATCAAAAATACAGTAAATATATATTACATACTGTACATAAAATATCAAAAAGTACACCAAATATGTGTTATATATACTGTAAATAAACTATCAAAAACTACGGTAATTATATTTAATATACTGTACATAAAATATCAAAAATTACACCACATGTATATTATATACTGTAAATAAAACATCAAAACAGACAGTAAATAAATATGACACACCCCATGTAAAATATCAAAAACTACAACAAATATATATTATATAATTTACATAAAATATCAAAAGGACACCAAATATATCTTATATACTGTACATAAAATATCAAAAAGTACAGTAAATATATTTCATATATTATACATATAATATTAACTAAAAGTAGACCAAATACATTTTATGTACTGTAAAAAAAATATCAAAAATACAGTAAATATATATTACATACTGTACATAAAATAACAAAAGTACACCAAATATGTGTTATATATACTGTAAATAAACTATCAAAAACTACAGTAATTATATTTAATATACTGTAAATAGAATATCAAAAATTACACCCAATGTATATTATATACTGTAAATATAATATCAAAAAGGACGGTAAATATATATGACACACCCCATGTAAAATATCAAAAACTACACCAAATATATATTATATAATTTACATAAAATATCAAAAGGACACCAAATATATCTTATATACTGTACATAAAATATCAAAAAGTACAGTAAATATATTTCATATATTGTACAAATAATATTAACTAAAGTACACCAAATACATTTTATATACAGTAAATAAAATATCAAAAAGTACAGTAAATATATATTACATACTCTACATAAAATATCAAAAAGTGCACCAAATATGTGTTATATATACTGTAAACTATCAAAACTACAGTAATTATATTTAATACCCTGTACATAAAATATCAAAAATTACACCAAATGTATATTATATACTGTAAATAAAAAATGTCAGAAAGGACAATAAATATATATGACACACCCCGTGTAAAATATCAAAAACTACACCAAATATATGTTATATAATTTACATAAAATATCAAAAGGACACCAAATATATCTTATATACTGTACATAAAATATCAAAAAGTACAGTAAATATATTTCATACGTTGTACATATAATATTAACTAAAAGTACACCAAATACATTTTATATACTGTAAATAAAATATCAAAAATAGAGTAAATATATATTACATACTGTACATAAAATATCAAAAGTACACCAAATATGTGTTATATATACTGTAAATACACTATCAAAAACTACAGTAATTATATTTATTATACTGTAAATAGAATATCAAAAATTACACCAAATGTATAATATATACTCTAAATAAAATATCAAAAAGGACGGTAAATATATATGACACACCCCATGTAAAATATCAAAAACTACACCAAATATATATTATATAATTTACATAAAATATCAAAAGGACACCAAATATATCTTATATACTGTATATAAAATATCAAAAATTACAGTAAATATATGTCATATATTTTACATATAATATTAACTAAAAGTACACCAAATACATTTTATATACTGTAAATAAAATATCAGAAATTACAGTAAATATATATTACATACTGTACATAAAATATCAAAAAGTACACCAAATAATTGTTATACATACTGTAAATAAACTATCAAAAACTACAGTAATTATATTTAATATACTGTACATAAAATATCAAAAATTACACCACATGTATACTATATACTGTAAATAAAATATCAAAAAGGACAGTAAATATATATGACACACCCCATGTAAAATATCAAAAACTACACCAAATATATATTATATAATTTACATTAAATATCAAAAGGACACAAAATATATCTTACATACTGTACATAAAATATCAAAAAGTACAGTAAATATATTTCATACATTGTACATATGATATTAACTAAAAGTACACCAAATACATTTTATATACTGTAAATAAAATATCAAAAAGTACAGTAAATATATATTACATACTGTACATATAATATCAAATAGTTCACCAAATATGTGTGATATATATAGTGTAAGTAAACCATCAAAAACTACAGTAATTATATTTAATATACTGTACATAAAATAACAAAAATTACAACAAATGTATATTATATATGGTAAATAAAATATCAAAAGGTACAGTAAATATTTATTACACACCCTATGTAAAATATCAAAAACTACACCAAATATATATTATATAATATACATAAAATATCAAAAGGACAGCAAATATATCTTATACACTGTACATAAAATATCAAAAAGTACAGTATATATGTTTCATATATTGTACATATAATATTAACTAAAAGTATACCAAATACATTTTATATACTGTAAATAAAATATCAAAAAGTACAGTAAATATATATTACATACTCTACATAAAATATCAAAAGTACAGCAAATATTTGTTATATATACTGTAAATAAACTATCAAAAACTACAGTAATTATATTTATTATACTCTACATAAAATATCAAAAATTACACCAAATGCATAATATATACTGTAAATAAAATATCAAAAAGGACAGTAAATATATATGACACACCCCATTTAAAATATCAAAAACTACACCAAATATATATTATATAATTTACATAAAATATCAAAAGGACACCAAATATATCTTATATACTGTACATAAAATATCAAAAATTATAGTAAATATATTTCATATATTGTACATATAAAATTAACTAAAAGTACACCAAATACATTTTATATACTGTAAATAAAATATCAAAAAGTACAGTAAATATATATTACATACTGTACATAAAATATCAAAAAGTTCACCAAATATGTGTGATATATATATTGTAAATAAACCATCAAAAACTACAGTAATTATATTTAATATACTGTACATAAAATATCAAAAATTACACCAAATGTATATTATATACTGTAAATAAAATATCAAAAAGTACAGTAAATATATATTACACACCCTATGTAAAATATCAAAAACTACACCAAATATATATTATATAATTTACATAAAATATCAAAAGGACAACAAATATATCTTATATACTGTACATAAAATATCAAAAGGTACAGTAAATATGTTTCATATATTGTACATATAATATTAACTAAAAGTACACCAAATACATTTTATATACAGTAAATAAAATATCAAAAAGTACAGTAAATATATATTACATACTGTACATAAAATATCAAAAGTACAGCAAATATGTGTTATATATACTGTAAATAAACTGTCAAAAACTACAGTAATTATATTTATTATACTGTACATAAAATATCAAAATTACACCAAATGCATATTATATACTGTAAATAAAATATCAAAAAGCAGTAAATATATATGACACACCCCATGTAAAATATCAAAAACTCCACCAAATATATATTATATAATTTACATAAAATATCAAAAGGACACCAAATATATCTTATATACTGTACATAAAATATGAAAAAGTACAGTAAATATATTTCGTATATTGTACATATAATATTAACTAAAAGTACACCAAATACATTTTATATACTGTAAATAAAATATCAAAAATACAGTAAATATATATTACATACTGTACATAAAATATCAAAAAGTACACCAAATATGTGTTATATACACTGTAAATAAACTATCAAAAACTACAGTAATTATATTTAATATACTGTACATAAAATATCAAAAATTACACCACATGTATATTATATACTGTAAATAAAACATCAAAAACGACAGTAAATATATATGACACACCCCATGTAAAATATCAAAAACTACACCAAATATATATTATGTAATTTACATAAAATATCAAAAGGACACCAAGTATATCTTATATACTGTACATAAAATATCAAAAAGTACAGTAAATATATTTCATATATTGTACATGTAATATTAACTAAAAGTACACCAAATACATTTTATATACTGTAAATTAAATATCAAAAATACAGTAAATATATATTACATACTGTACATAAAATATCAAAACTACACCAAATATGTGTTATATATACTGTAAATAAACTATCAAAAACTACAGTAATTATATTTAATATACTGTAAATAGAATATCAAAAATTACACCAAATGTATATTATATACTGTAAATAAAACATCAAAAAAGACAGTAAATATATATGACACACCCCATGTAAAATATCAAAAACTACAACAAATATATATTATATAATTTATATAAAATATCAAAAGGACACCAAATATATCTTATATACTGTACATAAAGTATCAAAAAGTACAGTAAATATATTTCATATATTGTACATATAATATTAACTAAAAGTAGACCAAATACATTTTATATACTGTAAATAAAATATCAAAAATACAGTAAATATATATTACATACTGTACATAAAATATCAAAAGTACACCAAATATGTGTTATATATACTGTAAATAAACTATCAAAAACAACAGTAATTATATTTAATATACTGTAAGTAGAATATCAAAAATTACACCCAATGTATATTATATACTGTATATATAATATCAAAAAGGACGGTAAATATATATGACACACCCCATGTAAAATATCAAAAACTACACCAAATATATATTATATAATTTACATAAAATATCAAAAGGACACCAAATATATCTTATATACTGTACATAAAATATCAAAAAGTGCAGTAAATATATTTCATATATTGTACAAATAATATTAACTAAAGTACACCAAATACATTTTATATACAGTAAATAAAATATCAAAAAGTACAGCAAATATATATTACACACTGTACATAAAATATCAAAAAGTACAGTAAATATATTTCATATATTGTACATATAATATTAACTAAAAGTACACCAAATACATTTCATATACTGTAAATAAAATATCAAAAATACAGTACATATATATTACATACTGTACATAAAATATCAAAAGTACACCAAATATGTGTTATATATACAGTAAATAAACTACCAAAAACTACAGTAATTATATTTAACATACTGTAAACAGAATATCAAAAATTACACCAAATGTATATTATATACTGTAAATAAAATATCAAAAAGGACGGTAAAAATATATGACACACCCCATGTAAAATATCCAAAACTACACCAAATATATATTATATAATTTACATAAAATATCAAAAGGACACCAAATATATCTTATATACTGTACATAAAATATCAAAAAGTACAGTAAATATATTTCATATATTGTACATATAATATTAACTAAAAGTACACCAAATACATTTTATCTACTGTAAATTAAATATCAAAAATACAGTAAATATATATTACATACTGTACATAAAATATCAAAACTACACCAAATATGTGTTATATATACTGTAAATAAACTATCAAAAACTACAGTAATTATATTTAATATACTGTAAATAGAATATCAAAAATTACACCAAATGTATACTATATACTGTAAATGAAATATCAAAAAGGACAGTAAATATATATGACACACCCCATGTAAAATATCAAAATCTACACAAAATATATATTATATAATTTACATAAAATATCAAAAGGACACCAAATATATCTTATATACTGTACATAAAATATCAAAAAGTACAGTAAATATATTTCATATATTGTACATATAATATTAACTAAAAGTACACCAAATACATTTTATATACTGTCAATAAAATATCAAAAATACAGTAAATATATATTACATACTGTACATAAAATATGAAAAAGTACACCAAATATGTGTTATATATAATGTAAATAAACTATCAAAAACTACAGTAATTATATTTAATATACTGTACATAAAATATCAAAAATTACACCACATGAATATTATACACTGTAAATAAAACATCAAAAACGACAGTAAATATATATGACACACCCCATGTAAAATATCAAAAACTACACCAAATACATATTATATAATTTACATAAAATATCAAAAGGACACCAAATATATCTTATATACTGTACATAAAATATGAAAAATTACAGTAAATATATTTCATACATTGTACATATAATATTAACTAAAAGTACACCAAATACATTTCATATACTGTAAATAAAATATCAAAAATACAGTAAATATACATTACATACTGTACATAAAATATCAAAAAGTACACCAAATATGTGTTATATATACTGTAAATGAACTATCAAAAACTACAGTAATTATATTTAACATACTGTCAATGGAATATCAAAATTTACACCCAGTGTATATTATATACTGTAAATAAAATATCAAAATGACAGTAAATATATATGACAGACCCCATGTAAAATATCAAATACTACACCAGATATATATTATATAATTTACATAAAATATCAAAAGGACACCAAATATATCTTATATACTGTACATAAAATATCAAAAAGTACAGTAAATATATTTCATATATTGTACATATAATATTAACTAAAATACACCAAATACATTTTATATACTGTAAATAAAATATCAAAAATACAGTAAATATATATTCCATACTGTACATAAAATATGAAAAGTACACCAAATATGTGTTATATATACTGTAAATAAACTATCAAAAACTACAGTAATTATATTTAATATACTGTAAATAGAATATCAAAAATTACACCAAATGTATATTATATACTCTAAATAAAATATCAAATAGGACGGTAAACATATATGACACACCCCATGTAAAATATCAAAAACTACACCAAATATATATTATATAATTTAAATAAAATATCAAAAGGACACCAAATATATCTTATATACTGTACATAAAATATGAAAAATTACAGTAAATATATTTCATATATTGTATATATAATATTAACTAAAAGTACACCAAATACATTTTATATACTGTAAATAAAATATCAAAATACAGTAAATATATATTACATACTGTACATAAAATATCAAAAGTACACAAATATGTGTTATATATACTGTAAATAAACTATCAAAAACTACAGTAATTATATTTAACATACTGTCAATGGAATATCAAAATTTACACCCAATGTATATTATATACTGTAAATAAAATATCAAAAAGACAGTAAATATATATGACACACCCCAGTTAAAATATCAATAACTACACCAAATATATATTATATAATTTACATAAAATATCAAAAGGACACCAAATATATCTTATATACTGTACATAAAAAATCAAAAATTATAGTAAATATATTTCATATATTGTCCATATAAAATTAACTAAAAGTACACCAAATACATTTTATATACTGTAAATAAAATATCAAAAACTACAGTAAATATATATTACATACTGTACATAAAATATCAAAAAGTTCACCAAATATGTGTGATATATATAGTGTAAATAAACCATCTAAAACTACAGTAATTATATTTAATATACTGTACATAAAATATCAAAAATTACACCAAATGTATATTATATACTGTAAATAAAATATCAAAAAGGACAGTAAATATATATGACACAACCCATGTAAAATATCAAAAACTACACCAAATATATATTATATAATTTACATAAAATATCAAAAGGACACCAAATATATCTTATATACTGTACATAAAATATGAAAAAGTACAGTAAATATATTTCATATATTGTACATATAATATTAACTAAAAGTACACCAAATACATTTTATATACTGTAAATAAAATATCAGAAAGAACAGTAAATATATATTACATACTGTACATAAAATATCAAAAAGTACACCAAATATGTGTTATATATACTGTAAATAAACTATCAAAACTACAGTAATTATATTTAATATACTGTACAAAAAATATCAAAAATTACACCAAATGTATATTATATACTGTAAATAAAATATCAAAAAGGACAGTAAATATATATGACACACCCCATGTAAAATATCAAAAACTACACCAAATATATATTATATGATTTACATAAAATATCAAAAGGACACCAAATATATCTTATATACTGTACATAAATTATCAAAAAGTACAGTAAATATATTTCATATATTGTACATATAATATTAACTAAAAGTACACCAAATACATTTTATATACTGTAAATAAAATATCAAAAATACAGTAAATATATATTACATACTGTACATAAAATATCAAAAGTACACCAAATATGTTTTATATATACTGTAAATAAACTATCAAAAACTACAGTAATTATATTTAATATACTGTAAATAGAATATCAAAAATTACACCAAATGTATATTATATACTGTAAATAAAATATCAAAAAGGACAGTAAATATATATGACACACCCCATGTAAAATATCAAAAACTATACCAAATATATACTATATAATTTACATAAAATATCAAAAGGACACCAAATATATCTTATATACTGTACATAAAATATCAAAAAGTACAGTAAATATATTTCATATATTGTACATATAATATTCACTAAAAGTACACCAAATACATTTTATATACTGTAAATAAAACATCAAAAAGTACAATAAATATATATTACATACTGTACATAAAATATCAAAAAGTACACCAAATATGTGTTATATATACTGTAAATAAACTATCAAAAACTACAGTAATTATATTTAATATACTGTACATAAAATATCAAAAATTACACCAAATGTATATTATATACTGTAATTAAAATATCAAAAAGAACAGTAAATATATATAACACACCCTATTTAAATATCAAAAACTACACGAAATATATATTATAAAATTTGCATAAAATATCAAAAGGACAGCAATTATATCTTATATACTGTACATAAAATATCAAAAAGTACAGTAAATATGTTTCATATATTTTACATATAGTATTAACTAAAAGTACACCAAATACATTTTATACACAGTAAATAAAATATCAAAAAGTACAGTAAATATATATTACATACTGTACATAAAATATCAAAAGTACACCAAATATGTGTTATATATACTGTAAATAAACTATCAAAAACTACAGTAATTATATTTAACATACTGTCAATGGAATATCAAAATTTACACCCAATGTATATTATATACTGTAAATAAAATATCAAAAAGACAGTAAATATATATGACACACCCCATTTAAAATATGAATAACTACACCAAATATATATTATATAATTTACATAAAATATCAAAAGGACACCAAATATATCTTATATACTGTACATAAAATATCAAAAAGTATAGTAAATATATTTCATATATTGTCCATATAAAATTAACTAAAAGTACACCAAATACATTTTATATACTGTAAATAAAATATCAAAAACTACAGTAAATATATATTACACACTGTAGATAAAATATCAAAAAGTTCACCAAATATGTGTGATATATATAGTGTAAATAAACCATCATATACTACATAAATTATATTTAATATACTGTACATAAAATATCAAAAATTACACCAAATGTATATTATATATTGTAAACAAAATATCAAAAAGGACAGTAAATATGTATGACACACCCCATGTAAAATATCAAAAACTACAACAAATATATATTATATAATTTACATAAAATATCAAAAGGACACCAAATATAACTTATATACTGTACATAAAATATCAAAAAGTACAGTAAATATATTTCATATATTGTACAAATAATATTAACTAAAGTACACCAAATACATTTTATATACTGTAAAAAATATATCAAAAAGTACAGTAAATATATATTACATACTGTACATAAAATATCAAAAGTACACCTAATATGTGTTATATATACTGTTAATAAACTATCAAAAACTACAGTAATTATATTTGATATACTGTAAATAGAATATCAAAAATTACAACAAATGTATATTATATACTGTAAATAAAATATCAAAAAGGACAGTAAATATATATGACACACCCCATGTAAAATATCAAAAACTACACCAAATATATATTATATAATTTACATAAAATATCAAAAGGACACCAAATATATCTGATATACTCTCCATAAAATATCAAAAAGTACAGTAAATATATTTCATATATTGTACATATAATATTAAATAAAGTACACCAAATACATTTTATATACTGTAAATAAAATATCAAAAAGTACAGTAAATATACATTACATACTGTACATAAAATATCAAAAAGTACACCAAATATGTGTTATATATACTGTAAATAAACTATCAAAATCTACAGTAATTATATTAAATATACTGTTCATAAAATATCAAAAATTACACCAAATGTATATTATATACTGTAAATAAAATATCAAAAAGGACAGTAAATATATATGACAGACCCCATGTAAAATATCAAAAACTCCACCAAATATATATTATATAATTTACATAAAATATTAAAAGGACACCAAATATATCTTATATAGTGTACATAAAATATCAAAAAGTACAGTAAATATATTTCATATATTATACATATAATATTAACTAAAAGTACACCAAATACATTTTATCTACTGTAAATAAAATATCAAAAATACAGTAAATATATATTACATACTGTACATAAAATATCAAAAGTACACCTAATATGTGTTATATATACTGTAAATAAACTATCAAAAACTACAGTAATTATATTTGATATACTGTAAATAGAATATCAAAAATTACACCAAATGTATATTATATACTGTAAATAAAATATCAAAAAGGACAGTAAATATATATGACACACCCCATGTAAAATATCAAAAACTACACCAAATATATATTATATAATTTACATAAAATATCAAAAGGACACCAAATATATCTGATATACTGTACATAAAATATCAAAAAGTACAGTAAATATATTTCATATATTGTACATATAATATTAAATAAAGTACACCAAATACATTTTATATACTGTAAATAAAATATCAAAAAGTACAGTAAATATACATTACATACTGTACATAAAATATCAAAAAGTACACCAAATATGTGTTATATATACTGTAAATAAACTATCAAAAACTACAGTAATTATATTTAATATACTGTAAATAGAATATCAAAAATTACACCAAATGTATATTATATACTCTAAATAAAATATCAAATAGGACGGTAAACATATATGACACACCCCATGTAAAATATCAAAAACTACACCAAATATATATTATATAATTTAAATAAAATATCAAAAGGACACCAAATATATCTTATATACTGTACATAAAATATGAAAAATTACAGTAAATATATTTCATATATTGTATATATAATATTAACTAAAAGTACACCAAATACATTTTATATACTGTAAATAAAATATCAAAATACAGTAAATATATATTACATACTGTACATAAAATATCAAAAGTACACAAATATGTGTTATATATACTGTAAATAAACTATCAAAAACTACAGTAATTATATTTAACATACTGTCAATGGAATATCAAAATTTACACCCAATGTATATTATATACTGTAAATAAAATATCAAAAAGACAGTAAATATATATGACACACCCCAGTTAAAATATCAATAACTACACCAAATATATATTATATAATTTACATAAAATATCAAAAGGACACCAAATATATCTTATATACTGTACATAAAAAATCAAAAATTATAGTAAATATATTTCATATATTGTCCATATAAAATTAGCTAAAAGTACACCAAATACATTTTATATACTGTAAATAAAATATCAAAAACTACAGTAAATATATATTACATACTGTACATAAAATATCAAAAAGTTCACCAAATATGTGTGATATATATAGTGTAAATAAACCATCTAAAACTACAGTAATTATATTTAATATACTGTACATAAAATATCAAAAATTACACCAAATGTATATTATATACTGTAAATAAAATATCAAAAAAGACAGTAAATATATATGACACAACCCATGTAAAATATCAAAAACTACACCAAATATATATTATATAATTTACATAAAATATCAAAAGGACACCAAATATATCTTATATACTGTACATAAAATATGAAAAAGTACAGTAAATATATTTCATATATTGTACATATAATATTAACTAAAAGTACACCAAATACATTTTATATACTGTAAATAAAATATCAAAAAGAACAGTAAATATATATTACATACTGTACATAAAATATCAAAAAGTACACCAAATATGTGTTATATATACTGTAAATAAACTATCAAAACTACAGTAATTATATTTAATATACTGTACATAAAATATCAAAAATTACACCAAATGTATATTATATACTGTAAATAAAATATCAAAAAGGACAGTAAATATATATGACACACCCCATGTAAAATATCAAAAACTACACCAAATATATATTATATGATTTACATAAAATATCAAAAGGACACCAAATATATCTTATATACTGTACATAAATTATCAAAAAGTACAGTAAATATATTTCATATATTGTACATATAATATTAACTAAAAGTACACCAAATACATTTTATATACTGTAAATAAAATATCAAAAATACAGTAAATATATATTACATACTGTACATAAAATATCAAAAGTACACCAAATATGTTTTATATATACTGTAAATAAACTATCAAAAACTACAGTAATTATATTTAATATACTGTAAATAGAATATCAAAAATTACACCAAATGTATATTATATACTGTAAATAAAATATCAAAAAGGACAGTAAATATATATGACACACCCCATGTAAAATATCAAAAACTATACCAAATATATACTATATAATTTACATAAAATATCAAAAGGACACCAAATATATCTTATATACTGTACATAAAATATCAAAAAGTACAGTAAATATATTTCATATATTGTACATATAATATTCACTAAAAGTACACCAAATACATTTTATATACTGTAAATAAAATATCAAAAAGTACAATAAATATATATTACATACTGTACATAAAATATCAAAAAGTACACCAAATATGTGTTATATATACTGTAAATAAACTATCAAAAACTACAGTAATTATATTTAATATACTGTACATAAAATATCAAAAATTACACCAAATGTATATTATATACTGTAAATAAAATATCAAAAAGAACAGTAAATATATATAACACACCCTATTTAAATATCAAAAACTACACGAAATATATATTATAAAATTTGCATAAAATATCAAAAGGACAGCAATTATATCTTATATACTGTACATAAAATATCAAAAAGTACAGTAAATATGTTTCATATATTTTACATATAGTATTAACTAAAAGTACACCAAATACATTTTATACACAGTAAATAAAATATCAAAAAGTACAGTAAATATATATTACATACTGTACATAAAATATCAAAAGTACACCAAATATGTGTTATATATACTGTAAATAAACTATCAAAAACTACAGTAATTATATTTAACATACTGTCAATGGAATATCAAAATTTACACCCAATGTATATTATATACTGTAAATAAAATATCAAAAAGACAGTAAATATATATGACACACCCCATTTAAAATATGAATAACTACACCAAATATATATTATATAATTTACATAAAATATCAAAAGGACACCAAATATATCTTATATACTGTACATAAAATATCAAAAAGTATAGTAAATATATTTCATATATTGTCCATATAAAATTAACTAAAAGTACACCAAATACATTTTATATACTGTAAATAAAATATCAAAAACTACAGTAAATATATATTACACACTGTAGATAAAATATCAAAAAGTTCACCAAATATGTGTGATATATATAGTGTAAATAAACCATCATAAACTACATAAATTATATTTAATATACTGTACATAAAATATCAAAAATTACACCAAATGTATATTATATATTGTAAACAAAATATCAAAAAGGACAGTAAATATGTATGACACACCCCATGTAAAATATCAAAAACTACAACAAATATATATTATATAATTTACATAAAATATCAAAAGGACACCAAATATAACTTATATACTGTACATAAAATATCAAAAAGTACAGTAAATATATTTCATATATTGTACAAATAATATTAACTAAAGTACACCAAATACATTTTATATACTGTAAAAAATATATCAAAAAGTACAGTAAATATATATTACATACTGTACATAAAATATCAAAAGTACACCTAATATGTGTTATATATACTGTTAATAAACTATCAAAAACTACAGTAATTATATTTGATATACTGTAAATAGAATATCAAAAATTACACCAAATGTATATTATATACTGTAAATAAAATATCAAAAAGGACAGTAAATATATATGACACACCCCATGTAAAATATCAAAAACTACACCAAATATATATTATATAATTTACATAAAATATCAAAAGGACACCAAATATATCTGATATACTCTCCATAAAATATCAAAAAGTACAGTAAATATATTTCATATATTGTACATATAATATTAAATAAAGTACACCAAATACATTTTATATACTGTAAATAAAATATCAAAAAGTACAGTAAATATACATTACATACTGTACATAAAATATCAAAAAGTACACCAAATATGTGTTATATATACTGTAAATAAACTATCAAAATCTACAGTAATTATATTAAATATACTGTTCATAAAATATCAAAAATTACACCAAATGTATATTATATACTGTAAATAAAATATCAAAAAGGACAGTAAATATATATGACAGACCCCATGTAAAATATCAAAAACTCCACCAAATATATATTATATAATTTACATAAAATATTAAAAGGACACCAAATATATCTTATATAGTGTACATAAAATATCAAAAAGTACAGTAAATATATTTCATATATTATACATATAATATTAACTAAAAGTACACCAAATACATTTTATCTACTGTAAATAAAATATCAAAAATACAGTAAATATATATTACATACTGTACATAAAATATCAAAAGTACACCTAATATGTGTTATATATACTGTAAATAAACTATCAAAAACTACAGTAATTATATTTGATATACTGTAAATAGAATATCAAAAATTACACCAAATGTATATTATATACTGTAAATAAAATATCAAAAAGGACAGTAAATATATATGACACACCCCATGTAAAATATCGAAAACTACACCAAATATATATTATATAATTTACATAAAATATCAAAAGGACACCAAATATATCTGATATACTGTACATAAAATATCAAAAAGTACAGTAAATATATTTCATATATTGTACATATAATATTAAATAAAGTACACCAAATACATTTTATATACTGTAAATAAAATATCAAAAAGTACAGTAAATATACATTACATACTGTACATAAAATATCAAAAAGTACACCAAATATGTGTTATATATACTGTAAATAAACTATCAAAAACTTCAGTAATTATATTTAATATATTGTACATAAAATATCAAAAATTACACCAAATGTATATTATATACTGTAAATAAAATATCAAAAAGGACAGTAAATGTATATGACACACCCCATGTAAAATATCAAAAACTCCACCAAATATATATTATATAATTTAAATAAAATATCAAAAGGACACCAAATATATCTTATATACCGCACATAAAATATCAAAAAGTACAGTAAATATATTTCATATATTGTACATATAATATTAACTAAAAGTACACCAAATACATTTTATATACTGTAAATAAAATATCAAAAATACAGTAAATATATATTCCATACTGTACATAAAATATCAAAAGTACACCAAATATGTGTTATATATACTGTAAATAAACTATCAAAAACTACAGTAATTATATTTAATATACTGTACATAAAATATCAAAAATTACACCAAATGTATATTATATACTGTAAATAAAACATCAAAACAGACAGTAAATATATATGACACACCCCATGTAAAATATCAAAAACTACAACAAATATATATTATATAATTTACATAAAATATCAAAAGGACACCAAATATATCTTATATACTGTACATAAAATATCAAAAAGTACAGTAAATATATTTCATATATTATACATATAATATTAACTAAAAGTAGACCAAATACATTTTATATACTGTAAAAAAAATATCAAAAATACAGTAAATATATATTACATACTTTACATAAAATAACAAAAGTACACCAAATATGTGTTATATATACTGTAAATAAACTATCAAAAACTACAGTAATTATATTTAATATACTGTAAATAGAATATCAAAAATTACACCCAATGTATATTATATACTGTAAATATAATATCAAAAAGGACGGTAAATATATATGACACACCCCATGTAAAATATCAAAAACTACACCAAATATATATTATATAATTTACATAAAATATCAAAAGGACACCAAATATATCTTATATACTGTACATAAAATATCAAAAAGTACAGTAAATATATTTCATATATTGTACAAATAATATTAACTAAAGTACACCAAATACATTTTATATACAGTAAATAAAATATCAAAAAGTACAGTAAATATATATTACATACTCTACATAAAATATCAAAAAGTGCACCAAATATGTGTTATATATACTGTAAACTATCAAAACTACAGTAATTATATTTGATACCCTGTACATAAAATATCAAAAATTACACCAAATGTATATTATATACTGTAAATAAAAAATGTCAGAAAGGACAATAAATATATATGACACACCCCATGTAAAATATCAAAAACTACACCAAATATATGTTATATAATTTACATAAAATATCAAAAGGACACCAAATATATCTTATATACTGTACATAAAATATCAAAAAGTACAGTAAATATATTTCATACGTTGTACATATAATATTAACTAAAAGTACACCAAATACATTTTATATACTGTAAATAAAATATCAAAAATAGAGTAAATATATATTACATACTGTACATAAAATATCAAAAGTACACCAAATATGTGTTATATATACTGTAAATACACTATCAAAAACTACAGTAATTATATTTATTATACTGTAAATAGAATATCAAAAATTACACCAAATGTATAATATATACTCTAAATAAAATATCAAAAAGGACGGTAAATATATATGACACACCCCATGTAAAATATCAAAAACTACACCAAATATATATTATATAATTTACATAAAATATCAAAAGGACACCAAATATATCTTATATACTGTATATAAAATATCAAAAATTACAGTAAATATATGTCATATATTTTACATATAATATTAACTAAAAGTACACCAAATACATTTTATATACTGTAAATAAAATATCAGAAATTACAGTAAATATATATTACATACTGTACATAAAATATCAAAAAGTACACCAAATAATTGTTATACATACTGTAAATAAACTATCAAAAACTACAGTAATTATATTTAATATACTGTACATAAAATATCAAAAATTACACCACATGTATACTATATACTGTAAATAAAATATCAAAAAGGACAGTAAATATATACTACACACCCTATGTAAAATATCAAAAACTACACCAAATATATATTATATAATTTACATTAAATATCAAAAGGACACAAAATATATCTTACATACTGTACATAAAATATCAAAAAGTACAGTAAATATATTTCATATATTGTACATATGATATTAACTAAAAGTACACCAAATACATTTTATATACTGTAAAGAAAATATCAAAAAGTACAGTAAATATATATTACATACTGTACATATAATATCAAATAGTTCACCAAATATGTGTGATATATATAGTGTAAGTAAACCATCAAAAACTACAGTAATTATATTTAATATACTGTACATAAAATAACAAAAATTACAACAAATGTATATTATATATGGTAAATAAAATATCAAAAGGTACAGTAAATATTTATTACACACCCTATGTAAAATATCAAAAACTACACCAAATATATATTATATAATATACATAAAATATCAAAAGGACAGCAAATATATCTTATACACTGTACATAAAATATCAAAAAGTACAGTATATATGTTTCATATATTGTACATATAATATTAACTAAAAGTATACCAAATACATTTTATATACTGTAAATAAAATATCAAAAAGTACAGTAAATATATATTACATACTCTACATAAAATATCAAAAGTACAGCAAATATGTGTTATATATACTGTAAATAAACTATCAAAAACTACAGTAATTATATTTATTATACTCTACATAAAATATCAAAAATTACACCAAATGCATAATATATACTGTAAATAAAATATCAAAAAGGACAGTAAATATATATGACACACCCCATTTAAAATATCAAAAACTACACCAAATATATATTATATAATTTACATAAAATATCAAAAGGACACCAAATATATCTTATATACTGTACATAAAATATCAAAAATTATAGTAAATATATTTCATATATTGTACATATAAAATTAACTAAAAGTACACCAAATACATTTTATATACTGTAAATAAAATATCAAAAAGTACAGTAAATATATATTACATACTGTACATAAAATATCAAAAAGTTCACCAAATATGTGTGATATATATATTGTAAATAAACCATCAAAAACTACAGTAATTATATTTAATATACTGTACATAAAATATCAAAAATTACACCAAATGTATATTATATACTGTAAATAAAATATCAAAAAGTACAGTAAATATATATTACACACCCTATGTAAAATATCAAAAACTACACCAAATATATATTATATAATTTACATAAAATATCAAAAGGACAACAAATATATCTTATATACTGTACATAAAATATCAAAAGGTACAGTAAATATGTTTCATATATTGTACATATAATATTAACTAAAAGTACACCAAATACATTTTATATACAGTAAATAAAATATCAAAAAGTACAGTAAATATATATTACATACTGTACATAAAATATCAAAAGTACAGCAAATATGTGTTATATATACTGTAAATAAACTGTCAAAAACTACAGTAATTATATTTATTATACTGTACATAAAATATCAAAAATTACACCAAATGCATATTATATACTGTAAATAAAATATCAAAAAGCAGTAAATATATATGACACACCCCATGTAAAATATCAAAAACTCCACCGAATATATATTATATAATTTACATAAAATATCAAAAGGACACCAAATATATCTTATATACTCTACATAAAATATGAAAAAGTACAGTAAATATATTTCGTATATTGTACATATAATATTAACTAAAAGTACACCAAATACATTTTATATACAGTAAATAAAATATCAAAAAGTACAGTAAATATATATTACATACTGTACATAAAATATCAAAAAGTACACCAAATATGTGTTATATATACTGTAAATAAACTATCAAAATCTACAGTAATTATATTTAATATACTGTACATAAACTATCAAAAATTTCTCCAAATGTATATTATATACTGTAAATAAAATATGAAAAAGACAGTAAATATATATGACACACCCCATGTAAAATATCAAAAACTCCACAAAATATATATTATATAATTTACATAAAATATCAAAAGGACACAAAATATATCTTATATACTGTACATAAAATATCAAAAAATACAGTAAATATATTTCATATATTGTACATATAATATTAACTAAAAGTACACCAAATACATTTTATATACTGTAAATAAAATATCAAAAATACAGTAAATATATATTCCATACTCTACATAAAATATCAAAAGTACACCAAATATGTGTTATATATACTGAAAATAAACTATCAAAAACAACAGTAATAATATTTAATATACTGTAAATAGAATATCAAAAATTACACCAAATGTATATTATATACTGTAAATAAAGTATCAAAAAGGACGGTAAATATATATGACACACCCCATGTAAAATATCAAAAACTACACAAAATATATATTATATAATTTACATAAAATATCAAAAGGACACCAAATACATCTTATATACTGTACATAAAATATGAAAAAGTACAGTAAATATATTTCATATATTGTACATATAATATTAACTAAAAGTACACCAAATACATTTTATATACTGTAAATAAAATATCAAAAATACAGTAAATATATATTACATACTGTACATAAAATATCAAAAAGTACACCAAATATGTGTTATATACACTGTAAATAAACTATCAAAAACTACAGTAATTATATTTAATATACTGTACATAAAATATCAAAAATTACACCACATGTATATTATATACTGTAAATAAAACATCAAAAACGACAGTAAATATATATGACACACCCCATGTAAAATATCAAAAACTACACCAAATATATATTATGTAATTTACATAAAATATCAAAAGGACACCAAGTATATCTTATATACTGTACATAAAATATCAAAAAGTACAGTAAATATATTTCATATATTGTACATGTAATATTAACTAAAAGTACACCAAATACATTTTATATACTGTAAATTAAATATCAAAAATACAGTAAATATATATTACATACTGTACATAAAATATCAAAACTACACCAAATATGTGTTATATATACTGTAAATAAACTATCAAAAACTACAGTAATTATATTTAATATACTGTAAATAGAATATCAAAAATTACACCAAATGTATATTATATACTGTAAATAAAACATCAAAAAAGACAGTAAATATATATGACACACCCCATGTAAAATATCAAAAACTACAACAAATATATATTATATAATTTATATAAAATATCAAAAGGACACCAAATATATCTTATATACTGTACATAAAGTATCAAAAAGTACAGTAAATATATTTCATATATTGTACATATAATATTAACTAAAAGTAGACCAAATACATTTTATATACTGTAAATAAAATATCAAAAATACAGTAAATATATATTACAGACTGTACATAAAATATCAAAAGTACACCAAATATGTGTTATATATACTGTAAATAAACTATCAAAAACAACAGTAATTATATTTAATATACTGTAAGTAGAATATCAAAAATTACACCCAATGTATATTATATACTGTAAATATAATATCAAAAAGGACGGTAAATATATATGACACACCCCATGTAAAATATCAAAAACTACACCAAATATATATTATATAATTTACATAAAATATCAAAAGGACACCAAATATATCTTATATACTGTACATAAAATATCAAAAAGTGCAGTAAATATATTTCATATATTGTACAAATAATATTAACTAAAGTACACCAAATACATTTTATATACAGTAAATAAAATATCAAAAAGTACAGCAAATATATATTACACACTGTACATAAAATATCAAAAAGTACAGTAAATATATTTCATATATTGTACATATAATATTAACTAAAAGTACACCAAATACATTTCATATACTGTAAATAAAATATCAAAAATACAGTACATATATATTACATACTGTACATAAAATATCAAAAGTACACCAAATATGTGTTATATATACAGTAAATAAACTACCAAAAACTACAGTAATTATATTTAACATACTGTAAACAGAATATCAAAAATTACACCAAATGTATATTATATACTGTAAATAAAATATCAAAAAGGACGGTAAAAATATATGACACACCCCATGTAAAATATCCAAAACTACACCAAATATATATTATATAATTTACATAAAATATCAAAAGGACACCAAATATATCTTATATACTGTACATAAAATATCAAAAAGTACAGTAAATATATTTCATATATTGTACATATAATATTAACTAAAAGTACACCAAATACATTTTATCTACTGTAAATTAAATATCAAAAATACAGTAAATATATATTACATACTGTACATAAAATATCAAAACTACACCAAATATGTGTTATATATACTGTAAATAAACTATCAAAAACTACAGTAATTATATTTAATATACTGTAAATAGAATATCAAAAATTACACCAAATGTATACTATATACTGTAAATGAAATATCAAAAAGGACAGTAAATATATATGACACACCCCATGTAAAATATCAAAATCTACACAAAATATATATTATATAATTTACATAAAATATCAAAAGGACACCAAATATATCTTATATACTGTACTTAAAATATCAAAAAGTACAGTAAATATATTTCATATATTGTACATATAATATTAACTAAAAGTACACCAAATACATTTTATATACTGTCAATAAAATATCAAAAATACAGTAAATATATATTACATACTGTACATAAAATATGAAAAAGTACACCAAATATGTGATATATATAATGTAAATAAACTATCAAAAACTACAGTAATTATATTTAATATACTGTACATAAAATATCAAAAATTACACCACATGAATATTATACACTGTAAATAAAACATCAAAAACGACAGTAAATATATATGACACACCCCATGTAAAATATCAAAAACTACACCAAATATATATTATATAATTTACATAAAATATCAAAAGGACACCAAATATATCTTATATACTGTACATAAAATATCAAAAAGTACAGTAAATATATTTCATATATTGTACATATAATATTAACTAAAAGTACTCCAAATACATTTTATCTACTGTAAATTAAATATCAAAAATACAGTAAATATATACTACATACTGTACATAAAATATCAAAAGTACACCAAATATGTGTTATATATACTGTAAATAAACTATCAAAAACTACAGTAATTATATTTAATATACTGTAAATAGAATATCAAAAATTACACCAAATGTATATTATATACTGTAAATAAAATATCAAAAAGGACAGTAAATATATATGACACACCCCATGTAAAATATCAAAAACTACACAAAATATATATTATATAATTTACATAAAATATCAAAAGGACACCAAATACATCTTATATGCTGTACATAAAATATAAAAAAGTACAGTAAATATATTTCATATATTCTACATATAATATTAACTAAAAGTACACCAAATACATTTTATATACTGTAAATAAAATATCAAAAATACAGTAAATATATATTACATACTGTACATAAAATATCAAAAAGTACACCAAATATGTGTTATATATACTGTAAATAAACTATCAAAAACTACAGTAATTATATTTAATATACTGTACATAAAATATCAAAAATTACACCAAATGTATATTATATACTGTAAATAAAACATCAAAAAAGACAGTAAATATATATGACACACCCCATGTAAAATATCAAAAACTACAACAAATATATATTATATAATTTACATAAAATATCCAAAGGACACCAAATATATCTTATATACTGTACATAAAATATCAAAAAGTACAGTAAGTATATTTCATATACTGTACAAATAATATTAACTAAAGTACACCAAATACATTTTATATACAGTAAATAAAGTATCAAAAAGTACAGTAAATATATATTACATACTGTACATTAAATATCAAAAAGTACACCAGGTATGTGTTTTATATACTGTAAACTATCAAAACTACAGTAATTATATTTAATGTACTGTACATAAAATATCAAAAATTACACCAAACGTATATTATATACTGTAAATAAAATATCAAAAAGGACAGTAAATATATATGACACACCCCATGTAAAATATCAAAAACTACACCAAATATATATTATATAATTTACATAAAATATCAAAAGGACACCAAATATGTCTTATATACTGTACATAAAATATCAAAAAGTACAGTAAATATATTTCATATATTGTACATATAATATTAACTAAAAGTACACCAAATACATTTTATCTACTGTAAATAAAATATCAAAGTACAGTAAATATATATTACATACTGTACATAAAATATCAAAAGTACACCAAATATGTGTTATATATACTGTAAATAAACTATCAAAAACTACAGTAATTATATTAAATATACTGTAAATACAATATCAAAAATTACACCAAATGTATATTTTATACTGTAAATAAAATATCAAAAAGGACAGTAAATATATATGACACACCCCATGTAAAATATCCAAAACTACACCTAATATATATTATATAATTTACATAAAATATCAAAAGGACACCAAATATATCTTATATGCTGTACATAAAATATCAAAAAGTACAGTAAATATATTTCATATATTGTACATATAATATTAACTAAAAGTACACCAAATACATTTTATATACTGTAAATAAAATATGAAAAATACAGTTAATATATATTACATACTGTACATAAAATATCAAAAAGTACACCAAATATGTGTTATATATACTGTAAATAAACTATCAAAAACTACAGTAATTATATTTAATATACTGTACATAAAATATCAAAAATTACACCACATGTATATTATATACTGTAAATAAAACATCAAAACAGACAGTAAATATATATGACACACCCCATGTAAAATATCAAAAACTACAACAAATATATATTATATAATTTACATAAAATATCAAAAGGACACCAAATATATCTTATATACTGTACATAAAATATCAAAAAGTACAGTAAATATATTTCATATATTATACATATAATAACTAAAAGTAGACCAAATACATTTTATATACTGTAAATAAAATATCAAAAATACAGTAAATATATATTACATACTGTACATAAAATAACAAAAGTACACCAAATATGTGTTATATATACTGTAAATAAACTATCAAAAACTACAGTAATTATATTTAATATACTGTAAATAGAATATCAAAAATTACACCCAATGTATATTATATACTGTAAATATAATATCAAAAAGGACGGTAAATATATATGACACACGCCATGTAAAATATCAAAAACTACACCAAATATATATTATATAATTTACATAAAATATCAAAAGGACACCAAATATATCTTATATACTGTACATAAAATATCAAAAAGTACAGTAAATATATTTCATATATTGTACAAATAATATTAACCAAAGTACACCAAATACATATTATATACAGTAAATAAAATATCAAAAAGTACAGTAAATATATATTACATACTCTACATAAAATATCAAAAAGTACACCAAATATGTGTTATATATACTGTAAACTATCAAAACTACAGTAATTATATTTAATACCCTGTACATAAAATATCAAAAATTACACCAAATGTATATTATGTACTGTAAATAAAAAATATCAGAAAGGACAATAAATATATATGACACACCCCATGTAAAATATCAAAAACTACACCAAATATATGTTATATAATTTACATAAAATATCAAAAGGACACCAAATATATCTTATATACTGTACATAAAATATCAAAAAGTACAGTAAATATATTTCATATATTGTACATATAATATTAACTAAAAGTACACCAAATACATTTTATATACTGTAAATAAAATATCAAAAATAGAGTAAATATATATTACATACTGTACATAAAATATCAAAAGTACACCAAATATGTGTTATATATACTGTAAATAAACTATCAAAAACTACAGTAATTATATTTAATATACTGTAAATAGAATATCAAAAATTACACCCAATGTATATTATATACTGTAAATATAATATCAAAAAGTACGGTAAATATATATGACACACCCTATGTAAAATATCAAAAACTACACCAAATATATATTTTATAATTTACATAAAATATCAAAAGGACACCAAATATATCTTATATACTGTACATAAAATATCAAAAAGTAGAGTAAATATATTTCATATATTGTACAAATAATATTAACTAAAGTACACCAAATACATTTTACATACAGTAAATAAAATATCAAAAAGTACAGTAAATATATATTACATAGTGTACATTAAATATCAAAAAGTACACCAGGTATGTGTTATATATACTGTAAACTATCAAAACTACAGTAATTATATTTAATATACTGTACATAAAATATCAAAAATTACACCAAACTTATATTATATACTGTAAATAAAATATCAAAAAGGACAGTAAATATATGTGACACACCCCATGTAAAATATCAAAAACTACACCAAATATATATTATATAATTTAAATAAAATATCAAAAGGACACCAAATATGTCTCATATACTGTACATAAAATATCAAAAAGTACAGTAAATATATTTCATATATTGTACATATAATATTAACTAAAAGTACACCAAATACATTTTATCTACTGTAAATAAAATATCAAAAATACAGTAAATATATATTACATACTGTACATAAAATATCAAAAGTACACCAAATATGTGTTATATATACTGTAAATAAACTATCAAAAACTACAGTAATTATATTTAATATACTGTAAATAGAATATCAAAAATTACACCAGATGTATATTATATACTGTAAATAAAATATCAAAAAGGACAGTAAATATATATGACACACCCCATGTAAAATATCAAAAACTACACCTAATACATATTATATAATTTACATAAAATATCAAAAGGACACCAAATATATCTTATATACTGTACATAAAATATCAAAAACTACAGTAAATATATTTCATATATTGTACATATAATATTAACTAAAAGTACACCAAATACATTTTATATACTGTAAATAAAATATCAAAAATACAGTAAATATATATTACATACTGTACATAAAATATCAAAAAGTACACCAAATATGTGTTATATATACTGTAAATAAACTATCAAAAACTACAGTAATTATATTTAATATACTGTACATAAAATATCAAAAATTACACCACATGTATATTATATACTCTAAATAAAACATCAAAAAAGACAGTAAATATATATGACACACCCCATGTAAAATATCAAAAACTACACCAAATATATATTATATAATTTACATAAAATATCAAAAGGACACCAAATATATCTTATATACTGTACATAAAATATCAAAAATTACAGTAAATATATTTCATATATTGTACAAATAATATTAACTAAAGTACACCAAATACATTTTATATACAGTAAATAAAATATCAAAAAGTACAGTAAATATATATTACATACTGTACATAGAATACCAAAAAGTACACCAAATATGTGTTATATATATTTAAACTATCAAAACTACAGTAATTATATTTAATACACTGTACATAAAACATCAAAAATTACACCAGATGTATATTATATACTGTAAATAAAATATCAAAAAGGATAGTAAATATATATGACACACCCCATGTAAAATATCCAAAACTACACCAAATATATATTATATAATTTACATAAAATATCAAAAGGACACCAAATATATCTTATATACTGTACTTAAAATATCAAAAAGTACAGTAAATATATTTCATATATTGTACATATAATATTAACTAAAAGTACACCAAATTCATTTTATATACTGTAAATAAAATATCAAAAATAGAGTAAATATATATTACATACTGTACCTAAAATATCAAAAGTACACCAAATATGTGTTATATATACTGTAAATAAACTATCAAAAACTACAGTAATTATATTTAACTTACTGTAAACAGAATATCAAAAATTACACCAAATGTATATTATATACTGTAAATAAAATATCAAAAAGGATGGTAAAAATATATGACACACCCCATGTAAAATATCAAAAACTACACCAAATATATATTATATAATTTACATAAAATATCAAAAGGACACCAAATATATCTTATATACTGTACCTAAAATATCAAAAGGTACAGTAAATATATTTCATATATTGTACATATAATATTAACTAAAAGTACACCAAATACATTTTATATACTGTAAATAAAATATCAAAAATTACAGTAAATATATATTACATACTGTACATAAAATATCAAAAAGTACACCAAATATGTGTTATATATACTGTAAATAAACTATCAAAAACTACAGTAATAATATTTAATATACTGTACATAAAATATCAAAAATTTCACCAAATGTATATTATATACTGTAAATAAAATATCAAAAAGGACAGTAAATATATATGACACAACCTATGTAAAATATCAAAAACTACACCTAATATATATTATATAGTTTACATAAAATATAAAAAGGACACCAAATATATCTTATATACTGTACATAAAATATCAAAAAGTACAGTAAATATATTTCATATATTGTATATATAATATTAACTAAAAGTACACCAAATACATTTTATATACTGTAAATAAAATATCAAAAATACAGTAAATATATATTACATACTGTACATAAAATATCAAAAGTACACCAAATATGTGTTATATATACTGTAAATAAACTATCAAAAACTACAGTAATTATATTTAATATACTGTAAATAGAATATCAAAAATTACACCCAATGTATATTCTATACTGTAAATATAATATCAAAAGGGACGGTAAATATATATGACACACCCCATGTAAAATATCAAAAACTACACCAAATATATATTATATAATTTACATAAAATAGCAAAAGGACACAAAATATATCTTATATACTGTACATAAAATATCAAAAAGTACAGTAAATATATTTCATATACTGTACATATAATATTAACTAAAAGTACACCAAATACATTTTATATACTGTAAATAAAATATCAAAAATACAGTAAATATATATTACATACTGTACATAAAATATCAAAAGTACACCAAATATGTGTTAAATATACTGTAAATAAACTATCAAAAACTACAGTAATTATATTTAATATACTGTAAACTGAATATCAAAGTTAAAGCAAATGTATATTATATACTGTAAATAAAATATCAAAAAGGACGGTAAATATATATGACAAACCCCATGTAAAATATCAAAAACTACACCAAATATATATTTTATAATTTACAGAAAATAGCAAACGGACACCAAATATATCTTATATACTGTACATAAAATATCAAAAAGTACAGTAAATATATTTCATATATTGTACATATAATATTAACTAAAAGTACACCAAATACATTTTATATACTGTAAATAAAATATCAAAAAGTACAGTGAATATATATTACATACTGTGCATAAAATATCAAAAAGTACACCAAATAATTGTGATACATACTGTAAATAAACTATCAAAAACTACAGTAATTATATTTAATATACTGTACATAAAATATCAAAAATTACACCTTATGTATACTATATACTGTAAATAAAATATCAAAAAGGACAGTAAATATATATTACACACCCCATGTAAAATATAAAAAACTACACCAAATATATATTATATAATTTACATTAAATATCAAAAGGACACCAAAGATATCTTATATACTGTACATAAAATATGAAAAATTACAGTAAATATATTTCATACATTGTACATATAATATTAACTAAAAGTACACCAAATACATTTTATATACTGTAAATAAAATATCAAAAATACAGTAAATATATATTACATACTGTACATAAAATATCAAAAAGTTCACCAAATATGTGTTATATATACTGTAAATAAAATATCAAAAACTTCAGTAATTACATTTAATATACTGTACATAAAATATCAAAAATTACACCAAATGTATATTATATACTGTAAATAAAATATCAAAAAGGACAGTAAATATATATGACACACCCCATGTAAAATATCAAAAACTACACCAAATATATATTATATAATTTAAATAAAATATCAAAAGGACACCAAATATATCTTATATACTGTGCATAAAATATCAAAAAGAACAGTAAATATATTTCATATATTGTATATATAATATTAACTAAAATACACCAAACACATTTTATATACTGTAAATAAAATATCAAAAATACAGTAAATATATATTCCATACTGTACATAAAATATCAAAAGTACACCAAATATGTGTTATATATACTGTAAATAAACTATCAAAAACTACAGAAATTATATTTAATATACTGTAAATAGAATATCAAAAATTACACCCAATGTATATTATATACTGTAAATATAATATCAAAAAGGACGGTAAATATATATTACACCCCCCATGTAAAATATCAAAAACTACACCAAATATATATTATATAATTTACATAAAATAACAAAAGGACACCAAATATATCTTATATACTGTACATAAAATATCAAAAAGTATAGTAAATATGTTTCATATATTTTCCATATAAAATTAACTAAAAGTACACCAAATACATTTTATATACTGTAAATAAAATATCAAAAACTACAGTAAATATATATTACATACTGTACATAAAATATCAAAATGTTCACCAAATATGTGTGATTATATATAGTGTAAATAAACCATCAAAAACTACAGTAATTATATTTCATATACTGTACATAAAATATCAAAAATTACACCAAATGTATATTATATACTGTAAATAAAATATCAAAAAGGACAGTAAATATATATGACACAACCCATGTAAAATATCAAAAACTACACCAAATATATATTATATAATTTACATAAAATATCAAAAGGACACCAAATATATCTTATATACTGTACATAAAATATCAAAAAGTACAGTAAGTATATTTCATATACTGTACAAATAATATTAACTTAAGTACAACAAATACATTTTATATACTGTAAATAAAATACCAAAAATTACAGTAAATATATATTACATACTGTACATAAAATATCAAAAAGTACACCAAATATGTGTTATATATACTGTAAATAAACTATCAAAACTACAGTAATTATATATAATATACTGTACATAAAATATCAAAAATTACACCAAATGTATATTATATACTGTAAATAAAATATGAAAAAGGACAGTAAATATATATGACACACCCCATGTAAAATATCAAAAACTACAACAAATATATATTATATAATTTACATAAAATATCAAAAGGACACCAAATATATCTTATATACTGTAAATAAAATATGAAAAATTACAGTAAATATATTTCATACATTGTACATATAATATTAACTAAAAGTACACCAAATACATTTCATATACTGTAAATAAAATATCAAAAATACAGTAAATATACATTACATACTGTACATAAAATATCAAAAAGTACACCAAATATGTGTTATATATACTGTAAATGAACTATCAAAAACTACAGTAATTATATTTAACATACTGTCAATGGAATATCAAAATTTACACCCAGTGTATATTATATACTGTAAATAAAATATCAAAATGACAGTAAATATATATGACAGACCCCATGTAAAATATCAAATACTACACCAGATATATATTATATAATTTACATAAAATATCAAAAGGACACCAAATATATCTTATATACTGTACCTAAAATATCAAAAGGTACAGTAAATATATTTCATATATTGTACATATAATATTAACTAAAAGTACACCAAATACATTTTATATACTGTAAATAAAATATCAAAAATTACAGTAAATATATATTACATACTGTACATAAAATATCAAAAAGTACACCAAATATGTGTTATATATACTGTAAATAAACTATCAAAAACTACAGTAATAATATTTAATATACTGTACATAAAATATCAAAAATTTCACCAAATGTATATTATATACTGTAAATAAAATATCAAAAAGGACAGTAAATATATATGACACAACCTATGTAAAATATCAAAAACTACACCTAATATATATTATATAGTTTACATAAAATATAAAAAGGACACCAAATATATCTTATATACTGTACATAAAATATCAAAAAGTACAGTAAATATGTTTCATATATTGTACATATAATATTAACTAAAAGTACACCAAATACATTTTATATACTGTAAATAAAATATCAAAAATACAGTAAATATATATTACATACTGTACATAAAATATCAAAAGTACACCAAATATGTGTTATATATACTGTAAATAAACTATCAAAAACTACAGTAATTATATTTAATATACTGTAAATAGAATATGAAAAATTACACCCAATGTATATTCTATACTGTAAATATAATATCAAAAGGGACGGTAAATATATATGACACACCCCATGTAAAATATCAAAAACTACACCAAATATATATTATATAATTTACATAAAATAGCAAAAGGACACAAAATATATCTTATATACTGTACATAAAATATCAAAAAGTACAGTAAATATATTTCATATACTGTACATATAATATTAACTAAAAGTACACCAAATACATTTTATATACTGTAAATAAAATATCAAAAATACAGTAAATATATATTACATACTGTACATAAAATATCAAAAGTACACCAAATATGTGTTAAATATACTGTAAATAAACTATCAAAAACTACAGTAATTATATTTAATATACTGTAAACTGAATATCAAAGTTAAAGCAAATGTATATTATATACTGTAAATAAAATATCAAAAAGGACGGTAAATATATATGACAAACCCCATGTAAAATATCAAAAACTACACCAAATATATATTTTATAATTTACAGAAAATAGCAAACGGACACCAAATATATCTTATATACTGTACATAAAATATCAAAAAGTACAGTAAATATATTTCATATATTGTACATATAATATTAACTAAAAGTACACCAAATACATTTTATATACTGTAAATAAAATATCAAAAAGTACAGTGAATATATATTACATACTGTGCATAAAATATCAAAAAGTACACCAAATAATTGTGATACATACTGTAAATAAACTATCAAAAACTACAGTAATTATATTTAATATACTGTACATAAAATATCAAAAATTACACCTTATGTATACTATATACTGTAAATAAAATATCAAAAAGGACAGTAAATATATATTACACACCCCATGTAAAATATAAAAAACTACACCAAATATATATTATATAATTTACATTAAATATCAAAAGGACACCAAAGATATCTTATATACTGTACATAAAATATGAAAAATTACAGTAAATATATTTCATACATTGTACATATAATATTAACTAAAAGTACACCAAATACATTTTATATACTGTAAATAAAATATCAAAAATACAGTAAATATATATTACATACTGTACATAAAATATCAAAAAGTTCACCAAATATGTGTTATATATACTGTAAATAAAATATCAAAAACTACAGTAATTACATTTAATATACTGTACATAAAATATCAAAAATTACACCAAATGTATATTATATACTGTAAATAAAATATCAAAAAGGACAGTAAATATATATGACACACCCCATGTAAAATATCAAAAACTACACCAAATATATATTATATAATTTAAATAAAATATCAAAAGGACACCAAATATATCTTATATACTGTGCATAAAATATCAAAAAGAACAGTAAATATATTTCATATATTGTATATATAATATTAACTAAAATACACCAAACACATTTTATATACTGTAAATAAAATATCAAAAATACAGTAAATATATATTCCATACTGTACATAAAATATCAAAAGTACACCAAATATGTGTTATATATACTGTAAATAAACTATCAAAAACTACAGAAATTATATTTAATATACTGTAAATAGAATATCAAAAATTACACCCAATGTATATTATATACTGTAAATATAATATCAAAAAGGACGGTAAATATATATTACACCCCCCATGTAAAATATCAAAAACTACACCAAATATATATTATATAATTTACATAAAATAACAAAAGGACACCAAATATATCTTATATACTGTACATAAAATATCAAAAAGTATAGTAAATATGTTTCATATATTTTCCATATAAAATTAACTAAAAGTACACCAAATACATTTTATATACTGTAAATAAAATATCAAAAACTACAGTAAATATATATTACATACTGTACATAAAATATCAAAATGTTCACCAAATATGTGTGATTATATATAGTGTAAATAAACCATCAAAAACTACAGTAATTATATTTCATATACTGTACATAAAATATCAAAAATTACACCAAATGTATATTATATACTGTAAATAAAATATCAAAAAGGACAGTAAATATATATGACACAACCCATGTAAAATATCAAAAACTACACCAAATATATATTATATAATTTACATAAAATATCAAAAGGACACCAAATATATCTTATATACTGTACATAAAATATCAAAAAGTACAGTAAGTATATTTCATATACTGTACAAATAATATTAACTTAAGTACAACAAATACATTTTATATACTGTAAATAAAATACCAAAAATTACAGTAAATATATATTACATACTGTACATAAAATATCAAAAAGTACACCAAATATGTGTTATATATACTGTAAATAAACTATCAAAACTACAGTAATTATATATAATATACTGTACATAAAATATCAAAAATTACACCAAATGTATATTATATACTGTAAATAAAATATGAAAAAGGACAGTAAATATATATGACACACCCCATGTAAAATATCAAAAACTACAACAAATATATATTATATAATTTACATAAAATATCAAAAGGACACCAAATATATCTTATATACTGTAAATAAAATATGAAAAATTACAGTAAATATATTTCATACATTGTACATATAATATTAACTAAAAGTACACCAAATACATTTCATATACTGTAAATAAAATATCAAAAATACAGTAAATATACATTACATACTGTACATAAAATATCAAAAAGTACACCAAATATCTGTTATATATACTGTAAATGAACTATCAAAAACTACAGTAATTATATTTAACATACTGTCAATGGAATATCAAAATTTACACCCAGTGTATATTATATACTGTAAATAAAATATCAAAATGACAGTAAATATATATGACAGACCCCATGTAAAATATCAAATACTACACCAGATATATATTATATAATTTACATAAAATATCAAAAGGACACCAAATATATCTTATATACTGTACATAAAATATCAAAAAGTACAGTAAATATATTTCATATATTGTACATATAATATTAACTAAAATACACCAAATACATTTTATATACTGTAAATAAAATATCAAAAATACAGTAAATATATATTCCATACTGTACATAAAATATGAAAAGTACACCAAATATGTGTTATATATACTGTAAATAAACTATCAAAAACTACAGTAATTATATTTAATATACTGTAAATAGAATATCAAACATTACACCAAATGTATATTATATACTCTAAATAAAATATCAAATAGGACGGTAAACATATATGACACACCCCATGTAAAATATCAAAAACTACACCAAATATATATTATATAATTTAAATAAAATATCAAAAGGACACCAAATATATCTTATATACTGTACATAAAATATGAAAAATTACAGTAAATATATTTCATATATTGTATATATAATATTAACTAAAAGTACACCAAATACATTTTATATACTGTAAATAAAATATCAAAATACAGTAAATATATATTACATACTGTACATAAAATATCAAAAGTACACAAATATGTGTTATATATACTGTAAATAAACTATCAAAAACTACAGTAATTATATTTAACATACTGTCAATGGAATATCAAAATTTACACCCAATGTATATTATATACTGTAAATAAAATATCAAAAAGACAGTAAATATATATGACACACCCCATTTAAAATATCAATAACTACACCAAATATATATTATATAATTTACATAAAATATCAAAAGGACACCAAATATATCTTATATACTGTACATAAAAAATCAAAAAGTATAGTAAATATATTTCATATATTGTCCATATAAAATTAACTAAAAGTACACCAAATACATTTTATATACTGTAAATAAAATATCAAAAACTACAGTAAATATATATTACATACTGTACATAAAATATCAAAAAGTTCACCAAATATGTGTGATATATATAGTGTAAATAAACCATCTAAAACTACAGTAATTATATTTAATATACTGTACATAAAATATCAAAAATTACACCAAATGTATATTATATACTGTAAATAAAATATCAAAAAGGACAGTAAATATATATGACACAACCCATGTAAAATATCAAAAACTACACCAAATATATATTATATAATTTACATAAAATATCAAAAGGACACCAAATATATCTTATATACTGTACATAAAATATCAAAAAGTACAGTAAATATATTTCATATATTGTACATATAATATTAACTAAAAGTACACCAAATACATTTTATATACTGTAAATAAAATATCAAAAAGAACAGTAAATATATATTACATACTGTACATAAAATATCAAAAAGTACACCAAATATGTGTTATATATACTGTAAATAAACTATCAAAACTACAGTAATTATATTTAATATACTGTACATAAAATATCAAAAATTACACCAAATGTATATTATATACTGTAAATAAAATATCAAAAAGGACGGTAAATATATATGACACACCCCATGTAAAATATCAAAAACTACACCAAATATATATTATATGATTTACATAAAATATCAAAAGGACACCAAATATATCTTATATACTGTACATAAATTATCAAAAAGTACAGTAAATATATTTCATATATTGTACATATAATATTAACTAAAAGTACACCAAATACATTTTATATACTGTAAATAAAATATCAAAAATACAGTAAATATATATTACATACTGTACATAAAATATCAAAAGTACACCAAATATGTTTTATATATACTGTAAATAAACTATCAAAAACTACAGTAATTATATTTAATATACTGTAAATAGAATATCAAAAATTACACCAAATATATATTATATACTGTAAATAAAATATCAAAAAGGACAGTAAATATATATGACACACCCCATGTAAAATATCAAAAACTATACCAAATATATACTATATAATTTACATAAAATATCAAAAGGACACCAAATATATCTTATATACTGTACATAAAATATCAAAAAGTACAGTAAATATATTTCATATATTGTACATATAATATTCACTAAAAGTACACCAAATACATTTTATATACTGTAAATAAAATATCAAAAAGTACAATAAATATATATTACATACTGTACATAAAATATCAAAAAGTACACCAAATATGTGTTATATATACTGTAAATAAACTATCAAAAACTACAGTAATTATATTTAATATACTGTACATAAAATATCAAAAATTACACCAAATGTATATTATATACTGTAAATAAAATATCAAAAAGAACAGTAAATATATATAACACACCCTATTTAAATATCAAAAACTACACGAAATATATATTATAAAATTTGCATAAAATATCAAAAGGACAGCAATTATATCTTATATACTGTACATAAAATATCAAAAAGTACAGTAAATATGTTTCATATATTTTACATATAATATTAACTAAAAGTACACCAAATACATTTTATACACAGTAAATAAAATATCAAAAAGTACAGTAAATATATATTACATACTGTACATAAAATATCAAAAGTACACCAAATATGTGTTATATATACTGTAAATAAACTATCAAAAACTACAGTAATTATATTTAACATACTGTCAATGGAATATCAAAATTTACACCCAATGTATATTATATACTGTAAATAAAATATCAAAAAGACAGTAAATATATATGACACACCCCATTTAAAATATGAATAACTACACCAAATATATATTATATAATTTACATAAAATATCAAAAGGACACCAAATATATCTGATATACTGTACATAAAATATCAAAAAGTACAGTAAATATATTTCATATATTGTACATATAATATTAACTAAAATACACCAAATACATTTTATATACTGTAAATAAAATATCAAAAATACAGTAAATATATATTCCATACTGTACATAAAATATGAAAAGTACACCAAATATGTGTTATATATACTGTAAATAAACTATCAAAAACTACAGTAATTATATTTAATATACTGTAAATAGAATATCAAAAATTACACCAAATGTATATTATATACTCTAAATAAAATATCAAATAGGACGGTAAACATATATGACACACCCCATGTAAAATATCAAAAACTACACCAAATATATATTATATAATTTAAATAAAATATCAAAAGGACACCAAATATATCTTATATACTGTACATAAAATATGAAAAATTACAGTAAATATATTTCATATATTGTATATATAATATTAACTAAAAGTACACCAAATACATTTTATATACTGTAAATAAAATATCAAAATACAGTAAATATATATTACATACTGTACATAAAATATCAAAAGTACACAAATATGTGTTATATATACTGTAAATAAACTATCAAAAACTACAGTAATTATATTTAACATACTGTCAATGGAATATCAAAATTTACACCCAATGTATATTATATACTGTAAATAAAATATCAAAAAGACAGTAAATATATATGACACACCCCATTTAAAATATCAATAACTACACCAAATATATATTATATAATTTACATAAAATATCAAAAGGACACCAAATATATCTTATATACTGTACATAAAAAATCAAAAAGTATAGTAAATATATTTCATATATTGTCCATATAAAATTAACTAAAAGTACACCAAATACATTTTATATACTGTAAATAAAATATCAAAAACTACAGTAAATATATATTACATACTGTACATAAAATATCAAAAGTACACCAAATATGTGTTATATATACTGTAAATAAACTATTAAAACTACAGTAATTATATTTAATATACTGTACATAAAATATCAAAAATTACACCAAATGTATATTATATACTGTAAATAAAGTATCAAAAAGGACAGTAAATATATATGACACACCGCATGTAAAATATCAAAAACTACAGCAAATATATATTATATAATTTACATAAAATATCAAAAGGACAACAAATATATCTTATATACTGTACATAAAATATCAAAAAGTACAGTAAATATATTTCATATATTGTACATATAATATTAACTAAAAGTACACCAAATACATTTTATATACTGTAAATAAATTATCAAAAAGTACAGTAAATATATATTACATACTGTACATAAAATATCAAAAAGTACACAAAATATATAGTATACTGTACATAAATTATCAAAATGTACATAAAATATATATTATACACTGTGCATAAAATATCAAAAAGGTCAGTAAATTTATTTTGCATACTATACATAGAATATTATTTAATGTACACCCAATGCATATTATATACTGTACATAAAATATCAAAAAGTACAGTGAATATATTTCATATATTGTACATATAATATTATGTACAAGTACACCAAATACATATTATATACTGTAAATAAAATATCAAAAATTACATTAAATATATATTACAAAAAAACGCAGAATGTGGGATGCGCCTAAGGCATATGAAAGAGAGAAGGCAGAAGGAGTAAGAGAGAAATAGTAGGAAGGAAGGAAGGAGGAAAGAAGGAAGGTAGGAAGGAAGGAAGGAAGGAAAGAAGGACGAAAGGAAGGAGAAAACACCCGATGTTACTGAAACCCCCAAAAAATGGTTTCCCCCTGTGGGTAAGCCTACAATGTGGATGAATCTTGAAAATATTGTGCTACGTGTTGTGTCAGTCATAACAGCTCACCTATTGTGCAATTCCGTTGATAGGAAATGTCCACAATATGGAAATCTATGCATATGGGATTGATCGCAGTAGGTAGTTGCTACCTAGGGCTGAGGGTCAGGGAGAGGGTTTGAGACAGAATGAGGAGTGACTAATGTCTACAGGGTTTTTCTCTGGTCGGGGGTGATAAGACGTTCTACAATGGATTGCGAATTAAAATTGAATGTGCACCACCACAGGTATACTAAAAGCCACTCAATTCATGACTTTTAATGGGGGAATCTTCTGTGGCGCACTCTCATGGAGACCACGGCAGACATAGTGAGAGAGAAAAAGGTGAGTAAATATCTGAAACGGAGGCAGAAAGAGAGAGAATGAGAAGCCCTGTGAATGGAAGGGAGAGCGAAAAGGGAAAATGGTCCTATTTACAAATGACAGATGTGAAACTGGGGTTCACATCAACAGTGTCACTGCCAGGAAGGAGGGTCATGCTAGCCATGTCACCGGTAGTGTGGCCCGCAGGGACGCCGACCTGCTGGAGCGTCGTGCCAGCATGGGCTCTGGCAGCCACGTGGGCCAGCAGGAGGGTCCCGCTGCACAGCTGTGGGGTGAGGATAGACTGGGTGGTGATATCGCCCATTACAGGGGCCTCTTCTGCTGGCAAGAGTGTGACAGTAGCAAGTAGATGGACAAGCCTGCGTGTGAGGACGGAATGCAGGAGGGGCTCTTGTGCGGCTGGGTGTGGGGCCCTCACGGGAACCGTGGAGAAATGGCCAGGTAACTGCGTCATGTGGGCTAGTAGATTGGCCAGGGCTTCGAACTGAAGGACAATAACGGGGAGTAGCTGTCAGGCCCTGGGAGTGTCTGAGTGTAAGTGGAGATGGGTTTGGGGTCACTGAGGGATGCGTGGGAGCCATCCCTGTATAGGTACAGGTCATAGGGAGATAGTCTCGTGAGGCCTGTGAGTGTCTAGGGTTGTCCTGGGTGCCTGGGGCTGACTGTGGCAGAAATCTGGGGAAGGCTGGAGAGAAGCTGGGAGACCCAGGAGAGTCCCGGAAGGCAGGGGGTGAAGAGGTGAAAGAAATGGGGGAGGGTTGCAGTAAGGTCCGTGAGTTTGTAGGTGATTCCTGGGTGCGGGAAGCTGACTCCAGGTGAAATCTGGAGATGGTCGGAGTGTAGCTGAGAGAGACAGAAGAGTCCTTGAGGGCTGGGGGTGAGAACATGAGGGAGACTGGGGAGTAAGTCAGTGAAATTCGTGAGTTCGGTGGTGTATCGTGGGTGCCTGGAACTGACTCCAGCTGGAATCTAGCGAAGTTTGGACAGTAGCTGAAAGAGACACAGGAGTCCCTGTGGGCTGAGGGCAAAGACCTGAGAGAGACCAGGGAGGACCTCAGTGAAGTCTGTGAGTCTGTAGGTGATTCCGGAGTGTGGGAGGCTGACTCCCGCTGAAATCTGGGCGTGGTGGGAGAGTAGCTGGGGCAGACAGGAGAGTCCCAGGGGGCTGGGGGTGAAGACATGACAGAGACTGGGGAGTAACTCAGCGAAACTGCTGAGTTTGGTGGTGATACCTGGGTGTCTGGAACTGACTCCCGCTGAAATCTGGGCATGGTTGGAGAGTAGCTGGGACACACAGGAGAGCCCCTGAGGGCTGGGGGTGAAGACATGAGAGAGACCGGGGAGTACCTCAGTGAAACTGGTGAGTTTGGTGGTGACTCCGAGGTGCCTGGGACTGACTCCAGCTGAAATGTGTGCGTGGTTGGAGAGTAGCTGGGACAGACAGGAGAGTCCCTGAGGGCTGGTGAAGACATGAGAGAGACTGGAGAGTAAGTGAGCGAAATTGGTGAGTTTGGTGGTGCTTCCTGGGTGCCTGGAACTGACTCCCGCTGAAGTGTGGGCGTGGTTGGAGAGTAGCTGGGACACACAGGAGAGTCCCTGAGGGTTGGAGATAAAGACGTGCTAGAGACTGAGGAGTAACTGAGTGAAATTGGGGAGTTTGGTGGTGATTCCGGGGTGCCTGGAGCTGACTGCAGCTGAAATGTGGGCGTGGTTGGAGAGTAGCTGGGACAGACGGGAGAGTCCCTGAGGGATGGTGAAGACATGAGAGAGACTGGGGAGTAACGCAGTGAAATTGGTGAGTTTGGTGGTGATTTCTGGGTGCCTGCAACGGACTCCCGCTGAAGTGTGGGCGTGTTTGGAGAGTAGCTGGGACAGACAGGCGAGTCCCTGAGGGTTGGAGATAAAGACGTGCTAGAGACTGGGGAGTAACTCAGTGAAAGTGGTGGGCTTGGTGGTGATCCCTGGGTTCCTGGAACTGAGCCGCGCTGAAATGTGGGCGTGGTTGGAGAGTAGCTGGGACAGACTGGAGGGTCTGTAAGGGCTGGGGGTGAAGACGTGAGAGAGACTGGCGAGGATCTCACTGAGGTCTGTGAGTTTGTAGGTGTTTCTGGGGTGTGGGGTAGAGACTCCCGCTGAAATCTGGGCGTAGTTGGAGAGTAGCTGGGACAGACAGGAGAGTCATGGGTGGCTGGGGGTGAGCTGCTGGATGATGGCAGTAAGAACATATGGTATATTATTGATGAATGAGGTGACTGTGAAGAATCTCCAGAGGAGGACACGGGAGAACACAATGACATGAGTGACTGTCCTGCTTGGTTAGGAAAGGGAAACGTAAAGTTGTGGAATTCTGTTGATGATGGATGTGAGAGTGGTGAAGCCCTGCGGGGTGATGTAGAGTACTTCCACATCCCTGGTGAGGAGCTGCCCCTTGGGTCTGAGTTTCTGGGAGGGGAGAGGGAGAAGCTGGGTGAGGCAGGCATGAATCTTGAGGAGTCAGGGCTGGGGGACCGCTCATATTCTCCCGAGACCTGTGAGTCTCTGGGGGACTCCTGGGTGCATGGGGCTGACTCCCGCAGGAAGCTGGGGATGGCTGGAGAGTAACTGGGAGCCACAGGAGAGTCCCTGAGGCCTGGGGGTGAAGAGATGAAAGACACAGGGGTGGAGCACCGTGAGGCTCGTGAGTTTGTAGGTGATTCCCGGGTGTGGGGGGCTGACTCCAGCTGCAATCTGGGGTTGTTTGGAGAGTAGCTGGGAGACACAGGAGATCCCCCGAGAGCTGGGGGTGAGCTGCTGGGTGATGGCAGTAAGAACATGTGGTATATTATTGATGAACGTGGGGACTCTGAGGAATCCTCAGAGGAGGACACGGGAGAGCCCAATGGCTTCATTGATTGCCCATCACGGTGAGGACAGGGAAATGGGAGCTTGTGGGATTCTGGTGATGACAGAGGTGAGTGTGGTGAAGCCCTAGGGGATGGTGAATGGTAGCTCCGGATCCCTGGAGAGGAGCTTCCCCTGAAGCCTGAGTTTCTGAGAGGGGAGAGGGAGAAGCTGGGTGAGGCTCGCATGGACCTTGGGGAGTCCGTGCTGGGGGACCGTTCATAAGAAGAGCCGGACAAGACCCTACTGTTCTTAGGTGCAGACATGATTAGGAAACCTGCAGCTCCCAGGGGCCCCTACTAATTTTCTAACTCGCAGAAGGAAGGAGTGTGTGTGCGTGTGTGTGTGTGTGCGGTGTGAGGTATGTGCCCCTTAAGAAAATGGAAATCAACCAACCAATGAGACAGACAGACAGACAGACAGACAGACAGACAGACAGACAAAGATTCACTTGCCCAAGTGTTCTGTCCTGTCCTCTGAATCCGCTTCCAAGTCGCAAGACGCTGTGAGCTCCAAGTCAACGCAGAGTCGGCCAACCGCTCCGGCCGCTGATCCGCTCCGCGAAGATCTGAGTGCAGGCCAGCCAGGGTGGGTTTAAATAGTCTCGGGCGCAGCCTAGCAGCGGAAAGGGCGGAGCTTCACTCCTCCTTTCCATCAGTCACCCCCAACTTTCCCAGGCTACACCTCGTAGGAAACTGTTCTCCTGCTTTGATTTCATGCGCCACCTTTGGGACAATCTAAGAACTTACAAGTTTTCTTGGCCAGATATATTAGGAATTGTATGCACTGAAACACTGAAAACCAACTAGTGGTTCTGTGGTTCCCACGTTGTGGTTTTGACACCAGCAGCATCCTTGCCACAATCAAACCCCGGAGATCCACAGATCTGCGGTGTAACAATACCTCCCCCTGATCCGGATGCATGGCAGTTTAAGAAGTCTTTCCGTGTAAGGGAAAAGACTTTGAAGAAAAGGTGGAGATATGCGTTGTATAAACATTCTTTTGCTCTGGAACCACGTAGAGACTTGGGAGCCAGTTGGGTGGAGCACTCGTTGGAGGAGGGTGCTCGGGTTAGGAATATCAAGGTGTGGCTCCAGATAATCCAATCATCTAATTAAGATTCCAGTTATGCTCATCTGTTTTAAAATTCCGTTTGGGTAAATTCTTTTAGTCAGACTGAGAATGGCAAAGCCTCAACCCCAATTTCCAGGGAGGGTTGAGAGCCTCAGGTGGAGTGGATCACCAATAGCCTATGGTTTAACCCGTCATGCCTATAGAATGAGGTCTCCATAAAAACCCAAAAGGACTGGGTTCAGAGAGCTTCTGGATAACACTTCCTGGAAGGTAGTGCACCCCTCCCCACACGCCGGGCCCCGCATTTATTTCTGAACTTTTTGCAAAGTCCGCTAAAATACAACGGCAAATGTAAGTGTTTCCCTGCGTGCTGTGAGCTCTTCCAGCCAATGAATGCAACTAAATCTGGGAGTGGTGGCAACCTGGTTTATAGCCAGTTGCTGAGAAGCACAGGTAAAACAACGTGGGGCTTCCCATTGTTATTAGTGTGGGAGGCCTGTCTGGCGGGACTCGGCCCTTTGGAATCTAAAGCTATGTCCCGGTAGATAGCGTCACCATTGAATTAGAAGACACACATATGTTGAGAATAATCTTTCTGGTCATTTGCTGCATGTCTTATTTACAATATGTAATCAAATTCTTTATCCTGGCCTTATGGCACCTGGGTTGAGAACCATGATTTGAACCAAACATTGGTCTGTCACGTTCTGAGTTTGAAACTTTAGTTTGCCTTTAGCGTTTTGCTATTGCTTTTTCGTTTTCTTTTGTTTCGTTTCGTTTCTAAGTTCTGGGGTATATGTGCAGGATGTGCAGATTTGTTACTAAGGTAAACGTGTGCCATGGTGGTTTGCTGCACCTGTCAACCCATCACCTAGGTATTAAGCCCAGCATGCAGTAGCTGTTTTTCTTAACGCTCTGCCTCCCGAAAGGCCCCAGTGAGTGTTGTTCCCCTTCCTGTGTCCATGTGATCTCATTTTTCAGCTCTCATTATAAGTGAGAATGTGGCGTTTGGTTTTCTTTCCCTGGATTAGTTTGCTGAGCATAATGACCACACATCACCACTGTTTCTGTTTTTTAGTATAAAGAGTAGTATTTTATTGAATAAGATTTGCTCACAGAAAAATAAGCTTAAGTCTACAATGAATGCCAGACTCTACAGCAGAAAGCAATTTTCTCACTTTTCCACACACAATGGTTCCTACTAAGTGAAAAAACTTCATTCACAAATGTACTACTCTGTCTCAAAACATCTCACATAATCATGCACTCGACTAAAGCCATTAGATCAGTTCTTCAGTCAAGTTAAAGAAGTATCCCTCTAATAACTGACTTTTATAATGTTATCAATATCCACTCCCAATCAGTCTGCCATTGTTAATGGTGTACAGCATTACTGAATACAATGGAATTGATGACGCCCATATCCACGGACACACCGTGACTTACGGTGGTTTGATTTATGATTTTTCAACGTTATGATGGGATTATTGGAATATTAGATGCGTTTCTGAGTTACAGTGGGTTTATGAGTATGCGACCCTATACTCCAGAAACAGCTGTATAAGGAAAAACAGGTGTACCTAATAAAAATATGCTTAGTGACTTGGGATAAACCAATAGATGTTCACAACTGATGGAGAGCCGCGAAAGAGAGATAGCGGTAAATAGTTACAATAACACAATTTTCCTGCACCTGTCGAGGATTTCTCCCAAAAAACGCAGAATGTGGGATGCACCTAAGGCATATGAAAGAGAGAGGGCAGAAGGAGTAAGAGAGAAATAGGAGGAAGGAAGGAAGGAAGGAAAGAAAGAAGGAAGGTAGGAAGGAAGGAAGGAAGGAAGGAAGGAAGGAAGGAAGGAAAGAAGGACGAAAGGAAGGAGAAAACACCCGGTGTTACTAAAACCCCCCAAAAAATGGTTTCCCCCTGTGGGTAAGCCTACAATGTGGATGAATCTTGAAAATATTGTGCTACGTGTTGTGTCAGTCATAACAGCTCACCTATTGTGCAATTCCGTTGATAGGAAATGTCCACAATATGGAAATCTATGCATATGGGATTGATCGCAGTAGGTAGTTGCTACCTAGGGCTGAGGGTCAGGGAGAGGGTTTGAGACAGAATGAGGAGTGACTAATGTCTACAGGGTTTTTCTCTGGTCGGGGGTGATAAGACGTTCTACAATGGATTGCGAATTAAAATTGAATGTGCACCACCACAGGTATACTAAAAGCCACTCAATTCATGACTTTTAATGGGGGAATCTTCTGTGGCGCACTCTCATGGAGACCACGGCAGACATAGTGAGAGAGAAAAAGGTGAGTAAATATCTGAAACGGAGGCAGAAAGAGAGAGAATGAGAAGCCCTGTGAATGGAAGGGAGAGCGAAAAGGGAAAATGGTCCTATTTACAAATGACAGATGTGAAACTGGGGTTCACATCAACAGTGTCACTGCCAGGAAGGAGGGTCATGCTAGCCATGTCACCGGTAGTGTGGCCCGCAGGGACGCCGACCTGCTGGAGCGTCGTGCCAGCATGGGCTCTGGCAGCCACGTGGGCCAGCAGGAGGGTCCCGCTGCACAGCTGTGGGGTGAGGATAGACTGGGTGGTGATATCGCCCATTACAGGGGCCTCTTCTGCTGGCAAGAGTGTGACAGTAGCAAGTAGATGGACAAGCCTGCGTGTGAGGACGGAATGCAGGAGGGGCTCTTGTGCGGCTGGGTGTGGGGCCCTCACGGGAACCGTGGAGAAATGGCCAGGTAACTGCGTCATGTGGGCTAGTAGATTGGCCAGGGCTTCGAACTGAAGGACAATAACGGGGAGTAGCTGTCAGGCCCTGGGAGTGTCTGAGTGTAAGTGGAGATGGGTTTGGGGTCACTGAGGGATGCGTGGGAGCCATCCCTGTATAGGTACAGGTCATAGGGAGATAGTCTCGTGAGGCCTGTGAGTGTCTAGGGTTGTCCTGGGTGCCTGGGGCTGACTGTGGCAGAAATCTGGGGAAGGCTGGAGAGAAGCTGGGAGACCCAGGAGAGTCCCGGAAGGCAGGGGGTGAAGAGGTGAAAGAAATGGGGGAGGGTTGCAGTAAGGTCCGTGAGTTTGTAGGTGATTCCTGGGTGCGGGAAGCTGACTCCAGGTGAAATCTGGAGATGGTCGGAGTGTAGCTGAGAGAGACAGAAGAGTCCTTGAGGGCTGGGGGTGAGAACATGAGGGAGACTGGGGAGTAAGTCAGTGAAATTCGTGAGTTCGGTGGTGTATCGTGGGTGCCTGGAACTGACTCCAGCTGGAATCTAGCGAAGTTTGGACAGTAGCTGAAAGAGACACAGGAGTCCCTGTGGGCTGAGGGCAAAGACCTGAGAGAGACCAGGGAGGACCTCAGTGAAGTCTGTGAGTCTGTAGGTGATTCCGGAGTGTGGGAGGCTGACTCCCGCTGAAATCTGGGTGTGGTGGGAGAGTAGCTGGGGCAGACAGGAGAGTCCCAGGGGGCTGGGGGTGAAGACATGACAGAGACTGGGGAGTAACTCAGCGAAACTGCTGAGTTTGGTGGTGATACCTGGGTGTCTGGAACTGACTCCCGCTGAAATCTGGGCATGGTTGGAGAGTAGCTGGGACACACAGGAGAGCCCCTGAGGGCTGGGGGTGAAGACATGAGAGAGACCGGGGAGTACCTCAGTGAAACTGGTGAGTTTGGTGGTGACTCCGAGGTGCCTGGGACTGACTCCAGCTGAAATGTGTGCGTGGTTGGAGAGTAGCTGGGACAGACAGGAGAGTCCCTGAGGGCTGGTGAAGACATGAGAGAGACTGGAGAGTAAGTGAGTGAAATTGGTGAGTTTGGTGGTGCTTCTTGGGTGCCTGGAACTGACTCCTGCTGAAGTGTGGGCGTGGTTGGAGAGTAGCTGGGACACACAGGAGAGTCCCTGAGGGTTGGAGATAAAGACGTGCTAGAGACTGAGGAGTAACTGAGTGAAATTGGGGAGTTTGGTGGTGATTCCGGGGTGCCTGGAGCTGACTGCAGCTGAAATGTGGGCGTGGTTGGAGAGTAGCTGGGACAGACGGGAGAGTCCCTGAGGGATGGTGAAGACATGAGAGAGACTGGGGAGTAACGCAGTGAAATTGGTGAGTTTGGTGGTGATTTCTGGGTGCCTGCAACGGACTCCCGCTGAAGTGTGGGCGTGTTTGGAGAGTAGCTGGGACAGACAGGCGAGTCCCTGAGGGTTGGAGATAAAGACGTGCTAGAGACTGGGGAGTAACTCAGTGAAAGTGGTGGGCTTGGTGGTGATCCCTGGGTTCCTGGAACTGAGCCGCGCTGAAATGTGGGCGTGGTTGGAGAGTAGCTGGGACAGACTGGAGGGTCTGTAAGGGCTGGGGGTGAAGACGTGAGAGAGACTGGCGAGGATGTCACTGAGGTCTGTGAGTTTGTAGGTGTTTCTGGGGTGTGGGGTAGAGACTCCCGCTGAAATCTGGGCGTAGTTGGAGAGTAGCTGGGACAGACAGGAGAGTCATGGGTGGCTGGGGGTGAGCTGCTGGATGATGGCAGTAAGAACATATGGTATATTATTGATGAATGAGGTGACTGTGAAGAATCTCCAGAGGAGGACACGGGAGAACACAATGACATGAGTGACTGTCCTGCTTGGTTAGGAAAGGGAAACGTAAAGTTGTGGAATTCTGTTGATGATGGATGTGAGAGTGGTGAAGCCCTGCGGGGTGATGTAGAGTACTTCCACATCCCTGGTGAGGAGCTGCCCCTTGGGTCTGAGTTTCTGGGAGGGGAGAGGGAGAAGCTGGGTGAGGCAGGCATGAATCTTGAGGAGTCAGGGCTGGGGGACCGCTCATATTCTCCCGAGACCTGTGAGTCTCTGGGGGACTCCTGGGTGCATGGGGCTGACTCCCGCAGGAAGCTGGGGATGGCTGGAGAGTAACTGGGAGCCACAGGAGAGTCCCTGAGGCCTGGGGGTGAAGAGATGAAAGACACAGGGGTGGAGCACCGTGAGGCTCGTGAGTTTGTAGGTGATTCCCGGGTGTGGGGGGCTGACTCCAGCTGCAATCTGGGGTTGTTTGGAGAGTAGCTGGGAGACACAGGAGATCCCCCGAGAGCTGGGGGTGAGCTGCTGGGTGATGGCAGTAAGAACATGTGGTATATTATTGATGAACGTGGGGACTCTGAGGAATCCTCAGAGGAGGACACGGGAGAGCCCAATGGCTTCATTGATTGCCCATCACGGTGAGGACAGGGAAATGGGAGCTTGTGGGATTCTGGTGATGACAGAGGTGAGTGTGGTGAAGCCCTAGGGGATGGTGAATGGTAGCTCCGGATCCCTGGAGAGGAGCTTCCCCTGAAGCCTGAGTTTCTGAGAGGGGAGAGGGAGAAACTGGGTGAGGCTCGCATGGACCTTGGGGAGTCCGTGCTGGGGGACCGTTCATAAGAAGAGCCGGACAAGACCCTACTGTTCTTAGGTGCAGACATGATTAGGAAACCTGCAGCTCCCAGGGGCCCCTACTAATTTTCTAACTCGCAGAAGGAAGGAGTGTGTGTGCGTGTGTGTGTGTGTGCGGTGTGAGGTATGTGCCCCTTAAGAAAATGGAAATCAACCAACCAATGAGACAGACAGACAGACAGACAGACAGACAGACAAAGATTCACTTGCCCAAGTGTTCTGTCCTGTCCTCTGAATCCGCTTCCAAGTCGAAAGACGCTGTGAGCTCCAAGTCAACGCAGAGTCCGCCAACCGCTCCGGCCGCTGATCCGCTCCGCGAAGATCTGAGTACAGGCCAGCCAGGGTGGGTTTAAATAGTCTCGGGCGCAGCCTAGCAGCGGAAAGGGCGGAGCTTCACTCCTCCTTTCCATCAGTCACCCCCAACTTTCCCCGGCTACACCTCGTAGGAAACTGTTCTCCTGCTTTGATTTCATGCGCCACCTTTGGGACAATCTAAGAACTTACAAGTTTTCTTGGCCAGATATATTAGGAATTGTATGCACTGAAACACTGAAAACCAACTAGTGGTTCTGTGGTTCCCACGTTGTGGTTTTGACACCAGCAGCATCCTTGCCACAATCAAACCCCGGAGATCCACAGATCTGCGGTGTAACAATACCTCCCCCTGATCCGGATGCATGGCAGTTTAAGAAGTCTTTCCGTGTAAGGGAAAAGACTTTGAAGAAAAGGTGGAGATATGCGTTGTATAAACATTCTTTTGCTCTGGAACCACGTAGAGACTTGGGAGCCAGTTGGGTGGAGCACTCGTTGGAGGAGGGTGCTCGGGTGAGGAATATCAAGGTGTGGCTCCAGATAATCCAATCATCTAATTAAGATTCCAGTTATGCTCATCTGTTTTAAAATTCCGTTTGGGTAAATTCTTTTAGTCAGACTGAGAATGGCAAAGCCTCAACCCCAATTTCCAGGGAGGGTTGAGAGCCTCAGGTGGAGTGGATCACCAATAGCCTATGGTTTAACCCGTCATGCCTATAGAATGAGGTCTCCATAAAAACCCAAAAGGACTGGGTTCAGAGAGCTTCTGGATAACACTTCCTGGAAGGTAGTGCACCCCTCCCCACACGCCGGGCCCCGCATTTATTTCTGAACTTTTTGCAAAGTCCGCTAAAATACAACGGCAAATGTAAGTGTTTCCCTGCGTGCTGTGAGCTCTTCCAGCCAATGAATGCAACTAAATCTGGGAGTGGTGGCAACCTGGTTTATAGCCAGTTGCTGAGAAGCACAGGTAAAACAACGTGGGGCTTCCCATTGTTATTAGTGTGGGAGGCCTGTCTGGCGGGACTCGGCCCTTTGGAATCTAAAGCTATGTCCCGGTAGATAGCGTCACCATTGAATTAGAAGACACACATATGTTGAGAATAATCTTTCTGGTCATTTGCTGCATGTCTTATTTACAATATGTAATCAAATTCTTTATCCTGGCCTTATGGCACCTGGGTTGAGAACCATGATTTGAACCAAACATTGGTCTGTCACGTTCTGAGTTTGAAACTTTAGTTTGCCTTTAGCGTTTTGCTATTGCTTTTTCGTTTTCTTTTGTTTCGTTTGGTTTCTAAGTTCTGGGGTATATGTGCAGGATGTGCAGATTTGTTACTAAGGTAAACGTGTGCCATGGTGGTTTGCTGCACCTGTCAACCCATCACCTAGGTATTAAGCCCAGCATGCAGTAGCTGTTTTTCTTAACGCTCTGCCTCCCGAAAGGCCCCAGTGAGTGTTGTTCCCCTTCCTGTGTCCATGTGATCTCATTTTTCAGCTCTCATTATAAGTGAGAATGTGGCGTTTGGTTTTCTTTCCCTGGATTAGTTTGCTGAGCATAATGACCACACATCACCACTGTTTCTGTTTTTTAGTATAAAGAGTAGTATTTTATTGAATAAGATTTGCTCACAGAAAAATAAGCTTAAGTCTACAATGAATGCCAGACTCTACAGCAGAAAGCAATTTTCTCACTTTTCCACACACAATGGTTCCTACTAAGTGAAAAAACTTCATTCACAAATGTACTACTCTGTCTCAAAACATCTCACATAATCATGCACTCGACTAAAGCCATTAGATCAGTTCTTCAGTCAAGTTAAAGAAGTATCCCTCTAATAACTGACTTTTATAATGTTATCAATATCCACTCCCAATCAGTCTGCCATTGTTAATGGTGTACAGCATTACTGAATACAATGGAATTGATGACGCCCATATCCACGGACACACCGTGACTTACGGTGGTTTGATTTATGATTTTTCAACGTTATGATGGGATTATTGGAATATTAGATGCGTTTCTGAGTTACAGTGGGTTTATGAGTATGCGACCCTATACTCCAGAAACAGCTGTATAAGGAAAAACAGGTGTACCTAATAAAAATATGCTTAGTGACTTGGGATAAACCAATAGATGTTCACAACTGATGGAGAGCCGCGAAAGAGAGATAGCGGTAAATAGTTACAATAACACAATTTTCCTGCACCTGTCGAGGATTTCTCCCAAAAAACGCAGAATGTGGGATGCACCTAAGGCATATGAAAGAGAGAGGGCAGAAGGAGTAAGAGAGAAATAGGAGGAAGGAAGGAAGGAAGGAAAGAAAGAAGGAAGGTAGGAAGGAAGGAAGGAAGGAAGGAAGGAAAGAAGGACGAAAGGAAGGAGAAAACACCCGGTGTTACTAAAACCCCCCAAAAAATGGTTTCCCCCTGTGGGTAAGCCTACAATGTGGATGAATCTTGAAAATATTGTGCTACGTGTTGTGTCAGTCATAACAGCTCACCTATTGTGCAATTCCGTTGATAGGAAATGTCCACAATATGGAAATCTATGCATATGGGATTGATCGCAGTAGGTAGTTGCTACCTAGGGCTGAGGGTCAGGGAGAGGGTTTGAGACAGAATGAGGAGTGACTAATGTCTACAGGGTTTTTCTCTGGTCGGGGGTGATAAGACGTTCTACAATGGATTGCGAATTAAAATTGAATGTGCACCACCACAGGTATACTAAAAGCCACTCAATTCATGACTTTTAATGGGGGAATCTTCTGTGGCGCACTCTCATGGAGACCACGGCAGACATAGTGAGAGAGAAAAAGGTGAGTAAATATCTGAAACGGAGGCAGAAAGAGAGAGAATGAGAAGCCCTGTGAATGGAAGGGAGAGCGAAAAGGGAAAATGGTCCTATTTACAAATGACAGATGTGAAACTGGGGTTCACATCAACAGTGTCACTGCCAGGAAGGAGGGTCATGCTAGCCATGTCACCGGTAGTGTGGCCCGCAGGGACGCCGACCTGCTGGAGCGTCGTGCCAGCATGGGCTCTGGCAGCCACGTGGGCCAGCAGGAGGGTCCCGCTGCACAGCTGTGGGGTGAGGATAGACTGGGTGGTGATATCGCCCATTACAGGGGCCTCTTCTGCTGGCAAGAGTGTGACAGTAGCAAGTAGATGGACAAGCCTGCGTGTGAGGACGGAATGCAGGAGGGGCTCTTGTGCGGCTGGGTGTGGGGCCCTCACGGGAACCGTGGAGAAATGGCCAGGTAACTGCGTCATGTGGGCTAGTAGATTGGCCAGGGCTTCGAACTGAAGGACAATAACGGGGAGTAGCTGTCAGGCCCTGGGAGTGTCTGAGTGTAAGTGGAGATGGGTTTGGGGTCACTGAGGGATGCGTGGGAGCCATCCCTGTATAGGTACAGGTCATAGGGAGATAGTCTCGTGAGGCCTGTGAGTGTCTAGGGTTGTCCTGGGTGCCTGGGGCTGACTGTGGCAGAAATCTGGGGAAGGCTGGAGAGAAGCTGGGAGACCCAGGAGAGTCCCGGAAGGCAGGGGGTGAAGAGGTGAAAGAAATGGGGGAGGGTTGCAGTAAGGTCCGTGAGTTTGTAGGTGATTCCTGGGTGCGGGAAGCTGACTCCAGGTGAAATCTGGAGATGGTCGGAGTGTAGCTGAGAGAGACAGAAGAGTCCTTGAGGGCTGGGGGTGAGAACATGAGGGAGACTGGGGAGTAAGTCAGTGAAATTCGTGAGTTCGGTGGTGTATCGTGGGTGCCTGGAACTGACTCCAGCTGGAATCTAGCGAAGTTTGGACAGTAGCTGAAAGAGACACAGGAGTCCCTGTGGGCTGAGGGCAAAGACCTGAGAGAGACCAGGGAGGACCTCAGTGAAGTCTGTGAGTCTGTAGGTGATTCCGGAGTGTGGGAGGCTGACTCCCGCTGAAATCTGGGCGTGGTGGGAGAGTAGCTGGGGCAGACAGGAGAGTCCCAGGGGGCTGGGGGTGAAGACATGACAGAGACTGGGGAGTAACTCAGCGAAACTGCTGAGTTTGGTGGTGATACCTGGGTGTCTGGAACTGACTCCCGCTGAAATCTGGGCATGGTTGGAGAGTAGCTGGGACACACAGGAGAGCCCCTGAGGGCTGGGGGTGAAGACATGAGAGAGACCGGGGAGTACCTCAGTGAAACTGGTGAGTTTGGTGGTGACTCCGAGTGCCTGGGACTGACTCCAGCTGAAATGTGTGCGTGGTTGGAGAGTAGCTGGGACAGACAGGAGAGTCCCTGAGGGCTGGTGAAGACATGAGAGAGACTGGAGAGTAAGTGAGTGAAATTGGTGAGTTTGGTGGTGCTTCTTGGGTGCCTGGAACTGACTCCTGCTGAAGTGTGGGCGTGGTTGGAGAGTAGCTGGGACACACAGGAGAGTCCCTGAGGGTTGGAGATAAAGACGTGCTAGAGACTGAGGAGTAACTGAGTGAAATTGGGGAGTTTGGTGGTGATTCCGGGGTGCCTGGAGCTGACTGCAGCTGAAATGTGGGCGTGGTTGGAGAGTAGCTGGGACAGACGGGAGAGTCCCTGAGGGATGGTGAAGACATGAGAGAGACTGGGGAGTAACGCAGTGAAATTGGTGAGTTTGGTGGTGATTTCTGGGTGCCTGCAACGGACTCCCGCTGAAGTGTGGGCGTGTTTGGAGAGTAGCTGGGACAGACAGGCGAGTCCCTGAGGGTTGGAGATAAAGACGTGCTAGAGACTGGGGAGTAACTCAGTGAAAGTGGTGGGCTTGGTGGTGATCCCTGGGTTCCTGGAACTGAGCCGCGCTGAAATGTGGGCGTGGTTGGAGAGTAGCTGGGACAGACTGGAGGGTCTGTAAGGGCTGGGGGTGAAGACGTGAGAGAGACTGGCGAGGATGTCACTGAGGTCTGTGAGTTTGTAGGTGTTTCTGGGGTGTGGGGTAGAGACTCCCGCTGAAATCTGGGCGTAGTTGGAGAGTAGCTGGGACAGACAGGAGAGTCATGGGTGGCTGGGGGTGAGCTGCTGGATGATGGCAGTAAGAACATATGGTATATTATTGATGAATGAGGTGACTGTGAAGAATCTCCAGAGGAGGACACGGGAGAACACAATGACATGAGTGACTGTCCTGCTTGGTTAGGAAAGGGAAACGTAAAGTTGTGGAATTCTGTTGATGATGGATGTGAGAGTGGTGAAGCCCTGCGGGGTGATGTAGAGTACTTCCACATCCCTGGTGAGGAGCTGCCCCTTGGGTCTGAGTTTCTGGGAGGGGAGAGGGAGAAGCTGGGTGAGGCAGGCATGAATCTTGAGGAGTCAGGGCTGGGGGACCGCTCATATTCTCCCGAGACCTGTGAGTCTCTGGGGGACTCCTGGGTGCATGGGGCTGACTCCTGCAGGAAGCTGGGGATGGCTGGAGAGTAACTGGGAGCCACAGGAGAGTCCCTGAGGCCTGGGGGTGAAGAGATGAAAGACACAGGGGTGGAGCACCGTGAGGCTCGTGAGTTTGTAGGTGATTCCCGGGTGTGGGGGGCTGACTCCAGCTGCAATCTGGGGTTGTTTGGAGAGTAGCTGGGAGACACAGGAGATCCCCCGAGAGCTGGGGGTGAGCTGCTGGGTGATGGCAGTAAGAACATGTGGTATATTATTGATGAACGTGGGGACTCTGAGGAATCCTCAGAGGAGGACACGGGAGAGCCCAATGGCTTCATTGATTGCCCATCACGGTGAGGACAGGGAAATGGGAGCTTGTGGGATTCTGGTGATGACAGAGGTGAGTGTGGTGAAGCCCTAGGGGATGGTGAATGGTAGCTCCGGATCCCTGGAGAGGAGCTTCCCCTGAAGCCTGAGTTTCTGAGAGGGGAGAGGGAGAAACTGGGTGAGGCTCGCATGGACCTTGGGGAGTCCGTGCTGGGGGACCGTTCATAAGAAGAGCCGGACAAGACCCTACTGTTCTTAGGTGCAGACATGATTAGGAAACCTGCAGCTCCCAGGGGCCCCTACTAATTTTCTAACTCGCAGAAGGAAGGAGTGTGTGTGCGTGTGTGTGTGTGTGCGGTGTGAGGTATGTGCCCCTTAAGAAAATGGAAATCAACCAACCAATGAGACAGACAGACAGACAGACAGACAGACAGACAAAGATTCACTTGCCCAAGTGTTCTGTCCTGTCCTCTGAATCCGCTTCCAAGTCGCAAGACGCTGTGAGCTCCAAGTCAACGCAGAGTCCGCCAACCGCTCCGGCCGCTGATCCGCTCCGCGAAGATCTGAGTACAGGCCAGCCAGGGTGGGTTTAAATAGTCTCGGGCGCAGCCTAGCAGCGGAAAGGGCGGAGCTTCACTCCTCCTTTCCATCAGTCACCCCCAACTTTCCCAGGCTACACCTCGTAGGAAACTGTTCTCCTGCTTTGATTTCATGCGCCACCTTTGGGACAATCTAAGAACTTACAAGTTTTCTTGGCCAGATATATTAGGAATTGTATGCACTGAAACACTGAAAACCAACTAGTGGTTCTGTGGTTCCCACGTTGTGGTTTTGACACCAGCAGCATCCTTGCCACAATCAAACCCCGGAGATCCACAGATCTGCGGTGTAACAATACCTCCCCCTGATCCGGATGCATGGCAGTTTAAGAAGTCTTTCCGTGTAAGGGAAAAGACTTTGAAGAAAAGGTGGAGATATGCGTTGTATAAACATTCTTTTGCTCTGGAACCACGTAGAGACTTGGGAGCCAGTTGGGTGGAGCACTCGTTGGAGGAGGGTGCTCGGGTGAGGAATATCAAGGTGTGGCTCCAGATAATCCAATCATCTAATTAAGATTCCAGTTATGCTCATCTGTTTTAAAATTCCGTTTGGGTAAATTCTTTTAGTCAGACTGAGAATGGCAAAGCCTCAACCCCAATTTCCAGGGAGGGTTGAGAGCCTCAGGTGGAGTGGATCACCAATAGCCTATGGTTTAACCCGTCATGCCTATAGAATGAGGTCTCCATAAAAACCCAAAAGGACTGGGTTCAGAGAGCTTCTGGATAACACTTCCTGGAAGGTAGTGCACCCCTCCCCACACGCCGGGCCCCGCATTTATTTCTGAACTTTTTGCAAAGTCCGCTAAAATACAACGGCAAATGTAAGTGTTTCCCTGCGTGCTGTGAGCTCTTCCAGCCAATGAATGCAACTAAATCTGGGAGTGGTGGCAACCTGGTTTATAGCCAGTTGCTGAGAAGCACAGGTAAAACAACGTGGGGCTTCCCATTGTTATTAGTGTGGGAGGCCTGTCTGGCGGGACTCGGCCCTTTGGAATCTAAAGCTATGTCCCGGTAGATAGCGTCACCATTGAATTAGAAGACACACATATGTTGAGAATAATCTTTCTGGTCATTTGCTGCATGTCTTATTTACAATATGTAATCAAATTCTTTATCCTGGCCTTATGGCACCTGGGTTGAGAACCATGATTTGAACCAAACATTGGTCTGTCACGTTCTGAGTTTGAAACTTTAGTTTGCCTTTAGCGTTTTGCTATTGCTTTTTCGTTTTCTTTTGTTTCGTTTCGTTTCTAAGTTCTGGGGTATATGTGCAGGATGTGCAGATTTGTTACTAAGGTAAACGTGTGCCATGGTGGTTTGCTGCACCTGTCAACCCATCACCTAGGTATTAAGCCCAGCATGCAGTAGCTGTTTTTCTTAACGCTCTGCCTCCCGAAAGGCCCCAGTGAGTGTTGTTCCCCTTCCTGTGTCCATGTGATCTCATTTTTCAGCTCTCATTATAAGTGAGAATGTGGCGTTTGGTTTTCTTTCCCTGGATTAGTTTGCTGAGCATAATGACCACACATCACCACTGTTTCTGTTTTTTAGTATAAAGAGTAGTATTTTATTGAATAAGATTTGCTCACAGAAAAATAAGCTTAAGTCTACAATGAATGCCAGACTCTACAGCAGAAAGCAATTTTCTCACTTTTCCACACACAATGGTTCCTACTAAGTGAAAAAACTTCATTCACAAATGTACTACTCTGTCTCAAAACATCTCACATAATCATGCACTCGACTAAAGCCATTAGATCAGTTCTTCAGTCAAGTTAAAGAAGTATCCCTCTAATAACTGACTTTTATAATGTTATCAATATCCACTCCCAATCAGTCTGCCATTGTTAATGGTGTACAGCATTACTGAATACAATGGAATTGATGACGCCCATATCCACGGACACACCGTGACTTACGGTGGTTTGATTTATGATTTTTCAACGTTATGATGGGATTATTGGAATATTAGATGCGTTTCTGAGTTACAGTGGGTTTATGAGTATGCGACCCTATACTCCAGAAACAGCTGTATAAGGAAAAACAGGTGTACCTAATAAAAATATGCTTAGTGACTTGGGATAAACCAATAGATGTTCACAACTGATGGAGAGCCGTGAAAGAGAGATAGCGGTAAATAGTTACAATAACACAATTTTCCTGCACCTGTCGAGGATTTCTCCCAAAAAACGCAGAATGTGGGATGCACCTAAGGCATATGAAAGAGAGAGGGCAGAAGGAGTAAGAGAGAAATAGGAGGAAGGAAGGAAGGAAGGAAAGAAAGAAGGAAGGTAGGAAGGAAGGAAGGAAGGAAGGAAGGAAGGAAGGAAAGAAGGACGAAAGGAAGGAGAAAACACCCGGTGTTACTAAAACCCCCCAAAAAATGGTTTCCCCCTGTGGGTAAGCCTACAATGTGGATGAATCTTGAAAATATTGTGCTACGTGTTGTGTCAGTCATAACAGCTCACCTATTGTGCAATTCCGTTGATAGGAAATGTCCACAATATGGAAATCTATGCATATGGGATTGATCGCAGTAGGTAGTTGCTACCTAGGGCTGAGGGTCAGGGAGAGGGTTTGAGACAGAATGAGGAGTGACTAATGTCTACAGGGTTTTTCTCTGGTCGGGGGTGATAAGACGTTCTACAATGGATTGCGAATTAAAATTGAATGTGCACCACCACAGGTATACTAAAAGCCACTCAATTCATGACTTTTAATGGGGGAATCTTCTGTGGCGCACTCTCATGGAGACCACGGCAGACATAGTGAGAGAGAAAAAGGTGAGTAAATATCTGAAACGGAGGCAGAAAGAGAGAGAATGAGAAGCCCTGTGAATGGAAGGGAGAGCGAAAAGGGAAAATGGTCCTATTTACAAATGACAGATGTGAAACTGGGGTTCACATCAACAGTGTCACTGCCAGGAAGGAGGGTCATGCTAGCCATGTCACCGGTAGTGTGGCCCGCAGGGACGCCGACCTGCTGGAGCGTCGTGCCAGCATGGGCTCTGGCAGCCACGTGGGCCAGCAGGAGGGTCCCGCTGCACAGCTGTGGGGTGAGGATAGACTGGGTGGTGATATCGCCCATTACAGGGGCCTCTTCTGCTGGCAAGAGTGTGACAGTAGCAAGTAGATGGACAAGCCTGCGTGTGAGGACGGAATGCAGGAGGGGCTCTTGTGCGGCTGGGTGTGGGGCCCTCACGGGAACCGTGGAGAAATGGCCAGGTAACTGCGTCATGTGGGCTAGTAGATTGGCCAGGGCTTCGAACTGAAGGACAATAACGGGGAGTAGCTGTCAGGCCCTGGGAGTGTCTGAGTGTAAGTGGAGATGGGTTTGGGGTCACTGAGGGATGCGTGGGAGCCATCCCTGTATAGGTACAGGTCATAGGGAGATAGTCTCGTGAGGCCTGTGAGTGTCTAGGGTTGTCCTGGGTGCCTGGGGCTGACTGTGGCAGAAATCTGGGGAAGGCTGGAGAGAAGCTGGGAGACCCAGGAGAGTCCCGGAAGGCAGGGGGTGAAGAGGTGAAAGAAATGGGGGAGGGTTGCAGTAAGGTCCGTGAGTTTGTAGGTGATTCCTGGGTGCGGGAAGCTGACTCCAGGTGAAATCTGGAGATGGTCGGAGTGTAGCTGAGAGAGACAGAAGAGTCCTTGAGGGCTGGGGGTGAGAACATGAGGGAGACTGGGGAGTAAGTCAGTGAAATTCGTGAGTTCGGTGGTGTATCGTGGGTGCCTGGAACTGACTCCAGCTGGAATCTAGCGAAGTTTGGACAGTAGCTGAAAGAGACACAGGAGTCCCTGTGGGCTGAGGGCAAAGACCTGAGAGAGACCAGGGAGGACCTCAGTGAAGTCTGTGAGTCTGTAGGTGATTCCGGAGTGTGGGAGGCTGACTCCCGCTGAAATCTGGGCGTGGTGGGAGAGTAGCTGGGGCAGACAGGAGAGTCCCAGGGGGCTGGGGGTGAAGACATGACAGAGACTGGGGAGTAACTCAGCGAAACTGCTGAGTTTGGTGGTGATACCTGGGTGTCTGGAACTGACTCCCGCTGAAATCTGGGCATGGTTGGAGAGTAGCTGGGACACACAGGAGAGTCCCTGAGGGCTGGGGGTGAAGACATGAGAGAGACCGGGGAGTACCTCAGTGAAACTGGTGAGTTTGGTGGTGACTCCGGGGTGCCTGGGACTGACTCCAGCTGAAATGTGTGCGTGGTTGGAGAGTAGCTGGGACAGACAGGAGAGTCCCTGAGGGCTGGTGAAGACATGAGAGAGACTGGAGAGTAAGTGAGCGAAATTGGTGAGTTTGGTGGTGCTTCCTGGGTGCCTGGAACTGACTCCCGCTGAAGTGTGGGCGTGGTTGGAGAGTAGCTGGGACACACAGGAGAGTCCCTGAGGGTTGGAGATAAAGACGTGCTAGAGACTGAGGAGTAACTGAGTGAAATTGGGGAGTTTGGTGGTGATTCCGGGGTGCCTGGAGCTGACTGCAGCTGAAATGTGGGCGTGGTTGGAGAGTAGCTGGGACAGACGGGAGAGTCCCTGAGGGATGGTGAAGACATGAGAGAGACTGGGGAGTAACGCAGTGAAATTGGTGAGTTTGGTGGTGATTTCTGGGTGCCTGCAACGGACTCCCGCTGAAGTGTGGGCGTGTTTGGAGAGTAGCTGGGACAGACAGGCGAGTCCCTGAGGGTTGGAGATAAAGACGTGCTAGAGACTGGGGAGTAACTCAGTGAAAGTGGTGGGCTTGGTGGTGATCCCTGGGTTCCTGGAACTGAGCCGCGCTGAAATGTGGGCGTGGTTGGAGAGTAGCTGGGACAGACTGGAGGGTCTGTAAGGGCTGGGGGTGAAGACGTGAGAGAGACTGGCGAGGATGTCACTGAGGTCTGTGAGTTTGTAGGTGTTTCTGGGGTGTGGGGTAGAGACTCCCGCTGAAATCTGGGCGTAGTTGGAGAGTAGCTGGGACAGACAGGAGAGTCATGGGTGGCTGGGGGTGAGCTGCTGGATGATGGCAGTAAGAACATATGGTATATTATTGATGAATGAGGTGACTGTGAAGAATCTCCAGAGGAGGACACGGGAGAACACAATGACATGAGTGACTGTCCTGCTTGGTTAGGAAAGGGAAACGTAAAGTTGTGGAATTCTGTTGATGATGGATGTGAGAGTGGTGAAGCCCTGCGGGGTGATGTAGAGTACTTCCACATCCCTGGTGAGGAGCTGCCCCTTGGGTCTGAGTTTCTGGGAGGGGAGAGGGAGAAGCTGGGTGAGGCAGGCATGAATCTTGAGGAGTCAGGGCTGGGGGACCGCTCATATTCTCCCGAGACCTGTGAGTCTCTGGGGGACTCCTGGGTGCATGGGGCTGACTCCCGCAGGAAGCTGGGGATGGCTGGAGAGTAACTGGGAGCCACAGGAGAGTCCCTGAGGCCTGGGGGTGAAGAGATGAAAGACACAGGGGTGGAGCACCGTGAGGCTCGTGAGTTTGTAGGTGATTCCCGGGTGTGGGGGGCTGACTCCAGCTGCAATCTGGGGTTGTTTGGAGAGTAGCTGGGAGACACAGGAGATCCCCCGAGAGCTGGGGGTGAGCTGCTGGGTGATGGCAGTAAGAACATGTGGTATATTATTGATGAACGTGGGGACTCTGAGGAATCCTCAGAGGAGGACACGGGAGAGCCCAATGGCTTCATTGATTGCCCATCACGGTGAGGACAGGGAAATGGGAGCTTGTGGGATTCTGGTGATGACAGAGGTGAGTGTGGTGAAGCCCTAGGGGATGGTGAATGGTAGCTCCGGATCCCTGGAGAGGAGCTTCCCCTGAAGCCTGAGTTTCTGAGAGGGGAGAGGGAGAAACTGGGTGAGGCTCGCATGGACCTTGGGGAGTCCGTGCTGGGGGACCGTTCATAAGAAGAGCCGGACAAGACCCTACTGTTCTTAGGTGCAGACATGATTAGGAAACCTGCAGCTCCCAGGGGCCCCTACTAATTTTCTAACTCGCAGAAGGAAGGAGTGTGTGTGCGTGTGTGTGTGTGTGCGGTGTGAGGTATGTGCCCCTTAAGAAAATGGAAATCAACCAACCAATGAGACAGACAGACAGACAGACAGACAGACAGACAGACAGAGGTTCACTTGCCCAAGTGTTCTGTCCTGTCCTCTGAATCCGCTTCCAAGTCGCAAGACGCTGTGAGCTCCAAGTCCACGCAGAGTCCGCCAAACGCTCCGGCCGCTGATCCGCTCCGCGAAGATCTGAGTACAGGCCAGCTAGGGTGGGTTTAAATAGCCTCGGGCGCAGCCTAGCAGCGGAAAGGGCGGAGCTTCACTCCTCCTTTCCATCAGTCACCCCCAACTTTCCCAGGCTACACCTCGTAGGAAACTGTTCTCCTGCTTTGATTTCATGCGCCACCTTAGGGACAATCTAAGAACTTACAAGTTTTCTTGGCCAGATATGTTAGGAATTGTATGCACGGAAACACTGAAAACCAACTAATGGTTCTGTGGTTCCCACGTTGTGGTTTTGACACCAGCAGCATCCTTGCCACAATCAAACCCCGGAGATCCACAGATCTGCGTTGTAACAAGACCTCCCCCTGACCCTGATGCATGGCAGTTTAAGAAGTCTTTCCGTGTAAGCGAAAAGACTTTGAAGAAAAGGTGGAGATATGCGTTGTATAAACATTCTTTTGCTCTGGAACCACGTAGAGACTTGGGAGCCAGTTGGGTGGAGCATTCGTTGGATGAGGGTGCTCGTGTTACGAATACCAAGGTGTGGTTCCAGATAATCCAATCATCTAATTAAGATTCCAGTTATGCTCATCTGTTTTAAAATTCCGTTTGGGTAAATTCTTTTAGTCAGACTGAGAATGGCAAAGCCTCAACCCCAACTTCCAGGGAGGGTTGGGAGCCTCAGGTGGAGTTGATCACCAATAGCGTATGGTTTAACCCATCATGCCTATAGAATGAGGTCTCCATTAAAAACCCAAAAGGACTGGGATGAGAGAGCTTCTGGATAACACTTCCTGGAAGGTAGTGCGCCCCTCCCCACATGCCGGGCCCCACATTAATTTCTGAACTTTTTGCCATGTCCGCTAAAATACAACGGCAAATGTAAGTGTTTCCCTGTGTGCTGTGAGCTCTTCCAGCAAATGAATGCAACTAAATCTGGGAGTGGTGGCAGCCTGATTTATAGCCAGTTGCTGAGAAGCACAGGTAAAACCACGTAGGGCTTCCCATTGTTATTAGTGTGGGAGGCCAGTGTGGCGGGACTCGGCCCTTTGGAATCTAATGCTATGTCCCGGTAGATAGCGTCACCATTGAATTAGAAGACACACATATGTTGAGAATAATCTTTCTGGTCATTTGCTGCATGTCTTATTTACAATATGTAATCAAATTCTTTATCCTGACCTTATGGCACCTGGGTTGAGAACCATGATTTGAACCAAACATTGGTCTGTCACGTTCTGAGTTTGAAACTTTCTTTTGCCTTTAGCGTTTTGCTATTGCTTTTTCGTTTTCTTTTGTTTCGTTTCGTTTCTAAGTTCTGGGGTATATGTGCAGGATGTGCAGATTTGTTACTAAGGTAAACGTGTGCCATGGTGGTTTGCTGCACCTGTCAACCCATCACCTAGGTATTAAGCCCAGCATGCAGTAGCTGTTTTTCTTAACGCTCTGCCTCCCGAAAGGCCCCATTGTGTGTTGTTCCCCTTCCTGTGTCCATGTGATCTCCTTTTTCAGCTCCCATTATAAGTGAGAATGTGGCGTTTGGTTTTCTTTCCCTGGATTAGTTTGCTGAGGATAATGACCACACATCACCACTGTTTTTGTTTTTTAGTATAAAGAGTAGTATTTTATTGAATAAGATTTGCTCCCAGAAAAATAAGCTTAAATCTACAATGAATGCCAGACTCTACAGCAGAAAGCAATTTTCTCACTTTTCCACACACAATGGTGCCTACTAAGTGAAAAAAAGCCATAAAATTTCATTCACAAATGTACTACTCTGTCTCAAAACATCTCACATAATCATGCACTCGACTAAAGCCATTAGATCAGTTCTTCAGTCAGGTTAAAGAAGTATCCCTCTAATAACTGACTTTTATAATGCTATCAATATCCACTCCCAATCAGTCTGCCATTGTTAATGGTGTACAGCATTACTGAATACAATGGAATTGATGACGCCCATATCCACGGACAAACCGTGACTTATGATGGTTTGATTTATGATTTTTCAACGTTATGATGGGTTTATTGGAATATTAGATGCGTTTCTGAGTTACACTGGGTTTATGAGTACGCGACCCTAGACTCCAGAAACAGCTGTATAAGGAAAAACAGGTGTACCTAATAAACATATGCTTAGTGACTTGGGATAAACCAATAGATGTTCACAACTGATGGAGAGCCGTGAAAGAGAGATAGCGGTAAATAGTTACAATAACACAATTTTCCTGCACCTGTCGAGGATTTCCCCAAAAAAACGCAGAATGTGGGATGCACCTAAGGCATATGAAAGAGAGAGGGCAGAAGGAGTAAGAGAGAAATAGGAGGAAGGAAGGAAGGAAAGAGAGATGGTAGGAAGGAAGGAAGGAAGGAAGGAAGGAAGGTAGGAAGGTAGGAAGGAAGGAAGGAAGGAAAGAAGGACGAAAGGAAGGAGAAAACACCCGGTGTTACTAAAACCCCCCCAAAAAATGGTTTCCCCCCGTGGGTAAGCCTACAATGTGGATGAATCTTGAAAATATTGTGCTACGTGTTATGTCAGTCATAAGAGCTCACCTATTGTGCAATTCCGTTGATAGGAAATGTCCACAATATGGAAATCTATGCGTATGGGATTGATCACACTAGGTAGTTGCTACCTAGGGCTGAGGGCCAGGGAGGGGGTTTGAGACAGAATGAGGAGTGACTAATGTCTACAGGGTTTTTCTCTGGTCGGGGGTGATAAGACGTTCTACAATGGATTGCGAATTATAATTGAATGTGCACAACCACAGGTATACTAAAAGTCACTCAATTCATGACTTTTAATGGGGGAATCTTACGTGGCGCACTCTCATGGAGACCACGGCAGACATAGTGAGAGAGAAAAAGGTGAGTAAATATCTGAAACGGAGGCAGAAAGAGAGAGAATGAGAAGCCCTGTGAATGGAAGGGAGAGCGAAAAGGGAAAATGGTCCTATTTACAAATGACAGATGTGAAACTGGGGTTCACATCAACAGTGTCACTGCCAGGAAGGAGGGTCATGCTAGCCATGTCACCGGTAGTGTGGCCCGCAGGGACGCCGACCTGCTGGAGCGTCGTGCCAGCATGGGCTCTGGCAGCCACGTGGGCCAGCAGGAGGGTCCCGCTGCACAGCTGTGGGGTGAGGATAGACTGGGTGGTGATATCGCCCATTACAGGGGCCTCTTCTGCTGGCAAGAGTGTGACAGTAGCAAGTAGATGGACAAGCCTGCGTGTGAGGACGGAATGCAGGAGGGGCTCTTGTGCGGCTGGGTGTGGGGCCCTCACGGGAACCGTGGAGAAATGGCCAGGTAACTGCGTCATGTGGGCTAGTAGATTGGCCAGGGCTTCGAACTGAAGGACAATAACGGGGAGTAGCTGTCAGGCCCTGGGAGTGTCTGAGTGTAAGTGGAGATGGGTTTGGGGTCACTGAGGGATGCGTGGGAGCCATCCCTGTATAGGTACAGGTCATAGGGAGATAGTCTCGTGAGGCCTGTGAGTGTCTAGGGTTGTCCTGGGTGCCTGGGGCTGACTGTGGCAGAAATCTGGGGAAGGCTGGAGAGAAGCTGGGAGACCCAGGAGAGTCCCGGAAGGCAGGGGGTGAAGAGGTGAAAGAAATGGGGGAGGGTTGCAGTAAGGTCCGTGAGTTTGTAGGTGATTCCTGGGTGCAGGAAGCTGACTCCAGGTGAAATCTGGAGATGGTCGGAGTGTAGCTGAGAGAGACAGAAGAGTCCTTGAGGGCTGGGGGTGAGAACATGAGGGAGACTGGGGAGTAAGTCAGTGAAATTCGTGAGTTCGGTGGTGTATCGTGGGTGCCTGGAACTGACTCCAGCTGGAATCTAGCGAAGTTTGGACAGTAGCTGAAAGAGACACAGGAGTCCCTGTGGGCTGAGGGCAAAGACCTGAGAGAGACCAGGGAGGACCTCAGTGAAGTCTGTGAGTCTGTAGGTGATTCCGGAGTGTGGGAGGCTGACTCCCGCTGAAATCTGGGTGTGGTGGGAGAGTAGCTGGGGCAGACAGGAGAGTCCCAGGGGGCTGGGGGTGAAGACATGACAGAGACTGGGGAGTAACTCAGCGAAACTGCTGAGTTTGGTGGTGATACCTGGGTGTCTGGAACTGACTCCCGCTGAAATCTGGGCATGGTTGGAGAGTAGCTGGGACACACAGGAGAGCCCCTGAGGGCTGGGGGTGAAGACATGAGAGAGACCGGGGAGTACCTCAGTGAAACTGGTGAGTTTGGTGGTGACTCCGAGGTGCCTGGGACTGACTCCAGCTGAAATGTGTGCGTGGTTGGAGAGTAGCTGGGACAGACAGGAGAGTCCCTGAGGGCTGGTGAAGACATGAGAGAGACTGGAGAGTAAGTGAGTGAAATTGGTGAGTTTGGTGGTGCTTCTTGGGTGCCTGGAACTGACTCCCGCTGAAGTGTGGGCGTGGTTGGAGAGTAGCTGGGACACACAGGAGAGTCCCTGAGGGTTGGAGATAAAGACGTGCTAGAGACTGAGGAGTAACTGAGTGAAATTGGGGAGTTTGGTGGTGATTCCGGGGTGCCTGGAGCTGACTGCAGCTGAAATGTGGGCGTGGTTGGAGAGTAGCTGGGACAGACGGGAGAGTCCCTGAGGGATGGTGAAGACATGAGAGAGACTGGGGAGTAACGCAGTGAAATTGGTGAGTTTGGTGGTGATTTCTGGGTGCCTGCAACGGACTCCCGCTGAAGTGTGGGCGTGTTTGGAGAGTAGCTGGGACAGACAGGCGAGTCCCTGAGGGTTGGAGATAAAGACGTGCTAGAGACTGGGGAGTAACTCAGTGAAAGTGGTGGGCTTGGTGGTGATCCCTGGGTTCCTGGAACTGAGCCGCGCTGAAATGTGGGCGTGGTTGGAGAGTAGCTGGGACAGACTGGAGGGTCTGTAAGGGCTGGGGGTGAAGACGTGAGAGAGACTGGCGAGGATGTCACTGAGGTCTGTGAGTTTGTAGGTGTTTCTGGGGTGTGGGGTAGAGACTCCCGCTGAAATCTGGGCGTAGTTGGAGAGTAGCTGGGACAGACAGGAGAGTCATGGGTGGCTGGGGGTGAGCTGCTGGATGATGGCAGTAAGAACATATGGTATATTATTGATGAATGAGGTGACTGTGAAGAATCTCCAGAGGAGGACACGGGAGAACACAATGACATGAGTGACTGTCCTGCTTGGTTAGGAAAGGGAAACGTAAAGTTGTGGAATTCTGTTGATGATGGATGTGAGAGTGGTGAAGCCCTGCGGGGTGATGTAGAGTACTTCCACATCCCTGGTGAGGAGCTGCCCCTTGGGTCTGAGTTTCTGGGAGGGGAGAGGGAGAAGCTGGGTGAGGCAGGCATGAATCTTGAGGAGTCAGGGCTGGGGGACCGCTCATATTCTCCCGAGACCTGTGAGTCTCTGGGGGACTCCTGGGTGCATGGGGCTGACTCCCGCAGGAAGCTGGGGATGGCTGGAGAGTAACTGGGAGCCACAGGAGAGTCCCTGAGGCCTGGGGGTGAAGAGATGAAAGACACAGGGGTGGAGCACCGTGAGGCTCGTGAGTCTGTAGGTGATTCCCGGGTGTGGGGGGCTGACTCCAGCTGCAATCTGGGGTTGTTTGGAGAGTAGCTGGGAGACACAGGAGATCCCCCGAGAGCTGGGGGTGAGCTGCTGGGTGATGGCAGTAAGAACATGTGGTATATTATTGATGAACGTGGGGACTCTGAGGAATCCTCAGAGGAGGACACGGGAGAGCCCAATGGCTTCATTGATTGCCCATCACGGTGAGGACAGGGAAATGGGAGCTTGTGGGATTCTGGTGATGACAGAGGTGAGTGTGGTGAAGCCCTAGGGGATGGTGAATGGTAGCTCCGGATCCCTGGAGAGGAGCTTCCCCTGAAGCCTGAGTTTCTGAGAGGGGAGAGGGAGAAACTGGGTGAGGCTCGCATGGACCTTGGGGAGTCCGTGCTGGGGGACCGTTCATAAGAAGAGCCGGACAAGACCCTACTGTTCTTAGGTGCAGACATGATTAGGAAACCTGCAGCTCCCAGGGGCCCCTACTAATTTTCTAACTCGCAGAAGGAAGGAGTGTGTGTGCGTGTGTGTGTGTGTGCGGTGTGAGGTATGTGCCCCTTAAGAAAATGGAAATCAACCAACCAATGAGACAGACAGACAGACAGACAGACAGACAGACAGACAGAGGTTCACTTGCCCAAGTGTTCTGTCCTGTCCTCTGAATCCGCTTCCAAGTCGCAAGACGCTGTGAGCTCCAAGTCCACGCAGAGTCCGCCAAACGCTCCGGCCGCTGATCCGCTCCGCGAAGATCTGAGTACAGGCCAGCTAGGGTGGGTTTAAATAGCCTCGGGCGCAGCCTAGCAGCGGAAAGGGCGGAGCTTCACTCCTCCTTTCCATCAGTCACCCCCAACTTTCCCAGGCTACACCTCGTAGGAAACTGTTCTCCTGCTTTGATTTCATGCGCCACCTTTGGGACAATCTAAGAACTTACAAGTTTTCTTGGCCAGATATATTAGGAATTGTATGCACTGAAACACTGAAAACCAACTAGTGGTTCTGTGGTTCCCACGTTGTGGTTTTGACACCAGCAGCATCCTTGCCACAATCAAACCCCGGAGATCCACAGATCTGCGGTGTAACAATACCTCCCCCTGATCCGGATGCATGGCAGTTTAAGAAGTCTTTCCGTGTAAGGGAAAAGACTTTGAAGAAAAGGTGGAGATATGCGTTGTATAAACATTCTTTTGCTCTGGAACCACGTAGAGACTTGGGAGCCAGTTGGGTGGAGCACTCGTTGGAGGAGGGTGCTCGGGTTAGGAATATCAAGGTGTGGCTCCAGATAATCCAATCATCTAATTAAGATTCCAGTTATGCTCATCTGTTTTAAAATTCCGTTTGGGTAAATTCTTTTAGTCAGACTGAGAATGGCAAAGCCTCAACCCCAATTTCCAGGGAGGGTTGAGAGCCTCAGGTGGAGTGGATCACCAATAGCCTATGGTTTAACCCGTCATGCCTATAGAATGAGGTCTCCATAAAAACCCAAAAGGACTGGGTTCAGAGAGCTTCTGGATAACACTTCCTGGAAGGTAGTGCACCCCTCCCCACACGCCGGGCCCCGCATTTATTTCTGAACTTTTTGCAAAGTCCGCTAAAATACAACGGCAAATGTAAGTGTTTCCCTGCGTGCTGTGAGCTCTTCCAGCCAATGAATGCAACTAAATCTGGGAGTGGTGGCAACCTGGTTTATAGCCAGTTGCTGAGAAGCACAGGTAAAACAACGTGGGGCTTCCCATTGTTATTAGTGTGGGAGGCCTGTCTGGCGGGACTCGGCCCTTTGGAATCTAAAGCTATGTCCCGGTAGATAGCGTCACCATTGAATTAGAAGACACACATATGTTGAGAATAATCTTTCTGGTCATTTGCTGCATGTCTTATTTACAATATGTAATCAAATTCTTTATCCTGGCCTTATGGCACCTGGGTTGAGAACCATGATTTGAACCAAACATTGGTCTGTCACGTTCTGAGTTTGAAACTTTAGTTTGCCTTTAGCGTTTTGCTATTGCTTTTTCGTTTTCTTTTGTTTCGTTTGGTTTCTAAGTTCTGGGGTATATGTGCAGGATGTGCAGATTTGTTACTAAGGTAAACGTGTGCCATGGTGGTTTGCTGCACCTGTCAACCCATCACCTAGGTATTAAGCCCAGCATGCAGTAGCTGTTTTTCTTAACGCTCTGCCTCCCGAAAGGCCCCAGTGAGTGTTGTTCCCCTTCCTGTGTCCATGTGATCTCATTTTTCAGCTCTCATTATAAGTGAGAATGTGGCGTTTGGTTTTCTTTCCCTGGATTAGTTTGCTGAGCATAATGACCACACATCACCACTGTTTCTGTTTTTTAGTATAAAGAGTAGTATTTTATTGAATAAGATTTGCTCACAGAAAAATAAGCTTAAGTCTACAATGAATGCCAGACTCTACAGCAGAAAGCAATTTTCTCACTTTTCCACACACAATGGTTCCTACTAAGTGAAAAAACTTCATTCACAAATGTACTACTCTGTCTCAAAACATCTCACATAATCATGCACTCGACTAAAGCCATTAGATCAGTTCTTCAGTCAAGTTAAAGAAGTATCCCTCTAATAACTGACTTTTATAATGTTATCAATATCCACTCCCAATCAGTCTGCCATTGTTAATGGTGTACAGCATTACTGAATACAATGGAATTGATGACGCCCATATCCACGGACACACCGTGACTTACGGTGGTTTGATTTATGATTTTTCAACGTTATGATGGGATTATTGGAATATTAGATGCGTTTCTGAGTTACAGTGGGTTTATGAGTATGCGACCCTATACTCCAGAAACAGCTGTATAAGGAAAAACAGGTGTACCTAATAAAAATATGCTTAGTGACTTGGGATAAACCAATAGATGTTCACAACTGATGGAGAGCCGCGAAAGAGAGATAGCGGTAAATAGTTACAATAACACAATTTTCCTGCACCTGTCGAGGATTTCTCCCAAAAAACGCAGAATGTGGGATGCACCTAAGGCATATGAAAGAGAGAGGGCAGAAGGAGTAAGAGAGAAATAGGAGGAAGGAAGGAAGGAAGGAAAGAAAGAAGGAAGGTAGGAAGGAAGGAAGGAAGGAAGGAAGGAAAGAAGGACGAAAGGAAGGAGAAAACACCCGGTGTTACTAAAACCCCCCAAAAAATGGTTTCCCCCTGTGGGTAAGCCTACAATGTGGATGAATCTTGAAAATATTGTGCTACGTGTTGTGTCAGTCATAACAGCTCACCTATTGTGCAATTCCGTTGATAGGAAATGTCCACAATATGGAAATCTATGCATATGGGATTGATCGCAGTAGGTAGTTGCTACCTAGGGCTGAGGGTCAGGGAGAGGGTTTGAGACAGAATGAGGAGTGACTAATGTCTACAGGGTTTTTCTCTGGTCGGGGGTGATAAGACGTTCTACAATGGATTGCGAATTAAAATTGAATGTGCACCACCACAGGTATACTAAAAGCCACTCAATTCATGACTTTTAATGGGGGAATCTTCTGTGGCGCACTCTCATGGAGACCACGGCAGACATAGTGAGAGAGAAAAAGGTGAGTAAATATCTGAAACGGAGGCAGAAAGAGAGAGAATGAGAAGCCCTGTGAATGGAAGGGAGAGCGAAAAGGGAAAATGGTCCTATTTACAAATGACAGATGTGAAACTGGGGTTCACATCAACAGTGTCACTGCCAGGAAGGAGGGTCATGCTAGCCATGTCACCGGTAGTGTGGCCCGCAGGGACGCCGACCTGCTGGAGCGTCGTGCCAGCATGGGCTCTGGCAGCCACGTGGGCCAGCAGGAGGGTCCCGCTGCACAGCTGTGGGGTGAGGATAGACTGGGTGGTGATATCGCCCATTACAGGGGCCTCTTCTGCTGGCAAGAGTGTGACAGTAGCAAGTAGATGGACAAGCCTGCGTGTGAGGACGGAATGCAGGAGGGGCTCTTGTGCGGCTGGGTGTGGGGCCCTCACGGGAACCGTGGAGAAATGGCCAGGTAACTGCGTCATGTGGGCTAGTAGATTGGCCAGGGCTTCGAACTGAAGGACAATAACGGGGAGTAGCTGTCAGGCCCTGGGAGTGTCTGAGTGTAAGTGGAGATGGGTTTGGGGTCACTGAGGGATGCGTGGGAGCCATCCCTGTATAGGTACAGGTCATAGGGAGATAGTCTCGTGAGGCCTGTGAGTGTCTAGGGTTGTCCTGGGTGCCTGGGGCTGACTGTGGCAGAAATCTGGGGAAGGCTGGAGAGAAGCTGGGAGACCCAGGAGAGTCCCGGAAGGCAGGGGGTGAAGAGGTGAAAGAAATGGGGGAGGGTTGCAGTAAGGTCCGTGAGTTTGTAGGTGATTCCTGGGTGCGGGAAGCTGACTCCAGGTGAAATCTGGAGATGGTCGGAGTGTAGCTGAGAGAGACAGAAGAGTCCTTGAGGGCTGGGGGTGAGAACATGAGGGAGACTGGGGAGTAAGTCAGTGAAATTCGTGAGTTCGGTGGTGTATCGTGGGTGCCTGGAACTGACTCCAGCTGGAATCTAGCGAAGTTTGGACAGTAGCTGAAAGAGACACAGGAGTCCCTGTGGGCTGAGGGCAAAGACCTGAGAGAGACCAGGGAGGACCTCAGTGAAGTCTGTGAGTCTGTAGGTGATTCCGGAGTGTGGGAGGCTGACTCCCGCTGAAATCTGGGCGTGGTGGGAGAGTAGCTGGGGCAGACAGGAGAGTCCCAGGGGGCTGGGGGTGAAGACATGACAGAGACTGGGGAGTAACTCAGCGAAACTGCTGAGTTTGGTGGTGATACCTGGGTGTCTGGAACTGACTCCCGCTGAAATCTGGGCATGGTTGGAGAGTAGCTGGGACACACAGGAGAGCCCCTGAGGGCTGGGGGTGAAGACATGAGAGAGACCGGGGAGTACCTCAGTGAAACTGGTGAGTTTGGTGGTGACTCCGAGTGCCTGGGACTGACTCCAGCTGAAATGTGTGCGTGGTTGGAGAGTAGCTGGGACAGACAGGAGAGTCCCTGAGGGCTGGTGAAGACATGAGAGAGACTGGAGAGTAAGTGAGTGAAATTGGTGAGTTTGGTGGTGCTTCTTGGGTGCCTGGAACTGACTCCTGCTGAAGTGTGGGCGTGGTTGGAGAGTAGCTGGGACACACAGGAGAGTCCCTGAGGGTTGGAGATAAAGACGTGCTAGAGACTGAGGAGTAACTGAGTGAAATTGGGGAGTTTGGTGGTGATTCCGGGGTGCCTGGAGCTGACTGCAGCTGAAATGTGGGCGTGGTTGGAGAGTAGCTGGGACAGACGGGAGAGTCCCTGAGGGATGGTGAAGACATGAGAGAGACTGGGGAGTAACGCAGTGAAATTGGTGAGTTTGGTGGTGATTTCTGGGTGCCTGCAACGGACTCCCGCTGAAGTGTGGGCGTGTTTGGAGAGTAGCTGGGACAGACAGGCGAGTCCCTGAGGGTTGGAGATAAAGACGTGCTAGAGACTGGGGAGTAACTCAGTGAAAGTGGTGGGCTTGGTGGTGATCCCTGGGTTCCTGGAACTGAGCCGCGCTGAAATGTGGGCGTGGTTGGAGAGTAGCTGGGACAGACTGGAGGGTCTGTAAGGGCTGGGGGTGAAGACGTGAGAGAGACTGGCGAGGATGTCACTGAGGTCTGTGAGTTTGTAGGTGTTTCTGGGGTGTGGGGTAGAGACTCCCGCTGAAATCTGGGCGTAGTTGGAGAGTAGCTGGGACAGACAGGAGAGTCATGGGTGGCTGGGGGTGAGCTGCTGGATGATGGCAGTAAGAACATATGGTATATTATTGATGAATGAGGTGACTGTGAAGAATCTCCAGAGGAGGACACGGGAGAACACAATGACATGAGTGACTGTCCTGCTTGGTTAGGAAAGGGAAACGTAAAGTTGTGGAATTCTGTTGATGATGGATGTGAGAGTGGTGAAGCCCTGCGGGGTGATGTAGAGTACTTCCACATCCCTGGTGAGGAGCTGCCCCTTGGGTCTGAGTTTCTGGGAGGGGAGAGGGAGAAGCTGGGTGAGGCAGGCATGAATCTTGAGGAGTCAGGGCTGGGGGACCGCTCATATTCTCCCGAGACCTGTGAGTCTCTGGGGGACTCCTGGGTGCATGGGGCTGACTCCTGCAGGAAGCTGGGGATGGCTGGAGAGTAACTGGGAGCCACAGGAGAGTCCCTGAGGCCTGGGGGTGAAGAGATGAAAGACACAGGGGTGGAGCACCGTGAGGCTCGTGAGTTTGTAGGTGATTCCCGGGTGTGGGGGGCTGACTCCAGCTGCAATCTGGGGTTGTTTGGAGAGTAGCTGGGAGACACAGGAGATCCCCCGAGAGCTGGGGGTGAGCTGCTGGGTGATGGCAGTAAGAACATGTGGTATATTATTGATGAACGTGGGGACTCTGAGGAATCCTCAGAGGAGGACACGGGAGAGCCCAATGGCTTCATTGATTGCCCATCACGGTGAGGACAGGGAAATGGGAGCTTGTGGGATTCTGGTGATGACAGAGGTGAGTGTGGTGAAGCCCTAGGGGATGGTGAATGGTAGCTCCGGATCCCTGGAGAGGAGCTTCCCCTGAAGCCTGAGTTTCTGAGAGGGGAGAGGGAGAAACTGGGTGAGGCTCGCATGGACCTTGGGGAGTCCGTGCTGGGGGACCGTTCATAAGAAGAGCCGGACAAGACCCTACTGTTCTTAGGTGCAGACATGATTAGGAAACCTGCAGCTCCCAGGGGCCCCTACTAATTTTCTAACTCGCAGAAGGAAGGAGTGTGTGTGCGTGTGTGTGTGTGTGCGGTGTGAGGTATGTGCCCCTTAAGAAAATGGAAATCAACCAACCAATGAGACAGACAGACAGACAGACAGACAGACAGACAAAGATTCACTTGCCCAAGTGTTCTGTCCTGTCCTCTGAATCCGCTTCCAAGTCGCAAGACGCTGTGAGCTCCAAGTCAACGCAGAGTCCGCCAACCGCTCCGGCCGCTGATCCGCTCCGCGAAGATCTGAGTACAGGCCAGCCAGGGTGGGTTTAAATAGTCTCGGGCGCAGCCTAGCAGCGGAAAGGGCGGAGCTTCACTCCTCCTTTCCATCAGTCACCCCCAACTTTCCCAGGCTACACCTCGTAGGAAACTGTTCTCCTGCTTTGATTTCATGCGCCACCTTTGGGACAATCTAAGAACTTACAAGTTTTCTTGGCCAGATATATTAGGAATTGTATGCACTGAAACACTGAAAACCAACTAGTGGTTCTGTGGTTCCCACGTTGTGGTTTTGACACCAGCAGCATCCTTGCCACAATCAAACCCCGGAGATCCACAGATCTGCGGTGTAACAATACCTCCCCCTGATCCGGATGCATGGCAGTTTAAGAAGTCTTTCCGTGTAAGGGAAAAGACTTTGAAGAAAAGGTGGAGATATGCGTTGTATAAACATTCTTTTGCTCTGGAACCACGTAGAGACTTGGGAGCCAGTTGGGTGGAGCACTCGTTGGAGGAGGGTGCTCGGGTGAGGAATATCAAGGTGTGGCTCCAGATAATCCAATCATCTAATTAAGATTCCAGTTATGCTCATCTGTTTTAAAATTCCGTTTGGGTAAATTCTTTTAGTCAGACTGAGAATGGCAAAGCCTCAACCCCAATTTCCAGGGAGGGTTGAGAGCCTCAGGTGGAGTGGATCACCAATAGCCTATGGTTTAACCCGTCATGCCTATAGAATGAGGTCTCCATAAAAACCCAAAAGGACTGGGTTCAGAGAGCTTCTGGATAACACTTCCTGGAAGGTAGTGCACCCCTCCCCACACGCCGGGCCCCGCATTTATTTCTGAACTTTTTGCAAAGTCCGCTAAAATACAACGGCAAATGTAAGTGTTTCCCTGCGTGCTGTGAGCTCTTCCAGCCAATGAATGCAACTAAATCTGGGAGTGGTGGCAACCTGGTTTATAGCCAGTTGCTGAGAAGCACAGGTAAAACAACGTGGGGCTTCCCATTGTTATTAGTGTGGGAGGCCTGTCTGGCGGGACTCGGCCCTTTGGAATCTAAAGCTATGTCCCGGTAGATAGCGTCACCATTGAATTAGAAGACACACATATGTTGAGAATAATCTTTCTGGTCATTTGCTGCATGTCTTATTTACAATATGTAATCAAATTCTTTATCCTGGCCTTATGGCACCTGGGTTGAGAACCATGATTTGAACCAAACATTGGTCTGTCACGTTCTGAGTTTGAAACTTTAGTTTGCCTTTAGCGTTTTGCTATTGCTTTTTCGTTTTCTTTTGTTTCGTTTCGTTTCTAAGTTCTGGGGTATATGTGCAGGATGTGCAGATTTGTTACTAAGGTAAACGTGTGCCATGGTGGTTTGCTGCACCTGTCAACCCATCACCTAGGTATTAAGCCCAGCATGCAGTAGCTGTTTTTCTTAACGCTCTGCCTCCCGAAAGGCCCCAGTGAGTGTTGTTCCCCTTCCTGTGTCCATGTGATCTCATTTTTCAGCTCTCATTATAAGTGAGAATGTGGCGTTTGGTTTTCTTTCCCTGGATTAGTTTGCTGAGCATAATGACCACACATCACCACTGTTTCTGTTTTTTAGTATAAAGAGTAGTATTTTATTGAATAAGATTTGCTCACAGAAAAATAAGCTTAAGTCTACAATGAATGCCAGACTCTACAGCAGAAAGCAATTTTCTCACTTTTCCACACACAATGGTTCCTACTAAGTGAAAAAACTTCATTCACAAATGTACTACTCTGTCTCAAAACATCTCACATAATCATGCACTCGACTAAAGCCATTAGATCAGTTCTTCAGTCAAGTTAAAGAAGTATCCCTCTAATAACTGACTTTTATAATGTTATCAATATCCACTCCCAATCAGTCTGCCATTGTTAATGGTGTACAGCATTACTGAATACAATGGAATTGATGACGCCCATATCCACGGACACACCGTGACTTACGGTGGTTTGATTTATGATTTTTCAACGTTATGATGGGATTATTGGAATATTAGATGCGTTTCTGAGTTACAGTGGGTTTATGAGTATGCGACCCTATACTCCAGAAACAGCTGTATAAGGAAAAACAGGTGTACCTAATAAAAATATGCTTAGTGACTTGGGATAAACCAATAGATGTTCACAACTGATGGAGAGCCGTGAAAGAGAGATAGCGGTAAATAGTTACAATAACACAATTTTCCTGCACCTGTCGAGGATTTCTCCCAAAAAACGCAGAATGTGGGATGCACCTAAGGCATATGAAAGAGAGAGGGCAGAAGGAGTAAGAGAGAAATAGGAGGAAGGAAGGAAGGAAGGAAAGAAAGAAGGAAGGTAGGAAGGAAGGAAGGAAGGAAGGAAGGAAGGAAGGAAGGAAAGAAGGACGAAAGGAAGGAGAAAACACCCGGTGTTACTAAAACCCCCCAAAAAATGGTTTCCCCCTGTGGGTAAGCCTACAATGTGGATGAATCTTGAAAATATTGTGCTACGTGTTGTGTCAGTCATAACAGCTCACCTATTGTGCAATTCCGTTGATAGGAAATGTCCACAATATGGAAATCTATGCATATGGGATTGATCGCAGTAGGTAGTTGCTACCTAGGGCTGAGGGTCAGGGAGAGGGTTTGAGACAGAATGAGGAGTGACTAATGTCTACAGGGTTTTTCTCTGGTCGGGGGTGATAAGACGTTCTACAATGGATTGCGAATTAAAATTGAATGTGCACCACCACAGGTATACTAAAAGCCACTCAATTCATGACTTTTAATGGGGGAATCTTCTGTGGCGCACTCTCATGGAGACCACGGCAGACATAGTGAGAGAGAAAAAGGTGAGTAAATATCTGAAACGGAGGCAGAAAGAGAGAGAATGAGAAGCCCTGTGAATGGAAGGGAGAGCGAAAAGGGAAAATGGTCCTATTTACAAATGACAGATGTGAAACTGGGGTTCACATCAACAGTGTCACTGCCAGGAAGGAGGGTCATGCTAGCCATGTCACCGGTAGTGTGGCCCGCAGGGACGCCGACCTGCTGGAGCGTCGTGCCAGCATGGGCTCTGGCAGCCACGTGGGCCAGCAGGAGGGTCCCGCTGCACAGCTGTGGGGTGAGGATAGACTGGGTGGTGATATCGCCCATTACAGGGGCCTCTTCTGCTGGCAAGAGTGTGACAGTAGCAAGTAGATGGACAAGCCTGCGTGTGAGGACGGAATGCAGGAGGGGCTCTTGTGCGGCTGGGTGTGGGGCCCTCACGGGAACCGTGGAGAAATGGCCAGGTAACTGCGTCATGTGGGCTAGTAGATTGGCCAGGGCTTCGAACTGAAGGACAATAACGGGGAGTAGCTGTCAGGCCCTGGGAGTGTCTGAGTGTAAGTGGAGATGGGTTTGGGGTCACTGAGGGATGCGTGGGAGCCATCCCTGTATAGGTACAGGTCATAGGGAGATAGTCTCGTGAGGCCTGTGAGTGTCTAGGGTTGTCCTGGGTGCCTGGGGCTGACTGTGGCAGAAATCTGGGGAAGGCTGGAGAGAAGCTGGGAGACCCAGGAGAGTCCCGGAAGGCAGGGGGTGAAGAGGTGAAAGAAATGGGGGAGGGTTGCAGTAAGGTCCGTGAGTTTGTAGGTGATTCCTGGGTGCGGGAAGCTGACTCCAGGTGAAATCTGGAGATGGTCGGAGTGTAGCTGAGAGAGACAGAAGAGTCCTTGAGGGCTGGGGGTGAGAACATGAGGGAGACTGGGGAGTAAGTCAGTGAAATTCGTGAGTTCGGTGGTGTATCGTGGGTGCCTGGAACTGACTCCAGCTGGAATCTAGCGAAGTTTGGACAGTAGCTGAAAGAGACACAGGAGTCCCTGTGGGCTGAGGGCAAAGACCTGAGAGAGACCAGGGAGGACCTCAGTGAAGTCTGTGAGTCTGTAGGTGATTCCGGAGTGTGGGAGGCTGACTCCCGCTGAAATCTGGGCGTGGTGGGAGAGTAGCTGGGGCAGACAGGAGAGTCCCAGGGGGCTGGGGGTGAAGACATGACAGAGACTGGGGAGTAACTCAGCGAAACTGCTGAGTTTGGTGGTGATACCTGGGTGTCTGGAACTGACTCCCGCTGAAATCTGGGCATGGTTGGAGAGTAGCTGGGACACACAGGAGAGCCCCTGAGGGCTGGGGGTGAAGACATGAGAGAGACCGGGGAGTACCTCAGTGAAACTGGTGAGTTTGGTGGTGACTCCGAGGTGCCTGGGACTGACTCCAGCTGAAATGTGTGCGTGGTTGGAGAGTAGCTGGGACAGACAGGAGAGTCCCTGAGGGCTGGTGAAGACATGAGAGAGACTGGAGAGTAAGTGAGTGAAATTGGTGAGTTTGGTGGTGCTTCTTGGGTGCCTGGAACTGACTCCCGCTGAAGTGTGGGCGTGGTTGGAGAGTAGCTGGGACACACAGGAGAGTCCCTGAGGGTTGGAGATAAAGACGTGCTAGAGACTGAGGAGTAACTGAGTGAAATTGGGGAGTTTGGTGGTGATTCCGGGGTGCCTGGAGCTGACTGCAGCTGAAATGTGGGCGTGGTTGGAGAGTAGCTGGGACAGACGGGAGAGTCCCTGAGGGATGGTGAAGACATGAGAGAGACTGGGGAGTAACGCAGTGAAATTGGTGAGTTTGGTGGTGATTTCTGGGTGCCTGCAACGGACTCCCGCTGAAGTGTGGGCGTGTTTGGAGAGTAGCTGGGACAGACAGGCGAGTCCCTGAGGGTTGGAGATAAAGACGTGCTAGAGACTGGGGAGTAACTCAGTGAAAGTGGTGGGCTTGGTGGTGATCCCTGGGTTCCTGGAACTGACCCGCGCTGAAATGTGGGCGTGGTTGGAGAGTAGCTGGGACAGACTGGAGGGTCTGTAAGGGCTGGGGGTGAAGACGTGAGAGAGACTGGCGAGGATGTCACTGAGGTCTGTGAGTTTGTAGGTGTTTCTGGGGTGTGGGGTAGAGACTCCCGCTGAAATCTGGGCGTAGTTGGAGAGTAGCTGGGACAGACAGGAGAGTCATGGGTGGCTGGGGGTGAGCTGCTGGATGATGGCAGTAAGAACATATGGTATATTATTGATGAATGAGGTGACTGTGAAGAATCTCCAGAGGAGGACACGGGAGAACACAATGACATGAGTGACTGTCCTGCTTGGTTAGGAAAGGGAAACGTAAAGTTGTGGAATTCTGTTGATGATGGATGTGAGAGTGGTGAAGCCCTGCGGGGTGATGTAGAGTACTTCCACATCCCTGGTGAGGAGCTGCCCCTTGGGTCTGAGTTTCTGGGAGGGGAGAGGGAGAAGCTGGGTGAGGCAGGCATGAATCTTGAGGAGTCAGGGCTGGGGGACCGCTCATATTCTCCCGAGACCTGTGAGTCTCTGGGGGACTCCTGGGTGCATGGGGCTGACTCCCGCAGGAAGCTGGGGATGGCTGGAGAGTAACTGGGAGCCACAGGAGAGTCCCTGAGGCCTGGGGGTGAAGAGATGAAAGACACAGGGGTGGAGCACCGTGAGGCTCGTGAGTTTGTAGGTGATTCCCGGGTGTGGGGGGCTGACTCCAGCTGCAATCTGGGGTTGTTTGGAGAGTAGCTGGGAGACACAGGAGATCCCCCGAGAGCTGGGGGTGAGCTGCTGGGTGATGGCAGTAAGAACATGTGGTATATTATTGATGAACGTGGGGACTCTGAGGAATCCTCAGAGGAGGACACGGGAGAGCCCAATGGCTTCATTGATTGCCCATCACGGTGAGGACAGGGAAATGGGAGCTTGTGGGATTCTGGTGATGACAGAGGTGAGTGTGGTGAAGCCCTAGGGGATGGTGAATGGTAGCTCCGGATCCCTGGAGAGGAGCTTCCCCTGAAGCCTGAGTTTCTGAGAGGGGAGAGGGAGAAACTGGGTGAGGCTCGCATGGACCTTGGGGAGTCCGTGCTGGGGGACCGTTCATAAGAAGAGCCGGACAAGACCCTACTGTTCTTAGGTGCAGACATGATTAGGAAACCTGCAGCTCCCAGGGGCCCCTACTAATTTTCTAACTCGCAGAAGGAAGGAGTGTGTGTGCGTGTGTGTGTGTGTGCGGTGTGAGGTATGTGCCCCTTAAGAAAATGGAAATCAACCAACCAATGAGACAGACAGACAGACAGACAGACAGACAGACAGACAGAGGTTCACTTGCCCAAGTGTTCTGTCCTGTCCTCTGAATCCGCTTCCAAGTCGCAAGACGCTGTGAGCTCCAAGTCCACGCAGAGTCCGCCAAACGCTCCGGCCGCTGATCCGCTCCGCGAAGATCTGAGTACAGGCCAGCTAGGGTGGGTTTAAATAGCCTCGGGCGCAGCCTAGCAGCGGAAAGGGCGGAGCTTCACTCCTCCTTTCCATCAGTCACCCCCAACTTTCCCAGGCTACACCTCGTAGGAAACTGTTCTCCTGCTTTGATTTCATGCGCCACCTTAGGGACAATCTAAGAACTTACAAGTTTTCTTGGCCAGATATGTTAGGAATTGTATGCACGGAAACACTGAAAACCAACTAATGGTTCTGTGGTTCCCACGTTGTGGTTTTGACACCAGCAGCATCCTTGCCACAATCAAACCCCGGAGATCCACAGATCTGCGTTGTAACAAGACCTCCCCCTGACCCTGATGCATGGCAGTTTAAGAAGTCTTTCCGTGTAAGCGAAAAGACTTTGAAGAAAAGGTGGAGATATGCGTTGTATAAACATTCTTTTGCTCTGGAACCACGTAGAGACTTGGGAGCCAGTTGGGTGGAGCATTCGTTGGATGAGGGTGCTCGTGTTACGAATACCAAGGTGTGGTTCCAGATAATCCAATCATCTAATTAAGATTCCAGTTATGCTCATCTGTTTTAAAATTCCGTTTGGGTAAATTCTTTTAGTCAGACTGAGAATGGCAAAGCCTCAACCCCAACTTCCAGGGAGGGTTGGGAGCCTCAGGTGGAGTTGATCACCAATAGCGTATGGTTTAACCCATCATGCCTATAGAATGAGGTCTCCATTAAAAACCCAAAAGGACTGGGATGAGAGAGCTTCTGGATAACACTTCCTGGAAGGTAGTGCGCCCCTCCCCACATGCCGGGCCCCACATTAATTTCTGAACTTTTTGCCATGTCCGCTAAAATACAACGGCAAATGTAAGTGTTTCCCTGTGTGCTGTGAGCTCTTCCAGCAAATGAATGCAACTAAATCTGGGAGTGGTGGCAGCCTGATTTATAGCCAGTTGCTGAGAAGCACAGGTAAAACCACGTAGGGCTTCCCATTGTTATTAGTGTGGGAGGCCAGTGTGGCGGGACTCGGCCCTTTGGAATCTAATGCTATGTCCCGGTAGATAGCGTCACCATTGAATTAGAAGACACACATATGTTGAGAATAATCTTTCTGGTCATTTGCTGCATGTCTTATTTACAATATGTAATCAAATTCTTTATCCTGACCTTATGGCACCTGGGTTGAGAACCATGATTTGAACCAAACATTGGTCTGTCACGTTCTGAGTTTGAAACTTTCTTTTGCCTTTAGCGTTTTGCTATTGCTTTTTCGTTTTCTTTTGTTTCGTTTCGTTTCTAAGTTCTGGGGTATATGTGCAGGATGTGCAGATTTGTTACTAAGGTAAACGTGTGCCATGGTGGTTTGCTGCACCTGTCAACCCATCACCTAGGTATTAAGCCCAGCATGCAGTAGCTGTTTTTCTTAACGCTCTGCCTCCCGAAAGGCCCCATTGTGTGTTGTTCCCCTTCCTGTGTCCATGTGATCTCCTTTTTCAGCTCCCATTATAAGTGAGAATGTGGCGTTTGGTTTTCTTTCCCTGGATTAGTTTGCTGAGGATAATGACCACACATCACCACTGTTTTTGTTTTTTAGTATAAAGAGTAGTATTTTATTGAATAAGATTTGCTCCCAGAAAAATAAGCTTAAATCTACAATGAATGCCAGACTCTACAGCAGAAAGCAATTTTCTCACTTTTCCACACACAATGGTGCCTACTAAGTGAAAAAAAGCCATAAAATTTCATTCACAAATGTACTACTCTGTCTCAAAACATCTCACATAATCATGCACTCGACTAAAGCCATTAGATCAGTTCTTCAGTCAGGTTAAAGAAGTATCCCTCTAATAACTGACTTTTATAATGCTATCAATATCCACTCCCAATCAGTCTGCCATTGTTAATGGTGTACAGCATTACTGAATACAATGGAATTGATGACGCCCATATCCACGGACAAACCGTGACTTATGATGGTTTGATTTATGATTTTTCAACGTTATGATGGGTTTATTGGAATATTAGATGCGTTTCTGAGTTACACTGGGTTTATGAGTACGCGACCCTAGACTCCAGAAACAGCTGTATAAGGAAAAACAGGTGTACCTAATAAACATATGCTTAGTGACTTGGGATAAACCAATAGATGTTCACAACTGATGGAGAGCCGTGAAAGAGAGATAGCGGTAAATAGTTACAATAACACAATTTTCCTGCACCTGTCGAGGATTTCCCCAAAAAAACGCAGAATGTGGGATGCACCTAAGGCATATGAAAGAGAGAGGGCAGAAGGAGTAAGAGAGAAATAGGAGGAAGGAAGGAAGGAAAGAGAGATGGTAGGAAGGAAGGAAGGAAGGAAGGAAGGAAGGTAGGAAGGTAGGAAGGAAGGAAGGAAGGAAAGAAGGACGAAAGGAAGGAGAAAACACCCGGTGTTACTAAAACCCCCCCAAAAAATGGTTTCCCCCCGTGGGTAAGCCTACAATGTGGATGAATCTTGAAAATATTGTGCTACGTGTTATGTCAGTCATAAGAGCTCACCTATTGTGCAATTCCGTTGATAGGAAATGTCCACAATATGGAAATCTATGCGTATGGGATTGATCACACTAGGTAGTTGCTACCTAGGGCTGAGGGCCAGGGAGGGGGTTTGAGACAGAATGAGGAGTGACTAATGTCTACAGGGTTTTTCTCTGGTCGGGGGTGATAAGACGTTCTACAATGGATTGCGAATTATAATTGAATGTGCACAACCACAGGTATACTAAAAGTCACTCAATTCATGACTTTTAATGGGGGAATCTTACGTGGCGCACTCTCATGGAGACCACGGCAGACATAGTGAGAGAGAAAAAGGTGAGTAAATATCTGAAACGGAGGCAGAAAGAGAGAGAATGAGAAGCCCTGTGAATGGAAGGGAGAGCGAAAAGGGAAAATGGTCCTATTTACAAATGACAGATGTGAAACTGGGGTTCACATCAACAGTGTCACTGCCAGGAAGGAGGGTCATGCTAGCCATGTCACCGGTAGTGTGGCCCGCAGGGACGCCGACCTGCTGGAGCGTCGTGCCAGCATGGGCTCTGGCAGCCACGTGGGCCAGCAGGAGGGTCCCGCTGCACAGCTGTGGGGTGAGGATAGACTGGGTGGTGATATCGCCCATTACAGGGGCCTCTTCTGCTGGCAAGAGTGTGACAGTAGCAAGTAGATGGACAAGCCTGCGTGTGAGGACGGAATGCAGGAGGGGCTCTTGTGCGGCTGGGTGTGGGGCCCTCACGGGAACCGTGGAGAAATGGCCAGGTAACTGCGTCATGTGGGCTAGTAGATTGGCCAGGGCTTCGAACTGAAGGACAATAACGGGGAGTAGCTGTCAGGCCCTGGGAGTGTCTGAGTGTAAGTGGAGATGGGTTTGGGGTCACTGAGGGATGCGTGGGAGCCATCCCTGTATAGGTACAGGTCATAGGGAGATAGTCTCGTGAGGCCTGTGAGTGTCTAGGGTTGTCCTGGGTGCCTGGGGCTGACTGTGGCAGAAATCTGGGGAAGGCTGGAGAGAAGCTGGGAGACCCAGGAGAGTCCCGGAAGGCAGGGGGTGAAGAGGTGAAAGAAATGGGGGAGGGTTGCAGTAAGGTCCGTGAGTTTGTAGGTGATTCCTGGGTGCAGGAAGCTGACTCCAGGTGAAATCTGGAGATGGTCGGAGTGTAGCTGAGAGAGACAGAAGAGTCCTTGAGGGCTGGGGGTGAGAACATGAGGGAGACTGGGGAGTAAGTCAGTGAAATTCGTGAGTTCGGTGGTGTATCGTGGGTGCCTGGAACTGACTCCAGCTGGAATCTAGCGAAGTTTGGACAGTAGCTGAAAGAGACACAGGAGTCCCTGTGGGCTGAGGGCAAAGACCTGAGAGAGACCAGGGAGGACCTCAGTGAAGTCTGTGAGTCTGTAGGTGATTCCGGAGTGTGGGAGGCTGACTCCCGCTGAAATCTGGGTGTGGTGGGAGAGTAGCTGGGGCAGACAGGAGAGTCCCAGGGGGCTGGGGGTGAAGACATGACAGAGACTGGGGAGTAACTCAGCGAAACTGCTGAGTTTGGTGGTGATACCTGGGTGTCTGGAACTGACTCCCGCTGAAATCTGGGCATGGTTGGAGAGTAGCTGGGACACACAGGAGAGCCCCTGAGGGCTGGGGGTGAAGACATGAGAGAGACCGGGGAGTACCTCAGTGAAACTGGTGAGTTTGGTGGTGACTCCGAGGTGCCTGGGACTGACTCCAGCTGAAATGTGTGCGTGGTTGGAGAGTAGCTGGGACAGACAGGAGAGTCCCTGAGGGCTGGTGAAGACATGAGAGAGACTGGAGAGTAAGTGAGTGAAATTGGTGAGTTTGGTGGTGCTTCTTGGGTGCCTGGAACTGACTCCCGCTGAAGTGTGGGCGTGGTTGGAGAGTAGCTGGGACACACAGGAGAGTCCCTGAGGGTTGGAGATAAAGACGTGCTAGAGACTGAGGAGTAACTGAGTGAAATTGGGGAGTTTGGTGGTGATTCCGGGGTGCCTGGAGCTGACTGCAGCTGAAATGTGGGCGTGGTTGGAGAGTAGCTGGGACAGACGGGAGAGTCCCTGAGGGATGGTGAAGACATGAGAGAGACTGGGGAGTAACGCAGTGAAATTGGTGAGTTTGGTGGTGATTTCTGGGTGCCTGCAACGGACTCCCGCTGAAGTGTGGGCGTGTTTGGAGAGTAGCTGGGACAGACAGGCGAGTCCCTGAGGGTTGGAGATAAAGACGTGCTAGAGACTGGGGAGTAACTCAGTGAAAGTGGTGGGCTTGGTGGTGATCCCTGGGTTCCTGGAACTGAGCCGCGCTGAAATGTGGGCGTGGTTGGAGAGTAGCTGGGACAGACTGGAGGGTCTGTAAGGGCTGGGGGTGAAGACGTGAGAGAGACTGGCGAGGATCTCACTGAGGTCTGTGAGTTTGTAGGTGTTTCTGGGGTGTGGGGTAGAGACTCCCGCTGAAATCTGGGCGTAGTTGGAGAGTAGCTGGGACAGACAGGAGAGTCATGGGTGGCTGGGGGTGAGCTGCTGGATGATGGCAGTAAGAACATATGGTATATTATTGATGAATGAGGTGACTGTGAAGAATCTCCAGAGGAGGACACGGGAGAACACAATGACATGAGTGACTGTCCTGCTTGGTTAGGAAAGGGAAACGTAAAGTTGTGGAATTCTGTTGATGATGGATGTGAGAGTGGTGAAGCCCTGCGGGGTGATGTAGAGTACTTCCACATCCCTGGTGAGGAGCTGCCCCTTGGGTCTGAGTTTCTGGGAGGGGAGAGGGAGAAGCTGGGTGAGGCAGGCATGAATCTTGAGGAGTCAGGGCTGGGGGACCGCTCATATTCTCCCGAGACCTGTGAGTCTCTGGGGGACTCCTGGGTGCATGGGGCTGACTCCCGCAGGAAGCTGGGGATGGCTGGAGAGTAACTGGGAGCCACAGGAGAGTCCCTGAGGCCTGGGGGTGAAGAGATGAAAGACACAGGGGTGGAGCACCGTGAGGCTCGTGAGTCTGTAGGTGATTCCCGGGTGTGGGGGGCTGACTCCAGCTGCAATCTGGGGTTGTTTGGAGAGTAGCTGGGAGACACAGGAGATCCCCCGAGAGCTGGGGGTGAGCTGCTGGGTGATGGCAGTAAGAACATGTGGTATATTATTGATGAACGTGGGGACTCTGAGGAATCCTCAGAGGAGGACACGGGAGAGCCCAATGGCTTCATTGATTGCCCATCACGGTGAGGACAGGGAAATGGGAGCTTGTGGGATTCTGGTGATGACAGAGGTGAGTGTGGTGAAGCCCTAGGGGATGGTGAATGGTAGCTCCGGATCCCTGGAGAGGAGCTTCCCCTGAAGCCTGAGTTTCTGAGAGGGGAGAGGGAGAAACTGGGTGAGGCTCGCATGGACCTTGGGGAGTCCGTGCTGGGGGACCGTTCATAAGAAGAGCCGGACAAGACCCTACTGTTCTTAGGTGCAGACATGATTAGGAAACCTGCAGCTCCCAGGGGCCCCTACTAATTTTCTAACTCGCAGAAGGAAGGAGTGTGTGTGCGTGTGTGTGTGTGTGCGGTGTGAGGTATGTGCCCCTTAAGAAAATGGAAATCAACCAACCAATGAGACAGACAGACAGACAGACAGACAGACAGACAGACAGAGGTTCACTTGCCCAAGTGTTCTGTCCTGTCCTCTGAATCCGCTTCCAAGTCGCAAGACGCTGTGAGCTCCAAGTCCACGCAGAGTCCGCCAAACGCTCCGGCCGCTGATCCGCTCCGCGAAGATCTGAGTACAGGCCAGCTAGGGTGGGTTTAAATAGCCTCGGGCGCAGCCTAGCAGCGGAAAGGGCGGAGCTTCACTCCTCCTTTCCATCAGTCACCCCCAACTTTCCCAGGCTACACCTCGTAGGAAACTGTTCTCCTGCTTTGATTTCATGCGCCACCTTTGGGACAATCTAAGAACTTACAAGTTTTCTTGGCCAGATATATTAGGAATTGTATGCACTGAAACACTGAAAACCAACTAGTGGTTCTGTGGTTCCCACGTTGTGGTTTTGACACCAGCAGCATCCTTGCCACAATCAAACCCCGGAGATCCACAGATCTGCGGTGTAACAATACCTCCCCCTGATCCGGATGCATGGCAGTTTAAGAAGTCTTTCCGTGTAAGGGAAAAGACTTTGAAGAAAAGGTGGAGATATGCGTTGTATAAACATTCTTTTGCTCTGGAACCACGTAGAGACTTGGGAGCCAGTTGGGTGGAGCACTCGTTGGAGGAGGGTGCTCGGGTTAGGAATATCAAGGTGTGGCTCCAGATAATCCAATCATCTAATTAAGATTCCAGTTATGCTCATCTGTTTTAAAATTCCGTTTGGGTAAATTCTTTTAGTCAGACTGAGAATGGCAAAGCCTCAACCCCAATTTCCAGGGAGGGTTGAGAGCCTCAGGTGGAGTGGATCACCAATAGCCTATGGTTTAACCCGTCATGCCTATAGAATGAGGTCTCCATAAAAACCCAAAAGGACTGGGTTCAGAGAGCTTCTGGATAACACTTCCTGGAAGGTAGTGCACCCCTCCCCACACGCCGGGCCCCGCATTTATTTCTGAACTTTTTGCAAAGTCCGCTAAAATACAACGGCAAATGTAAGTGTTTCCCTGCGTGCTGTGAGCTCTTCCAGCCAATGAATGCAACTAAATCTGGGAGTGGTGGCAACCTGGTTTATAGCCAGTTGCTGAGAAGCACAGGTAAAACAACGTGGGGCTTCCCATTGTTATTAGTGTGGGAGGCCTGTCTGGCGGGACTCGGCCCTTTGGAATCTAAAGCTATGTCCCGGTAGATAGCGTCACCATTGAATTAGAAGACACACATATGTTGAGAATAATCTTTCTGGTCATTTGCTGCATGTCTTATTTACAATATGTAATCAAATTCTTTATCCTGGCCTTATGGCACCTGGGTTGAGAACCATGATTTGAACCAAACATTGGTCTGTCACGTTCTGAGTTTGAAACTTTAGTTTGCCTTTAGCGTTTTGCTATTGCTTTTTCGTTTTCTTTTGTTTCGTTTCGTTTCTAAGTTCTGGGGTATATGTGCAGGATGTGCAGATTTGTTACTAAGGTAAACGTGTGCCATGGTGGTTTGCTGCACCTGTCAACCCATCACCTAGGTATTAAGCCCAGCATGCAGTAGCTGTTTTTCTTAACGCTCTGCCTCCCGAAAGGCCCCAGTGAGTGTTGTTCCCCTTCCTGTGTCCATGTGATCTCATTTTTCAGCTCTCATTATAAGTGAGAATGTGGCGTTTGGTTTTCTTTCCCTGGATTAGTTTGCTGAGCATAATGACCACACATCACCACTGTTTCTGTTTTTTAGTATAAAGAGTAGTATTTTATTGAATAAGATTTGCTCACAGAAAAATAAGCTTAAGTCTACAATGAATGCCAGACTCTACAGCAGAAAGCAATTTTCTCACTTTTCCACACACAATGGTTCCTACTAAGTGAAAAAACTTCATTCACAAATGTACTACTCTGTCTCAAAACATCTCACATAATCATGCACTCGACTAAAGCCATTAGATCAGTTCTTCAGTCAAGTTAAAGAAGTATCCCTCTAATAACTGACTTTTATAATGTTATCAATATCCACTCCCAATCAGTCTGCCATTGTTAATGGTGTACAGCATTACTGAATACAATGGAATTGATGACGCCCATATCCACGGACACACCGTGACTTACGGTGGTTTGATTTATGATTTTTCAACGTTATGATGGGATTATTGGAATATTAGATGCGTTTCTGAGTTACAGTGGGTTTATGAGTATGCGACCCTATACTCCAGAAACAGCTGTATAAGGAAAAACAGGTGTACCTAATAAAAATATGCTTAGTGACTTGGGATAAACCAATAGATGTTCACAACTGATGGAGAGCCGCGAAAGAGAGATAGCGGTAAATAGTTACAATAACACAATTTTCCTGCACCTGTCGAGGATTTCTCCCAAAAAACGCAGAATGTGGGATGCACCTAAGGCATATGAAAGAGAGAGGGCAGAAGGAGTAAGAGAGAAATAGGAGGAAGGAAGGAAGGAAGGAAAGAAAGAAGGAAGGTAGGAAGGAAGGAAGGAAGGAAGGAAGGAAGGAAAGAAGGACGAAAGGAAGGAGAAAACACCCGGTGTTACTAAAACCCCCCAAAAAATGGTTTCCCCCTGTGGGTAAGCCTACAATGTGGATGAATCTTGAAAATATTGTGCTACGTGTTGTGTCAGTCATAACAGCTCACCTATTGTGCAATTCCGTTGATAGGAAATGTCCACAATATGGAAATCTATGCATATGGGATTGATCGCAGTAGGTAGTTGCTACCTAGGGCTGAGGGTCAGGGAGAGGGTTTGAGACAGAATGAGGAGTGACTAATGTCTACAGGGTTTTTCTCTGGTCGGGGGTGATAAGACGTTCTACAATGGATTGCGAATTAAAATTGAATGTGCACCACCACAGGTATACTAAAAGCCACTCAATTCATGACTTTTAATGGGGGAATCTTCTGTGGCGCACTCTCATGGAGACCACGGCAGACATAGTGAGAGAGAAAAAGGTGAGTAAATATCTGAAACGGAGGCAGAAAGAGAGAGAATGAGAAGCCCTGTGAATGGAAGGGAGAGCGAAAAGGGAAAATGGTCCTATTTACAAATGACAGATGTGAAACTGGGGTTCACATCAACAGTGTCACTGCCAGGAAGGAGGGTCATGCTAGCCATGTCACCGGTAGTGTGGCCCGCAGGGACGCCGACCTGCTGGAGCGTCGTGCCAGCATGGGCTCTGGCAGCCACGTGGGCCAGCAGGAGGGTCCCGCTGCACAGCTGTGGGGTGAGGATAGACTGGGTGGTGATATCGCCCATTACAGGGGCCTCTTCTGCTGGCAAGAGTGTGACAGTAGCAAGTAGATGGACAAGCCTGCGTGTGAGGACGGAATGCAGGAGGGGCTCTTGTGCGGCTGGGTGTGGGGCCCTCACGGGAACCGTGGAGAAATGGCCAGGTAACTGCGTCATGTGGGCTAGTAGATTGGCCAGGGCTTCGAACTGAAGGACAATAACGGGGAGTAGCTGTCAGGCCCTGGGAGTGTCTGAGTGTAAGTGGAGATGGGTTTGGGGTCACTGAGGGATGCGTGGGAGCCATCCCTGTATAGGTACAGGTCATAGGGAGATAGTCTCGTGAGGCCTGTGAGTGTCTAGGGTTGTCCTGGGTGCCTGGGGCTGACTGTGGCAGAAATCTGGGGAAGGCTGGAGAGAAGCTGGGAGACCCAGGAGAGTCCCGGAAGGCAGGGGGTGAAGAGGTGAAAGAAATGGGGGAGGGTTGCAGTAAGGTCCGTGAGTTTGTAGGTGATTCCTGGGTGCGGGAAGCTGACTCCAGGTGAAATCTGGAGATGGTCGGAGTGTAGCTGAGAGAGACAGAAGAGTCCTTGAGGGCTGGGGGTGAGAACATGAGGGAGACTGGGGAGTAAGTCAGTGAAATTCGTGAGTTCGGTGGTGTATCGTGGGTGCCTGGAACTGACTCCAGCTGGAATCTAGCGAAGTTTGGACAGTAGCTGAAAGAGACACAGGAGTCCCTGTGGGCTGAGGGCAAAGACCTGAGAGAGACCAGGGAGGACCTCAGTGAAGTCTGTGAGTCTGTAGGTGATTCCGGAGTGTGGGAGGCTGACTCCCGCTGAAATCTGGGCGTGGTGGGAGAGTAGCTGGGGCAGACAGGAGAGTCCCAGGGGGCTGGGGGTGAAGACATGACAGAGACTGGGGAGTAACTCAGCGAAACTGCTGAGTTTGGTGGTGATACCTGGGTGTCTGGAACTGACTCCCGCTGAAATCTGGGCATGGTTGGAGAGTAGCTGGGACACACAGGAGAGCCCCTGAGGGCTGGGGGTGAAGACATGAGAGAGACCGGGGAGTACCTCAGTGAAACTGGTGAGTTTGGTGGTGACTCCGAGGTGCCTGGGACTGACTCCAGCTGAAATGTGTGCGTGGTTGGAGAGTAGCTGGGACAGACAGGAGAGTCCCTGAGGGCTGGTGAAGACATGAGAGAGACTGGAGAGTAAGTGAGTGAAATTGGTGAGTTTGGTGGTGCTTCTTGGGTGCCTGGAACTGACTCCCGCTGAAGTGTGGGCGTGGTTGGAGAGTAGCTGGGACACACAGGAGAGTCCCTGAGGGTTGGAGATAAAGACGTGCTAGAGACTGAGGAGTAACTGAGTGAAATTGGGGAGTTTGGTGGTGATTCCGGGGTGCCTGGAGCTGACTGCAGCTGAAATGTGGGCGTGGTTGGAGAGTAGCTGGGACAGACGGGAGAGTCCCTGAGGGATGGTGAAGACATGAGAGAGACTGGGGAGTAACGCAGTGAAATTGGTGAGTTTGGTGGTGATTTCTGGGTGCCTGCAACGGACTCCCGCTGAAGTGTGGGCGTGTTTGGAGAGTAGCTGGGACAGACAGGCGAGTCCCTGAGGGTTGGAGATAAAGACGTGCTAGAGACTGGGGAGTAACTCAGTGAAAGTGGTGGGCTTGGTGGTGATCCCTGGGTTCCTGGAACTGACCCGCGCTGAAATGTGGGCGTGGTTGGAGAGTAGCTGGGACAGACTGGAGGGTCTGTAAGGGCTGGGGGTGAAGACGTGAGAGAGACTGGCGAGGATGTCACTGAGGTCTGTGAGTTTGTAGGTGTTTCTGGGGTGTGGGGTAGAGACTCCCGCTGAAATCTGGGCGTAGTTGGAGAGTAGCTGGGACAGACAGGAGAGTCATGGGTGGCTGGGGGTGAGCTGCTGGATGATGGCAGTAAGAACATATGGTATATTATTGATGAATGAGGTGACTGTGAAGAATCTCCAGAGGAGGACACGGGAGAACACAATGACATGAGTGACTGTCCTGCTTGGTTAGGAAAGGGAAACGTAAAGTTGTGGAATTCTGTTGATGATGGATGTGAGAGTGGTGAAGCCCTGCGGGGTGATGTAGAGTACTTCCACATCCCTGGTGAGGAGCTGCCCCTTGGGTCTGAGTTTCTGGGAGGGGAGAGGGAGAAGCTGGGTGAGGCAGGCATGAATCTTGAGGAGTCAGGGCTGGGGGACCGCTCATATTCTCCCGAGACCTGTGAGTCTCTGGGGGACTCCTGGGTGCATGGGGCTGACTCCCGCAGGAAGCTGGGGATGGCTGGAGAGTAACTGGGAGCCACAGGAGAGTCCCTGAGGCCTGGGGGTGAAGAGATGAAAGACACAGGGGTGGAGCACCGTGAGGCTCGTGAGTTTGTAGGTGATTCCCGGGTGTGGGGGGCTGACTCCAGCTGCAATCTGGGGTTGTTTGGAGAGTAGCTGGGAGACACAGGAGATCCCCCGAGAGCTGGGGGTGAGCTGCTGGGTGATGGCAGTAAGAACATGTGGTATATTATTGATGAACGTGGGGACTCTGAGGAATCCTCAGAGGAGGACACGGGAGAGCCCAATGGCTTCATTGATTGCCCATCACGGTGAGGACAGGGAAATGGGAGCTTGTGGGATTCTGGTGATGACAGAGGTGAGTGTGGTGAAGCCCTAGGGGATGGTGAATGGTAGCTCCGGATCCCTGGAGAGGAGCTTCCCCTGAAGCCTGAGTTTCTGAGAGGGGAGAGGGAGAAACTGGGTGAGGCTCGCATGGACCTTGGGGAGTCCGTGCTGGGGGACCGTTCATAAGAAGAGCCGGACAAGACCCTACTGTTCTTAGGTGCAGACATGATTAGGAAACCTGCAGCTCCCAGGGGCCCCTACTAATTTTCTAACTCGCAGAAGGAAGGAGTGTGTGTGCGTGTGTGTGTGTGTGCGGTGTGAGGTATGTGCCCCTTAAGAAAATGGAAATCAACCAACCAATGAGACAGACAGACAGACAGACAGACAGACAGACAGACAGAGGTTCACTTGCCCAAGTGTTCTGTCCTGTCCTCTGAATCCGCTTCCAAGTCGCAAGACGCTGTGAGCTCCAAGTCCACGCAGAGTCCGCCAAACGCTCCGGCCGCTGATCCGCTCCGCGAAGATCTGAGTACAGGCCAGCTAGGGTGGGTTTAAATAGCCTCGGGCGCAGCCTAGCAGCGGAAAGGGCGGAGCTTCACTCCTCCTTTCCATCAGTCACCCCCAACTTTCCCAGGCTACACCTCGTAGGAAACTGTTCTCCTGCTTTGATTTCATGCGCCACCTTAGGGACAATCTAAGAACTTACAAGTTTTCTTGGCCAGATATGTTAGGAATTGTATGCACGGAAACACTGAAAACCAACTAATGGTTCTGTGGTTCCCACGTTGTGGTTTTGACACCAGCAGCATCCTTGCCACAATCAAACCCCGGAGATCCACAGATCTGCGTTGTAACAAGACCTCCCCCTGACCCTGATGCATGGCAGTTTAAGAAGTCTTTCCGTGTAAGCGAAAAGACTTTGAAGAAAAGGTGGAGATACGCGTTGTATAAACATTCTTTTGCTCTGGAACCACGTAGAGACTTGGGAGCCAGTTGGGTGGAGCATTCGTTGGATGAGGGTGCTCGTGTTACGAATACCAAGGTGTGGTTCCAGATAATCCAATCATCTAATTAAGATTCCAGTTATGCTCATCTGTTTTAAAATTCCGTTTGGGTAAATTCTTTTAGTCAGACTGAGAATGGCAAAGCCTCAACCCCAACTTCCAGGGAGGGTTGGGAGCCTCAGGTGGAGTTGATCACCAATAGCGTATGGTTTAACCCATCATGCCTATAGAATGAGGTCTCCATTAAAAACCCAAAAGGACTGGGATGAGAGAGCTTCTGGATAACACTTCCTGGAAGGTAGTGCGCCCCTCCCCACATGCCGGGCCCCACATTAATTTCTGAACTTTTTGCCATGTCCGCTAAAATACAACGGCAAATGTAAGTGTTTCCCTGTGTGCTGTGAGCTCTTCCAGCAAATGAATGCAACTAAATCTGGGAGTGGTGGCAGCCTGATTTATAGCCAGTTGCTGAGAAGCACAGGTAAAACCACGTAGGGCTTCCCATTGTTATTAGTGTGGGAGGCCAGTGTGGCGGGACTCGGCCCTTTGGAATCTAATGCTATGTCCCGGTAGATAGCGTCACCATTGAATTAGAAGACACACATATGTTGAGAATAATCTTTCTGGTCATTTGCTGCATGTCTTATTTACAATATGTAATCAAATTCTTTATCCTGACCTTATGGCACCTGGGTTGAGAACCATGATTTGAACCAAACATTGGTCTGTCACGTTCTGAGTTTGAAACTTTCTTTTGCCTTTAGCGTTTTGCTATTGCTTTTTCGTTTTCTTTTGTTTCGTTTCGTTTCTAAGTTCTGGGGTATATGTGCAGGATGTGCAGATTTGTTACTAAGGTAAACGTGTGCCATGGTGGTTTGCTGCACCTGTCAACCCATCACCTAGGTATTAAGCCCAGCATGCAGTAGCTGTTTTTCTTAACGCTCTGCCTCCCGAAAGGCCCCATTGTGTGTTGTTCCCCTTCCTGTGTCCATGTGATCTCCTTTTTCAGCTCCCATTATAAGTGAGAATGTGGCGTTTGGTTTTCTTTCCCTGGATTAGTTTGCTGAGGATAATGACCACACATCACCACTGTTTTTGTTTTTTAGTATAAAGAGTAGTATTTTATTGAATAAGATTTGCTCCCAGAAAAATAAGCTTAAATCTACAATGAATGCCAGACTCTACAGCAGAAAGCAATTTTCTCACTTTTCCACACACAATGGTGCCTACTAAGTGAAAAAAAGCCATAAAATTTCATTCACAAATGTACTACTCTGTCTCAAAACATCTCACATAATCATGCACTCGACTAAAGCCATTAGATCAGTTCTTCAGTCAGGTTAAAGAAGTATCCCTCTAATAACTGACTTTTATAATGCTATCAATATCCACTCCCAATCAGTCTGCCATTGTTAATGGTGTACAGCATTACTGAATACAATGGAATTGATGACGCCCATATCCACGGACAAACCGTGACTTATGATGGTTTGATTTATGATTTTTCAACGTTATGATGGGTTTATTGGAATATTAGATGCGTTTCTGAGTTACACTGGGTTTATGAGTACGCGACCCTAGACTCCAGAAACAGCTGTATAAGGAAAAACAGGTGTACCTAATAAACATATGCTTAGTGACTTGGGATAAACCAATAGATGTTCACAACTGATGGAGAGCCGTGAAAGAGAGATAGCGGTAAATAGTTACAATAACACAATTTTCCTGCACCTGTCGAGGATTTCCCCAAAAAAACGCAGAATGTGGGATGCACCTAAGGCATATGAAAGAGAGAGGGCAGAAGGAGTAAGAGAGAAATAGGAGGAAGGAAGGAAGGAAAGAGAGATGGTAGGAAGGAAGGAAGGAAGGAAGGAAGGAAGGAAGGTAGGAAGGTAGGAAGGAAGGAAGGAAGGAAAGAAGGACGAAAGGAAGGAGAAAACACCCGGTGTTACTAAAACCCCCCCAAAAAATGGTTTCCCCCCGTGGGTAAGCCTACAATGTGGATGAATCTTGAAAATATTGTGCTACGTGTTATGTCAGTCATAAGAGCTCACCTATTGTGCAATTCCGTTGATAGGAAATGTCCACAATATGGAAATCTATGCGTATGGGATTGATCACACTAGGTAGTTGCTACCTAGGGCTGAGGGCCAGGGAGGGGGTTTGAGACAGAATGAGGAGTGACTAATGTCTACAGGGTTTTTCTCTGGTCGGGGGTGATAAGACGTTCTACAATGGATTGCGAATTATAATTGAATGTGCACAACCACAGGTATACTAAAAGTCACTCAATTCATGACTTTTAATGGGGGAATCTTACGTGGCGCACTCTCATGGAGACCACGGCAGACATAGTGAGAGAGAAAAAGGTGAGTAAATATCTGAAACGGAGGCAGAAAGAGAGAGAATGAGAAGCCCTGTGAATGGAAGGGAGAGCGAAAAGGGAAAATGGTCCTATTTACAAATGACAGATGTGAAACTGGGGTTCACATCAACAGTGTCACTGCCAGGAAGGAGGGTCATGCTAGCCATGTCACCGGTAGTGTGGCCCGCAGGGACGCCGACCTGCTGGAGCGTCGTGCCAGCATGGGCTCTGGCAGCCACGTGGGCCAGCAGGAGGGTCCCGCTGCACAGCTGTGGGGTGAGGATAGACTGGGTGGTGATATCGCCCATTACAGGGGCCTCTTCTGCTGGCAAGAGTGTGACAGTAGCAAGTAGATGGACAAGCCTGCGTGTGAGGACGGAATGCAGGAGGGGCTCTTGTGCGGCTGGGTGTGGGGCCCTCACGGGAACCGTGGAGAAATGGCCAGGTAACTGCGTCATGTGGGCTAGTAGATTGGCCAGGGCTTCGAACTGAAGGACAATAACGGGGAGTAGCTGTCAGGCCCTGGGAGTGTCTGAGTGTAAGTGGAGATGGGTTTGGGGTCACTGAGGGATGCGTGGGAGCCATCCCTGTATAGGTACAGGTCATAGGGAGATAGTCTCGTGAGGCCTGTGAGTGTCTAGGGTTGTCCTGGGTGCCTGGGGCTGACTGTGGCAGAAATCTGGGGAAGGCTGGAGAGAAGCTGGGAGACCCAGGAGAGTCCCGGAAGGCAGGGGGTGAAGAGGTGAAAGAAATGGGGGAGGGTTGCAGTAAGGTCCGTGAGTTTGTAGGTGATTCCTGGGTGCGGGAAGCTGACTCCAGGTGAAATCTGGAGATGGTCGGAGTGTAGCTGAGAGAGACAGAAGAGTCCTTGAGGGCTGGGGGTGAGAACATGAGGGAGACTGGGGAGTAAGTCAGTGAAATTCGTGAGTTCGGTGGTGTATCGTGGGTGCCTGGAACTGACTCCAGCTGGAATCTAGCGAAGTTTGGACAGTAGCTGAAAGAGACACAGGAGTCCCTGTGGGCTGAGGGCAAAGACCTGAGAGAGACCAGGGAGGACCTCAGTGAAGTCTGTGAGTCTGTAGGTGATTCCGGAGTGTGGGAGGCTGACTCCCGCTGAAATCTGGGCGTGGTGGGAGAGTAGCTGGGGCAGACAGGAGAGTCCCAGGGGGCTGGGGGTGAAGACATGACAGAGACTGGGGAGTAACTCAGCGAAACTGCTGAGTTTGGTGGTGATACCTGGGTGTCTGGAACTGACTCCCGCTGAAATCTGGGCATGGTTGGAGAGTAGCTGGGACACACAGGAGAGCCCCTGAGGGCTGGGGGTGAAGACATGAGAGAGACCGGGGAGTACCTCAGTGAAACTGGTGAGTTTGGTGGTGACTCCGAGGTGCCTGGGACTGACTCCAGCTGAAATGTGTGCGTGGTTGGAGAGTAGCTGGGACAGACAGGAGAGTCCCTGAGGGCTGGTGAAGACATGAGAGAGACTGGAGAGTAAGTGAGTGAAATTGGTGAGTTTGGTGGTGCTTCTTGGGTGCCTGGAACTGACTCCCGCTGAAGTGTGGGCGTGGTTGGAGAGTAGCTGGGACACACAGGAGAGTCCCTGAGGGTTGGAGATAAAGACGTGCTAGAGACTGAGGAGTAACTGAGTGAAATTGGGGAGTTTGGTGGTGATTCCGGGGTGCCTGGAGCTGACTGCAGCTGAAATGTGGGCGTGGTTGGAGAGTAGCTGGGACAGACGGGAGAGTCCCTGAGGGATGGTGAAGACATGAGAGAGACTGGGGAGTAACGCAGTGAAATTGGTGAGTTTGGTGGTGATTTCTGGGTGCCTGCAACGGACTCCCGCTGAAGTGTGGGCGTGTTTGGAGAGTAGCTGGGACAGACAGGCGAGTCCCTGAGGGTTGGAGATAAAGACGTGCTAGAGACTGGGGAGTAACTCAGTGAAAGTGGTGGGCTTGGTGGTGATCCCTGGGTTCCTGGAACTGAGCCGCGCTGAAATGTGGGCGTGGTTGGAGAGTAGCTGGGACAGACTGGAGGGTCTGTAAGGGCTGGGGGTGAAGACGTGAGAGAGACTGGCGAGGATCTCACTGAGGTCTGTGAGTTTGTAGGTGTTTCTGGGGTGTGGGGTAGAGACTCCCGCTGAAATCTGGGCGTAGTTGGAGAGTAGCTGGGACAGACAGGAGAGTCATGGGTGGCTGGGGGTGAGCTGCTGGATGATGGCAGTAAGAACATATGGTATATTATTGATGAATGAGGTGACTGTGAAGAATCTCCAGAGGAGGACACGGGAGAACACAATGACATGAGTGACTGTCCTGCTTGGTTAGGAAAGGGAAACGTAAAGTTGTGGAATTCTGTTGATGATGGATGTGAGAGTGGTGAAGCCCTGCGGGGTGATGTAGAGTACTTCCACATCCCTGGTGAGGAGCTGCCCCTTGGGTCTGAGTTTCTGGGAGGGGAGAGGGAGAAGCTGGGTGAGGCAGGCATGAATCTTGAGGAGTCAGGGCTGGGGGACCGCTCATATTCTCCCGAGACCTGTGAGTCTCTGGGGGACTCCTGGGTGCATGGGGCTGACTCCCGCAGGAAGCTGGGGATGGCTGGAGAGTAACTGGGAGCCACAGGAGAGTCCCTGAGGCCTGGGGGTGAAGAGATGAAAGACACAGGGGTGGAGCACCGTGAGGCTCGTGAGTCTGTAGGTGATTCCCGGGTGTGGGGGGCTGACTCCAGCTGCAATCTGGGGTTGTTTGGAGAGTAGCTGGGAGACACAGGAGATCCCCCGAGAGCTGGGGGTGAGCTGCTGGGTGATGGCAGTAAGAACATGTGGTATATTATTGATGAACGTGGGGACTCTGAGGAATCCTCAGAGGAGGACACGGGAGAGCCCAATGGCTTCATTGATTGCCCATCACGGTGAGGACAGGGAAATGGGAGCTTGTGGGATTCTGGTGATGACAGAGGTGAGTGTGGTGAAGCCCTAGGGGATGGTGAATGGTAGCTCCGGATCCCTGGAGAGGAGCTTCCCCTGAAGCCTGAGTTTCTGAGAGGGGAGAGGGAGAAACTGGGTGAGGCTCGCATGGACCTTGGGGAGTCCGTGCTGGGGGACCGTTCATAAGAAGAGCCGGACAAGACCCTACTGTTCTTAGGTGCAGACATGATTAGGAAACCTGCAGCTCCCAGGGGCCCCTACTAATTTTCTAACTCGCAGAAGGAAGGAGTGTGTGTGCGTGTGTGTGTGTGTGCGGTGTGAGGTATGTGCCCCTTAAGAAAATGGAAATCAACCAACCAATGAGACAGACAGACAGACAGACAGACAGACAGACAGACAAAGATTCACTTGCCCAAGTGTTCTGTCCTGTCCTCTGAATCCGCTTCCAAGTCGCAAGACGCTGTGAGCTCCAAGTCAACGCAGAGTCCGCCAACCGCTCCGGCCGCTGATCCGCTCCGCGAAGATCTGAGTACAGGCCAGCCAGGGTGGGTTTAAATAGTCTCGGGCGCAGCCTAGCAGCGGAAAGGGCGGAGCTTCACTCCTCCTTTCCATCAGTCACCCCCAACTTTCCCAGGCTACACCTCGTAGGAAACTGTTCTCCTGCTTTGATTTCATGCGCCACCTTTGGGACAATCTAAGAACTTACAAGTTTTCTTGGCCAGATATATTAGGAATTGTATGCACTGAAACACTGAAAACCAACTAGTGGTTCTGTGGTTCCCACGTTGTGGTTTTGACACCAGCAGCATCCTTGCCACAATCAAACCCCGGAGATCCACAGATCTGCGGTGTAACAATACCTCCCCCTGATCCGGATGCATGGCAGTTTAAGAAGTCTTTCCGTGTAAGGGAAAAGACTTTGAAGAAAAGGTGGAGATATGCGTTGTATAAACATTCTTTTGCTCTGGAACCACGTAGAGACTTGGGAGCCAGTTGGGTGGAGCACTCGTTGGAGGAGGGTGCTCGGGTTAGGAATATCAAGGTGTGGCTCCAGATAATCCAATCATCTAATTAAGATTCCAGTTATGCTCATCTGTTTTAAAATTCCGTTTGGGTAAATTCTTTTAGTCAGACTGAGAATGGCAAAGCCTCAACCCCAATTTCCAGGGAGGGTTGAGAGCCTCAGGTGGAGTGGATCACCAATAGCCTATGGTTTAACCCGTCATGCCTATAGAATGAGGTCTCCATAAAAACCCAAAAGGACTGGGTTCAGAGAGCTTCTGGATAACACTTCCTGGAAGGTAGTGCACCCCTCCCCACACGCCGGGCCCCGCATTTATTTCTGAACTTTTTGCAAAGTCCGCTAAAATACAACGGCAAATGTAAGTGTTTCCCTGCGTGCTGTGAGCTCTTCCAGCCAATGAATGCAACTAAATCTGGGAGTGGTGGCAACCTGGTTTATAGCCAGTTGCTGAGAAGCACAGGTAAAACAACGTGGGGCTTCCCATTGTTATTAGTGTGGGAGGCCTGTCTGGCGGGACTCGGCCCTTTGGAATCTAAAGCTATGTCCCGGTAGATAGCGTCACCATTGAATTAGAAGACACACATATGTTGAGAATAATCTTTCTGGTCATTTGCTGCATGTCTTATTTACAATATGTAATCAAATTCTTTATCCTGGCCTTATGGCACCTGGGTTGAGAACCATGATTTGAACCAAACATTGGTCTGTCACGTTCTGAGTTTGAAACTTTAGTTTGCCTTTAGCGTTTTGCTATTGCTTTTTCGTTTTCTTTTGTTTCGTTTGGTTTCTAAGTTCTGGGGTATATGTGCAGGATGTGCAGATTTGTTACTAAGGTAAACGTGTGCCATGGTGGTTTGCTGCACCTGTCAACCCATCACCTAGGTATTAAGCCCAGCATGCAGTAGCTGTTTTTCTTAACGCTCTGCCTCCCGAAAGGCCCCAGTGAGTGTTGTTCCCCTTCCTGTGTCCATGTGATCTCATTTTTCAGCTCTCATTATAAGTGAGAATGTGGCGTTTGGTTTTCTTTCCCTGGATTAGTTTGCTGAGCATAATGACCACACATCACCACTGTTTCTGTTTTTTAGTATAAAGAGTAGTATTTTATTGAATAAGATTTGCTCACAGAAAAATAAGCTTAAGTCTACAATGAATGCCAGACTCTACAGCAGAAAGCAATTTTCTCACTTTTCCACACACAATGGTTCCTACTAAGTGAAAAAACTTCATTCACAAATGTACTACTCTGTCTCAAAACATCTCACATAATCATGCACTCGACTAAAGCCATTAGATCAGTTCTTCAGTCAAGTTAAAGAAGTATCCCTCTAATAACTGACTTTTATAATGTTATCAATATCCACTCCCAATCAGTCTGCCATTGTTAATGGTGTACAGCATTACTGAATACAATGGAATTGATGACGCCCATATCCACGGACACACCGTGACTTACGGTGGTTTGATTTATGATTTTTCAACGTTATGATGGGATTATTGGAATATTAGATGCGTTTCTGAGTTACAGTGGGTTTATGAGTATGCGACCCTATACTCCAGAAACAGCTGTATAAGGAAAAACAGGTGTACCTAATAAAAATATGCTTAGTGACTTGGGATAAACCAATAGATGTTCACAACTGATGGAGAGCCGTGAAAGAGAGATAGCGGTAAATAGTTACAATAACACAATTTTCCTGCACCTGTCGAGGATTTCTCCCAAAAAACGCAGAATGTGGGATGCACCTAAGGCATATGAAAGAGAGAGGGCAGAAGGAGTAAGAGAGAAATAGGAGGAAGGAAGGAAGGAAGGAAAGAAAGAAGGAAGGTAGGAAGGAAGGAAGGAAGGAAGGAAGGAAGGAAGGAAAGAAGGACGAAAGGAAGGAGAAAACACCCGGTGTTACTAAAACCCCCCAAAAAATGGTTTCCCCCTGTGGGTAAGCCTACAATGTGGATGAATCTTGAAAATATTGTGCTACGTGTTGTGTCAGTCATAACAGCTCACCTATTGTGCAATTCCGTTGATAGGAAATGTCCACAATATGGAAATCTATGCATATGGGATTGATCGCAGTAGGTAGTTGCTACCTAGGGCTGAGGGTCAGGGAGAGGGTTTGAGACAGAATGAGGAGTGACTAATGTCTACAGGGTTTTTCTCTGGTCGGGGGTGATAAGACGTTCTACAATGGATTGCGAATTAAAATTGAATGTGCACAACCACAGGTATACTAAAAGTCACTCAATTCATGACTTTTAATGGGGGAATCTTACGTGGCGCACTCTCATGGAGACCACGGCAGACATAGTGAGAGAGAAAAAGGTGAGTAAATATCTGAAACGGAGGCAGAAAGAGAGAGAATGAGAAGCCCTGTGAATGGAAGGGAGAGCGAAAAGGGAAAATGGTCCTATTTACAAATGACAGATGTGAAACTGGGGTTCACATCAACAGTGTCACTGCCAGGAAGGAGGGTCATGCTAGCCATGTCACCGGTAGTGTGGCCCGCAGGGACGCCGACCTGCTGGAGCGTCGTGCCAGCATGGGCTCTGGCAGCCACGTGGGCCAGCAGGAGGGTCCCGCTGCACAGCTGTGGGGTGAGGATAGACTGGGTGGTGATATCGCCCATTACAGGGGCCTCTTCTGCTGGCAAGAGTGTGACAGTAGCAAGTAGATGGACAAGCCTGCGTGTGAGGACGGAATGCAGGAGGGGCTCTTGTGCGGCTGGGTGTGGGGCCCTCACGGGAACCGTGGAGAAATGGCCAGGTAACTGCGTCATGTGGGCTAGTAGATTGGCCAGGGCTTCGAACTGAAGGACAATAACGGGGAGTAGCTGTCAGGCCCTGGGAGTGTCTGAGTGTAAGTGGAGATGGGTTTGGGGTCACTGAGGGATGCGTGGGAGCCATCCCTGTATAGGTACAGGTCATAGGGAGATAGTCTCGTGAGGCCTGTGAGTGTCTAGGGTTGTCCTGGGTGCCTGGGGCTGACTGTGGCAGAAATCTGGGGAAGGCTGGAGAGAAGCTGGGAGACCCAGGAGAGTCCCGGAAGGCAGGGGGTGAAGAGGTGAAAGAAATGGGGGAGGGTTGCAGTAAGGTCCGTGAGTTTGTAGGTGATTCCTGGGTGCGGGAAGCTGACTCCAGGTGAAATCTGGAGATGGTCGGAGTGTAGCTGAGAGAGACAGAAGAGTCCTTGAGGGCTGGGGGTGAGAACATGAGGGAGACTGGGGAGTAAGTCAGTGAAATTCGTGAGTTCGGTGGTGTATCGTGGGTGCCTGGAACTGACTCCAGCTGGAATCTAGCGAAGTTTGGACAGTAGCTGAAAGAGACACAGGAGTCCCTGTGGGCTGAGGGCAAAGACCTGAGAGAGACCAGGGAGGACCTCAGTGAAGTCTGTGAGTCTGTAGGTGATTCCGGAGTGTGGGAGGCTGACTCCCGCTGAAATCTGGGTGTGGTGGGAGAGTAGCTGGGGCAGACAGGAGAGTCCCAGGGGGCTGGGGGTGAAGACATGACAGAGACTGGGGAGTAACTCAGCGAAACTGCTGAGTTTGGTGGTGATACCTGGGTGTCTGGAACTGACTCCCGCTGAAATCTGGGCATGGTTGGAGAGTAGCTGGGACACACAGGAGAGCCCCTGAGGGCTGGGGGTGAAGACATGAGAGAGACCGGGGAGTACCTCAGTGAAACTGGTGAGTTTGGTGGTGACTCCGAGGTGCCTGGGACTGACTCCAGCTGAAATGTGTGCGTGGTTGGAGAGTAGCTGGGACAGACAGGAGAGTCCCTGAGGGCTGGTGAAGACATGAGAGAGACTGGAGAGTAAGTGAGTGAAATTGGTGAGTTTGGTGGTGCTTCTTGGGTGCCTGGAACTGACTCCCGCTGAAGTGTGGGCGTGGTTGGAGAGTAGCTGGGACACACAGGAGAGTCCCTGAGGGTTGGAGATAAAGACGTGCTAGAGACTGAGGAGTAACTGAGTGAAATTGGGGAGTTTGGTGGTGATTCCGGGGTGCCTGGAGCTGACTGCAGCTGAAATGTGGGCGTGGTTGGAGAGTAGCTGGGACAGACGGGAGAGTCCCTGAGGGATGGTGAAGACATGAGAGAGACTGGGGAGTAACGCAGTGAAATTGGTGAGTTTGGTGGTGATTTCTGGGTGCCTGCAACGGACTCCCGCTGAAGTGTGGGCGTGTTTGGAGAGTAGCTGGGACAGACAGGCGAGTCCCTGAGGGTTGGAGATAAAGACGTGCTAGAGACTGGGGAGTAACTCAGTGAAAGTGGTGGGCTTGGTGGTGATCCCTGGGTTCCTGGAACTGAGCCGCGCTGAAATGTGGGCGTGGTTGGAGAGTAGCTGGGACAGACTGGAGGGTCTGTAAGGGCTGGGGGTGAAGACGTGAGAGAGACTGGCGAGGATCTCACTGAGGTCTGTGAGTTTGTAGGTGTTTCTGGGGTGTGGGGTAGAGACTCCCGCTGAAATCTGGGCGTAGTTGGAGAGTAGCTGGGACAGACAGGAGAGTCATGGGTGGCTGGGGGTGAGCTGCTGGATGATGGCAGTAAGAACATATGGTATATTATTGATGAATGAGGTGACTGTGAAGAATCTCCAGAGGAGGACACGGGAGAACACAATGACATGAGTGACTGTCCTGCTTGGTTAGGAAAGGGAAACGTAAAGTTGTGGAATTCTGTTGATGATGGATGTGAGAGTGGTGAAGCCCTGCGGGGTGATGTAGAGTACTTCCACATCCCTGGTGAGGAGCTGCCCCTTGGGTCTGAGTTTCTGGGAGGGGAGAGGGAGAAGCTGGGTGAGGCAGGCATGAATCTTGAGGAGTCAGGGCTGGGGGACCGCTCATATTCTCCCGAGACCTGTGAGTCTCTGGGGGACTCCTGGGTGCATGGGGCTGACTCCCGCAGGAAGCTGGGGATGGCTGGAGAGTAACTGGGAGCCACAGGAGAGTCCCTGAGGCCTGGGGGTGAAGAGATGAAAGACACAGGGGTGGAGCACCGTGAGGCTCGTGAGTCTGTAGGTGATTCCCGGGTGTGGGGGGCTGACTCCAGCTGCAATCTGGGGTTGTTTGGAGAGTAGCTGGGAGACACAGGAGATCCCCCGAGAGCTGGGGGTGAGCTGCTGGGTGATGGCAGTAAGAACATGTGGTATATTATTGATGAACGTGGGGACTCTGAGGAATCCTCAGAGGAGGACACGGGAGAGCCCAATGGCTTCATTGATTGCCCATCACGGTGAGGACAGGGAAATGGGAGCTTGTGGGATTCTGGTGATGACAGAGGTGAGTGTGGTGAAGCCCTAGGGGATGGTGAATGGTAGCTCCGGATCCCTGGAGAGGAGCTTCCCCTGAAGCCTGAGTTTCTGAGAGGGGAGAGGGAGAAACTGGGTGAGGCTCGCATGGACCTTGGGGAGTCCGTGCTGGGGGACCGTTCATAAGAAGAGCCGGACAAGACCCTACTGTTCTTAGGTGCAGACATGATTAGGAAACCTGCAGCTCCCAGGGGCCCCTACTAATTTTCTAACTCGCAGAAGGAAGGAGTGTGTGTGCGTGTGTGTGTGTGTGCGGTGTGAGGTATGTGCCCCTTAAGAAAATGGAAATCAACCAACCAATGAGACAGACAGACAGACAGACAGACAGACAGACAGACAAAGATTCACTTGCCCAAGTGTTCTGTCCTGTCCTCTGAATCCGCTTCCAAGTCGCAAGACGCTGTGAGCTCCAAGTCAACGCAGAGTCCGCCAACCGCTCCGGCCGCTGATCCGCTCCGCGAAGATCTGAGTACAGGCCAGCCAGGGTGGGTTTAAATAGTCTCGGGCGCAGCCTAGCAGCGGAAAGGGCGGAGCTTCACTCCTCCTTTCCATCAGTCACCCCCAACTTTCCCAGGCTACACCTCGTAGGAAACTGTTCTCCTGCTTTGATTTCATGCGCCACCTTTGGGACAATCTAAGAACTTACAAGTTTTCTTGGCCAGATATATTAGGAATTGTATGCACTGAAACACTGAAAACCAACTAGTGGTTCTGTGGTTCCCACGTTGTGGTTTTGACACCAGCAGCATCCTTGCCACAATCAAACCCCGGAGATCCACAGATCTGCGGTGTAACAATACCTCCCCCTGATCCGGATGCATGGCAGTTTAAGAAGTCTTTCCGTGTAAGGGAAAAGACTTTGAAGAAAAGGTGGAGATATGCGTTGTATAAACATTCTTTTGCTCTGGAACCACGTAGAGACTTGGGAGCCAGTTGGGTGGAGCACTCGTTGGAGGAGGGTGCTCGGGTTAGGAATATCAAGGTGTGGCTCCAGATAATCCAATCATCTAATTAAGATTCCAGTTATGCTCATCTGTTTTAAAATTCCGTTTGGGTAAATTCTTTTAGTCAGACTGAGAATGGCAAAGCCTCAACCCCAATTTCCAGGGAGGGTTGAGAGCCTCAGGTGGAGTGGATCACCAATAGCCTATGGTTTAACCCGTCATGCCTATAGAATGAGGTCTCCATAAAAACCCAAAAGGACTGGGTTCAGAGAGCTTCTGGATAACACTTCCTGGAAGGTAGTGCACCCCTCCCCACACGCCGGGCCCCGCATTTATTTCTGAACTTTTTGCAAAGTCCGCTAAAATACAACGGCAAATGTAAGTGTTTCCCTGCGTGCTGTGAGCTCTTCCAGCCAATGAATGCAACTAAATCTGGGAGTGGTGGCAACCTGGTTTATAGCCAGTTGCTGAGAAGCACAGGTAAAACAACGTGGGGCTTCCCATTGTTATTAGTGTGGGAGGCCTGTCTGGCGGGACTCGGCCCTTTGGAATCTAAAGCTATGTCCCGGTAGATAGCGTCACCATTGAATTAGAAGACACACATATGTTGAGAATAATCTTTCTGGTCATTTGCTGCATGTCTTATTTACAATATGTAATCAAATTCTTTATCCTGGCCTTATGGCACCTGGGTTGAGAACCATGATTTGAACCAAACATTGGTCTGTCACGTTCTGAGTTTGAAACTTTAGTTTGCCTTTAGCGTTTTGCTATTGCTTTTTCGTTTTCTTTTGTTTCGTTTGGTTTCTAAGTTCTGGGGTATATGTGCAGGATGTGCAGATTTGTTACTAAGGTAAACGTGTGCCATGGTGGTTTGCTGCACCTGTCAACCCATCACCTAGGTATTAAGCCCAGCATGCAGTAGCTGTTTTTCTTAACGCTCTGCCTCCCGAAAGGCCCCAGTGAGTGTTGTTCCCCTTCCTGTGTCCATGTGATCTCATTTTTCAGCTCTCATTATAAGTGAGAATGTGGCGTTTGGTTTTCTTTCCCTGGATTAGTTTGCTGAGCATAATGACCACACATCACCACTGTTTCTGTTTTTTAGTATAAAGAGTAGTATTTTATTGAATAAGATTTGCTCACAGAAAAATAAGCTTAAGTCTACAATGAATGCCAGACTCTACAGCAGAAAGCAATTTTCTCACTTTTCCACACACAATGGTTCCTACTAAGTGAAAAAACTTCATTCACAAATGTACTACTCTGTCTCAAAACATCTCACATAATCATGCACTCGACTAAAGCCATTAGATCAGTTCTTCAGTCAAGTTAAAGAAGTATCCCTCTAATAACTGACTTTTATAATGTTATCAATATCCACTCCCAATCAGTCTGCCATTGTTAATGGTGTACAGCATTACTGAATACAATGGAATTGATGACGCCCATATCCACGGACACACCGTGACTTACGGTGGTTTGATTTATGATTTTTCAACGTTATGATGGGATTATTGGAATATTAGATGCGTTTCTGAGTTACAGTGGGTTTATGAGTATGCGACCCTATACTCCAGAAACAGCTGTATAAGGAAAAACAGGTGTACCTAATAAAAATATGCTTAGTGACTTGGGATAAACCAATAGATGTTCACAACTGATGGAGAGCCGTGAAAGAGAGATAGCGGTAAATAGTTACAATAACACAATTTTCCTGCACCTGTCGAGGATTTCTCCCAAAAAACGCAGAATGTGGGATGCACCTAAGGCATATGAAAGAGAGAGGGCAGAAGGAGTAAGAGAGAAATAGGAGGAAGGAAGGAAGGAAGGAAAGAAAGAAGGAAGGTAGGAAGGAAGGAAGGAAGGAAGGAAGGAAGGAAGGAAAGAAGGACGAAAGGAAGGAGAAAACACCCGGTGTTACTAAAACCCCCCAAAAAATGGTTTCCCCCTGTGGGTAAGCCTACAATGTGGATGAATCTTGAAAATATTGTGCTACGTGTTGTGTCAGTCATAACAGCTCACCTATTGTGCAATTCCGTTGATAGGAAATGTCCACAATATGGAAATCTATGCATATGGGATTGATCGCAGTAGGTAGTTGCTACCTAGGGCTGAGGGTCAGGGAGAGGGTTTGAGACAGAATGAGGAGTGACTAATGTCTACAGGGTTTTTCTCTGGTCGGGGGTGATAAGACGTTCTACAATGGATTGCGAATTAAAATTGAATGTGCACCACCACAGGTATACTAAAAGCCACTCAATTCATGACTTTTAATGGGGGAATCTTCTGTGGCGCACTCTCATGGAGACCACGGCAGACATAGTGAGAGAGAAAAAGGTGAGTAAATATCTGAAACGGAGGCAGAAAGAGAGAGAATGAGAAGCCCTGTGAATGGAAGGGAGAGCGAAAAGGGAAAATGGTCCTATTTACAAATGACAGATGTGAAACTGGGGTTCACATCAACAGTGTCACTGCCAGGAAGGAGGGTCATGCTAGCCATGTCACCGGTAGTGTGGCCCGCAGGGACGCCGACCTGCTGGAGCGTCGTGCCAGCATGGGCTCTGGCAGCCACGTGGGCCAGCAGGAGGGTCCCGCTGCACAGCTGTGGGGTGAGGATAGACTGGGTGGTGATATCGCCCATTACAGGGGCCTCTTCTGCTGGCAAGAGTGTGACAGTAGCAAGTAGATGGACAAGCCTGCGTGTGAGGACGGAATGCAGGAGGGGCTCTTGTGCGGCTGGGTGTGGGGCCCTCACGGGAACCGTGGAGAAATGGCCAGGTAACTGCGTCATGTGGGCTAGTAGATTGGCCAGGGCTTCGAACTGAAGGACAATAACGGGGAGTAGCTGTCAGGCCCTGGGAGTGTCTGAGTGTAAGTGGAGATGGGTTTGGGGTCACTGAGGGATGCGTGGGAGCCATCCCTGTATAGGTACAGGTCATAGGGAGATAGTCTCGTGAGGCCTGTGAGTGTCTAGGGTTGTCCTGGGTGCCTGGGGCTGACTGTGGCAGAAATCTGGGGAAGGCTGGAGAGAAGCTGGGAGACCCAGGAGAGTCCCGGAAGGCAGGGGGTGAAGAGGTGAAAGAAATGGGGGAGGGTTGCAGTAAGGTCCGTGAGTTTGTAGGTGATTCCTGGGTGCGGGAAGCTGACTCCAGGTGAAATCTGGAGATGGTCGGAGTGTAGCTGAGAGAGACAGAAGAGTCCTTGAGGGCTGGGGGTGAGAACATGAGGGAGACTGGGGAGTAAGTCAGTGAAATTCGTGAGTTCGGTGGTGTATCGTGGGTGCCTGGAACTGACTCCAGCTGGAATCTAGCGAAGTTTGGACAGTAGCTGAAAGAGACACAGGAGTCCCTGTGGGCTGAGGGCAAAGACCTGAGAGAGACCAGGGAGGACCTCAGTGAAGTCTGTGAGTCTGTAGGTGATTCCGGAGTGTGGGAGGCTGACTCCCGCTGAAATCTGGGTGTGGTGGGAGAGTAGCTGGGGCAGACAGGAGAGTCCCAGGGGGCTGGGGGTGAAGACATGACAGAGACTGGGGAGTAACTCAGCGAAACTGCTGAGTTTGGTGGTGATACCTGGGTGTCTGGAACTGACTCCCGCTGAAATCTGGGCATGGTTGGAGAGTAGCTGGGACACACAGGAGAGCCCCTGAGGGCTGGGGGTGAAGACATGAGAGAGACCGGGGAGTACCTCAGTGAAACTGGTGAGTTTGGTGGTGACTCCGAGGTGCCTGGGACTGACTCCAGCTGAAATGTGTGCGTGGTTGGAGAGTAGCTGGGACAGACAGGAGAGTCCCTGAGGGCTGGTGAAGACATGAGAGAGACTGGAGAGTAAGTGAGCGAAATTGGTGAGTTTGGTGGTGCTTCCTGGGTGCCTGGAACTGACTCCCGCTGAAGTGTGGGCGTGGTTGGAGAGTAGCTGGGACACACAGGAGAGTCCCTGAGGGTTGGAGATAAAGACGTGCTAGAGACTGAGGAGTAACTGAGTGAAATTGGGGAGTTTGGTGGTGATTCCGGGGTGCCTGGAGCTGACTGCAGCTGAAATGTGGGCGTGGTTGGAGAGTAGCTGGGACAGACGGGAGAGTCCCTGAGGGATGGTGAAGACATGAGAGAGACTGGGGAGTAACGCAGTGAAATTGGTGAGTTTGGTGGTGATTTCTGGGTGCCTGCAACGGACTCCCGCTGAAGTGTGGGCGTGTTTGGAGAGTAGCTGGGACAGACAGGCGAGTCCCTGAGGGTTGGAGATAAAGACGTGCTAGAGACTGGGGAGTAACTCAGTGAAAGTGGTGGGCTTGGTGGTGATCCCTGGGTTCCTGGAACTGAGCCGCGCTGAAATGTGGGCGTGGTTGGAGAGTAGCTGGGACAGACTGGAGGGTCTGTAAGGGCTGGGGGTGAAGACGTGAGAGAGACTGGCGAGGATCTCACTGAGGTCTGTGAGTTTGTAGGTGTTTCTGGGGTGTGGGGTAGAGACTCCCGCTGAAATCTGGGCGTAGTTGGAGAGTAGCTGGGACAGACAGGAGAGTCATGGGTGGCTGGGGGTGAGCTGCTGGATGATGGCAGTAAGAACATATGGTATATTATTGATGAATGAGGTGACTGTGAAGAATCTCCAGAGGAGGACACGGGAGAACACAATGACATGAGTGACTGTCCTGCTTGGTTAGGAAAGGGAAACGTAAAGTTGTGGAATTCTGTTGATGATGGATGTGAGAGTGGTGAAGCCCTGCGGGGTGATGTAGAGTACTTCCACATCCCTGGTGAGGAGCTGCCCCTTGGGTCTGAGTTTCTGGGAGGGGAGAGGGAGAAGCTGGGTGAGGCAGGCATGAATCTTGAGGAGTCAGGGCTGGGGGACCGCTCATATTCTCCCGAGACCTGTGAGTCTCTGGGGGACTCCTGGGTGCATGGGGCTGACTCCCGCAGGAAGCTGGGGATGGCTGGAGAGTAACTGGGAGCCACAGGAGAGTCCCTGAGGCCTGGGGGTGAAGAGATGAAAGACACAGGGGTGGAGCACCGTGAGGCTCGTGAGTTTGTAGGTGATTCCCGGGTGTGGGGGGCTGACTCCAGCTGCAATCTGGGGTTGTTTGGAGAGTAGCTGGGAGACACAGGAGATCCCCCGAGAGCTGGGGGTGAGCTGCTGGGTGATGGCAGTAAGAACATGTGGTATATTATTGATGAACGTGGGGACTCTGAGGAATCCTCAGAGGAGGACACGGGAGAGCCCAATGGCTTCATTGATTGCCCATCACGGTGAGGACAGGGAAATGGGAGCTTGTGGGATTCTGGTGATGACAGAGGTGAGTGTGGTGAAGCCCTAGGGGATGGTGAATGGTAGCTCCGGATCCCTGGAGAGGAGCTTCCCCTGAAGCCTGAGTTTCTGAGAAGGGAGAGGGAGAAGCTGGGTGAGGCTCGCATGGACCTTGGGGAGTCCGTGCTGGGGGACCGTTCATAAGAAGAGCCGGACAAGACCCTACTGTTCTTAGGTGCAGACATGATTAGGAAACCTGCAGCTCCCAGGGGCCCCTACTAATTTTCTAACTCGCAGAAGGAAGGAGTGTGTGTGCGTGTGTGTGTGTGTGCGGTGTGAGGTATGTGCCCCTTAAGAAAATGGAAATCAACCAACCAATGAGACAGACAGACAGACAGACAGACAGACAGACAGACAAAGATTCACTTGCCCAAGTGTTCTGTCCTGTCCTCTGAATCCGCTTCCAAGTCGCAAGACGCTGTGAGCTCCAAGTCAACGCAGAGTCCGCCAACCGCTCCGGCCGCTGATCCGCTCCGCGAAGATCTGAGTACAGGCCAGCCAGGGTGGGTTTAAATAGTCTCGGGCGCAGCCTAGCAGCGGAAAGGGCGGAGCTTCACTCCTCCTTTCCATCAGTCACCCCCAACTTTCCCAGGCTACACCTCGTAGGAAACTGTTCTCCTGCTTTGATTTCATGCGCCACCTTTGGGACAATCTAAGAACTTACAAGTTTTCTTGGCCAGATATATTAGGAATTGTATGCACTGAAACACTGAAAACCAACTAGTGGTTCTGTGGTTCCCACGTTGTGGTTTTGACACCAGCAGCATCCTTGCCACAATCAAACCCCGGAGATCCACAGATCTGCGGTGTAACAATACCTCCCCCTGATCCGGATGCATGGCAGTTTAAGAAGTCTTTCCGTGTAAGGGAAAAGACTTTGAAGAAAAGGTGGAGATATGCGTTGTATAAACATTCTTTTGCTCTGGAACCACGTAGAGACTTGGGAGCCAGTTGGGTGGAGCACTCGTTGGAGGAGGGTGCTCGGGTTAGGAATATCAAGGTGTGGCTCCAGATAATCCAATCATCTAATTAAGATTCCAGTTATGCTCATCTGTTTTAAAATTCCGTTTGGGTAAATTCTTTTAGTCAGACTGAGAATGGCAAAGCCTCAACCCCAATTTCCAGGGAGGGTTGAGAGCCTCAGGTGGAGTGGATCACCAATAGCCTATGGTTTAACCCGTCATGCCTATAGAATGAGGTCTCCATAAAAACCCAAAAGGACTGGGTTCAGAGAGCTTCTGGATAACACTTCCTGGAAGGTAGTGCACCCCTCCCCACACGCCGGGCCCCGCATTTATTTCTGAACTTTTTGCAAAGTCCGCTAAAATACAACGGCAAATGTAAGTGTTTCCCTGCGTGCTGTGAGCTCTTCCAGCCAATGAATGCAACTAAATCTGGGAGTGGTGGCAACCTGGTTTATAGCCAGTTGCTGAGAAGCACAGGTAAAACAACGTGGGGCTTCCCATTGTTATTAGTGTGGGAGGCCTGTCTGGCGGGACTCGGCCCTTTGGAATCTAAAGCTATGTCCCGGTAGATAGCGTCACCATTGAATTAGAAGACACACATATGTTGAGAATAATCTTTCTGGTCATTTGCTGCATGTCTTATTTACAATATGTAATCAAATTCTTTATCCTGGCCTTATGGCACCTGGGTTGAGAACCATGATTTGAACCAAACATTGGTCTGTCACGTTCTGAGTTTGAAACTTTAGTTTGCCTTTAGCGTTTTGCTATTGCTTTTTCGTTTTCTTTTGTTTCGTTTCGTTTCTAAGTTCTGGGGTATATGTGCAGGATGTGCAGATTTGTTACTAAGGTAAACGTGTGCCATGGTGGTTTGCTGCACCTGTCAACCCATCACCTAGGTATTAAGCCCAGCATGCAGTAGCTGTTTTTCTTAACGCTCTGCCTCCCGAAAGGCCCCAGTGAGTGTTGTTCCCCTTCCTGTGTCCATGTGATCTCATTTTTCAGCTCTCATTATAAGTGAGAATGTGGCGTTTGGTTTTCTTTCCCTGGATTAGTTTGCTGAGCATAATGACCACACATCACCACTGTTTCTGTTTTTTAGTATAAAGAGTAGTATTTTATTGAATAAGATTTGCTCACAGAAAAATAAGCTTAAGTCTACAATGAATGCCAGACTCTACAGCAGAAAGCAATTTTCTCACTTTTCCACACACAATGGTTCCTACTAAGTGAAAAAACTTCATTCACAAATGTACTACTCTGTCTCAAAACATCTCACATAATCATGCACTCGACTAAAGCCATTAGATCAGTTCTTCAGTCAAGTTAAAGAAGTATCCCTCTAATAACTGACTTTTATAATGTTATCAATATCCACTCCCAATCAGTCTGCCATTGTTAATGGTGTACAGCATTACTGAATACAATGGAATTGATGACGCCCATATCCACGGACACACCGTGACTTACGGTGGTTTGATTTATGATTTTTCAACGTTATGATGGGATTATTGGAATATTAGATGCGTTTCTGAGTTACAGTGGGTTTATGAGTATGCGACCCTATACTCCAGAAACAGCTGTATAAGGAAAAACAGGTGTACCTAATAAAAATATGCTTAGTGACTTGGGATAAACCAATAGATGTTCACAACTGATGGAGAGCCGTGAAAGAGAGATAGCGGTAAATAGTTACAATAACACAATTTTCCTGCACCTGTCGAGGATTTCTCCCAAAAAACGCAGAATGTGGGATGCACCTAAGGCATATGAAAGAGAGAGGGCAGAAGGAGTAAGAGAGAAATAGGAGGAAGGAAGGAAGGAAGGAAAGAAAGAAGGAAGGTAGGAAGGAAGGAAGGAAGGAAGGAAGGAAGGAAGGAAAGAAGGACGAAAGGAAGGAGAAAACACCCGGTGTTACTAAAACCCCCCAAAAAATGGTTTCCCCCTGTGGGTAAGCCTACAATGTGGATGAATCTTGAAAATATTGTGCTACGTGTTGTGTCAGTCATAACAGCTCACCTATTGTGCAATTCCGTTGATAGGAAATGTCCACAATATGGAAATCTATGCATATGGGATTGATCGCAGTAGGTAGTTGCTACCTAGGGCTGAGGGTCAGGGAGAGGGTTTGAGACAGAATGAGGAGTGACTAATGTCTACAGGGTTTTTCTCTGGTCGGGGGTGATAAGACGTTCTACAATGGATTGCGAATTAAAATTGAATGTGCACCACCACAGGTATACTAAAAGCCACTCAATTCATGACTTTTAATGGGGGAATCTTCTGTGGCGCACTCTCATGGAGACCACGGCAGACATAGTGAGAGAGAAAAAGGTGAGTAAATATCTGAAACGGAGGCAGAAAGAGAGAGAATGAGAAGCCCTGTGAATGGAAGGGAGAGCGAAAAGGGAAAATGGTCCTATTTACAAATGACAGATGTGAAACTGGGGTTCACATCAACAGTGTCACTGCCAGGAAGGAGGGTCATGCTAGCCATGTCACCGGTAGTGTGGCCCGCAGGGACGCCGACCTGCTGGAGCGTCGTGCCAGCATGGGCTCTGGCAGCCACGTGGGCCAGCAGGAGGGTCCCGCTGCACAGCTGTGGGGTGAGGATAGACTGGGTGGTGATATCGCCCATTACAGGGGCCTCTTCTGCTGGCAAGAGTGTGACAGTAGCAAGTAGATGGACAAGCCTGCGTGTGAGGACGGAATGCAGGAGGGGCTCTTGTGCGGCTGGGTGTGGGGCCCTCACGGGAACCGTGGAGAAATGGCCAGGTAACTGCGTCATGTGGGCTAGTAGATTGGCCAGGGCTTCGAACTGAAGGACAATAACGGGGAGTAGCTGTCAGGCCCTGGGAGTGTCTGAGTGTAAGTGGAGATGGGTTTGGGGTCACTGAGGGATGCGTGGGAGCCATCCCTGTATAGGTACAGGTCATAGGGAGATAGTCACGTGAGGCCTGTGAGTGTCTAGGGTTGTCCTGGGTGCCTGGGGCTGACTGTGGCAGAAATCTGGGGAAGGCTGGAGAGAAGCTGGGAGACCCAGGAGAGTCCCGGAAGGCAGGGGGTGAAGAGGTGAAAGAAATGGGGGAGGGTTGCAGTAAGGTCCGTGAGTTTGTAGGTGATTCCTGGGTGCGGGAAGCTGACTCCAGGTGAAATCTGGAGATGGTCGGAGTGTAGCTGAGAGAGACAGAAGAGTCCTTGAGGGCTGGGGGTGAGAACATGAGGGAGACTGGGGAGTAAGTCAGTGAAATTCGTGAGTTCGGTGGTGTATCGTGGGTGCCTGGAACTGACTCCAGCTGGAATCTAGCGAAGTTTGGACAGTAGCTGAAAGAGACACAGGAGTCCCTGTGGGCTGAGGGCAAAGACCTGAGAGAGACCAGGGAGGACCTCAGTGAAGTCTGTGAGTCTGTAGGTGATTCCGGAGTGTGGGAGGCTGACTCCCGCTGAAATCTGGGCGTGGTGGGAGAGTAGCTGGGGCAGACAGGAGAGTCCCAGGGGGCTGGGGGTGAAGACATGACAGAGACTGGGGAGTAACTCAGCGAAACTGCTGAGTTTGGTGGTGATACCTGGGTGTCTGGAACTGACTCCCGCTGAAATCTGGGCATGGTTGGAGAGTAGCTGGGACACACAGGAGAGCCCCTGAGGGCTGGGGGTGAAGACATGAGAGAGACCGGGGAGTACCTCAGTGAAACTGGTGAGTTTGGTGGTGACTCCGAGGTGCCTGGGACTGACTCCAGCTGAAATGTGTGCGTGGTTGGAGAGTAGCTGGGACAGACAGGAGAGTCCCTGAGGGCTGGTGAAGACATGAGAGAGACTGGAGAGTAAGTGAGCGAAATTGGTGAGTTTGGTGGTGCTTCCTGGGTGCCTGGAACTGACTCCCGCTGAAGTGTGGGCGTGGTTGGAGAGTAGCTGGGACACACAGGAGAGTCCCTGAGGGTTGGAGATAAAGACGTGCTAGAGACTGAGGAGTAACTGAGTGAAATTGGGGAGTTTGGTGGTGATTCCGGGGTGCCTGGAGCTGACTGCAGCTGAAATGTGGGCGTGGTTGGAGAGTAGCTGGGACAGACGGGAGAGTCCCTGAGGGATGGTGAAGACATGAGAGAGACTGGGGAGTAACGCAGTGAAATTGGTGAGTTTGGTGGTGATTTCTGGGTGCCTGCAACGGACTCCCGCTGAAGTGTGGGCGTGTTTGGAGAGTAGCTGGGACAGACAGGCGAGTCCCTGAGGGTTGGAGATAAAGACGTGCTAGAGACTGGGGAGTAACTCAGTGAAAGTGGTGGGCTTGGTGGTGATCCCTGGGTTCCTGGAACTGAGCCGCGCTGAAATGTGGGCGTGGTTGGAGAGTAGCTGGGACAGACTGGAGGGTCTGTAAGGGCTGGGGGTGAAGACGTGAGAGAGACTGGCGAGGATCTCACTGAGGTCTGTGAGTTTGTAGGTGTTTCTGGGGTGTGGGGTAGAGACTCCCGCTGAAATCTGGGCGTAGTTGGAGAGTAGCTGGGACAGACAGGAGAGTCATGGGTGGCTGGGGGTGAGCTGCTGGATGATGGCAGTAAGAACATATGGTATATTATTGATGAATGAGGTGACTGTGAAGAATCTCCAGAGGAGGACACGGGAGAACACAATGACATGAGTGACTGTCCTGCTTGGTTAGGAAAGGGAAACGTAAAGTTGTGGAATTCTGTTGATGATGGATGTGAGAGTGGTGAAGCCCTGCGGGGTGATGTAGAGTACTTCCACATCCCTGGTGAGGAGCTGCCCCTTGGGTCTGAGTTTCTGGGAGGGGAGAGGGAGAAGCTGGGTGAGGCAGGCATGAATCTTGAGGAGTCAGGGCTGGGGGACCGCTCATATTCTCCCGAGACCTGTGAGTCTCTGGGGGACTCCTGGGTGCATGGGGCTGACTCCCGCAGGAAGCTGGGGATGGCTGGAGAGTAACTGGGAGCCACAGGAGAGTCCCTGAGGCCTGGGGGTGAAGAGATGAAAGACACAGGGGTGGAGCACCGTGAGGCTCGTGAGTTTGTAGGTGATTCCCGGGTGTGGGGGGCTGACTCCAGCTGCAATCTGGGGTTGTTTGGAGAGTAGCTGGGAGACACAGGAGATCCCCCGAGAGCTGGGGGTGAGCTGCTGGGTGATGGCAGTAAGAACATGTGGTATATTATTGATGAACGTGGGGACTCTGAGGAATCCTCAGAGGAGGACACGGGAGAGCCCAATGGCTTCATTGATTGCCCATCACGGTGAGGACAGGGAAATGGGAGCTTGTGGGATTCTGGTGATGACAGAGGTGAGTGTGGTGAAGCCCTAGGGGATGGTGAATGGTAGCTCCGGATCCCTGGAGAGGAGCTTCCCCTGAAGCCTGAGTTTCTGAGAAGGGAGAGGGAGAAGCTGGGTGAGGCTCGCATGGACCTTGGGGAGTCCGTGCTGGGGGACCGTTCATAAGAAGAGCCGGACAAGACCCTACTGTTCTTAGGTGCAGACATGATTAGGAAACCTGCAGCTCCCAGGGGCCCCTACTAATTTTCTAACTCGCAGAAGGAAGGAGTGTGTGTGCGTGTGTGTGTGTGTGCGGTGTGAGGTATGTGCCCCTTAAGAAAATGGAAATCAACCAACCAATGAGACAGACAGACAGACAGACAGACAGACAGACAGACAGACAAAGATTCACTTGCCCAAGTGTTCTGTCCTGTCCTCTGAATCCGCTTCCAAGTCGCAAGACGCTGTGAGCTCCAAGTCAACGCAGAGTCCGCCAACCGCTCCGGCCGCTGATCCGCTCCGCGAAGATCTGAGTACAGGCCAGCCAGGGTGGGTTTAAATAGTCTCGGGCGCAGCCTAGCAGCGGAAAGGGCGGAGCTTCACTCCTCCTTTCCATCAGTCACCCCCAACTTTCCCAGGCTACACCTCGTAGGAAACTGTTCTCCTGCTTTGATTTCATGCGCCACCTTTGGGACAATCTAAGAACTTACAAGTTTTCTTGGCCAGATATATTAGGAATTGTATGCACTGAAACACTGAAAACCAACTAGTGGTTCTGTGGTTCCCACGTTGTGGTTTTGACACCAGCAGCATCCTTGCCACAATCAAACCCCGGAGATCCACAGATCTGCGGTGTAACAATACCTCCCCCTGATCCGGATGCATGGCAGTTTAAGAAGTCTTTCCGTGTAAGGGAAAAGACTTTGAAGAAAAGGTGGAGATATGCGTTGTATAAACATTCTTTTGCTCTGGAACCACGTAGAGACTTGGGAGCCAGTTGGGTGGAGCACTCGTTGGAGGAGGGTGCTCGGGTTAGGAATATCAAGGTGTGGCTCCAGATAATCCAATCATCTAATTAAGATTCCAGTTATGCTCATCTGTTTTAAAATTCCGTTTGGGTAAATTCTTTTAGTCAGACTGAGAATGGCAAAGCCTCAACCCCAATTTCCAGGGAGGGTTGAGAGCCTCAGGTGGAGTGGATCACCAATAGCCTATGGTTTAACCCGTCATGCCTATAGAATGAGGTCTCCATAAAAACCCAAAAGGACTGGGTTCAGAGAGCTTCTGGATAACACTTCCTGGAAGGTAGTGCACCCCTCCCCACACGCCGGGCCCCGCATTTATTTCTGAACTTTTTGCAAAGTCCGCTAAAATACAACGGCAAATGTAAGTGTTTCCCTGCGTGCTGTGAGCTCTTCCAGCCAATGAATGCAACTAAATCTGGGAGTGGTGGCAACCTGGTTTATAGCCAGTTGCTGAGAAGCACAGGTAAAACAACGTGGGGCTTCCCATTGTTATTAGTGTGGGAGGCCTGTCTGGCGGGACTCGGCCCTTTGGAATCTAAAGCTATGTCCCGGTAGATAGCGTCACCATTGAATTAGAAGACACACATATGTTGAGAATAATCTTTCTGGTCATTTGCTGCATGTCTTATTTACAATATGTAATCAAATTCTTTATCCTGGCCTTATGGCACCTGGGTTGAGAACCATGATTTGAACCAAACATTGGTCTGTCACGTTCTGAGTTTGAAACTTTAGTTTGCCTTTAGCGTTTTGCTATTGCTTTTTCGTTTTCTTTTGTTTCGTTTCGTTTCTAAGTTCTGGGGTATATGTGCAGGATGTGCAGATTTGTTACTAAGGTAAACGTGTGCCATGGTGGTTTGCTGCACCTGTCAACCCATCACCTAGGTATTAAGCCCAGCATGCAGTAGCTGTTTTTCTTAACGCTCTGCCTCCCGAAAGGCCCCAGTGAGTGTTGTTCCCCTTCCTGTGTCCATGTGATCTCATTTTTCAGCTCTCATTATAAGTGAGAATGTGGCGTTTGGTTTTCTTTCCCTGGATTAGTTTGCTGAGCATAATGACCACACATCACCACTGTTTCTGTTTTTTAGTATAAAGAGTAGTATTTTATTGAATAAGATTTGCTCACAGAAAAATAAGCTTAAGTCTACAATGAATGCCAGACTCTACAGCAGAAAGCAATTTTCTCACTTTTCCACACACAATGGTTCCTACTAAGTGAAAAAACTTCATTCACAAATGTACTACTCTGTCTCAAAACATCTCACATAATCATGCACTCGACTAAAGCCATTAGATCAGTTCTTCAGTCAAGTTAAAGAAGTATCCCTCTAATAACTGACTTTTATAATGTTATCAATATCCACTCCCAATCAGTCTGCCATTGTTAATGGTGTACAGCATTACTGAATACAATGGAATTGATGACGCCCATATCCACGGACACACCGTGACTTACGGTGGTTTGATTTATGATTTTTCAACGTTATGATGGGATTATTGGAATATTAGATGCGTTTCTGAGTTACAGTGGGTTTATGAGTATGCGACCCTATACTCCAGAAACAGCTGTATAAGGAAAAACAGGTGTACCTAATAAAAATATGCTTAGTGACTTGGGATAAACCAATAGATGTTCACAACTGATGGAGAGCCGTGAAAGAGAGATAGCGGTAAATAGTTACAATAACACAATTTTCCTGCACCTGTCGAGGATTTCTCCCAAAAAACGCAGAATGTGGGATGCACCTAAGGCATATGAAAGAGAGAGGGCAGAAGGAGTAAGAGAGAAATAGGAGGAAGGAAGGAAGGAAGGAAAGAAAGAAGGAAGGTAGGAAGGAAGGAAGGAAGGAAGGAAGGAAGGAAGGAAAGAAGGACGAAAGGAAGGAGAAAACACCCGGTGTTACTAAAACCCCCCAAAAAATGGTTTCCCCCTGTGGGTAAGCCTACAATGTGGATGAATCTTGAAAATATTGTGCTACGTGTTGTGTCAGTCATAACAGCTCACCTATTGTGCAATTCCGTTGATAGGAAATGTCCACAATATGGAAATCTATGCATATGGGATTGATCGCAGTAGGTAGTTGCTACCTAGGGCTGAGGGTCAGGGAGAGGGTTTGAGACAGAATGAGGAGTGACTAATGTCTACAGGGTTTTTCTCTGGTCGGGGGTGATAAGACGTTCTACAATGGATTGCGAATTAAAATTGAATGTGCACCACCACAGGTATACTAAAAGCCACTCAATTCATGACTTTTAATGGGGGAATCTTCTGTGGCGCACTCTCATGGAGACCACGGCAGACATAGTGAGAGAGAAAAAGGTGAGTAAATATCTGAAACGGAGGCAGAAAGAGAGAGAATGAGAAGCCCTGTGAATGGAAGGGAGAGCGAAAAGGGAAAATGGTCCTATTTACAAATGACAGATGTGAAACTGGGGTTCACATCAACAGTGTCACTGCCAGGAAGGAGGGTCATGCTAGCCATGTCACCGGTAGTGTGGCCCGCAGGGACGCCGACCTGCTGGAGCGTCGTGCCAGCATGGGCTCTGGCAGCCACGTGGGCCAGCAGGAGGGTCCCGCTGCACAGCTGTGGGGTGAGGATAGACTGGGTGGTGATATCGCCCATTACAGGGGCCTCTTCTGCTGGCAAGAGTGTGACAGTAGCAAGTAGATGGACAAGCCTGCGTGTGAGGACGGAATGCAGGAGGGGCTCTTGTGCGGCTGGGTGTGGGGCCCTCACGGGAACCGTGGAGAAATGGCCAGGTAACTGCGTCATGTGGGCTAGTAGATTGGCCAGGGCTTCGAACTGAAGGACAATAACGGGGAGTAGCTGTCAGGCCCTGGGAGTGTCTGAGTGTAAGTGGAGATGGGTTTGGGGTCACTGAGGGATGCGTGGGAGCCATCCCTGTATAGGTACAGGTCATAGGGAGATAGTCTCGTGAGGCCTGTGAGTGTCTAGGGTTGTCCTGGGTGCCTGGGGCTGACTGTGGCAGAAATCTGGGGAAGGCTGGAGAGAAGCTGGGAGACCCAGGAGAGTCCCGGAAGGCAGGGGGTGAAGAGGTGAAAGAAATGGGGGAGGGTTGCAGTAAGGTCCGTGAGTTTGTAGGTGATTCCTGGGTGCGGGAAGCTGACTCCAGGTGAAATCTGGAGATGGTCGGAGTGTAGCTGAGAGAGACAGAAGAGTCCTTGAGGGCTGGGGGTGAGAACATGAGGGAGACTGGGGAGTAAGTCAGTGAAATTCGTGAGTTCGGTGGTGTATCGTGGGTGCCTGGAACTGACTCCAGCTGGAATCTAGCGAAGTTTGGACAGTAGCTGAAAGAGACACAGGAGTCCCTGTGGGCTGAGGGCAAAGACCTGAGAGAGACCAGGGAGGACCTCAGTGAAGTCTGTGAGTCTGTAGGTGATTCCGGAGTGTGGGAGGCTGACTCCCGCTGAAATCTGGGCGTGGTGGGAGAGTAGCTGGGACAGACAGGAGAGTCCCAGGGGGCTGGGGGTGAAGACATGACAGAGACTGGGGAGTAACTCAGCGAAACTGCTGAGTTTGGTGGTGATACCTGGGTGTCTGGAACTGACTCCCGCTGAAATCTGGGCATGGTTGGAGAGTAGCTGGGACACACAGGAGAGTCCCTGAGGGCTGGGGGTGAAGACATGAGAGAGACCGGGGAGTACCTCAGTGAAACTGGTGAGTTTGGTGGTGACTCCGGGGTGCCTGGGACTGACTCCAGCTGAAATGTGTGCGTGGTTGGAGAGTAGCTGGGACAGACAGGAGAGTCCCTGAGGGCTGGTGAAGACATGAGAGAGACTGGAGAGTAAGTGAGTGAAATTGGTGAGTTTGGTGGTGCTTCCTGGGTGCCTGGAACTGACTCCCGCTGAAGTGTGGGCGTGGTTGGAGAGTAGCTGGGACACACAGGAGAGTCCCTGAGGGTTGGAGATAAAGACGTGCTAGAGACTGAGGAGTAACTGAGTGAAATTGGGGAGTTTGGTGGTGATTCCGGGGTGCCTGGAGCTGACTGCAGCTGAAATGTGGGCGTGGTTGGAGAGTAGCTGGGACAGACGGGAGAGTCCCTGAGGGATGGTGAAGACATGAGAGAGACTGGGGAGTAACGCAGTGAAATTGGTGAGTTTGGTGGTGATTTCTGGGTGCCTGCAACGGACTCCCGCTGAAGTGTGGGCGTGTTTGGAGAGTAGCTGGGACAGACAGGCGAGTCCCTGAGGGTTGGAGATAAAGACGTGCTAGAGACTGGGGAGTAACTCAGTGAAAGTGGTGGGCTTGGTGGTGATCCCTGGGTTCCTGGAACTGACCCGCGCTGAAATGTGGGCGTGGTTGGAGAGTAGCTGGGACAGACTGGAGGGTCTGTAAGGGCTGGGGGTGAAGACGTGAGAGAGACTGGCGAGGATCTCACTGAGGTCTGTGAGTTTGTAGGTGTTTCTGGGGTGTGGGGTAGAGACTCCCGCTGAAATCTGGGCGTAGTTGGAGAGTAGCTGGGACAGACAGGAGAGTCATGGGTGGCTGGGGGTGAGCTGCTGGATGATGGCAGTAAGAACATATGGTATATTATTGATGAATGAGGTGACTGTGAAGAATCTCCAGAGGAGGACACGGGAGAACACAATGACATGAGTGACTGTCCTGCTTGGTTAGGAAAGGGAAACGTAAAGTTGTGGAATTCTGTTGATGATGGACGTGAGAGTGGTGAAGCCCTGCGGGGTGATGTAGAGTACTTCCACATCCCTGGTGAGGAGCTGCCCCTTGGGTCTGAGTTTCTGGGAGGGGAGAGGGAGAAGCTGGGTGAGGCAGGCATGAATCTTGAGGAGTCAGGGCTGGGGGACCGCTCATATTCTCCCGAGACCTGTGAGTCTCTGGGGGACTCCTGGGTGCATGGGGCTGACTCCCGCAGGAAGCTGGGGATGGCTGGAGAGTAACTGGGAGCCACAGGAGAGTCCCTGAGGCCTGGGGGTGAAGAGATGAAAGACACAGGGGTGGAGCACCGTGAGGCTCGTGAGTTTGTAGGTGATTCCCGGGTGTGGGGGGCTGACTCCAGCTGCAATCTGGGGTTGTTTGGAGAGTAGCTGGGAGACACAGGAGATCCCCCGAGAGCTGGGGGTGAGCTGCTGGGTGATGGCAGTAAGAACATGTGGTATATTATTGATGAACGTGGGGACTCTGAGGAATCCTCAGAGGAGGACACGGGAGAGCCCAATGGCTTCATTGATTGCCCATCACGGTGAGGACAGGGAAATGGGAGCTTGTGGGATTCTGGTGATGACAGAGGTGAGTGTGGTGAAGCCCTAGGGGATGGTGAATGGTAGCTCCGGATCCCTGGAGAGGAGCTTCCCCTGAAGCCTGAGTTTCTGAGAGGGGAGAGGGAGAAACTGGGTGAGGCTCGCATGGACCTTGGGGAGTCCGTGCTGGGGGACCGTTCATAAGAAGAGCCGGACAAGACCCTACTGTTCTTAGGTGCAGACATGATTAGGAAACCTGCAGCTCCCAGGGGCCCCTACTAATTTTCTAACTCGCAGAAGGAAGGAGTGTGTGTGCGTGTGTGTGTGTGTGCGGTGTGAGGTATGTGCCCCTTAAGAAAATGGAAATCAACCAACCAATGAGACAGACAGACAGACAGACAGACAGACAGACAGACAAAGATTCACTTGCCCAAGTGTTCTGTCCTGTCCTCTGAATCCGCTTCCAAGTCGCAAGACGCTGTGAGCTCCAAGTCAACGCAGAGTCCGCCAACCGCTCCGGCCGCTGATCCGCTCCGCGAAGATCTGAGTACAGGCCAGCCAGGGTGGGTTTAAATAGCCTCGGGCGCAGCCTAGCAGCGGAAAGGGCGGAGCTTCACTCCTCCTTTCCATCAGTCACCCCCAACTTTCCCAGGCTACACCTCGTAGGAAACTGTTCTCCTGCTTTGATTTCATGCGCCACCTTTGGGACAATCTAAGAACTTACAAGTTTTCTTGGCCAGATATATTAGGAATTGTATGCACTGAAACACTGAAAACCAACTAGTGGTTCTGTGGCTCCCACGTTGTGGTTTTGACACCAGCAGCATCCTTGCCACAATCAAACCCCGGAGATCCACAGATCTGCGGTGTAACAATACCTCCCCCTGATCCGGATGCATGGCAGTTTAAGAAGTCTTTCCGTGTAAGGGAAAAGACTTTGAAGAAAAGGTGGAGATATGCGTTGTATAAACATTCTTTTGCTCTGGAACCACGTAGAGACTTGGGAGCCAGTTGGGTGGAGCACTCGTTGGAGGAGGGTGCTCGGGTGAGGAATATCAAGGTGTGGCTCCAGATAATCCAATCATCTAATTAAGATTCCAGTTATGCTCATCTGTTTTAAAATTCCGTTTGGGTAAATTCTTTTAGTCAGACTGAGAATGGCAAAGCCTCAACCCCAATTTCCAGGGAGGGTTGAGAGCCTCAGGTGGAGTGGATCACCAATAGCCTATGGTTTAACCCGTCATGCCTATAGAATGAGGTCTCCATAAAAACCCAAAAGGACTGGGTTCAGAGAGCTTCTGGATAACACTTCCTGGAAGGTAGTGCACCCCTCCCCACACGCCGGGCCCCGCATTTATTTCTGAACTTTTTGCAAAGTCCGCTAAAATACAACGGCAAATGTAAGTGTTTCCCTGCGTGCTGTGAGCTCTTCCAGCCAATGAATGCAACTAAATCTGGGAGTGGTGGCAACCTGGTTTATAGCCAGTTGCTGAGAAGCACAGGTAAAACAACGTGGGGCTTCCCATTGTTATTAGTGTGGGAGGCCTGTCTGGCGGGACTCGGCCCTTTGGAATCTAAAGCTATGTCCCGGTAGATAGCGTCACCATTGAATTAGAAGACACACATATGTTGAGAATAATCTTTCTGGTCATTTGCTGCATGTCTTATTTACAATATGTAATCAAATTCTTTATCCTGGCCTTATGGCACCTGGGTTGAGAACCATGATTTGAACCAAACATTGGTCTGTCACGTTCTGAGTTTGAAACTTTAGTTTGCCTTTAGCGTTTTGCTATTGCTTTTTCGTTTTCTTTTGTTTCGTTTGGTTTCTAAGTTCTGGGGTATATGTGCAGGATGTGCAGATTTGTTACTAAGGTAAACGTGTGCCATGGTGGTTTGCTGCACCTGTCAACCCATCACCTAGGTATTAAGCCCAGCATGCAGTAGCTGTTTTTCTTAACGCTCTGCCTCCCGAAAGGCCCCAGTGAGTGTTGTTCCCCTTCCTGTGTCCATGTGATCTCATTTTTCAGCTCTCATTATAAGTGAGAATGTGGCGTTTGGTTTTCTTTCCCTGGATTAGTTTGCTGAGCATAATGACCACACATCACCACTGTTTCTGTTTTTTAGTATAAAGAGTAGTATTTTATTGAATAAGATTTGCTCACAGAAAAATAAGCTTAAGTCTACAATGAATGCCAGACTCTACAGCAGAAAGCAATTTTCTCACTTTTCCACACACAATGGTTCCTACTAAGTGAAAAAACTTCATTCACAAATGTACTACTCTGTCTCAAAACATCTCACATAATCATGCACTCGACTAAAGCCATTAGATCAGTTCTTCAGTCAAGTTAAAGAAGTATCCCTCTAATAACTGACTTTTATAATGTTATCAATATCCACTCCCAATCAGTCTGCCATTGTTAATGGTGTACAGCATTACTGAATACAATGGAATTGATGACGCCCATATCCACGGACACACCGTGACTTACGGTGGTTTGATTTATGATTTTTCAACGTTATGATGGGATTATTGGAATATTAGATGCGTTTCTGAGTTACAGTGGGTTTATGAGTATGCGACCCTATACTCCAGAAACAGCTGTATAAGGAAAAACAGGTGTACCTAATAAAAATATGCTTAGTGACTTGGGATAAACCAATAGATGTTCACAACTGATGGAGAGCCGTGAAAGAGAGATAGCGGTAAATAGTTACAATAACACAATTTTCCTGCACCTGTCGAGGATTTCTCCCAAAAAACGCAGAATGTGGGATGCACCTAAGGCATATGAAAGAGAGAGGGCAGAAGGAGTAAGAGAGAAATAGGAGGAAGGAAGGAAGGAAGGAAAGAAAGAAGGAAGGTAGGAAGGAAGGAAGGAAGGAAGGAAGGAAGGAAAGAAGGACGAAAGGAAGGAGAAAACACCCGGTGTTACTAAAACCCCCCAAAAAATGGTTTCCCCCTGTGGGTAAGCCTACAATGTGGATGAATCTTGAAAATATTGTGCTACGTGTTGTGTCAGTCATAACAGCTCACCTATTGTGCAATTCCGTTGATAGGAAATGTCCACAATATGGAAATCTATGCATATGGGATTGATCGCAGTAGGTAGTTGCTACCTAGGGCTGAGGGTCAGGGAGAGGGTTTGAGACAGAATGAGGAGTGACTAATGTCTACAGGGTTTTTCTCTGGTCGGGGGTGATAAGACGTTCTACAATGGATTGCGAATTAAAATTGAATGTGCACCACCACAGGTATACTAAAAGCCACTCAATTCATGACTTTTAATGGGGGAATCTTCTGTGGCGCACTCTCATGGAGACCACGGCAGACATAGTGAGAGAGAAAAAGGTGAGTAAATATCTGAAACGGAGGCAGAAAGAGAGAGAATGAGAAGCCCTGTGAATGGAAGGGAGAGCGAAAAGGGAAAATGGTCCTATTTACAAATGACAGATGTGAAACTGGGGTTCACATCAACAGTGTCACTGCCAGGAAGGAGGGTCATGCTAGCCATGTCACCGGTAGTGTGGCCCGCAGGGACGCCGACCTGCTGGAGCGTCGTGCCAGCATGGGCTCTGGCAGCCACGTGGGCCAGCAGGAGGGTCCCGCTGCACAGCTGTGGGGTGAGGATAGACTGGGTGGTGATATCGCCCATTACAGGGGCCTCTTCTGCTGGCAAGAGTGTGACAGTAGCAAGTAGATGGACAAGCCTGCGTGTGAGGACGGAATGCAGGAGGGGCTCTTGTGCGGCTGGGTGTGGGGCCCTCACGGGAACCGTGGAGAAATGGCCAGGTAACTGCGTCATGTGGGCTAGTAGATTGGCCAGGGCTTCGAACTGAAGGACAATAACGGGGAGTAGCTGTCAGGCCCTGGGAGTGTCTGAGTGTAAGTGGAGATGGGTTTGGGGTCACTGAGGGATGCGTGGGAGCCATCCCTGTATAGGTACAGGTCATAGGGAGATAGTCTCGTGAGGCCTGTGAGTGTCTAGGGTTGTCCTGGGTGCCTGGGGCTGACTGTGGCAGAAATCTGGGGAAGGCTGGAGAGAAGCTGGGAGACCCAGGAGAGTCCCGGAAGGCAGGGGGTGAAGAGGTGAAAGAAATGGGGGAGGGTTGCAGTAAGGTCCGTGAGTTTGTAGGTGATTCCTGGGTGCGGGAAGCTGACTCCAGGTGAAATCTGGAGATGGTCGGAGTGTAGCTGAGAGAGACAGAAGAGTCCTTGAGGGCTGGGGGTGAGAACATGAGGGAGACTGGGGAGTAAGTCAGTGAAATTCGTGAGTTCGGTGGTGTATCGTGGGTGCCTGGAACTGACTCCAGCTGGAATCTAGCGAAGTTTGGACAGTAGCTGAAAGAGACACAGGAGTCCCTGTGGGCTGAGGGCAAAGACCTGAGAGAGACCAGGGAGGACCTCAGTGAAGTCTGTGAGTCTGTAGGTGATTCCGGAGTGTGGGAGGCTGACTCCCGCTGAAATCTGGGCGTGGTGGGAGAGTAGCTGGGGCAGACAGGAGAGTCCCAGGGGGCTGGGGGTGAAGACATGACAGAGACTGGGGAGTAACTCAGCGAAACTGCTGAGTTTGGTGGTGATACCTGGGTGTCTGGAACTGACTCCCGCTGAAATCTGGGCATGGTTGGAGAGTAGCTGGGACACACAGGAGAGTCCCTGAGGGCTGGGGGTGAAGACATGAGAGAGACCGGGGAGTACCTCAGTGAAACTGGTGAGTTTGGTGGTGACTCCGGGGTGCCTGGGACTGACTCCAGCTGAAATGTGTGCGTGGTTGGAGAGTAGCTGGGACAGACAGGAGAGTCCCTGAGGGCTGGTGAAGACATGAGAGAGACTGGAGAGTAAGTGAGCGAAATTGGTGAGTTTGGTGGTGCTTCCTGGGTGCCTGGAACTGACTCCCGCTGAAGTGTGGGCGTGGTTGGAGAGTAGCTGGGACACACAGGAGAGTCCCTGAGGGCTGGAGATAAAGACGTGGTAGAGACTGAGGAGTAACTGAGTGAAATTGGGGAGTTTGGTGGTGATTCCGGGGTGCCTGGAGCTGACTGCAGCTGAAATGTGGGCGTGGTTGGAGAGTAGCTGGGACAGACGGGAGAGTCCCTGAGGGATGGTGAAGACATGAGAGAGACTGGGGAGTAACGCAGTGAAATTGGTGAGTTTGGTGGTGATTTCTGGGTGCCTGCAACGGACTCCCGCTGAAGTGTGGGCGTGTTTGGAGAGTAGCTGGGACAGACAGGCGAGTCCCTGAGGGTTGGAGATAAAGACGTGCTAGAGACTGGGGAGTAACTCAGTGAAAGTGGTGGGCTTGGTGGTGATCCCTGGGTTCCTGGAACTGAGCCGCGCTGAAATGTGGGCGTGGTTGGAGAGTAGCTGGGACAGACTGGAGGGTCTGTAAGGGCTGGGGGTGAAGACGTGAGAGAGACTGGCGAGGATCTCACTGAGGTCTGTGAGTTTGTAGGTGTTTCTGGGGTGTGGGGTAGAGACTCCCGCTGAAATCTGGGCGTAGTTGGAGAGTAGCTGGGACAGACAGGAGAGTCATGGGTGGCTGGGGGTGAGCTGCTGGATGATGGCAGTAAGAACATATGGTATATTATTGATGAATGAGGTGACTGTGAAGAATCTCCAGAGGAGGACACGGGAGAACACAATGACATGAGTGACTGTCCTGCTTGGTTAGGAAAGGGAAACGTAAAGTTGTGGAATTCTGTTGATGATGGATGTGAGAGTGGTGAAGCCCTGCGGGGTGATGTAGAGTACTTCCACATCCCTGGTGAGGAGCTGCCCCTTGGGTCTGAGTTTCTGGGAGGGGAGAGGGAGAAGCTGGGTGAGGCAGGCATGAATCTTGAGGAGTCAGGGCTGGGGGACCGCTCATATTCTCCCGAGACCTGTGAGTCTCTGGGGGACTCCTGGGTGCATGGGGCTGACTCCCGCAGGAAGCTGGGGATGGCTGGAGAGTAACTGGGAGCCACAGGAGAGTCCCTGAGGCCTGGGGGTGAAGAGATGAAAGACACAGGGGTGGAGCACCGTGAGGCTCGTGAGTTTGTAGGTGATTCCCGGGTGTGGGGGGCTGACTCCAGCTGCAATCTGGGGTTGTTTGGAGAGTAGCTGGGAGACACAGGAGATCCCCCGAGAGCTGGGGGTGAGCTGCTGGGTGATGGCAGTAAGAACATGTGGTATATTATTGATGAACGTGGGGACTCTGAGGAATCCTCAGAGGAGGACACGGGAGAGCCCAATGGCTTCATTGATTGCCCATCACGGTGAGGACAGGGAAATGGGAGCTTGTGGGATTCTGGTGATGACAGAGGTGAGTGTGGTGAAGCCCTAGGGGATGGTGAATGGTAGCTCCGGATCCCTGGAGAGGAGCTTCCCCTGAAGCCTGAGTTTCTGAGAGGGGAGAGGGAGAAACTGGGTGAGGCTCGCATGGACCTTGGGGAGTCCGTGCTGGGGGACCGTTCATAAGAAGAGCCGGACAAGACCCTACTGTTCTTAGGTGCAGACATGATTAGGAAACCTGCAGCTCCCAGGGGCCCCTACTAATTTTCTAACTCGCAGAAGGAAGGAGTGTGTGTGCGTGTGTGTGTGTGTGCGGTGTGAGGTATGTGCCCCTTAAGAAAATGGAAATCAACCAACCAATGAGACAGACAGACAGACAGACAGACAGACAGACAGACAAAGATTCACTTGCCCAAGTGTTCTGTCCTGTCCTCTGAATCCGCTTCCAAGTCGCAAGACGCTGTGAGCTCCAAGTCAACGCAGAGTCCGCCAACCGCTCCGGCCGCTGATCCGCTCCGCGAAGATCTGAGTACAGGCCAGCCAGGGTGGGTTTAAATAGCCTCGGGCGCAGCCTAGCAGCGGAAAGGGCGGAGCTTCACTCCTCCTTTCCATCAGTCACCCCCAACTTTCCCAGGCTACACCTCGTAGGAAACTGTTCTCCTGCTTTGATTTCATGCGCCACCTTTGGGACAATCTAAGAACTTACAAGTTTTCTTGGCCAGATATATTAGGAATTGTATGCACTGAAACACTGAAAACCAACTAGTGGTTCTGTGGCTCCCACGTTGTGGTTTTGACAGCAGCAGCATCCTTGCCACAGTCAAACCCCGGAGATCCACAGATCTGCGGTGTAACAATACCTCCCCCTGATCCGGATGCATGGCAGTTTAAGAAGTCTTTCCGTGTAAGGGAAAAGACTTTGAAGAAAAGGTGGAGATATGCGTTGTATAAACATTCTTTTGCTCTGGAACCACGTAGAGACTTGGGAGCCAGTTGGGTGGAGCACTCGTTGGAGGAGGGTGCTCGGGTGAGGAATATCAAGGTGTGGCTCCAGATAATCCAATCATCTAATTAAGATTCCAGTTATGCTCATCTGTTTTAAAATTCCGTTTGGGTAAATTCTTTTAGTCAGACTGAGAATGGCAAAGCCTCAACCCCAATTTCCAGGGAGGGTTGAGAGCCTCAGGTGGAGTGGATCACCAATAGCCTATGGTTTAACCCGTCATGCCTATAGAATGAGGTCTCCATAAAAACCCAAAAGGACTGGGTTCAGAGAGCTTCTGGATAACACTTCCTGGAAGGTAGTGCACCCCTCCCCACACGCCGGGCCCCGCATTTATTTCTGAACTTTTTGCAAAGTCCGCTAAAATACAACGGCAAATGTAAGTGTTTCCCTGCGTGCTGTGAGCTCTTCCAGCCAATGAATGCAACTAAATCTGGGAGTGGTGGCAACCTGGTTTATAGCCAGTTGCTGAGAAGCACAGGTAAAACAACGTGGGGCTTCCCATTGTTATTAGTGTGGGAGGCCTGTCTGGCGGGACTCGGCCCTTTGGAATCTAAAGCTATGTCCCGGTAGATAGCGTCACCATTGAATTAGAAGACACACATATGTTGAGAATAATCTTTCTGGTCATTTGCTGCATGTCTTATTTACAATATGTAATCAAATTCTTTATCCTGGCCTTATGGCACCTGGGTTGAGAACCATGATTTGAACCAAACATTGGTCTGTCACGTTCTGAGTTTGAAACTTTAGTTTGCCTTTAGCGTTTTGCTATTGCTTTTTCGTTTTCTTTTGTTTCGTTTCGTTTCTAAGTTCTGGGGTATATGTGCAGGATGTGCAGATTTGTTACTAAGGTAAACGTGTGCCATGGTGGTTTGCTGCACCTGTCAACCCATCACCTAGGTATTAAGCCCAGCATGCAGTAGCTGTTTTTCTTAACGCTCTGCCTCCCGAAAGGCCCCAGTGAGTGTTGTTCCCCTTCCTGTGTCCATGTGATCTCATTTTTCAGCTCTCATTATAAGTGAGAATGTGGCGTTTGGTTTTCTTTCCCTGGATTAGTTTGCTGAGCATAATGACCACACGTCACCACTGTTTCTGTTTTTTAGTATAAAGAGTAGTATTTTATTGAATAAGATTTGCTCACAGAAAAATAAGCTTAAGTCTACAATGAATGCCAGACTCTACAGCAGAAAGCAATTTTCTCACTTTTCCACACACAATGGTTCCTACTAAGTGAAAAAACTTCATTCACAAATGTACTACTCTGTCTCAAAACATCTCACATAATCATGCACTCGACTAAAGCCATTAGATCAGTTCTTCAGTCAAGTTAAAGAAGTATCCCTCTAATAACTGACTTTTATAATGTTATCAATATCCACTCCCAATCAGTCTGCCATTGTTAATGGTGTACAGCATTACTGAATACAATGGAATTGATGACGCCCATATCCACGGACACACCGTGACTTACGGTGGTTTGATTTATGATTTTTCAACGTTATGATGGGATTATTGGAATATTAGATGCGTTTCTGAGTTACAGTGGGTTTATGAGTATGCGACCCTATACTCCAGAAACAGCTGTATAAGGAAAAACAGGTGTACCTAATAAAAATATGCTTAGTGACTTGGGATAAACCAATAGATGTTCACAACTGATGGAGAGCCGCGAAAGAGAGATAGCGGTAAATAGTTACAATAACACAATTTTCCTGCACCTGTCGAGGATTTCTCCCAAAAAACGCAGAATGTGGGATGCACCTAAGGCATATGAAAGAGAGAGGGCAGAAGGAGTAAGAGAGAAATAGGAGGAAGGAAGGAAGGAAGGAAAGAAAGAAGGAAGGTAGGAAGGAAGGAAGGAAGGAAGGAAGGAAGGAAGGAAGGAAGGAAAGAAGGACGAAAGGAAGGAGAAAACACCCGGTGTTACTAAAACCCCCCAAAAAATGGTTTCCCCCTGTGGGTAAGCCTACAATGTGGATGAATCTTGAAAATATTGTGCTACGTGTTGTGTCAGTCATAACAGCTCACCTATTGTGCAATTCCGTTGATAGGAAATGTCCACAATATGGAAATCTATGCATATGGGATTGATCGCAGTAGGTAGTTGCTACCTAGGGCTGAGGGTCAGGGAGAGGGTTTGAGACAGAATGAGGAGTGACTAATGTCTACAGGGTTTTTCTCTGGTCGGGGGTGATAAGACGTTCTACAATGGATTGCGAATTAAAATTGAATGTGCACCACCACAGGTATACTAAAAGCCACTCAATTCATGACTTTTAATGGGGGAATCTTCTGTGGCGCACTCTCATGGAGACCACGGCAGACATAGTGAGAGAGAAAAAGGTGAGTAAATATCTGAAACGGAGGCAGAAAGAGAGAGAATGAGAAGCCCTGTGAATGGAAGGGAGAGCGAAAAGGGAAAATGGTCCTATTTACAAATGACAGATGTGAAACTGGGGTTCACATCAACAGTGTCACTGCCAGGAAGGAGGGTCATGCTAGCCATGTCACCGGTAGTGTGGCCCGCAGGGACGCCGACCTGCTGGAGCGTCGTGCCAGCATGGGCTCTGGCAGCCACGTGGGCCAGCAGGAGGGTCCCGCTGCACAGCTGTGGGGTGAGGATAGACTGGGTGGTGATATCGCCCATTACAGGGGCCTCTTCTGCTGGCAAGAGTGTGACAGTAGCAAGTAGATGGACAAGCCTGCGTGTGAGGACGGAATGCAGGAGGGGCTCTTGTGCGGCTGGGTGTGGGGCCCTCACGGGAACCGTGGAGAAATGGCCAGGTAACTGCGTCATGTGGGCTAGTAGATTGGCCAGGGCTTCGAACTGAAGGACAATAACGGGGAGTAGCTGTCAGGCCCTGGGAGTGTCTGAGTGTAAGTGGAGATGGGTTTGGGGTCACTGAGGGATGCGTGGGAGCCATCCCTGTATAGGTACAGGTCATAGGGAGATAGTCTCGTGAGGCCTGTGAGTGTCTAGGGTTGTCCTGGGTGCCTGGGGCTGACTGTGGCAGAAATCTGGGGAAGGCTGGAGAGAAGCTGGGAGACCCAGGAGAGTCCCGGAAGGCAGGGGGTGAAGAGGTGAAAGAAATGGGGGAGGGTTGCAGTAAGGTCCGTGAGTTTGTAGGTGATTCCTGGGTGCGGGAAGCTGACTCCAGGTGAAATCTGGAGATGGTCGGAGTGTAGCTGAGAGAGACAGAAGAGTCCTTGAGGGCTGGGGGTGAGAACATGAGGGAGACTGGGGAGTAAGTCAGTGAAATTCGTGAGTTCGGTGGTGTATCGTGGGTGCCTGGAACTGACTCCAGCTGGAATCTAGCGAAGTTTGGACAGTAGCTGAAAGAGACACAGGAGTCCCTGTGGGCTGAGGGCAAAGACCTGAGAGAGACCAGGGAGGACCTCAGTGAAGTCTGTGAGTCTGTAGGTGATTCCGGAGTGTGGGAGGCTGACTCCCGCTGAAATCTGGGCGTGGTGGGAGAGTAGCTGGGACAGACAGGAGAGTCCCAGGGGGCTGGGGGTGAAGACATGACAGAGACTGGGGAGTAACTCAGCGAAACTGCTGAGTTTGGTGGTGATACCTGGGTGTCTGGAACTGACTCCCGCTGAAATCTGGGCATGGTTGGAGAGTAGCTGGGACACACAGGAGAGTCCCTGAGGGCTGGGGGTGAAGACATGAGAGAGACCGGGGAGTACCTCAGTGAAACTGGTGAGTTTGGTGGTGACTCCGGGGTGCCTGGGACTGACTCCAGCTGAAATGTGTGCGTGGTTGGAGAGTAGCTGGGACAGACAGGAGAGTCCCTGAGGGCTGGTGAAGACATGAGAGAGACTGGAGAGTAAGTGAGTGAAATTGGTGAGTTTGGTGGTGCTTCCTGGGTGCCTGGAACTGACTCCCGCTGAAGTGTGGGCGTGGTTGGAGAGTAGCTGGGACACACAGGAGAGTCCCTGAGGGTTGGAGATAAAGACGTGCTAGAGACTGAGGAGTAACTGAGTGAAATTGGGGAGTTTGGTGGTGATTCCGGGGTGCCTGGAGCTGACTGCAGCTGAAATGTGGGCGTGGTTGGAGAGTAGCTGGGACAGACGGGAGAGTCCCTGAGGGATGGTGAAGACATGAGAGAGACTGGGGAGTAACGCAGTGAAATTGGTGAGTTTGGTGGTGATTTCTGGGTGCCTGCAACGGACTCCCGCTGAAGTGTGGGCGTGTTTGGAGAGTAGCTGGGACAGACAGGCGAGTCCCTGAGGGTTGGAGATAAAGACGTGCTAGAGACTGGGGAGTAACTCAGTGAAAGTGGTGGGCTTGGTGGTGATCCCTGGGTTCCCGGAATCGACCAGCGCTGAAATGTGGGCGTGGTTGGAGAGTAGCTGGGACAGACTGGAGGGTCTGTAAGGGCTGGGGGTGAAGACGTGAGAGAGACTGGCGAGGATCTCACTGAGGTCTGTGAGTTTGTAGGTGTTTCTGGGGTGTGGGGTAGAGACTCCCGCTGAAATCTGGGCGTAGTTGGAGAGTAGCTGGGACAGACAGGAGAGTCATGGGTGGCTGGGGGTGAGCTGCTGGATGATGGCAGTAAGAACATATGGTATATTATTGATGAATGAGGTGACTGTGAAGAATCTCCAGAGGAGGACACGGGAGAACACAATGACATGAGTGACTGTCCTGCTTGGTTAGGAAAGGGAAACGTAAAGTTGTGGAATTCTGTTGATGATGGATGTGAGAGTGGTGAAGCCCTGCGGGGTGATGTAGAGTACTTCCACATTCCTGGTGAGGAGCTGCCCCTTGGGTCTGAGTTTCTGGGAGGGGAGAGGGAGAAGCTGGGTGAGGCAGGCATGAATCTTGAGGAGTCAGGGCTGGGGGACCGCTCATATTCTCCCGAGACCTGTGAGTCTCTGGGGGACTCCTGGGTGCATGGGGCTGACTCCCGCAGGAAGCTGGGGATGGCTGGAGAGTAACTGGGAGCCACAGGAGAGTCCCTGAGGCCTGGGGGTGAAGAGATGAAAGACACAGGGGTGGAGCACCGTGAGGCTCGTGAGTTTGTAGGTGATTCCCGGGTGTGGGGGGCTGACTCCAGCTGCAATCTGGGGTTGTTTGGAGAGTAGCTGGGAGACACAGGAGATCCCCCGAGAGCTGGGGGTGAGCTGCTGGGTGATGGCAGTAAGAACATGTGGTATATTATTGATGAACGTGGGGACTCTGAGGAATCCTCAGAGGAGGACACGGGAGAGCCCAATGGCTTCATTGATTGCCCATCACGGTGAGGACAGGGAAATGGGAGCTTGTGGGATTCTGGTGATGACAGAGGTGAGTGTGGTGAAGCCCTAGGGGATGGTGAATGGTAGCTCCGGATCCCTGGAGAGGAGCTTCCCCTGAAGCCTGAGTTTCTGAGAGGGGAGAGGGAGAAGCTGGGTGAGGCTCGCATGGACCTTGGGGAGTCCGTGCTGGGGGACCGTTCATAAGAAGAGCCGGACAAGACCCTACTGTTCTTAGGTGCAGACATGATTAGGAAACCTGCAGCTCCCAGGGGCCCCTACTAATTTTCTAACTCGCAGAAGGAAGGAGTGTGTGTGCGTGTGTGTGTGTGTGCGGTGTGAGGTATGTGCCCCTTAAGAAAATGGAAATCAACCAACCAATGAGACAGACAGACAGACAGACAGACAGACAGACAGACAGACAAAGATTCACTTGCCCAAGTGTTCTGTCCTGTCCTCTGAATCCGCTTCCAAGTCGCAAGACGCTGTGAGCTCCAAGTCAACGCAGAGTCCGCCAACCGCTCCGGCCGCTGATCCGCTCCGCGAAGATCTGAGTACAGGCCAGCCAGGGTGGGTTTAAATAGCCTCGGGCGCAGCCTAGCAGCGGAAAGGGTGGAGCTTCACTCCTCCTTTCCATCAGTCACCCCCAACTTTCCCAGGCTACACCTCGTAGGAAACTGTTCTCCTGCTTTGATTTCATGCGCCACCTTTGGGACAATCTAAGAACTTACAAGTTTTCTTGGCCAGATATATTAGGAATTGTATGCACTGAAACACTGAAAACCAACTAGTGGTTCTGTGGTTCCCACGTTGTGGTTTTGACACCAGCAGCATCCTTGCCACAATCAAACCCCGGAGATCCACAGATCTGCGGTGTAACAATACCTCCCCCTGATCCGGATGCATGGCAGTTTAAGAAGTCTTTCCGTGTAAGGGAAAAGACTTTGAAGAAAAGGTGGAGATATGCGTTGTATAAACATTCTTTTGCTCTGGAACCACGTAGAGACTTGGGAGCCAGTTGGGTGGAGCACTCGTTGGAGGAGGGTGCTCGGGTTAGGAATATCAAGGTGTGGCTCCAGATAATCCAATCATCTAATTAAGATTCCAGTTATGCTCATCTGTTTTAAAATTCCGTTTGGGTAAATTCTTTTAGTCAGACTGAGAATGGCAAAGCCTCAACCCCAATTTCCAGGGAGGGTTGAGAGCCTCAGGTGGAGTGGATCACCAATAGCCTATGGTTTAACCCGTCATGCCTATAGAATGAGGTCTCCATAAAAACCCAAAAGGACTGGGTTCAGAGAGCTTCTGGATAACACTTCCTGGAAGGTAGTGCACCCCTCCCCACACGCCGGGCCCCGCATTTATTTCTGAACTTTTTGCAAAGTCCGCTAAAATACAACGGCAAATGTAAGTGTTTCCCTGCGTGCTGTGAGCTCTTCCAGCCAATGAATGCAACTAAATCTGGGAGTGGTGGCAACCTGGTTTATAGCCAGTTGCTGAGAAGCACAGGTAAAACAACGTGGGGCTTCCCATTGTTATTAGTGTGGGAGGCCTGTCTGGCGGGACTCGGCCCTTTGGAATCTAAAGCTATGTCCCGGTAGATAGCGTCACCATTGAATTAGAAGACACACATATGTTGAGAATAATCTTTCTGGTCATTTGCTGCATGTCTTATTTACAATATGTAATCAAATTCTTTATCCTGGCCTTATGGCACCTGGGTTGAGAACCATGATTTGAACCAAACATTGGTCTGTCACGTTCTGAGTTTGAAACTTTAGTTTGCCTTTAGCGTTTTGCTATTGCTTTTTCGTTTTCTTTTGTTTCGTTTCGTTTCTAAGTTCTGGGGTATATGTGCAGGATGTGCAGATTTGTTACTAAGGTAAACGTGTGCCATGGTGGTTTGCTGCACCTGTCAACCCATCACCTAGGTATTAAGCCCAGCATGCAGTAGCTGTTTTTCTTAACGCTCTGCCTCCCGAAAGGCCCCAGTGAGTGTTGTTCCCCTTCCTGTGTCCATGTGATCTCATTTTTCAGCTCTCATTATAAGTGAGAATGTGGCGTTTGGTTTTCTTTCCCTGGATTAGTTTGCTGAGCATAATGACCACACATCACCACTGTTTCTGTTTTTTAGTATAAAGAGTAGTATTTTATTGAATAAGATTTGCTCACAGAAAAATAAGCTTAAGTCTACAATGAATGCCAGACTCTACAGCAGAAAGCAATTTTCTCACTTTTCCACACACAATGGTTCCTACTAAGTGAAAAAACTTCATTCACAAATGTACTACTCTGTCTCAAAACATCTCACATAATCATGCACTCGACTAAAGCCATTAGATCAGTTCTTCAGTCAAGTTAAAGAAGTATCCCTCTAATAACTGACTTTTATAATGTTATCAATATCCACTCCCAATCAGTCTGCCATTGTTAATGGTGTACAGCATTACTGAATACAATGGAATTGATGACGCCCATATCCACGGACACACCGTGACTTACGGTGGTTTGATTTATGATTTTTCAACGTTATGATGGGATTATTGGAATATTAGATGCGTTTCTGAGTTACAGTGGGTTTATGAGTATGCGACCCTATACTCCAGAAACAGCTGTATAAGGAAAAACAGGTGTACCTAATAAAAATATGCTTAGTGACTTGGGATAAACCAATAGATGTTCACAACTGATGGAGAGCCGCGAAAGAGAGATAGCGGTAAATAGTTACAATAACACAATTTTCCTGCACCTGTCGAGGATTTCTCCCAAAAAACGCAGAATGTGGGATGCACCTAAGGCATATGAAAGAGAGAGGGCAGAAGGAGTAAGAGAGAAATAGGAGGAAGGAAGGAAGGAAGGAAAGAAAGAAGGAAGGTAGGAAGGAAGGAAGGAAGGAAGGAAGGAAAGAAGGACGAAAGGAAGGAGAAAACACCCGGTGTTACTAAAACCCCCCAAAAAATGGTTTCCCCCTGTGGGTAAGCCTACAATGTGGATGAATCTTGAAAATATTGTGCTACGTGTTGTGTCAGTCATAACAGCTCACCTATTGTGCAATTCCGTTGATAGGAAATGTCCACAATATGGAAATCTATGCATATGGGATTGATCGCAGTAGGTAGTTGCTACCTAGGGCTGAGGGTCAGGGAGAGGGTTTGAGACAGAATGAGGAGTGACTAATGTCTACAGGGTTTTTCTCTGGTCGGGGGTGATAAGACGTTCTACAATGGATTGCGAATTAAAATTGAATGTGCACCACCACAGGTATACTAAAAGCCACTCAATTCATGACTTTTAATGGGGGAATCTTCTGTGGCGCACTCTCATGGAGACCACGGCAGACATAGTGAGAGAGAAAAAGGTGAGTAAATATCTGAAACGGAGGCAGAAAGAGAGAGAATGAGAAGCCCTGTGAATGGAAGGGAGAGCGAAAAGGGAAAATGGTCCTATTTACAAATGACAGATGTGAAACTGGGGTTCACATCAACAGTGTCACTGCCAGGAAGGAGGGTCATGCTAGCCATGTCACCGGTAGTGTGGCCCGCAGGGACGCCGACCTGCTGGAGCGTCGTGCCAGCATGGGCTCTGGCAGCCACGTGGGCCAGCAGGAGGGTCCCGCTGCACAGCTGTGGGGTGAGGATAGACTGGGTGGTGATATCGCCCATTACAGGGGCCTCTTCTGCTGGCAAGAGTGTGACAGTAGCAAGTAGATGGACAAGCCTGCGTGTGAGGACGGAATGCAGGAGGGGCTCTTGTGCGGCTGGGTGTGGGGCCCTCACGGGAACCGTGGAGAAATGGCCAGGTAACTGCGTCATGTGGGCTAGTAGATTGGCCAGGGCTTCGAACTGAAGGACAATAACGGGGAGTAGCTGTCAGGCCCTGGGAGTGTCTGAGTGTAAGTGGAGATGGGTTTGGGGTCACTGAGGGATGCGTGGGAGCCATCCCTGTATAGGTACAGGTCATAGGGAGATAGTCTCGTGAGGCCTGTGAGTGTCTAGGGTTGTCCTGGGTGCCTGGGGCTGACTGTGGCAGAAATCTGGGGAAGGCTGGAGAGAAGCTGGGAGACCCAGGAGAGTCCCGGAAGGCAGGGGGTGAAGAGGTGAAAGAAATGGGGGAGGGTTGCAGTAAGGTCCGTGAGTTTGTAGGTGATTCCTGGGTGCGGGAAGCTGACTCCAGGTGAAATCTGGAGATGGTCGGAGTGTAGCTGAGAGAGACAGAAGAGTCCTTGAGGGCTGGGGGTGAGAACATGAGGGAGACTGGGGAGTAAGTCAGTGAAATTCGTGAGTTCGGTGGTGTATCGTGGGTGCCTGGAACTGACTCCAGCTGGAATCTAGCGAAGTTTGGACAGTAGCTGAAAGAGACACAGGAGTCCCTGTGGGCTGAGGGCAAAGACCTGAGAGAGACCAGGGAGGACCTCAGTGAAGTCTGTGAGTCTGTAGGTGATTCCGGAGTGTGGGAGGCTGACTCCCGCTGAAATCTGGGCGTGGTGGGAGAGTAGCTGGGACAGACAGGAGAGTCCCAGGGGGCTGGGGGTGAAGACATGACAGAGACTGGGGAGTAACTCAGCGAAACTGCTGAGTTTGGTGGTGATACCTGGGTGTCTGGAACTGACTCCCGCTGAAATCTGGGCATGGTTGGAGAGTAGCTGGGACACACAGGAGAGTCCCTGAGGGCTGGGGGTGAAGACATGAGAGAGACCGGGGAGTACCTCAGTGAAACTGGTGAGTTTGGTGGTGACTCCGGGGTGCCTGGGACTGACTCCAGCTGAAATGTGTGCGTGGTTGGAGAGTAGCTGGGACAGACAGGAGAGTCCCTGAGGGCTGGTGAAGACATGAGAGAGACTGGAGAGTAAGTGAGTGAAATTGGTGAGTTTGGTGGTGCTTCCTGGGTGCCTGGAACTGACTCCCGCTGAAGTGTGGGCGTGGTTGGAGAGTAGCTGGGACACACAGGAGAGTCCCTGAGGGCTGGAGATAAAGACGTGGTAGAGACTGAGGAGTAACTGAGTGAAATTGGGGAGTTTGGTGGTGATTCCGGGGTGCCTGGAGCTGACTGCAGCTGAAATGTGGGCGTGGTTGGAGAGTAGCTGGGACAGACGGGAGAGTCCCTGAGGGATGGTGAAGACATGAGAGAGACTGGGGAGTAACGCAGTGAAATTGGTGAGTTTGGTGGTGATTTCTGGGTGCCTGCAACGGACTCCCGCTGAAGTGTGGGCGTGTTTGGAGAGTAGCTGGGACAGACAGGCGAGTCCCTGAGGGTTGGAGATAAAGACGTGCTAGAGACTGGGGAGTAACTCAGTGAAAGTGGTGGGCTTGGTGGTGATCCCTGGGTTCCTGGAACTGAGCCGCGCTGAAATGTGGGCGTGGTTGGAGAGTAGCTGGGACAGACTGGAGGGTCTGTAAGGGCTGGGGGTGAAGACGTGAGAGAGACTGGCGAGGATCTCACTGAGGTCTGTGAGTTTGTAGGTGTTTCTGGGGTGTGGGGTAGAGACTCCCGCTGAAATCTGGGCGTAGTTGGAGAGTAGCTGGGACAGACAGGAGAGTCATGGGTGGCTGGGGGTGAGCTGCTGGATGATGGCAGTAAGAACATATGGTATATTATTGATGAATGAGGTGACTGTGAAGAATCTCCAGAGGAGGACACGGGAGAACACAATGACATGAGTGACTGTCCTGCTTGGTTAGGAAAGGGAAACGTAAAGTTGTGGAATTCTGTTGATGATGGATGTGAGAGTGGTGAAGCCCTGCGGGGTGATGTAGAGTACTTCCACATCCCTGGTGAGGAGCTGCCCCTTGGGTCTGAGTTTCTGGGAGGGGAGAGGGAGAAGCTGGGTGAGGCAGGCATGAATCTTGAGGAGTCAGGGCTGGGGGACCGCTCATATTCTCCCGAGACCTGTGAGTCTCTGGGGGACTCCTGGGTGCATGGGGCTGACTCCCGCAGGAAGCTGGGGATGGCTGGAGAGTAACTGGGAGCCACAGGAGAGTCCCTGAGGCCTGGGGGTGAAGAGATGAAAGACACTGGGGTGGAGCACCGTGAGGCTCGTGAGTTTGTAGGTGATTCCCGGGTGTGGGGGGCTGACTCCAGCTGCAATCTGGGGTTGTTTGGAGAGTAGCTGGGAGACACAGGAGATCCCCCGAGAGCTGGGGGTGAGCTGCTGGGTGATGGCAGTAAGAACATGTGGTATATTATTGATGAACGTGGGGACTCTGAGGAATCCTCAGAGGAGGACACGGGAGAGCCCAATGGCTTCATTGATTGCCCATCACGGTGAGGACAGGGAAATGGGAGCTTGTGGGATTCTGGTGATGACAGAGGTGAGTGTGGTGAAGCCCTAGGGGATGGTGAATGGTAGCTCCGGATCCCTGGAGAGGAGCTTCCCCTGAAGCCTGAGTTTCTGAGAGGGGAGAGGGAGAAACTGGGTGAGGCTCGCATGGACCTTGGGGAGTCCGTGCTGGGGGACCGTTCATAAGAAGAGCCGGACAAGACCCTACTGTTCTTAGGTGCAGACATGATTAGGAAACCTGCAGCTCCCAGGGGCCCCTACTAATTTTCTAACTCGCAGAAGGAAGGAGTGTGTGTGCGTGTGTGTGTGTGTGCGGTGTGAGGTATGTGCCCCTTAAGAAAATGGAAATCAACCAACCAATGAGACAGACAGACAGACAGACAGACAGACAGACAGACAAAGATTCACTTGCCCAAGTGTTCTGTCCTGTCCTCTGAATCCGCTTCCAAGTCGCAAGACGCTGTGAGCTCCAAGTCAACGCAGAGTCCGCCAACCGCTCCGGCCGCTGATCCGCTCCGCGAAGATCTGAGTACAGGCCAGCCAGGGTGGGTTTAAATAGCCTCGGGCGCAGCCTAGCAGCGGAAAGGGCGGAGCTTCACTCCTCCTTTCCATCAGTCACCCCCAACTTTCCCAGGCTACACCTCGTAGGAAACTGTTCTCCTGCTTTGATTTCATGCGCCACCTTTGGGACAATCTAAGAACTTACAAGTTTTCTTGGCCAGATATATTAGGAATTGTATGCACTGAAACACTGAAAACCAACTAGTGGTTCTGTGGCTCCCACGTTGTGGTTTTGACAGCAGCAGCATCCTTGCCACAGTCAAACCCCGGAGATCCACAGATCTGCGGTGTAACAATACCTCCCCCTGATCCGGATGCATGGCAGTTTAAGAAGTCTTTCCGTGTAAGGGAAAAGACTTTGAAGAAAAGGTGGAGATATGCGTTGTATAAACATTCTTTTGCTCTGGAACCACGTAGAGACTTGGGAGCCAGTTGGGTGGAGCACTCGTTGGAGGAGGGTGCTCGGGTGAGGAATATCAAGGTGTGGCTCCAGATAATCCAATCATCTAATTAAGATTCCAGTTATGCTCATCTGTTTTAAAATTCCGTTTGGGTAAATTCTTTTAGTCAGACTGAGAATGGCAAAGCCTCAACCCCAATTTCCAGGGAGGGTTGAGAGCCTCAGGTGGAGTGGATCACCAATAGCCTATGGTTTAACCCGTCATGCCTATAGAATGAGGTCTCCATAAAAACCCAAAAGGACTGGGTTCAGAGAGCTTCTGGATAACACTTCCTGGAAGGTAGTGCACCCCTCCCCACACGCCGGGCCCCGCATTTATTTCTGAACTTTTTGCAAAGTCCGCTAAAATACAACGGCAAATGTAAGTGTTTCCCTGCGTGCTGTGAGCTCTTCCAGCCAATGAATGCAGCTAAATCTGGGAGTGGTGGCAACCTGGTTTATAGCCAGTTGCTGAGAAGCACAGGTAAAACAACGTGGGGCTTCCCATTGTTATTAGTGTGGGAGGCCTGTCTGGCGGGACTCGGCCCTTTGGAATCTAAAGCTATGTCCCGGTAGATAGCGTCACCATTGAATTAGAAGACACACATATGTTGAGAATAATCTTTCTGGTCATTTGCTGCATGTCTTATTTACAATATGTAATCAAATTCTTTATCCTGGCCTTATGGCACCTGGGTTGAGAACCATGATTTGAACCAAACATTGGTCTGTCACGTTCTGAGTTTGAAACTTTAGTTTGCCTTTAGCGTTTTGCTATTGCTTTTTCGTTTTCTTTTGTTTCGTTTGGTTTCTAAGTTCTGGGGTATATGTGCAGGATGTGCAGATTTGTTACTAAGGTAAACGTGTGCCATGGTGGTTTGCTGCACCTGTCAACCCATCACCTAGGTATTAAGCCCAGCATGCAGTAGCTGTTTTTCTTAACGCTCTGCCTCCCGAAAGGCCCCAGTGAGTGTTGTTCCCCTTCCTGTGTCCATGTGATCTCATTTTTCAGCTCTCATTATAAGTGAGAATGTGGCGTTTGGTTTTCTTTCCCTGGATTAGTTTGCTGAGCATAATGACCACACATCACCACTGTTTCTGTTTTTTAGTATAAAGAGTAGTATTTTATTGAATAAGATTTGCTCACAGAAAAATAAGCTTAAGTCTACAATGAATGCCAGACTCTACAGCAGAAAGCAATTTTCTCACTTTTCCACACACAATGGTTCCTACTAAGTGAAAAAACTTCATTCACAAATGTACTACTCTGTCTCAAAACATCTCACATAATCATGCACTCGACTAAAGCCATTAGATCAGTTCTTCAGTCAAGTTAAAGAAGTATCCCTCTAATAACTGACTTTTATAATGTTATCAATATCCACTCCCAATCAGTCTGCCATTGTTAATGGTGTACAGCATTACTGAATACAATGGAATTGATGACGCCCATATCCACGGACACACCGTGACTTACGGTGGTTTGATTTATGATTTTTCAACGTTATGATGGGATTATTGGAATATTAGATGCGTTTCTGAGTTACAGTGGGTTTATGAGTATGCGACCCTATACTCCAGAAACAGCTGTATAAGGAAAAACAGGTGTACCTAATAAAAATATGCTTAGTGACTTGGGATAAACCAATAGATGTTCACAACTGATGGAGAGCCGTGAAAGAGAGATAGCGGTAAATAGTTACAATAACACAATTTTCCTGCACCTGTCGAGGATTTCTCCCAAAAAACGCAGAATGTGGGATGCACCTAAGGCATATGAAAGAGAGAGGGCAGAAGGAGTAAGAGAGAAATAGGAGGAAGGAAGGAAGGAAGGAAGGAAGGAAGGAAGGAAAGAAGGAAGGAAGGAAAGAAGGCAGGTAGGAAAGAAGGAAGGAAGGAAGGAAAGAAGGAGGAAAGGAAGGAGAAAACACCCGGTACTACTAAAACCCCCCAAAAAAATGGTTTCCCCCTGTGGGTAAGCCTACAATGTGGATGAATCTTGAAAATATTGTGCTACGTGTTATGTCAGTCATAACAGCTCATCTATTGTGCCATTCCCTTGATAGGAAATGTCTACAATATGGAAATCTATGCGTATGGGATTGATCGCAGTAGGTAGTTGCTACCTAGGGCTGAGGGTCAGGGAGGGGTTTTGAGACAGAATGAGGAGTGACTAATGTCTCCAGGGTTTTTCTCTGGTCGGGTGTGATAAGAGGTTCTACAATGGATTGCGAATTATAATTGAATGTGCACAACCACAGGTATACTAAAAGCCACTCAATTCATGACTTTTAATGGGGGAATCTTCTGTGGCGCACTCTCATGGAGACCACGGCAGACATAGTGAGAGAGAAAAAGGTGAGTAAATATCTGAAACGGAGGCAGAAACAGAGAGAACGAAAAGCCCTGTGAAAGGAAGGGAGAGCGAAAAGGGAAAATGGTCCTATTTAGAAATGACAGATGTGAAACTGGGGTTCACATCAACAGTGTCACTGCCAGGAAGGAGGGTCATGCTAGCCATGTCACCGGTAGTGTGGCCCGCAGGGACGCTGACCTGCTGGAGTGTCGTGCCAGCATGGGCTCTGGCAGCCACGTGGGCCAGCAGGAGGGTCCCGCTGCACAGCTGTGGGGTGAGGCTAGACTGGGTGGTGATATCGCCCATTACAGGGGCCTCTTCTGCTGGCAAGAGTGTGACAGTAGCAAGTAGATGGACAAGCCTGCGTGTGAGGACGGAATGCAGGAGGGGCTCTTGTGCGGCTGGGTGTGGGGCCCTCACGGGAACCGTGGAGAAATGGCCAGGTAACTGCGTCATGTGGGCTAGTAGATTGGCCAGGGCTTCGAACTGAAGGACAATAACGGGGAGTAGCTGTCAGGCCCTGGGAGTGTCTGAGTGTAAGTGGAGATGGGTTTGGGGTCACTGAGGGATGCGTGAGAGCCATCCCTGTGTAGGTACAGGTCATAGGGAGATAGTCTCGTGAGGCCTGTGAGTGTCTATGGTGGCCCTGGGTGCCTGGGGCTGAGTGTGGCAGAAATATGGGGAAGGCTGGAGAGAAGCTGGGAGGCCCAGGAGAGTCCCTTAAGGCAGGGGGTGAAGAGGTGAAAGAAATGGGGGAGGGTGGCAGTAAGGTCCGTGAGTTTGTAGATGATTCCTGGGTGCGGGAAGCTGACTCCAGGTGCAATCTTGAGATGGTTGGAGAGTAGCTGAGAGAGACAGAAGAGTCCCTGAGGGCTGGGGGTGAGAACATGAGGGAGACTGGGGAGTAAGTCAGTGAAATTCGTGAGTTCGGTGGTGTATCGTGGGTGCCTGGAACTGACTCCAGCTGGAATCTAGAGAAGTTTTGAGAGTAGCTGAAAGAGACACAAGAGTCCCTGTGGGCTGAGGGCTAAGACCTGAGAGAGACCAGGGAGGACCTCAGTGAAGTCTGTGAGTCTGTAGGTGATTCCGGAGTGTGGGAGGCTGACTCCCGCTGAAATCTGGGCGTGGTGGGAGAGTAGCTGGGACAGGCAGGAGAGTCCCAGGGGGCTGGGGGTGAAGACATGAGAGAGACTGGGGAGTAACTCAGCGAAACTGCTGAGTTTGGTGGTGATACCTGGGTGCCTGCAACTGACTCCCGCTGAAATCTGGGCATGGTTGGAGAGTAGCTGGGACACACAGGAGAGTCCCTGAGGCCTGGGGGTGAAGACATGAGAGAGACCGGGGAGTACCTCAGTGAAACTGGTGAGTTTGGTGGTGACTCCGGGGTGCCTGGAACTAACCCCAGCTGAAATGTGGGCGTGGTTGGAGAGTAGCTGGGACAGACGGGAGAGTCCCTGAGGGATGGTGAAGACATTAGAGAGACTGGGGAGTAACGCAGTGAAATTGGTGAGTTTGATGGTGATTCCTGGGTGCCTGGAACTGACTCCCGCTGAAGTGTGGGCGTGGTTGGAGAGTAGCTGGGACACACAGGAGAGTCCCTGAGGTTTGGAGATAAAGACGTGCTAGAGACTGAGGAGTAACTGAGTGAAATTGGTGAGTTTGGTGGTGAGTCCGGGGTGCCTGGAACTGACTCCAGCTGAAATGCGGGCGTGGTTGGAGAGTAGCTGGGACAGACGGGAGAGTCCCTGAGGGATGGTGAAGACATGAGAGAGACTGGGGAGTAACGCAGTGAAATTGGTGAGTTTGGTGGTGATTTCTGGGTGCCTGCAACGGACTCCCGCTGAAGTGTGGGCGTGTTTGGAGAGTAGCTGGGACAGACAGGCGAGTCCCTGAGGGTTGGAGGTAAAGACGTGCTAGAGACTGGGGAGTAACTCAGTGAAAGTGGTGGGCTTGGTGGTGATCCCTGGGTTCCCGGAATCGACCAGCGCTGAAATGTGGGCGTGGTTGGAGAGTAGCTGGGACAGACTGGAGGGTCCGTAAGGGCTGGGGGTGAAGACGTGAGAGAGACTGGCGAGGATCTCACTGAGGTCTGTGAGTTTGTAGGTGTTTCTGGGGTGTGGGGTAGAGACTGCCGCTGAAATCTGGGCGTAGTTGGAGAGTAGCTGGGACAGACAGGCGAGTCATGGTTGGCTGGGGGTGAGCTGCTGGATGATGGCAGTAAGAACATATGGTATATTATTGATGAATGAGGTGACTGTGGAGAATCTCCAGAGGAGTACGCGGGAGAACACAATGACATGAGTGACTGTCCTGCTTGGTTAGGAAAGGGAAACTTAAAGTTGTGGAATTCTGTTAATGATGGATGTGAGAGTGGTGAAGCCCTGCGGGGTGATGTAGAGTACTTCCACATCCCTGGTGAGGAGCTGCCCCTTGGGTCTGAGTTTCTGGGAGGGGAGAGGGAGAAGCTGGGTGAGGCAGGCATGAATCTTGAGGAGTCAGGGCTGGGGGACCGCTCATATTCTCCTGAGACGTGTGAGTCTCTGGGGGACTCCTGGGTGCATGGGGCTGACTCCCGCAGGAACCTCGGGTTGGCTGGAGAGTAACTGGGAGCCACAGGAGAGTCCCTGAGGCCTGGGGGTGAAGAGATGAAAGACACAGGGGTGGAGCACCGTGAGGCTTGTGAGTTTGTAGGTGATTCCTGGGTGTGGGGGGCAGACTACAGCTGAAATCTGGGGTTGTTTGGAGAGTAGCTGGGAGACACAGGAGACCCCCCGAGAGCTGGGGGTGAGCTGCTGGGTGATGGCAGTAAGAACATGTGGTATATTATTGATGAACGTGGGGACTCCGAGGAATCCTCAGAGGAGGACACGGGAGAGCCCAATGGCTTCATTGATTGCCCATCACGGCGAGGACAGGGAAATGGGAGCTTGTGGGATTCTGGTGATGACAGAGGTGAGTGTGGTGAAGCCCTAGGGGAATGTGAATGGTAGCTCCGGATCCCTGGTGAGGAGCTTCCCCTTAAGCCTGAGTTTCTGATAGGGGAGAGGGAGAAGCTGGGTGAAGCTCGCATGGACCTTGGGGAGTCCGGGCTGGGGGACCGTTCATAAGAGGAGCCAGACAAGACCCTACTGTTCTTAGGTGCAGACATGATTAGGAAACCTGCAGCTCCCAGGGGCCCCTACTAATTTTCTAACTCGCAGAAGGAAGGAGTGTGTGTGCGTGTGTGTGTGTGTGTGTGTGTGCGGTGTGAGGTATGTGCCCCTTAAGAAAATGGAAATCAACCAACCAATGAGACAGACAGACAGACAGACAGACAGAGATTCACTTGCCCAAGTGTTCTGTCCTGTCCTCTGAATCCGCTTCCAAGTCGCAAGACGCTGTGAGCTCCAAGTCCATGCAGAGTCCGCCAAACGCTCCGGCCGCTGATCCGCTCCGCGAAGATCTGAGTACAGGCCAGCCAGGGTGGGTTTAAATAGCCTCTGGCACAGCCTAGCAGCGGAAAGGGCGGAGCTTCACTCCTCCTTTCCATCAGTCACCCCCAACTTTCCCAGGCTACACCTCGTAGGAAACAGTTCTCCTGCTTTGATTTCATGCGCCACCTTTGGGACAATCTAAGAACTTACGAGTTTTCTTGGCCAGATATGTTAGGAATTGTATGCACTGAAACACTGAAAACCAACTAGTGGTTCTGTGGTTCCCACGTTGTGGTTTTGACACCAGCAGCATCCTCGCCACAATCAAACCCCGGAGATCCACAGATCTGCGTTGTAACAAGACCTCCCCCTGATCCTGATGCATGGCAGTTTAAGAAGTCTTTCCGTGTAAGCGAAAAGACTTTGAAGAAAAGGTGGAGATATGCGTTGTATAAACATTCTTTTGCTCTGGAACCACGTAGAGACTTGGGAGCCAGTTGGGTGGAGCACTCGTTGGAGGAGGGTGCTCGGGTGAGGAATATCAAGGTGTGGCTCCAGATAATTCAATCATTTAATTAAGATTCCAGTTATGCTCATCTGTTTCAAAATTCCGTTTGGGTAAATTCTCTTAGTCAGACTGAGAATGGCAAAGCCTCAATCCCAATTTCCAGGGAGGGTTGAGAGCCTCAGGTGGAGTTGATCACCAAAAGCCTATGGTTTAACCCATCATGCCTATAGAATGAGGTCTCCATAAATCCCAAAAGGACTGGGATCAGAGAGCTTCTGGATAACACTTCCTGGAAGGTAGTGCGCCCCTCCCCACATGCCGGGCCCCACATTAATTTCTGAACTTTTTGCAATGTCCGCTAAAATACAACGGCAAATGTAAGTGCTTCCCTGCGTGCTGTGAGCTCTTCCAGCAAATGAATGCAACTAAATCTGGGAGTGGTGGCAACCTGATTTATAGCCAGTTGCTGAGAAGCACAGGTAAAACCACGTAGGGCTTCCCATTGTTATTAGTGTGGGAGGCCTGTGTGGCGGGACCCGGCCCTTTGGAATCTAATGCTATGTCCCGGTAGATAGCGTCACCATTGAATTAGAAGACCCACGTATGTTGAGAATAATCTTTCTGGTCATTTGCTGCATGACTTATTTACAATATGTAATCAAATTCTTTATCCTGACCTTATGGCACCTGGGTTGAGAACCATGATTTGAACCAAACATTGGTCTGTCACGTTCTGAGTTTGAAACTTTAGTTTGCCTTTAGCGTTTTGCTATTGCTTTTTCGTTTTCTTTTGTTTCGTTTCGTTTCTAAGTTCTGGGGTATATGTGCAGGATGTGCAGATTTGTTACTAAGGTAAACGTGTGCCATGGTGGTTTGCTGCACCTGTCAACCCATCACCTAGGCATTAAGCCCAGCCTGCAGTAGCTGTTCTTCTTAACGCTCTGCCCCCCGAAAGGCCCCAGTGTGTGTTGTTCCCCTTCCTGTGTCCATGTGATCTCATTTTTCAGCTCCCATTATAAGTGAGAATGTGGCGTTTGGTTTTCTTTCCCTGGATTAGTTTGCTGAGGATAATGACCACACATCACCACTGTTTTTGTTTTTTAGTATAAAGAGTAGTATTTTATTGAATAAGATTTGCCCCCAGAAAAATAAGCTTAAATCTACAATGAATGCCAGACTCTACAGCAGAAAGCAATTTTCTCACTTTTCCACACACAATGGTTCCTACTAAGTGAAAAAAGCCATAAAATTTCATTCACAAATGTACTACTCTGTCTCAAAACATCTCACATAATCATGCACTCGACTGAAGCCATTAGATCAGTTCTTCAGTCAGGTTAAAGAAGTATCCCTCTAATAACTGACTTTTATAATGCTATCAATATCCACTCCCAGTCAGTCTGCCATGGTTAATGGTGTACAGCATGACTGAATACAATGGAATTGATGACGCCCATATCCACGGACAAACCGTGACTTATGATGGTTTGATTTATGATTTTTCAACGTTATGATGGGTTTATTGGACTATTAGATGCGTTTCTGAGTTACACTGGGTTTATGAGTATGCGACCCTAGACTCCAGAAACAGCTGTATAAGGAAAAACAGGTGTACCTAATAAAAATATGCTTAGTGACTTGGGATAAACCAATAGATGTTCACAACTGATGGAGAGCCGTGAAAGAGAGATAGCGGTAAATAGTTACAATAACACAATTTTCCTGCACCTGTCGTGGATTTCCCCAAAAAAATGCAGAATGTGGGATGCACCTAAGGCATATGAAAGAGAGAGGGCAGAAGGAGTAAGAGAGAAATAGGAGGAAGGAAGGAAGGAAGGAAGGAAAGAAGGAAGGAAGGAAAGAAGGAAGGTAGGAAGGAAGGAAGGAAGGAAGGAAAGAAGGAGGAAAGGAAGGAGAAAACACCCGGTGTTACTAAAACCCCCCAAAAAAATGGTTTCCCCCTGTGGGTAAGCCTACAATGTGGATGAATCTTGAAAATATTGTGCTACGTGTTATGTCAGTCATAACAGCTCACCTATTGTGCAATTCCGTTTATAGGAAATGTCTACAATATGGAAATCTATGCGTATGGGATTGATCGCACTAGGTAGTTGCTACCTAGGGCTGAGGGTCAGGGAGGGGGTTTGAGACAGAATGAGGAGTGACTAATGTCTCCAGGGTTTTTCTCTGGTCGGGGGTGATAAGACGTTCTACAATGGATTGCGAATTATAATTGAATGTGCACAACCACAGGTATACTAAAAGCCACTCAATTCATGACTTTTAATGGGGGAATCTTCTGTGGCGCACTCTCATGGAGACCACGGCAGACATAGTGAGAGAGAAAAAGGTGAGTAAATATCTGAAACGGAGGCAGAAACAGAGAGAACGAAAAGCCCTGTGAATGGAAGGGAGAGCGAAAAGGGAAAATGGTCCTATTTAGAAATGACAGATGTGAAACTGGGGTTCACATCAACAGTGTCACTGCCAGGAAGGAGGGTCATGCTAGCCATGTCACCGGTAGTGTGGCCCGCAGGGACGCCGACCTGCTGGAGCGTCGTGCCAGCATGGGCTCTGGCAGCCACGTGGGCCAGCAGGAGGGACCCGCTGCACAGCTGTGGGGTGAGGATAGACTGGGTGGTGATATCGGCCATTACAGGGGCCTCTTCTGCTGGCAAGAGTGTGACAGTAGCAAGTAGATGGACAGGCCTGCGTGTGAGGACGGAATGCAGGAGGGGCTCTTGTGCGGCTGGGTGTGGGGCCCTCACGGGAACCGTGGAGAAATGGCCAGGTAACTGCGTCATGTGGGCTAGTAGATTGGCCAGGGCTTCGAACTGAAGGACAATAACGGGGAGTAGCTGTCAGGCCCTGGGAGTGTCTGAGTGTAAGTGGAGATGGGTTTGGGGTCACTGAGGGATGCGTGAGAGCCATCCCTGTGTAGGTACAGGTCATAGGGAGATAGTCTCGTGAGGCCTGTGAGTGTCTATGGTGGCCCTGGGTGCCTGGGGCTGAGTGTGGCAGAAATCTGGGGAAGGCTGGAGAGAAGCTGGGAGGCCCAAGAGAGTCCCTTAAGGCAGGGGGTGAAGAGGTGAAAGAAATGGGGGAGGGTGGCAGTAAGGTCCGTGAGTTTGTAGATGATTCCTGGGTGCGGGAAGCTGACTCCAGGTGCAATCTGGAGATGGTTGGAGAGTAGCTGAGAGAGACAGAAGAGTCCCTGAGGGCTGGGGGTGAGAACATGAGGGAGACTGGGGAGTAAGTCAGTGAAATTCGTGAGTTCGGTGGTGTATCGTGGGTGCCTGGAACTGACTCCAGCTGGAATCTAGAGAAGTTTTGAGAGTAGCTGAAAGAGACACAAGAGTCCCTGTGGGCTGAGGGCAAAGACCTGAGAGAGACCAGGGAGGACCTCAGTGAAGTCTGTGAGTCTGTAGGTGATTCCGGAGTGTGGGAGGCTGACTCCCGCTGAAATCTGGGCGTGGTGGGAGAGTAGCTGGGACAGACAGGAGAGTCCCAGGGGGCTGGGGGTGAAGACATGAGAGAGACTGGGGAGTAACTCAGCGAAACTGCTGAGTTTGGTGGTGATACCTGGGTGCCTGGAACTGACTCCCGCTGAAATCTGGGCATGGATGGAGAGGAGCTGGGACACACAGGAGAGTCCCTGAGGGCTGGGGGTGAAGACATGAGAGAGACCGGGGAGTACCTCGGTGAAACTGGTGAGTTTGGTGGTGACTCCGGGGTGCCTGGAACTGACCCCAGCTGAAATGTGGGCGTGGTTGGAGAGTAGCTGGGACAGACGGGAGAGTCCCTGAGGGATGGTGAAGACATGAGAGAGACTGGGGAGTAACGCAGTGAAATTGGTGAGTTTGATGGTGATTCCTGGGTGCCAGGAACTGACTCCCGCTGAAGTGTGGGCGTGGTTTGAGAGTAGCTGAGACAAACAGGAGAGTCCCTGAGGGTTGGAGATAAAGACGTGCTAGAGACTGAGGAGTAACTGAGTGACATTGGTGAGTTTGGTGGTGAGTCCGGGGTGCCTGGAACTGACTCCAGCTGAAATGTGGGCGTGGTTGGAGAGTAGCTGGGACAGACGGGAGAGTCCCTGAGGGATGGTGAAGACATGAGAGAGACTGGGGAGTAACGCAGTGAAATTGGTGAGTTTGGTGGTGATTTCTGGGTGCCTGCAACGGACTCCCGCTGAAGTGTGGGCGTGTTTGGAGAGTAGCTGGGACAGACAGGCGAGTCCCTGAGGGTTGGAGATAAAGACGTGCTAGAGACTGGGGAGTAACTCAGTGAAAGTGGTGGGCTTGGTGGTGATCCCTGGGTTCCTGGAACTGACCCGCGCTGAAATGTGGGCGTGGTTGGAGAGTAGCTGGGACAGACTGGAGGGTCCGTAAGGGCTGGGGGTGAAGACGTGACAGAGACTGGCGAGGATCTCACTGAGGTCTGTGAGTTTGTAGGTGTTTCTGGGGTGTGGGGTAGAGACTGCCGCTGAAATCTGGGCGTAGTTGGAGAGTAGCTGGGACAGACAGGCGAGTCATGGGTGGCTGGGGGTGAGCTGCTGGATGATGGCAGTAAGAACATATGGTATATTATTGATGAATGAGGTGACTGTGGAGAATCTCCAGAGGAGGACACGGGAGAACACAATGACATGAGTGACTGTCCTGCTTGGTTATGAAAGGGAAACTTAAAGTTGTGGAATTCTGTTGATGATGGATGTGAGAGTGGTGAAGCCCTGCGGGGTGATGTAGAGTACTTCCACATCCCTGGTGAGGAGCTGCCCCTTGGGTCTGAGTTTCTGGGAGGGGAGAGGGAGAACCTGGGTGAGGCAGGCATGAATCTTGAGGAGTCAGGGCTGGGGGACCGCTCATATTCTCCTGAGATGTGTGAGTCTCTGGGGGACTCCTGGGTGCATGGGGCTGACTCCCGCAGGAACCTCGGGTTGGCTGGAGAGTAACTGGGAGCCACAGGAGAGTCCCTGAGGCCTGGGGGTGAAGAGATGAAAGACACTGGGGTGGAGCACCGTGAGGCTCGTGAGTTTGTAGGTGATTCCTGGGTGTGGGGGGCAGACTCCAGCTGCAATCTGGGGTTGTTTGGAGAGTAGCTGGGAGACACAGGAGATCCCCCGAGAGCTGGGGGTGAGCTGCTGGGTGATGGCAGTAAGAACATGTGGTATATTATTGATGAACGTGGCGACTCCGAGGAATCCTCAGAGGAGGACCCGGGAGAGCCCAATGGCTTCATTGATTGCCCATCACGGCGAGGACAGGGAAATGGGAGCTTGTGGGATTCTGGTGATGACAGAGGTGAGTGTGGTGAAGCCCTAGGGGATGGTGAATGGTAGCTCCGGATCCCTGGTGAGGAGCTTCCCCTTAAGCCTGAGTTTCTGATAGGGGAGAGGGAGAAGCGGGGTGAAGCTCGCATGGACCTTGGGGAGTCCGGGCTGGGGGACCGTTCATAAGAAGAGCCAGACAAGACCCTACTGTTCTTAGGTGCAGACATGATTAGGAAACCTGCAGCTCCCAGGGGCCCCTACTAATTTTCTAACTCGCAGAAGGAAGGAGTGTGTGTGCGTGTGTGTGTGTGTGTGTGTGTGCGGTGTGAGGTATGTGCCCCTTAAGAAAATGGAAATCAACCAACCAATGAGACAGACAGACAGACAGACAGACAGAGATTCACTTGCCCAAGTGTTCTGTCCTGTCCTCTGAATCCGCTTCCAAGTCGCAAGACGCTGTGAGCTCCAAGTCCACGCAGAGTCCGCCAAACGCTCCGGCCGCTGATCCGCTCCGCGAAGATCTGAGTACAGGCCAGCCAGGGTGGGTTTAAATAGCCTCGGGCGCAGCCTAGCAGCGGAAAGGGCGGAGCTTCACTCCTCCTTTCCATCAGTCACCCCCAACTTTCCCAGGCTACACCTCGTAGGAAACAGTTCTCCTGCTTTGATTTCATGCGCCACCTTTGGGACAATCTAAGAACTTACAAGTTTTCTTGGCCAGATATGTTAGGAATTGTATGCACTGAAACACTGAAAACCAACTAGTGGTTCTGTGGTTCCCACGTTGTGGTTTTGACACCAGCAGCATCCTCGCCACAATCAAACCCCGGAGATCCACAGATCTGCGTTGTAACAAGACCTCCCCCTGATCCTGATGCATGGCAGTTTAAGAAGTCTTTCCGTGTAAGCGAAAAGACTTTGAAGAAAAGGTGGAGATATGCGTTGTATAAACATTCTTTTGCTCTGGAACCACGTAGAGACTTGGGAGCCAGTTGGGTGGAGCATTCGTTGGATGAGGGTGCTCGGGTGAGGAATATCAAGGTGTGGCTCCAGATAATCCAATCATTTAATTAAGATTCCAGTTATGCTCATCTGTTTCAAAATTCCGTTTGGGTAAATTCTCTTAGTCAGACTGAGAATGGCAAAGCCTCAATCCCAATTTCCAGGGAGGGTTGAGAGCCTCAGGTGGAGTTGATCACCAATAGCCTATGGTTTAACCCATCATGCCTATAGAATGAGGTCTCCATAAATCCCAAAAGGACTGGGATCAGAGAGCTTCTGGATAACACTTCCTGGAAGGTAGTGCGCCCCTCCCCACATGCCGGGCCCCACATTAATTTCTGAACTTTTTGCAATGTCCGCTAAAATACAACGGCAAATGTAAGTGCTTCCCTGCATGCTGTGAGCTCTTCCAGCAAATGAATGCAACTAAATCTGGGAGTGGTGGCAACCTGATTTATAGCCAGTTGCTGAGAAGCACAGGTAAAACCACGTAGGGCTTCCCATTGTTATTAGTGTGGGAGGCCTGTGTGGCGGGACCCGGCCCTTTGGAATCTAATGCTATGTCCCGGTAGATAGCGTCACCATTGAATTAGAAGACCCACGTATGTTGAGAATAATCTTTCTGGTCATTTGCTGCATGACTTATTTACAATATGTAATCAAATTCTTTATCCTGACCTTATGGCACCTGGGTTGAGAACCATGATTTGAACCAAACATTGGTCTGTCACGTTCTGAGTTTGAAACTTTAGTTTGCCTTTAGCGTTTTGCTATTGCTTTTTCGTTTTCTTTTGTTTCGTTTCGTTTCTAAGTTCTGGGGTATATGTGCAGGATGTGCAGATTTGTTACTAAGGTAAACGTGTGCCATGGTGGTTTGCTGCACCTGTCAACCCATCACCTAGGCATTAAGCCCAGCCTGCAGTAGCTGTTCTTCTTAACGCTCTGCCCCCCGAAAGGCCCCAGTGTGTGTTGTTCCCCTTCCTGTGTCCATGTGATCTCATTTTTCAGCTCCCATTATAAGTGAGAATGTGGCGTTTGGTTTTCTTTCCCTGGATTAGTTTGCTGAGGATAATGACCACACATCACCACTGTTTTTGTTTTTTAGTATAAAGAGTAGTATTTTATTGAATAAGATTTGCCCCCAGAAAAATAAGCTTAAATCTACAATGAATGCCAGACTCTACAGCAGAAAGCAATTTTCTCACTTTTCCACACACAATGGTTCCTACTAAGTGAAAAAAGCCATAAAATTTCATTCACAAATGTACTACTCTGTCTCAAAACATCTCACATAATCATGCACTCGACTAAAGCCATTAGATCAGTTCTTCAGTCAGGTTAAAGAAGTATCCCTCTAATAACTGACTTTTATAATGCTATCAATATCCACTCCCAGTCAGTCTGCCATGGTTAATGGTGTACAGCATGACTGAATACAATGGAATTGATGACGCCCATATCCACGGACAAACCGTGACTTATGATGGTTTGATTTATGATTTTTCAACGTTATGATGGGTTTATTGGACTATTAGATGCGTTTCTGAGTTACACTGGGTTTATGAGTATGCGACCCTAGACTCCAGAAACAGCTGTATAAGGAAAAACAGGTGTACCTAATAAAAATATGCTTAGTGACTTGGGATAAACCAATAGATGTTCACAACTGATGGAGAGCCGTGAAAGAGAGATAGCGGTAAATAGTTACAATAACACAATTTTCCTGCACCTGTCGTGGATTTCCCCAAAAAAATGCAGAATGTGGGATGCACCTAAGGCATATGAAAGAGAGAGGGCAGAAGGAGTAAGAGAGAAATAGGAGGAAGGAAGGAAGGAAGGAAGGAAAGAAGGAAGGAAGGAAAGAAGGAAGGTAGGAAGGAAGGAAGGAAGGAAGGAAAGAAGGAGGAAAGGAAGGAGAAAACACCCGGTGTTACTAAAACCCCCCAAAAAAATGGTTTCCCCCTGTGGGTAAGCCTACAATGTGGATGAATCTTGAAAATATTGTGCTACGTGTTATGTCAGTCATAACAGCTCACCTATTGTGCAATTCCGTTTATAGGAAATGTCTACAATATGGAAATCTATGCGTATGGGATTGATCGCACTAGGTAGTTGCTACCTAGGGCTGAGGGTCAGGGAGGGGGTTTGAGACAGAATGAGGAGTGACTAATGTCTCCAGGGTTTTTCTCTGGTCGGGGGTGATAAGACGTTCTACAATGGATTGCGAATTATAATTGAATGTGCACAACCACAGGTATACTAAAAGCCACTCAATTCATGACTTTTAATGGGGGAATCTTCTGTGGCGCACTCTCATGGAGACCACGGCAGACATAGTGAGAGAGAAAAAGGTGAGTAAATATCTGAAACGGAGGCAGAAACAGAGAGAACGAAAAGCCCTGTGAAAGGAAGGGAGAGCAAAAAGGGAAAATGGTCCTATTTAGAAATGACAGATGTGAAACTGGGGTTCACATCAACAGTGTCACTGCCAGGAAGGAGGGTCATGCTAGCCATGTCACCGGTAGTGTGGCCCGCAGGGACGCCGACCTGCTGGAGCGTCGTGCCAGCATGGGCTCTGGCAGCCACGTGGGCCAGCAGGAGGGACCCGCTGCACAGCTGTGGGGTGAGGATAGACTGGGTGGTGATATCGGCCATTACAGGGGCCTCTTCTGCTGGCAAGAGTGTGACAATAGCAAGTCGATGGACAGGCCTGCGTGTGAGGACGGAATGCAGGAGGGGCTCTTGTGCGGCTGGGTGTGGGGCCCTCACGGGAACCGTGGAGAAATGGCCAGGTAACTGCGTCATGTGGGCTAGTAGATTGGCCAGGGCTTCGAACTGAAGGACAATAACGGGGAGTAGCTGTCAGGCCCTGGGAGTGTCTGAGTGTAAGTGGAGATGGGTTTGGGGTCACTGAGGGATGCGTGAGAGCCATCCCTGTGTAGGTACAGGTCATAGGGAGATAGTCTCGTGAGGCCTGTGAGTGTCTATGGTGGCCCTGGGTGCCTGGGGCTGAGTGTGGCAGAAATCTGGGGAAGGCTGGAGAGAAGCTGGGAGGCCCAAGAGAGTCCCTTAAGGCAGGGGGTGAAGAGGTGAAAGAAATGGGGGAGGGTGGCAGTAAGGTCCGTGAGTTTGTAGATGATTCCTGGGTGCGGGAAGCTGACTCCAGGTGCAATCTGGAGATGGTTGGAGAGTAGCTGAGAGAGACAGAAGAGTCCCTGAGGGCTGGGGGTGAGAACATGAGGGAGACTGGGGAGTAAGTCAGTGAAATTCGTGAGTTCGGTGGTGTATCGTGGGTGCCTGGAACTGACTCCAGCTGGAATCTAGAGAAGTTTTGAGAGTAGCTGAAAGAGACACAAGAGTCCTTGTGGGCTGAGGGCAAAGACCTGAGAGAGACCAGGGAGGACCTCAGTGAAGTCTGTGAGTCTGTAGGTGATTCCGGAGTGTGGGAGGCTGACTCCCGCTGAAATCTGGGCGTGGTGGGAGAGTAGCTGGGACAGACAGGAGAGTCCCAGGGGGCTGGGGGTGAAGACATGAGAGAGACTGGGGAGTAACTCAGCGAAACTGCTGAGTTTGGTGGTGATACCTGGGTGCCTGGAACTGACTCCCGCTGAAATCTGGGCATGGATGGAGAGGAGCTGGGACACACAGGAGAGTCCCTGAGGGCTGGGGGTGAAGACATGAGAGAGACCGGGGAGTACCTCGGTGAAACTGGTGAGTTTGGTGGTGACTCCGGGGTGCCTGGAACTGACCCCAGCTGAAATGTGGGCGTGGTTGGAGAGTAGCTGGGACAGACGGGAGAGTCCCTGAGGGATGGTGAAGACATGAGAGAGACTGGGGAGTAACGCAGTGAAATTGGTGAGTTTGATGGTGATTCCTGGGTGCCTGGAACTGACTCCCGCTGAAGTGTGGGCGTGGTTGGAGAGTAGCTGGGACACACAGGCGAGTCCCTGAGGGTTGGAGATAAAGACGTGCTAGAGACTGAGGAGTAACTGAGTGAAATTGGGGAGTTTGGTGGTGAGTCCGGGGTGCCTGGAACTGACTCCAGCTGAAATGTGGGCGTGGTTGGAGAGTAGCTGGGACAGACGGGAGAGTCCCTGAGGGATGGTGAAGACATGAGAGAGACTGGGGAGTAACGCAGTGAAATTGGTGAGTTTGGTGGTGATTTCTGGGTGCCTGCAACGGACTCCCGCTGAAGTGTGGGCGTGTTTGGAGAGTAGCTGGGACAGACAGGCGAGTCCCTGAGGGTTGGAGATAAAGACGTGCTAGAGACTGGGGAGTAACTCAGTGAAAGTGGTGGGCTTGGTGGTGATCCCTGGGTTCCTGGAACTGACCCGCGCTGAAATGTGGGCGTGGTTGGAGAGTAGCTGGGACAGACTGGAGGGTCCGTAAGGGCTGGGGGTGAAGACGTGACAGAGACTGGCGAGGATCTCACTGAGGTCTGTGAGTTTGTAGGTGTTTCTGGGGTGTGGGGTAGAGACTGCCGCTGAAATCTGGGCGTAGTTGGAGAGTAGCTGGGACAGACAGGCGAGTCATGGTTGGCTGGGGGTGAGCTCATGGATGATGGCAGTAAGAACATATGGTATATTATTGATGAATGAGGTGACTGTGGAGAATCTCCAGAGGAGGACACGGGAGAACACAATGACATGAGTGACTGTCCTGCTTGGTTAGGAAAGGGAAACTTAAAGTTGTGGAATTCTGTTGATGATGGATGTGAGAGTGGTGAAGCCCTGCGGGGTGATGTAGAGTACTTCCACATCCCTGGTGAGGAGCTGCCCCTTGGGTCTGAGTTTCTGGGAGGGGAGAGGGAAAACCTGGGTGAGGCAGGCATGAATCTTGAGGAGTCAGGGCTGGGGGACCGCTCACATTCTCCTGAGATGTGTGAGTCTCTGGGGGACTCCTGGGTGCATGGGGCTGACTCCCGCAGGAACCTCGGGTTGGCTGGAGAGTAACTGGGAGCCACAGGAGAGTCCCTGAGGCCTGGGGGTGAAGAGATGAAAGACACAGGGGTGGAGCACCGTGAGGCTCGTGAGTTTGTAGGTGATTCCTGGGTGTGGGGGGCAGACTCCAGCTGAAATCTGGGGTTGATGGAGAGTAGCTGGGAGACACAGGAGACCCCCCGAGAGCTGGGGGTGAGCTGCTGGGTGATGGCAGTAAGAACATGTGGTATATTATTGATGAACGTGGGGACTCCGAGGAATCCTCAGAGGAGGACCCGGGAGAGCCCAATGGCTTCATTGATTGCCCATCACGGCGAGGACAGGGAAATGGGAGCTTGTGGGATTCTGGTGATGACAGAGGTGAGTGTGGTGAAGCCCTAGGGGATGGTGAATGGTAGCTCCGGATCCCTGGTGAGGAGCTTCCCCTTAAGCCTGAGTTTCCGATAGGGGAGAGGGAGAAGCTGGGTGAAGCTCGCATGGACCTTGGGGAGTCCGGGCTGGGGGACCGTTCATAAGAAGAGCCAGACAAGACCCTACTGTTCTTAGGTGCAGACATGATTAGGAAACCTGCAGCTCCCAGGGGCCCCTACTAATTTTCTAACTCGCAGAAGGAAGGAGTGTGTGTGCGTGTGTGTGTGTGTGTGTGTGTGTGTGTGCGGTGTGAGGTATGTGCCCCTTAAGAAAATGGAAATCAACCAACCAATGAGACAGACAGACAGACAGACAGACAGAGATTCACTTGCCCAAGTGTTCTGTCCTGTCCTCTGAATCCGCTTCCAAGTCGCAAGACGCTGTGAGCTCCAAGTCCACGCAGAGTCCGCCAAACGCTCCGGCCGCTGATCCGCTCCGCGAAGATCTGAGTACAGGCCAGCCAGGGTGGGTTTAAATAGCCTCTGGCACAGCCTAGCAGCGGAAAGGGCGGAGCTTCACTCCTCCTTTCCATCAGTCACCCCCAACTTTCCCAGGCTACACCTCGTAGGAAACAGTTCTCCTGCTTTGATTTCATGCGCCACCTTTGGGACAATCTAAGAACTTACAAGTTTTCTTGGCCAGATATGTTAGGAATTGTATGCACTGAAACACTGAAAACCAACTAGTGGTTCTGTGGTTCCCACGTTGTGGTTTTGACACCAGCAGCATCCTCGCCACAATCAAACCCCGGAGATCCACAGATCTGCGTTGTAACAAGACCTCCCCCTGATCCTGATGCATGGCAGTTTAAGAAGTCTTTCCGTGTAAGCGAAAAGACTTTGAAGAAAAGGTGGAGATATGCGTTGTATAAACATTCTTTTGCTCTGGAACCACGTAGAGACTTGGGAGCCAGTTGGGTGGAGCATTCGTTGGATGAGGGTGCTCGGGTGAGGAATATCAAGGTGTGGCTCCAGATAATCCAATCATTTAATTAAGATTCCAGTTATGCTCATCTGTTTCAAAATTCCGTTTGGGTAAATTCTCTTAGTCAGACTGAGAATGGCAAAGCCTCAATCCCAATTTCCAGGGAGGGTTGAGAGCCTCAGGTGGAGTTGATCACCAATAGCCTATGGTTTAACCCATCATGCCTATAGAATGAGGTCTCCATAAATCCCAAAAGGACTGGGATCAGAGAGCTTCTGGATAACACTTCCTGGAAGGTAGTGCGCCCCTCCCCACATGCCGGGCCCCACATTAATTTCTGAACTTTTTGCAATGTCCGCTAAAATACAACGGCAAATGTAAGTGTTTCCCTGCGTGCTGTGAGCTCTTCCAGCAAATGAATGCAACTAAATCTGGGAGTGGTGGCAACCTGATTTATAGCCAGTTGCTGAGAAGCACAGGTAAAACCACGTAGGGCTTCCCATTGTTATTAGTGTGGGAGGCCTGTGTGGCGGGACCCGGCCCTTTGGAATCTAATGCTATGTCCCGGTAGATAGCGTCACCATTGAATTAGAAGACCCACGTATGTTGAGAATAATCTTTCTGGTCATTTGCTGCATGACTTATTTACAATATGTAATCAAATTCTTTATCCTGACCTTATGGCACCTGGGTTGAGAACCATGATTTGAACCAAACATTGGTCTGTCACGTTCTGAGTTTGAAACTTTAGTTTGCCTTTAGCGTTTTGCTATTGCTTTTTCGTTTTCTTTTGTTTCGTTTCGTTTCTAAGTTCTGGGGTATATGTGCAGGATGTGCAGATTTGTTACTAAGGTAAACGTGTGCCATGGTGGTTTGCTGCACCTGTCAACCCATCACCTAGGCATTAAGCCCAGCATGCAGTAGCTGTTCTTCTTAACGCTCTGCCCCCCGAAAGGCCCCAGTGTGTGTTGTTCCCCTTCCTGTGTCCATGTGATCTCCTTTTTCAGCTCCCATTATAAGTGAGAATGTGGCGTTTGGTTTTCTTTCCCTGGATTAGTTTGCTGAGGATAATGACCACACATCACCACTGTTTTTGTTTTTTAGTATAAAGAGTAGTATTTTATTGAATAAGATTTGCCCCCAGAAAAATAAGCTTAAATCTACAATGAATGCCAGACTCTACAGCAGAAAGCAATTTTCTCACTTTTCCACACACAATGGTTCCTACTAAGTGAAAAAAGCCATAAAATTTCATTCACAAATGTACTACTCTGTCTCAAAACATCTCACATAATCATGCACTCGACTAAAGCCATTAGATCAGTTCTTCAGTCAAGTTAAAGAAGTATCCCTCTAATAACTGACTTTTATAATGCTATCAATATCCACTCCCAGTCAGTCTGCCATGGTTAATGGTGTACAGCATGACTGAATACAATGGAATTGATGACGCCCATATCCACGGACAAACCGTGACTTATGATGGTTTGATTTATGATTTTTCAACGTTATGATGGGTTTATTGGACTATTAGATGCGTTTCTGAGTTACACTGGGTTTATGAGTATGCGACCCTAGACTCCAGAAACAGCTGTATAAGGAAAAACAGGTGTACCTAATAAAAATATGCTTAGTGACTTGGGATAAACCAATAGATGTTCACAACTGATGGAGAGCCGTGAAAGAGAGATAGCGGTAAATAGTTACAATAACACAATTTTCCTGCACCTGTCGTGGATTTCCCCAAAAAAATGCAGAATGTGGGATGCACCTAAGGCATATGAAAGAGAGAGGGCAGAAGGAGTAAGAGAGAAAGAAGAGTAAGGAAGGAAGATAGGAAGGAAGGAAAGAAGGAAGGTAGGAAGGAAGGAAGGAAGGAAGGAAGGGAAGTAGGAAGGAAGGAAAGAAAGAAGGTAGGAAGGAAGGAAGGAAGGAAGGAAGGAAGGATGAAAGGAAAGAAAAAACACCCGGTGTTACTAAAAACCCCAAAAAAATGGTTTCCCCCTGTGGGTAAGCCTACAATGTGGATGAAACTTGATAATATTATGCTACGTGTTGTGTCAGTCATAACAGCTCACCTATTGTACTATTCCGTTGATAGGAAATGTCCACAATATGTAAATCTATGCATATGGGATTGATCGCACTAGGTAGCTGCTACGTAGGGCTGAGGGTCAGGGAGAGGGTTTGAGACAGAATGAGGAGTGACTAATGTCTCCAGGGTTTTTCTCTGGTCGGGGGTGATAAGACGTTCTACAATGGATTTCGAATTAAAATTGAATGTGCACAACCACAGCTATACTAAAAGCCACTCAATTCATGACTTTTAATGGGGGAATCTTATGTGGGGCACTCTCATGGAGACCACGGCAGACATAGTGAGAGAGAATAAGGTGAGTAGATATCTGAAACGGAGGCAGAAAGAGAGAGAATGAAAAGCCCGGTGAATGGAAGGGAGAGCGAAAAGTGAAAATGGTCCTATTTACAAATGACAGATGTGAAACTGGGGTTCACATCAACAGTGTCACTGCCAGGAAGGAGGGTCATGGTAGCCATGTCACCGGTAGTGTGTCCCGCAGGGACGCCGACCTGCTGGAGCGTCGTGCCAGCATGGGCTCTGGCAGCCATGTGGGCCAGCAGGAGGGTCCCGCTGCACAGCTGTGGGGTGAGGATAGACTGGGTGGTGATATCGGCCATTACAGGGGCCTCTTCTGCTGGCAAGAGTGTGACAGTAGCAAGTAGATGGACAGGCCTGCGTGTGAGGACGGAATGCAGGAGGGGCTCTTGTGTGGCTGGGTGTGGGGCCCTCACGGGATCTGTGGAGAAATGGCCAGGTAACTGCGTCATGTGGGCTAGTAGATTGGCCAGGGCTTCGAACTGAAGAACAATAACAGGGAGTAGATGTCAGGCCCTGGGAGTGTCTGAGCGTAAGTGGAGATGGGTTTCGGGTCACTGAGGGATGCGTGGGAGCCATCCCTGTATAGGTACAGGTCATAGGGAGATAGTCTCGTGAGGCCTGTGAGTGTCTAGGGTTGTCCTGGGTGCCTGGGGCTGACTGTGGCAGAAATCTGGGGAAGGCTGGAGAGAAGCTTGGAGACCCAGGAGAGTCCCTGAAGGCAGGGGGTGAAGAGGTGAAAGAAATGGGGGAGGGTTGCAGTAAGGTCCGTGAGTTTGTTGGTGATTCCTGGGTGCGGGAAGCTCACTCCAGGTGCAATCTGGAGATGGTTGGAGAGTAGCTGAGAGAGACAGAAGAGTCCCTGAGGGCTGGGGGTGAGAACATGAGGGAGACTGGGGAGTAAGTCAGTGAAATTCGTGAGTTCGGTGGTGTATCGTGGGTGCCTGGAACTGACTCCAGCTGGAATCTAGAGAAGTTTTGAGAGTAGCTGAAAGAGACACAAGAGTCCCTGTGGGCTGAGGGCAAAGACCTGAGAGAGACCAGGGAGGAACTCAGTGAAGTCTGTGAGTCTGTAGGTGATTCCGGAGTGTGGGAGGCTGACTCCCGCTGAAATCTGGGCATGGTTGGAGAGTAGCTGGGACACACAGGAGAGTCCCTGAGGGCTGGGGGTGAAGACATGAGAGAGACCGGGGAGTACCTCAGTGAAACTGGTGAGTTTGGTGGTGACTCCGGGGTGCATGGAACTGAGTCCCGCTGAAATGTGGGCGTGGTTGGAGAGTAGCTGGGACAGACAGGAGAGTCCCTGAGGGCTGGTGAAGACATGAGAGAGACTGGAGGGTAAGTGAGTGAAATTGGTGAGTTTCGTGGTGCTTCCTGGGTGCCTGGAAGTGACCCCTGCTGAAGTGTGGGCGTGGTTGGAGAGTAGCTGTGACACAGAGGAGAGTCCCTGAGGGTTGGAGATAGAGACGTGCTTGAGACTGAGGAGTAACGGAGTGAAATTCGTGAGTTTGGTGGTGATTCCGGGGTGCCTGGAACTGACTGCAGCTGAAATGTGGGCATGGTTGGAGAGTAGCTGGGACAGACGGGAGAGTCCCTGAGGGATGGTGAAGACATGATAGAGACTGGGGAGTAACGCAGTGAAATTGGTGAGTTTGGTGGTGATTTCTGGGTGCCTGCAACGGACTCCCACTGAAGTGTGGGCGTGTTTGGAGAGTAGCTGGGACAGACAGGCGAATCCCTGAGGGTTGGAGATAAAGACGTGCTAGAGACTGGGGAGTAACTCAGTGAAAGTGGTGGGCTTGGTGGTGATCCCTGGGTTCCTGGAACTGAGCCACGCTGAAATGTGGGCGTGGTTGGAGAGTAGCCGTGACAGACTGGAGGGTCCATAAGGGCTGGGGGTGAAGACGTGAGAGAGACTGGCGAATATCTCACTGAGGTCTGTGAGTTTGTAGGTGTTTCTGGGGTGTGGGGTAGAGACTCCCGCTGAAATCTGGGCGTAGGTGGAGAGTAGCTGGGACAGACAGGAGAGTCATGGGTGGCTGGGGGTGAGCTGCTGGATGATGGCAGTAAGAACATATGGTATATTATTGATGAATTAGGTGACTGTGAAGAATCTCCTGAGGAGGACACGGGAGAACACAATGACATGAGTGACTGTCCTGCTTGGTTAGGAAAGGGAAACGTAAAGTTGTGGAATTCTGTTGATGATGGATGTGAGAGTGGTGAAGCCCTGCGGGGTGATGTAGAGTACTTCCACATCCCTGGTGAGGAGCTGCCCCTTGGGTCTGAGTTTCTGGGAGGGGAGAGGGAGAAGCTGGGTGAGGCAGGCATGAATCTTGAGGAGTCAGGGCTGGGGGAACGCTCATATTCTCCCGAGACGTGTGAGTCTCTGGGGGACTCCTGGGTGCATGGGGCTGACTCCCGCAGGAACCTGGGGATGGCTGGAGAGTAACTGGGAGCCACAGGAGAGTCCCTGAGGCCTGCGGGTGAAGAGATGAAAGACACAGGGGTGGAGCACCGTGAGGCTCGTGAGTTTGTAGGTGATTCCTGGGTGTTGGGGGCTGACTCCAGCTGAAATCTGGGGTTGTTTGGAGAGTAGCTGGGAGACACAGGAGACCTCCCAAGAGCTGGGGGTGAGCTGCTGGGTCATGGCAGTAAGAAGATGTGGTATATTATTGATGAACGTGGGGATTCTGAGGAATCCTCAGAGGACATGTGAGAGCCCAGTGGCTTCATTGATTGCCCATCACGGTGAGGACAGGGAAATGGGAGCTTGTGGGATTCTGGTGATGACAGAGGTGAGTATGGTGAAGCCCTAGGGGATGGTGAATGGTAGCTCCGGATCCCTGGTGAGGAGCTTCCCCTTAAGTCTGAGTTTCTGAGAGGGGAGAGGGAGAAGCTGGGTGAGGCTCGCATGGACCTTGGGGAGTCCGGGCTGGGGGACCGTTCATAAGAAGAGCCAGACAAGACCCTACTGTTCTTAGGTGCAGACATGATTAGGAACCCTGCAGTTCCCAGGGGCCCCTACTAATTTTCTAACTCGCAGAAGGAAGGAGTGCGTGTGCGTGTGTGTGTGGTATGAGATATGTGTCCCTTAAGAAAATGGAAATCAAGCAACCAATGAGACAGACAGACAGACAGACAGACAGACAGAGATTCACTTGCCCAAGTGTTCTGTCCTGTCCTCTGAATCTGCTTCCTAGTCGCAAGACGCTGTGAGCTCCAAGTCCACGCAGAGTCCGCTAAACCCTCCGGCCTCTGATGCGCTCCGCGAAGATATGAGTACAGGCCAGCCAGGGTGGGTTTAAATAGCCTCGGGCGCAGCCTAGCAGCGGAAAGGGCGGAGCTTCACTCCTCCTTTCCATCAGTCACCCCCAACTTTCCCAGGCTACACCTCTTAGGAAAATGTTCTCCTGCTTTGATTTCATGCGCCACCTTTGGGACAATCTAAGAACTTACAAGTTTTCTTGGCCAGATATATTAGGAATTGTATGCACTGAAACACTGAAAACCAACTAGTGGTTCTGTGGTTCCCACGTTGTGGTTTTCACAGCAGCAGCATCCTTGCCACTATCAAACCCCGGAGATCCACAGATCTGTGTTGTAACAAGACCTACCCCTGACCCTGATGCATGGCAGTTTAAGAAGCCTTTCCGTGTAAGCGTAAAGACTTTGAAGAAAAGGTGGAGATATGCGTTGTATAAACATTCTTTTGCTCTGGAACCACGTAGAGACTTGGGAGCCAGTTGGGTGGAGCATTCGTTGGATGAGGGTGCTCGGGTTAGGAATATCAAGGTGTGACTCCAGATAATCCAATCATCTAATTAAGATGCCAGTTATGCTCATCTGTTTCAAAATTCCGTTTGGGTAAATTCTTTTAGTCAGACTGAGAATGGCAAAGCCTCAACCCCAATTTCCAAGGAGGGTTGAGAGCCTCAGGTGGAGGTGATCATCAATAGCCTATGGTTTAACCCATCATGCCTATAAAATGAGGTCTCCATAAAAAACCAAAAGGACTGGGTTCAGAGAGCTTGTGGATAACACTTCTTGGAAGGTAGTGCGCCCCTCCCCACAGGCCGGGCCCTACATTTATTTCTGAACTTTTTGCAATGTCCACTAAAATACAACGGCAAATGTAAGTGTTTCCCTGCGTGCTGTGAGCTCTTCCAGCCAATGAATGCAACTAAATCTGAGAGTGGTGGCAACCTGATTTATAGCCAGTTGCTGAGAAGCACAGGAAAAACAACGTAGGCCTTCCCATTGTTATTAGTGTTGGAGGCCTGTCTGGCGGGACTCGGCCCTTTGGAATCTAGTGCTATGTCCCGGTAGATAGCGTCACCATTGAATTAGAAGACACATATATGTTGAGAATAATCTTTCTGGTCATTTGCTGCATGGCTTATTTACAATAGGTAATCAAATTCTTTATCCTGGCCTTATGGCACCTGGGTTGAGAACCATGATTTGAACCAAACATTTGTCTGTCAGGTTCTGAGTTTGAAACTTTAGTTTGCCTTTAACGTTTTGCTATTGCTTTTTCGTTTTCTTCTGTTTCGTTTCTTTTCTAAGTTCTGGGGTATATGGGCAGGATGTGCAGATTTGTTACTAACGTAAACGTGTGCCATGGTGGTTTGCTGCACCTGTCAATCCGTCACCTAGGTATTAAGCCCAGCATGCAGTAGCTGTTTTTCTTAACGCTCTGCCTCCCGAAAGGCCCCAGTGTGTGTTGTTCCCCTTCCTGTGTCCATGTGATCTCATTTTTCAGCTCCCATTATAAGTGAGAATGTAGCGTTTGGTTTTCTTTCCCTGGATTAGTTTGCTGAGGATAATGACCACACATCACCACTGTTTTCGTTATTTAGTATAAAGAGTAGTATTTCATTGAATAAGATTTGCTCACAGAAAAATAAGCTTAAATCTACAATGAATGCCAGACTCTACAGCAGAAAGCAATTTTGTCACTTTTCCACCCACAATGGTTCCTACTAATTGAAAAAAAGCCATAAAATTTCATTCACAAATGTACTACTCTGTCTCAAAACATCTCACATAATCATGCACTGTACTAAAGCCATTAGATCAGTTCTTCAGTCAGGTTAAAGAAGTATTCCTCTAATAACTGACTTTTATAATGCTATCAATATCCACTCCCAATCAGTCTGCCATTGTTAATGGTGTACAGCACTACGGAATACAATGGAATTGATGACGCCCATATCCACGGACAAACCGTGACTTATGATAGTTGATTTATGATTTTTCAACGTTATGATGGGTTTGTTGGAATATTAGATGCGTTTCTGTGTTACACTGGGTTTATGGGTATGCGACCGTATACTCCAGAAACAGTTGCATAAGGAAAAACAGGTGTACCTAATAAAAATATGCTTAGTGACTGGGGATAAACCAATAAATGTTCACAACTGATGGAGAGCCGTGAAAGAGAGATGGCGGTAAATAGTTACAATAACAGAATTTTCATGCACCTGTCGAGGAGTTCCCCAAAAAACTCAGAAAGTAGGATGCACCTGAGGCATATGAAGGAGAGAGGGCAGAAGGAGTAAGAGAGAAATAGGAGGAAGGAACGAAGGTAGGAAAGAAGGAAGGTTGGAAGCCCCACAGGGCTTCACCACTCTCACTTCCTTCATCAACAGAATTCCACAACTTTACATTTCCCTTTCCTAACCAAGCAGGACAGTCACTCATGTCATTGTGTTCTCCCGTGTCCTCCTCTGGAGATTCTCCGCAGTCTCCTCATTCATCAATAGTATACCATATGTTCCTACTGTAATCATCCAGCAGCTCACCCCCAGCCACCCATGACTCTCCTGTCTGTCCAGCTAGTCTCCAACTACGCTCAGATTTCAGCGGGAGTCTATACCCCATACCCCAGAAACACCTACAAACTCACAGACCTCAGTGAGATCCTCGCCAGTCTCATTCACGTCTTCACCCCCAGGCCTTACGGACCCTCCAGTCTGTCCCAGCTACTCTCCAACCACGCCCACACTTCAGGGCGGGTCAGTTCCAGCAACCCAGGGTTCACCACCAAGCCCACCACTTTCACTGAGTTACTTCCCAGTCTCTAGCACGTCTTTATCTCCAACCCTCAGGGACTCGCCTGTCTGTCCCAGCTACTCTCCAAACACGCCCACACTTCAGCGGGAGTCCGTTGCAAGCACCCAGAAATCACCACCAAACTCACCAATTTCACTGCGTTACTCCCCAGTCTCTCTCATGTCTTCACCATCCCTCAGGGACTCTCCCGTCTGTCCCAGCTACTCTCCAACCACGCACACATTTCAGATGCAGTCAGTTCCAGGCACCGCGGAATCACCACCAAACTCACCAATTTCACTCAGTTACTCCTCGTTCTCTAGCACGTCTTTATCTCCAAACCTCAGGGACTCTCCTGTGTGTCCCAGCTACTCTCCACCCACGCACAAACTTCAGCGGGAGCCAGTTCCAGGCACCAAGGAATCACCACCAAACTCAACAATTTCACTCAATTACTCTCCAGTCTCTCTCATGTCTTCACCAGCCCTCAGGTACTCTCCTGTCTGTCCCAACTACTCTCCAACCACGCCCACATTTCATCTGGAGTCAGTTCCAGGCACCCCGGAGTCACAACCAAACTCATCAGTTTCACTGAGGTACTCCCGGGTCTCGGTCTCTCTCATGTCTTCACCCCCAGCCCTCAGGGACTCTCCTGTGTGTCCCAGCTACTCTCCAACCATGCCCAGATTTCAGCCGGAATCACTTCCAGGCACCCAGGTATCATCACCAAACTCAGCAGTTTCGCTGAGTTACTCCCCAGTCTCTCTCATGTCTTCACCCCCAGCCCCCTGGGACTCTCCTGTCTGTCCCAGCTACTCTCCCACCACGCCCAGATTTCAGCGGGAGTCAGCCTCCCACACTCCGGAATCACCTACAGATTCACAGACTTCACTGAGGTCCTCCCTGGTCTCTCTCATGTCTTTGCCCTCAGCCTACAGGGACTCCTGTGTCTCTTTCAGCTACTCTCAAAACTTCTCTAGATTCCAGCTGGAGTCAGTTCCAGGCACCCACGATACACCACCGAACTCACGAATTTCACTGACTTACTCCCCAGTCTCCCTCATGTTCTCACCCCCAGCCCTCAGGGACTCTTCTGTCTCTCTCAGCTACTCTCCAACCATCTCCAGATTGCACCTGGAGTGAGCTTCCCGCACCCAGGAATCACCTACAAACTCACGGACCTTACTGCAACCCTCCCCCATTTCTTTCACGTCTTCACCCCCTGCCTTCAGGGACTCTCGTGGGTCTCCCAGCTTCTCTCCAGCCTTCCCCAGATTTCTGCCACAGTCAGCCCCAGGCACCCAGGACAACCCTAGACACTCACAGGCCTCACGAGACTATCTCCCTATGACCTGTACCTATACAGGGATGGCTCCCACGCATCCCTCAGTGACCCCAAACCCATCTCCACTTACACTCAGACACTCCCAGGGCCTGACAGCTACTCCCCGTTATTGTCCTTCAGTTCGAAGCCCTGGCCAATCTACTAGCCCACATGACGCAGTTACCTGGCCATTTCTCCACGGTTCCCGTGAGGGCCCCACACCCAGCCGCACAAGAGCCCCTCCTGCATTCCGTCTTCACACGCAGGCCTGTCCATCTACTTGCTACTGTCACACTCTTGCCAGCAGAAGAGGCCCCTGTAATGGGCGATATCACCACCCAGTCTATCCTCACCCCACAGCTGTGCAGCGGGACCCTCCTGCTGGCCCACGTGGCTGCCAGAGCCCATGCTGGCACGACGCTCCAGCAGGTCGGCGTCCCTGCGGGCCACACTACCGGTGACATGGCTAGCATGACCCTCCTTCCTGGCAGTGACACTGTTGATGTGAACCCCAGTTTCACATCCGTCATTTCTAAATAGGACCATTTTCCCTTTTCGCTCTCCCTTCCATTCACAGGGCTTTTCATTCTCTCTGTTTCTGCCTCCGATCAGATATTTACTCACCCTTTTCTCTCTCACTATGTCTGCCGTGGTCTCCATGAGAGTGCGCCACAGAAGATTCCCCCATTAAAAGTCATGAATTGAGTGGCTTTTAGTATACCTGTGGTTGTGCACATTCAATTATAATTCGCAATCCATTGTAGAACGTCTTATCACCCCCGACCAGAGAAAAACCCTGTAGACATTAGTTACTCCTCATTCTGTCTCAAACCCTCTCCCTGACCCTCAGCCCTAGGTAGCAACTACCTACTGCGATCAATCCCATATGCATAGATTTCCATATTGTGGACATTTCCTATAAACGGAATTGCACAATAGGTGAGCTGTTATGACTGACATAACACGTAGCACAATATTTTGAAGATTCATCCACATTGTAGGCTTACCCACAGTGGGAAACCATTTTTTGGGGGGTTTTAGTAACACCGGGTGTTTTCTCCTTCCTTTCGTCCTTCCTTCCTTCCTTCCTTCCTTCCTTCCTTCCTTCTTTCCTTCCTTCGTACCTTCCTTCTATCCTTCCTTCCTTGCTTCCTTCCTCCTATTTTTCTCTTACTCCTTCGGCCCTCTCTCTTTCATATGCCTTAGGTGCATCCCACATTCTGCGTTTTTTCGGGGAAATCCTCGACAGGTGCAGGAAAATTGTGTTATTGTAACTATTTACCGCTATCTCTCTTTCACGGCTCTCCATCAGTTGTGAACATCTATTGGTTTATTCCAAGTCACTAAGCATATTTTTATTAGGTACACCTGTTTTTCCTTATACAGCTGTTTCTGGAGAATAGGGTCACGTACTCATAAACCCACTGTAACTCAGAAACGCATCTAATATTCCAATAAACCCATCATAACGTTGAAAAATCATAAATCAAACCACCATAAGTCATGGTGTGTCCGTGGATATGGGCGTCATCAATTCCATTGTATTCAGTAATGCTGTACACCATTAACAATGGCAGACTGATTGGGAGTGGATATTGATAGCATTATAAAAGTCAGTTATTAGAGGGATACTTCTTTAACCTGACTGAAGAACTGATCTAATGGCTTTAGTACAGTGCATGAATATGTGAGATGTTTTGAGACAGAGTAGTACATTTGTGAATGAAGTTTTTTCACTTAGTAGGAACCATTGTGTGTGGAAAAGTGAGAAAATTGCTTTCTGCTGTAGAGTCTGGCATTCATTGTAGATTTAAGCTTATTTTTCTGTGAGCAAATCTTATTCAATAAAATACTACTCTTTATACCAAAAAACAAAAACAGTGGTGATGTGTGGTCATTATCCTCAGCAAAGTAATCCAGGCAAATAAAACCAAACGCCACATTCTCACTTATAATGGGAGCTGAAAAATGAGATCACATGGACACTGGAAGGGGAACAACACACACTGGGGCCTTTCGGGAGGCAGAGCGTTAAGAAAAACAGCTACTGCATGCTGGGCTTAATACCTAGGTGATGGGTTGACAGGTGCAGCAAACCACCATGGCACACGTTTACCTTAGTAACAAATCTGCACATCCTGCACATATACCCCAGGACTTAGAAAGGAAGCGAAACAAAAGAAAACGAAAAAGAAATAGCAAAACGCTAAAGGCAAACTAAAGTTTCAAACTCAGAACGTGACAGACCAATGTTTGTTTCAAATCTTGGTTCTCAACCCAGGTGCCATAAGGTCAGGATAAAGAATTTGATTACATATTGTAAATAAGCCATGCAGCAAATGACCAGAAAGATTATTCTCAACATATGTGTGTCTTCTAATTCAATGGTGACGCTATCTACCGGGACATAGCATTAGATTCCAAAGGGCCGAGGCCCGCCAGGCAGTCCTCCCACACTAATAACAATGGGAAGCCCTACGTTGTTTTACCTGTGCTTCTCAGCAACTGGCTATAAATCAGGTTGCCACCACTCCCAGATTTAGTTGCATTCATTGGCTGGAAGAGCTCACAGCATGCAGAGAAACACCTACATTTGCCGTTGAATTTTAGCGGACATTGCAAAAAGTTCAGGAATATGTGTGGGGCGGGCGTGTGGGGAGGGGCGCACTGCCTTCCAAGAAGTGTTATCCAGAAGCTCTCTGATCCCAGTCCTTTTGGGTTTTTATGGAGACCACATTCTATAGGCATGATGGGTTAAACCATAGGCTATTGGTGATCACCTCCACCTGAGGCTCTCATCCCTCCCTGGAAATTGGGGTTGAGGCTTTGCCATTCTCAGTCCGACTAAAAGAATTTACCCAAACGGAATTTTAAAACAGATGAGCATAACTGGCTTCTTAATTAGATGATTGGATTATCTGGAGCCACAGCTTGATATTCCTAACCCGAGCACCCTCATCCAACGAATGCTCCACCCAACTGGCTCCCAAGTCTCTACGTGGTTCCAGAGCAAAAGAAAGTTTATACAACGCATATCTCCACCTTTTCTTCAAAGTCTTTTCGCTTACACGGAAAGACTTCTTAAACTGCCATGCATCAGGATCAGGGGGAGGTCTTGTTACAACACAGATCTGTGGATCTCCGGGGTTTGATTGTGGCAAGGATGCTGCTGGTGACAAAACCACAACGTGGGAACCACAGAACCACTAGTTGGTTTTCAGTGTTTCAATGCATACAGTTCCTAAGATATCTGGCCAAGAAAACTTGTAAGTTCTTAGATTGTCCCAAAGGTGGCGCATGAAATCAAAGCAGGAGAACTGTTTCCTACGAGGTGTAGCCTGGGAAAGTTGGGGGTGACTGATGCAAAGGAGGAGTGAAGCTCCGCCCTTTCCGCTGCTAGGCTGCGCCCGAGGCTATTTAAACCCACCCTGGCTGGCCTGTACTCAGATCTTCGCGGAGCGGATCAGTGGCCGGAGCGTTTGGCGGATTCTGCGTGGACTTGGAGCTCACAGCGTCTTGCGACTTGGAAGCAGATTCAGAGGACAGGACAGAACACTTGGGCAAGTGAATCTCTGTCTGTCTGTCTGTCTGTCTGTCTGTCTGTCTCATTTGTTGCTTGATTTCCATTTTCTTAAGGGACACATATCTCACACCGTACACACACACACACGCACACACACTCCTTCCTTCTGCGAGTTAGAAAATTAGTAGGGGTCCCTGGGAGCTGCACGTTTCCTAATCATGTCTGCACCTAAGAACGGTAGGGTCTTGTCTGGCTTTTCTTATGAACGGTCCCCCATCCCGGACTCCCCAAGGTCCATGTGAGCCTCACCCAGCTTCTCCCTCTCCCCTCTCAGAAACTCAGGCTTAAGGGGAAGCTCCTCACCAGGGATCCGGAGCTACCATTCACCATCCCCTAGGGCTTCACCACACTCACCTCTGTCATCACCAGAATCCCACAAGCTCCCATTTCCCTGTCCTCACCGTGATGGGCAATCAATGAAGCCATTGGGCTCTCCCGTGTCCTCCTCTGAGGATTCCTCAGAGTCCCCACGTTCATCAATAATATACCACATGTTCTTACTGCCATCACCCAGCAGCTCACCGCCAGCTCTCGGGAGGTCTCCTCTGTCTCCCAGCTACTCTCCAAACAACCCCAGATTTCAGCTGGAATCACCCCCCCACACCCTGGAATCACCTACAAACTCACGAGCCTCATGGTGCTCCACCCCTGTGTCTTTCATCTCTTCACCCCCAGGCCTCAGGGACTCTTCTGTGGCTACCAGTTAATCTCCAGCCATCCCCCGGTTCCTGCGGGAGTCAGCCCCATGCACCCAGGAGTCCCCCAGAGACTCACAGGTCTCGGTAGACTATCAGCGGTCCCCCAGCCCTGACTCCTCAAGACTCATGCCTGCCTCACCCAGCTTCTCCCTCTCCCCTGCCAGAAACTCAGACCCAAGGGGCAGCTCCTCACCAGGGATGTGGAAGTACTCTACATCACCCCGCAGGGCTTCACCACTCTCACATCCATCATCAACAGAATTCCACAACTTTACGTTTCCCTTTCCTAACCAAGCGGGTCAGTCACTCATGTCATTGTGTTCTCCCGTGTCCTCCTCTGGAGATTCTTCACAGTCACCTCATTCATCAATAATATACCATATGTTCTTCCTGCCATCATCCAGCAGCTCACCCCCAGCCACCCATGACTCTCCTGTCTGTCCCAGCTACTCTCCAACTACGCCCAGATTTCAGCGGGAGTCTCTACCCCACACCCCAGAAACACCTACAAACTCACAGACCTCAGTGAGATCCTCGCCAGTCTCTCTCACGTCTTCACCCCCAGCCCTTACGGACCCTCCAGTCTGTCCCAGCTACTCTCCAACCACGCCCACATTTCAGCGCGGGTCAGTTCCAGGAACCCAGGGATCACCACCAAGCCCACCACTTTCACTGAGTTACTCCCCAGTCTCCAGCACGTCTTTATCTGCAACCCTCTGGGACTCGCCTGTCTGTCCCAGCTACTCTCCAAACACGCCCACACTTCAGCGGGAGTCCGTTGCAGGTACCCAGAAATCACCACCAAACTCACCAGTTTCACTGCGTTACTCCCCAGTCTTTCTCATGTCTTCACCATCCCTCAGGGACTCTCCCGTCTGTCCCAGCTACTCTCCAACCACGCCCACATTTCAGCTGGAGTCAGTTCCAGGCACCCCAGAATCACCACCGAACTCACCAATTTCTCTCAGTTACTCCTCAGTCTCTAGCACGTCTTCATCTCCAACCCCAAGGGACTCTCCTGTGTGCCCCAGCTACTCTCCAACCACGCCCACACTTCAGCGGGAGCCAGTTCCAGGCACCCAGGAATCACCACCAAACTCACCAATTTCACTCACTTACTCTCCAGTCTCTCTGATGTCTTCACCAGCCCTCAGGGACTCTGCTGTCTGTCCCAGGTACTCTCCAACCACGCCCACACTTCAGCTGGAGTCAGTTTCAGGCACCCCGGAGTCACCACCAAACTCACCAGATTCACTGAGGTACTCCCCGGTCTCTCTCATGTCTTCAGCCCCAGCCCTCAGGGACTCACCTGTGTGTCCCAGCTACTCTCCAACCACGCCCAGATTTCAGCGGGAGTCAGCCTCCCACACTCCGGAATCACCTACAGACTCACAGACTTCACTGAGGTCCTCCCTGGTCTCTCTCAGGTCTTTGCCCTCAGCCCACAGGGACTCTTGTGTCTCTTTCAGCTACTCTGAAAACTTCTCTAGATTCCAGTTGGAGTCAGTTCCAGGCACCCACGATATAGCACCGAACTCACGAATTTCACTGACTTACTCCCCAGTCTCCCTCATGTTCTCATCCCCAGCCCTCAGGGACTCTTCTGTCTCTCTCAACTACTCTCCAACCATCTCCAGATTTCACCTGGAGTGAGCTTCCCGCACCCAGGAATCACCTACAAACTCACGGACCTTACTGCAACCCTCCCCCATTTCTTTCACCTCTTCACCCCCTGCCTTCAGGGACTCTCCTGGGTCTCCCAGCTTCTCTCCAACCTTCCCCAGATTTCTGCCACAGTCAGCCCCAGGCACCCAGGACAACCCTAGACACTCACAGGCCTCACGAGACTATCTCCCTATGACCTGTACCTATACAGGGATGGCTCCCACGCATCCCTCAGTGACCCCAAACCCATCTCCTCTTACACTCAGACGCTCCCAGGGCCTGACAGCTACTCTCCGTTATTGTCCTTCTGTTCGAAGCCCTTGCCCATCTACTAGCCCACATGACGCAGTTACCTGGCCATTTCTCCACATTTCCGGTTTGGGCCCCACACCCAGCCGCACAAGAGCCCCTCCAGCATTCCGTCCTCACACGCAGGCCTGTCCATCTACTTGCTACTGTCACACTCTTGCCAGCAGAAGAGGCCCCTGTAATGGCCGATATCACCACCCAGTCTATCCTCACCCCACAGCTGTGCAGCGGGACCCTCCTGCTGGCCCACGTGGCTGCCAGAGCCCATGCTGGCACGACGCTCCAGCAGGTCGGCGTCCCTGCGGGCCACCCTACCGGTGACGTGGCTACAATGACCCCCCTTCCTGGCAGTGACACTGTTGATGTGAACCCCAGTTTCACATCTGTCATTTCTAAATAGGACCATTTTCCCTTTTCCCTCTCCCTTCCATTCACAGGACTTTTCATTCTCTCTGTTTCTGCCTCCGATTCAGATATTTACTCACCTTTTTCTCTCTCACTATGTCTGCCGTGGTCTCCATGAGAGTGCGCCACATAAGATTCCCCCATTAAAAGTCATGAATTGAGTGGCTTTTAGTATACCTGTGGTTGTGCACATTCAATTATAATTCGCAATCCATTGTAGAACGTCTTATCACCCCCGACCAGAGAAAAACCCTGTAGACATTAGTCACTCCTCATTCTGTCTCAAACCGTCAGGGCCTGATGGAAAGGCAGTTTCGTCTGTTGGGGACCCATTCCCTGCTTCTCCGTGGCGCGGTTTTTTTTTTTTTTCCTGCCATAGATGCCTCACCTCTCCTTCCTCAAATCTCACCTTCCCCTCATGGGCCCTCTGTCTCCCTTGGGGTACACCTAGAGGCCCGAGGTTCACTGTAGGCTCTAACCGGGGACTCCAGGGTCCCTGAGGCCCAGCGGAAGGCCTGATGGGAAGACACTTTCGTCCTTGTGGAGGACCCAGTCCCCGCTTCTCCGCGGCTTGGTTTTTTTTTTTTCCTCTTGCCCAAGTTCCTCACCTTCCCCTCTTGTGCCTTCTGCACGCTTTGGGCTACCCCTAGCGCCTCGAGGCACACCCTGGGCTCGAACCATGGAAGCCAGCTTCCACAGGGCCAAGCGCAGTGGCTGACGGGAAGTCCTGTTCTTCCTTGGGGACCCGGGCTCTGCTTCTCTGTGGCGTTTTTTTTTTTTCTTTTCCCCAGGTGCCTCACTTTCCCGTCATGGGCTTTCTGCCCGCCTTGGGGTAACCCTAGCCGGCCAGAGGCGCACCCTTGTTTTGAGCCCGGGATGCTAGTGTCTCCGGGGCCCAGTGCAGGGCTTATGGGTAGGGACGTTCGTCCATGGGGGAGCCAGGCCCCACTTCTGCGCGGCGCAGTTTTTTATTTTGTTCTCTGCCCCAGGTGTCTCACCTTTCCCTCATGGGCCTTCTTTCTGTCTTGGGGTACCCCTAGCAGGCCGAGGCGCACGCTGGGCTCGAGCCAGCGATACCAGGGTCCCCGGGGTGCAGTGCAAGGGCTGATGGGAAGACAGTTTCTTCTGTGGGGGACCCAGGCCCCGCTTATCTGCTGCTCGGTTGTTTTTTTTTTCTCTGCCCCACGTGCGTCACCTTCCCCTCATGGGCCTTCTGCCCGCTTTGGGTACCCCTAGCGGCCTGACGCGCACCCTCATCTCGAACCAGGAATGCCAGGGTCCCCTGGGCCCAGCGCAAGGGCTGATGGGAAGACACTTTCGTCCGTTAGGGACCCAGGCTCCGCTTCTCTGTGGTGCAGTTTTTTTTTTTCTGCCACAGGTGCCTCACCTCTCCTTCCTCAAACCTCAACTGCCCCTCATGGGATTTCTGCCCGCCTTGTGGTACCCCTAGCGGGCCCGAGGCGCACCCAGGGCTCGAACCGGGGTATCCAGCGTCCACAGGGCCCAGCGCAGGGACTGATGGGAAGGCATTTTCATCCTTGGGGGACCCAGGCCCAGCTTCTCCTAGGCGCGGCTTGTTTTCTTTTTTTTTTTCTGCCACAGGTTCCTCACCTCTCCTCCCTCAAACGTCAACTTCCCATCATGGGCTTTCTGCTCGACTTGGGGTATCCCTAGCGGCCCAAGGCGCTCCCTGGACTCGAACCATGGATGCCAGGGTCGCTGGGGCCCAACGCAGGGGCTGATGGGAAGGTACCTTCATCCGTGGGTACCCAGGCCCCGCTTCTCAAAGCTGCGTTTTTTTTTCTCTGCCCCAGGTGCCTCACCTTCCCCTCACTGGCCTTCTGCCTGCTTTGGGGTACCACGAGCAGGCCCGAGGCGCTCCCGGGTCTCCAATCAGGGTCGCCAGGTTCTCGGGGCTAGTGCAGGGGCTGATCGGAAGGCACTTTCATCAGTGGGGACCCAGGCCCGGCTTCTCCGAGGTGCTGATATATATATATATATATATATATATATTTTTTTTTTTCTGCCACAGGTGACTCACCTCTCCTCCCTTAAATCTCGCCTTCCCCTCATGGGCTTTCTGGCTTCCTTAGGGTACCCTAGCATGCCGGAGTCTCTTCTGGTCCTTGAACTAGGGTCGCCAGAGTCCAGGGGGCCCAGCGCAGGGGCTGATGAGAAGGCACTTTCGTCTGTGGGAGACCCAGGCCCCGCTCCTCTTCCGCACGGTTTTTTTTTTTTCTGCCGCAGGTGCCTCACCTCTCTTCCCTCAAACCTCACCTTCCCCTCATGGGCCTTCTGCCCGCTTTGGGGTACACCTAGCGGGCCCGAGGTGCACCCAGGCCTAGAACCAGGGTCGCCTGGTTCCACGGGTCCCAGCTCAGGGACTGATGGGAAGGCACTTTTTTTCCATGGGAGACCCAGGCCCCACTTCTCCGTGGCACGGTTTCTTTTTCTTTTCTGCCACAAGTGCCTCACCTCTCCTCCCTCACAGCTCACCTTCCTCTCATGGGCTTTCCCCCGCGTTGGGGTACCCCTAGTGGCCCGAGGCTCTCCCTGAGCTCGAACCAGGGACTCTAGGTTCCCCGGGGCCCAGTGCAGGGGCTGATGGGAAGGCACTTTCATCCTTGGGGTACCCAGGTCCCACCTCTCCGCGGCGCGGGTTTCTTTTTTTCTTTTTCTGTGACAGGTGCCTCACCTCTCCTCCCTCAAAACTCACCTTTCCCTCACGGGCTTTGTGTCCCCAAAGCCCCCTTTGGGGTGCACTTAGCGGTCGAGGCACAGCCTGAGCACGAACGAGGGACACTGGGGTCCCTGGGTCCCAGTGCAGGGACTGATGGGAAGACACTTTCGTCTGTGGGGCACCCAGGCCGTGCTTCTCCGCGGCGAAGTTTTTCTTTTTTCTCTGCCCCAGGTGCCTCACCTTCCCCTTAGGGGCTTTCTGCCCACCTTGGGGTACCCCTACTGTCCCAAGGCATACCCCAGGGTCAAACCAGGGACGCCAGGGTCCCCAGGGCCCAGCGAAGGGGCTGATGGGATGGCACTTTCATCCGTGGGGGACCCAGGCATTGCTTCTCGGCTGAACGTTTATTTTTTTCTCTGCCTCAGGTGCCTCACCTTCCCCTCATGGACCTTTTGTTCGCTTTGTGGTACCCCAAGCTGTCCCGAGGCGCACCCTGGGCTCGAACCAGGGTCGCCAGGGTCCACCAGGCCCAGCATAGGGCCTGATGGGAAGGCACTTTCATCCGTGGGGGACCCAGGCCCCGCTTCTCTGAGACGCGGTCCTCTTTTTTTTTTTTTTTCTGCCCCTGGTGCCTCACCTCTCCTCCCACAAACTTCAACTTCCACTCATGGGCCTTCTGTCCAAGTTGGGGTACCCCTAGTCGCCTGAGGCACACCCTGGGCGTGAACCAGGGATGCCAGGGTCCCTGGGGCCCAGCGCAAGGGCTGATGGGAAAAAACTTTCCTCCCTGGATGACCCAGACACCGCTTCGCGGCGCATTTTTTTTTCTTCTTTGCCCCAGGTGTCTCACCTTCCCCTCATGGGCCTTCTGCCTCTCTGCGCCTGCGCCGGCGCTGTGGGCCTCTCTGCTCCTGCTCCGGCGCTGTGCGCCTTTGCGAGGGCGGAGCTGCGTTCTTCCCAGCACAGACAAGGAGAGTATCGCCAGGGCGGAGCTGAGTTCTCCTCTGCACAGACTTCAGAGATACAGCGAAGGTGGAGCAGTGTTCTCCTCAGCACAGACCCAGGCGGGCCGGGGGCACCGCGAGGGCGGAGCTGCGTTCTGCTCAGCACAGACCCGGGGGACACCGCTAAGGCAGAGCAGCGTTCTCCTCAGCACAGACCTTTGGGGCACTGCCTCGCTTTGGGACAACTTGGGACCGCATAGACGGTGAATAAAATCCTTCCCTTTTGCAGCCCTGAATAATCAGGGTCAGAGACCAGTTAGAAGGGCTCAGTGTGGAAAAGGGAAACCAAAAGCCCCTCTGAATCTTGCCAACCGAGGTTCTCCCCAGCCAAGCCGAGGCGGCCGCAGTGCGAGATCCACACCGCAGCCTCGGAAGACAAATGCAGCATTCCTAATGCAGACATGACACCCAAAATATGACACTCCCATTGCTCATGTAACAAGCACCTGTAATGCTAATGCACTGCCTCAATACAAAAATATTAATATAAGATCCGCAATCCCCTTGCTGCCATGCAGTCCTAAGACAGAGATCATAATAATCAACATTGACATAGTACAAACGTAGTAACGAGCCTAAGGTTAAGGTTGGTGTTAGGGTTAGGGGTTAGGGGTTAAGTTTAGGGTTAGGGGTTGGAGATAGGGGTTGGGGTCAGAGTTAAGAGTTAAGAGTCAACGTTTAGAGTTAGAGGTTAAGAGAGGTTAGGGGTTAGGGATAAGGGGTTAGGGTTGGATTAGTGTGAGGGTGAGGGTTGTGGTTAGGGGTTAGGCTTAGGGGTTACGGTTAAGGGTTAGGGTTAGGGGTTAGGGTTAGGGTCAGGGGTTAGGGGTCAGGGTCAGGGGTTAGGGATCAGGGTCAGGGGTCAGGGTCAGGTTCAGGGGTCCCACTCTTTGAGTTGTCCATTTACTCTGCTGACTGTTCCCTTTGCCATGCAAAAGCTGTTTAGTTTAATTAAGTCCCAGCTATTTATCTTTGTTTTTATTGCATTTGCATTTGGGTTCTTGGTCATGAAATCCTTGCGTACGTCAATGTCTAGAAGGGTTTATCCAGTGTTATCTTCTAGAATTTTTATAGTTCAGGAATTAGATTTAAGTTCTTAATCCATCTTGAGTAGATTTTTGTATAAGATGAGAGATGAGAATCCAGTTTTATTCCCCTACATGTGGCTCGCCAATTATCCCAACATCATGTGTTGAAAAGGGGGTCCTTTCCCCACTTTATGTTTTTGTTTACTTTGTCGAAGATCAGTTGGCTGTAAGTAATTGGGTTAATTTCTGGGTTCTCTCTTCTGTTCCATTAGTCTATGTTCCTATTTTTAAACCAGTACATTGGTGTTTTGGTAACTATGGCCTTATTGTACAGTTTGAAATCAAGTAGTGTGATACCTCCAGGTTCTTTTTGCTTAGGCTTGGTTTGGTTACATGGCTCTCTTTTGGTTCCATATTAATTTTAGAATTGTTTTTGTAATTCTGTGAAGAATGATGGTGGCATTCAGATGGGGATTGCATTGAATTTGTAGATTGCCTTTAACAGAATGGTAATTTTCACAATATTGGTTCTACCCATCCATGAGCATGGGGATGCATTTCCATTTGTTTGTGTCATCTATGACTTCTTTTCTTTCTTATTTTTTTTTTTTCCAGAGGGAGTTTTGCTCTTGTCGCTGAGGTGGGAGTGCAATGGTGTGATCTCGGCTCACTACAACTTCTGCCTCCCGGGTTCAAGCGATTCTCCTGCCTCAGCTTCCCGAGTAGCTCGGATTATAGGCATGTGCCACCGTGCTTGGCTCCATCTATGATTTCTTTCAGTAGTGTTTTGTAATTTTCATTGTAGCGGTCCTTTGATTCCTTTGCTAGGTATATTCCTAAGTTTTGTTTTTTTGTTGTTGTTGTTTGTCGCAGCTATTGTAAAAGGGGTTGAGTTCTTGATGTGATTCTCTGCTTGGTAGCTGTTGATGTATGGAAGAGCTACTGATTTGTGTCCATTAATCTTGTATCTGGAAACTTTGCTGAATTCTTTTATCAGTTCTAGGAGGTTTCTAGAGGAGTCCGTAGGGTTTTCTAGGCAAAAGATTATATCATCAGCAACAAGGGACAGTTTGACTTCCTCTTTACCGATTTGGATTTCCTCTATTTCCTTCTTTTGTCTGATTGCTCTGGCTAGGATTTCCAGTACTATGTTGAAGAGGAGTGGTGAGAGTAGGCTCCTCGTCTTGTTCCAGTTCTCAAAGGGAATGCTTTCACCGTTTCCCCATTCAGTATTATGTTGGCTGTGGGTTTGTCATAGATGGCTTTTATTACATTAAGATATGTCCCTTGTATGCCTATTTTGCTGAGAGCTTTAATCATAAAGCAATGCTAGATTTTGTCAAATGTTTTTTTCTGCACCTGTTGATATAATCATATTAGTTTTTTTAAATTCTGTTTATTTGGTGTATCACACTTATTGACTTGCATCTGTGAAACCACTCCTATATCATTGGTATAAAACCCACTTGATCATGGTGGATTATTTTTTGATATGTTGTCGGATTCAGTTAGATAGTATTTTGTTAAGGATTTTGGCATCTGCGTTCATCAAGGATATTGGTCTGTAGTTTTCTTTTTTGGTTATGTCCTTCCATGGTTTTGGTATTAGGGTGATGCTGGCTTCATAGAATGAATAAGGGAGGGTTTCTTCTTTCTCTGTCTTGTGGAATAGTATGAAAAGATTGGTATCATCTCTTCCTTGAATGAAAGAAGACATTCTTTGAATGTCTGGTAGAATTCTGCTGTGAATCTGTCTGGCCCTCCGCTTTTTTTTGCTGGTAATTTTAAAATTACCATTTCAATCTTGCTGCTTGCTTTATTGGTCTGCTTGGGGTATCTAATTCTTCCTGATTTAAGCTAGGAGAGTTGTATTTTTCCAGGAATTTATCCAACTCTTCTATGTTTTGTAGTTTATGTGCCAAAAGGAGTTCATAGTACCCTTGAATAATCTTTAATATTTCAGTGGTGTCAGTTGTAATATCCCCTGTTTCATTTCTTAGTGAGGTTATTTGGATTTTCTCTCTTCTTTCCTTGGTTAATCTTGCTAATGGTCTATCAATTTTATTTATCTTTTCAAATAGCCAACTTTTTGTTTTATTTATGTTTTGTATTTGTTGTTGTTGTTGTTGTGTCAATTTCATTTAGTTCTGCTCTGATCTTTGTTATTTCCTGTGTTTGCTGGGATTGGGTTTGGCTTGTTCCTGCTTCTCTAGTTCCCTGAGATGTGAACTTAGATTGTCTGTTTGTGCTCTTTCAGACTTTTTGATGTAGGTTTTTAGGACTACAAACTTTGCTCTTAGCAGTGCCTTTGCTGTATCCCAGAGGTCTTGATAGGTTGTGTCATCCAGTTCGAAGAAATTTTTTACATTTCCATCTTGATTTCATTTTTCACCCAATGCTCATTCTGTGAGGAACAACCAAATTGTTTTCCGCAGCAAGGGCATCATTTTCTATTCCTAGCGGCCAGATCATGAGGGCTCTAACTTCTCCACCTCCTTAGCAACATTTATTTTCTGTGTCATTGTTATGAAAGCCTTACTTGTGGATGCAGAGTGGCATGAATGAAGTCAATTAACACGTTTATTACCTCACAGAATAGTCACCTTTTTGTGTGCATGGGTGGGATAAGAAAACTTAACTCTATCCCCTGTGACGGAATAGTGGCCATTCCAGCTGCTCCAGGCTCCAGCAGAGGAAGACCGGGGTATGTGGCCCCACCAGGGTGACCCTCAGGCCTGGCGCGCACGCATTCCAGAGGCCACCCAAACCATGCTCCGCCATCTGGGCGCCCAAGCTGCCATCGCCCTCTGTGTGCAGGCAGCAGCTGCCTGGCAACCCCCGAGCCCGCTCGCGCTCCTAGCATCACAGAAGCAGGGCCACGTGTCCCAGTGGCTGCAGCCAAGCCAGGCATTCTGCCCTGCGGCAGCAGGTGCACAGGAGCGAGAACTGAGAACCCACCGCTCAACCCCACACGAGGTGACTGCCGAGTGCCCATACAAATGGCTCCGATCTGCCTCAGGTGGAGGAGTGGTCGGGAGGCACGGCCTGGGGGCCCTCAGGCTGGGCGCGCTGGCGATCCCAAGGCCGACCAGGCCATGCACCTCCAGCCCGCCTGGGCACCCCAGCTGCAGCCGCCTTCTGCGTGCAGGCAGCAGCCTCCAGGCAACTCCCGAGCCCGCCCACACTCCCCACATCTCGGAAGCAGGGCCAAATGTCCCTGTGGCTGTGGCCAAGCCAGGCGGTCTGTCCTGCAGCAGCTGCACAGGGGCGGGAACCGGCCCTCAGCCCCATCCCCGGTGGCTGCAGAGGGCCCCTGGATAGAGATCTGGAGCTCTGACAGAGGAGGAGCCGGGCCGGGGCAGGGTCTGGCAGGCTCTCAGGCCAGGGGCACCCGCGATCCAGAGGCCGCCCGGGGCATGCTCCACCACCTGGGCGCCCAGCTACAGGCGCCGGGCGACTCCCAAGCTGGCTGGCGCGCCCAGCCGCGCAGAACCGGGGCTAGATGTCGCCGTGGCTGCGACCAAGCCAGGCGGTCTGCCCAGGGGCGGCTGCACCGGGGCAGGAACGGACCCTCAGCCCCATCCCCGGTGGCTGCAGACGGCCCCTGGGGCGGCCCCCATCTCTCTTCGGAGGAGGAGAGGGGCGGGAGTCACGGCCAGGCGGGCCCTCAGGCGGGAAGGAATGCACGCCTGCGATTCCGGGACGTCCCGCGACAGCCCAGGAGAACCCGCAAGCCAGCGGCGCCTGTTTCTCTGTGTGATTCTTTGAGGAACCACCAAACTGTTTTCCACAGCAAGTGCATCATTTTCTCTTCCTAGCAGCCAGTTCATGAGGGCTCCGGTTTCTCCACCTCCTTAGCAATATGATTTTCTGTGTCGTTGTTATGAAAGCCTTACTAGTGGATGCAAAGTGGCATCTCATTTGGGTTTTGCCTTGCATTTTATTAATGAATAATGGTGTTTAGCATCTTTTCTTTTCCTTCTTAGACATTTGTGTATCTTCTTTGGAGAAATGTCTGTTCAAGTCCTTTGCCTGTTTTTTAATTGGGATCTTAGAAATTCTGTTGTTGAGTTGAGGGATATTAAGCTTTTATCAGATACACATTTTGATTTTATCAGATACATATTTTCTCACATATTATGGGTTGTCTTTTCACTCCCTTGATAGTATCCTTTGATGCATAAAGGGTTTTTTATTTTGATTAAATCTAATTTTCGTGTATTTTCTTTTGTTATCTGTGCTTTTCGGTCATATTTCAAAATACACTTAAAACTCAAAGGTCATAAATGTTTACCGTGTGTTTTCTTCTAAGAATTACATATTTTTAGTCCTTACATTTAAGTCTTTTATTAATTTAGAATTAATTTTTGTATATACTGCAAGGTAGGGGTCTAACTTCTCTCTTGTGCACTGACATCCAGCTGTTGAAGAGACTGTTCTTTCCTCTCTTGACTAGACTTGGCCACCTTGTTGAACAGTCATTGACCATATATGTGCGGACTAACTTGTAGGATCTCAAATCTGTTCTATTGTATTGGTCTGAAAGTCTATTGGTCTTATTCCAGTACCACACTCTCTTGATTACTGTAGATTTGTAGTAGGCTGTGAAACTGAAAAACGTGAGTTTTCCAGTGTTCTTTTTCAAGACTGTTTTGTCTGTCAGATCCTTTGAATTTTTGTATGATTTTAGAATGAGTTTCTTTGTTTCTGCAAAAATGCCTTTGGGATTTTGATGGTATTGCATTGAATCTGTAGATTACTTTAGATGGTATTGTCATCTTAACAATATTGTCTTACAACCCGTGAACACAGAATGTCTTTCCACTTATTTCCACTCTCTTTAGTTTTTTTGCAGCAATGTTTTGTGTATACCACCATGGTTAGATTTATGCCTGAATAACGTATTCTTTGATGTCATTATAAATGGAATTTTAAAAATGTTTTCATAGTTCTTTACAACTATATAGAAATATAGCTCATTTGCCTATGTTTGTTTGCATCCTGCCTCTTTTATTAGTTATAATCGGTTTTGTGTTTTGTTTGGAGCTTTATACCCATAAGATCATGTGTAGATACAATTTTACACCTATTTTTTATTTCTAATTTAGATGCCTTTTATTTCTTTGTCTTGCCTAATTGCTCTGGCTAGAACTGCCAGTGCTACGTTGAATACAAGTGGCAAATGCACCATCCTTTTCTTCTAGATGTTAGGAAAACAGCTTTCAGTGTTTCATCATTGATCATGATATTAACTGTTGGGTTTTTGTACATCCCATTGTCATGTTGCAGAAGATCTCTTCTATGCCTAGTTTATTGAGTATTTTTATTATAGAAGGGTGTTGTATTTCATCAATGTTTTCTCTGCATCAATTGAAATAATCACGTGCTTATTCATTTTACTGTTACAGCATATTACACTGACTGATTTTTTTATATGTTGAACCACCCTTGCATTTTGGGGATAAATCTCAAAGGGTGATAGTTTACAATCGTTTGATTATACAGTATTGCTGCTAGTATTTTGCTAGTATTGCTAGTATTTTGCTGAGATTTTTGCTTATATATTCATAAGGGATATAGTGCTGTATTTCTCTCTTTTGTGCTCTCTTCGTCTTTGGTATAAGGATAATGCTGTTATCAAAAAATGAATTAGCAAGTATTCCTTCTTCATATATTTTGTCAGAAGAGTTTGAGAAGAAATGGTATTAATTCTTCTTTAAATGTTCGGTTGACTCACCAGTTAATGCAGCTATTTGGTCATAAATCTTTCTTTGTTAATCGCTTTCGATTAGTAATTCAATCTCCTAGGTTATAGGTCTATTCAGATTTTCTGTTTCTTCTTGAGCCACTTTGGTAGTTTGTGTCTTTCTAGCGATTCATCCATTTCATCCAGGGCACCTAATTTGTTGCTAGACAGTTGTTCACAGTATACTCCTGTAATCCTTTTGTATTTCTGTAAAGTTGGTAGTAATGGCTCTGCTTTCATTTATTATTTTAATAATTAGTCTTCCATCTTTTGCTCAGTCAATATAGTGAAAGCCTTGATCTTTCAAAGAATCTACATTTTTTCATTCTACTGCTCTCCAACCTTCTATTTTATTGATTTATGCTCTAATTATGCTCTTTATTATTTCTTTCCTTCTGCTAGCTTTGGATTTAGTCTTCCACCTGGATTTATTTTGGGAGTGATATTGATGTAACTTCATGGAAATAATACTAGATAGAAAGTTAGAGGATAGATTCTCTATCTGATGAGAGTTTGGGGCAAGTCGAGTACCAGGTTACCAAGTTTTATTTTTTTCTCTGACCCAAAAAACAATTTGGCAGCCGGTGAGAAACTCTCACAGCTCTGGATGTGAGTTTAGGATACTGCATTTCTACCATTCAATTTCTTACTACTTTTTTGCACAGGGATCATGGCACAAATTGCAGTTTCCACCCTGCCCATGGAAGATGAGGAGTCCATGGAAGATGAGGAGTCCATTGAAGATGAGGAGTCTGTTGAAGATGATTCCGTGGAGAGCAGGATGGTGGTGACATTTCTCATATCAGCTCTCGAGTCCATGGTGAGACCTTCTGTTCTAACATGATATAATTGGGTAGAACTGGGTGGTAGATAAGGTTGATTTGTTTTTGTAGAACTTATAATTTTATGATTTGTAGTTCTAATGAGTAGATCTTTTTCTGGAATAGTAGTTATGGTCAAACACTTCTAACCAAATGTGCCATGTTGTCCAGTCTGGTCTCAAAATATGGGGCTCAAGAGACCTGCCCACCTTGGCCTCCCAAAATACTGGGATTACAGGTGTAAGCCCCTGAATCTGGCCAGATATTTTTCTTTTTATGGCTGAATAATACTCTGTGTATGTATATATTACATTTTCTTTATCTATTCACCTACTGATGGGCATTAGGTTTGGGCTACCTTTTGGCCACTGTGAATAATGCTGCTGTTAATCGGGTGTACAAATACCTGTTTGAGTCCCTGCTCTCAGTTCTTTTGGTTATATACGCTTAAAGGGTGTTGATGGATCATATAATTCTATGCTTCATATTTTTAAGGAGCTGCTAAACCATTTTCCACAGTGGGCTGTACCATTTTACGTTCCAAAAAGCAATGCATACAGCTTCCAATTTCTCTATAGCACTGCTGACAGTTAATATTTTCTGTTTATGTATTGTATTTTTATAGTGTTTGAAATTAATCTGAGGCTTTTTGCTGATACCAAAATATTAGGAAAGGTTTTCCAAAAATAATACTGCTTATTATAAAGGATTTTACGTGTTACTTGATGCCCTGTGATCTGTTTTCTAAGTAAGAAGAGGAAATTCTTGGCTGGGCACAGCGGCTCATGCCTGTAATCCTAGCACTTTTGGAGGCCGAGGTGGGTAGATCACCTAAGATCAGGAGTTCAAGACCAGCCTGGCCAACATAGTGAAACCCAGTCTCCACTAAAAAAAAAAAAAAAAAAAAAAAAAATTAGCTCGGTGTGGTGGGGGGTGCCTCTAATCCCAGGTATTCGGAAGGCTGAGGCAGAGAATTGATTAAACCCATAAGGCAGAGGTTACAATGACCGAGATTGCACCACTGCACCCCAGCCTGTGTGACAGAGCGAGAGTCCATCTCAAAAAAAAAAAAAAAAAAAGGAAAGAAAGAAGAGGAACTTCTCTCCATCCAGCCTCATTCCACTGCACCAACTCTTCTGTGTCGGGTTGTGCAGGGGAGAAAAGGAGCTTGGCAACTCTTTGCTGTGTTGAGTTGTGGTAGCCCATCACTGGGTTGTAAAGTGCCTTGCCTCCTTTCCTCCCCTCCTTTTTTGTGAGACAGAGTCTCACTCTGTCGTCCAGGCTGAGGTGCAGTGGTGCGATCTCTGCTCACTGCAACCTCAGCCTCCTGGGTTCAAGTGATTCTCCTGCCTCAGCCTCCCAAGAAGCTGGGACTACAGGCACATGCCACCACACCTGGCTAACTTTTTTTATTTTTAGTAGAGACAGGGTATCACCATGTTGGCCAGGCTGGTCTTGAACTCCTGACTTCAGGTGATCCACCCACCTTGGCCTCCCAAAGTGCTGGGGTTAAAGGCATGAGACACTGCGCCCGTCCACCTCCTCTTTTACTTGGGAGAAATGCACAGATTCTGGGTGCCATGTGCATTTGTTTTGGGAGTGATAATTGATCTAACTTATGGAAATAATACTAGATAGTTAGCGGATGGATTCTGTATCTGATGAGAGTTTTGGGCAAAACGAATTCCTAGTTTCTGAGTCTTATTTTTCCCCTGATTTAAGAAAACTGTGAACTATCCAGCCGGTAAAAATCTCTCACAGCTCTGGATGTGAGTTTAGGACACTGGATTTCTACCACTCATTTTCTTACTACTTTTCTTGCGCAAGGATCATGGCACAAGTTGCAGTTTCCACCCTGCCCATTGAAAATGAGGAGTCTGTTGAAGATGAGGAGTCCTTGGAGAGCAGGATGGTGGTGACATTCCTGTCAGCTCTCGACTCCATGGTCAGACCTTCTGTTCTCACATTCTGCAGTTCGGTAGGACTGGGCGGTAGATAAGGTTGATTTGTTTTTGTAGAACTTACAATTTTGTGATTTTTAGTTCTAATGAGTAGACCTTTTTCGTGAATAGTAGTTACGGTCAAACACCTCTGACCAAATGTGCATGTGGAGTTTCTACACTGATTTTCAGACAATCTGGATCCCAACTGGGTATCCCAAAATTCCATCCTGACACTCCCTGGAGTTAGTGCAGACCCCGCAGGATGGGAGCTCAGTCCCAGGAGTCTACCCTCACTCCACATGCCAATTGCAAGTCTTGGGTTGTTACATGTAGTTTTGACCAACCAGTTAGAAAACAGGGTTTCATGACCCCCATTGGTGGGTGGAATCATTTGCTCGGACAGATTGCAGAACTCAGAAAAACAGATTGTTTTCTTTTTTTTCTGAGATACAGGGTCTCAGTCTGTTGCCAGGCTGGAATGCAGTAGTGTGATCAAAGCTCACTGTAGCATGGGACTCCTGGGCTCAAGTGATCCTCCCACCTCAGCCTCCCAAATAGCTGAGATTATAGGCCTGTACCAGCATATCTGGCTATGTTCTTTTACTTTTTGTAGAGATGGGGTCTTGTTATGTTGCCCAGGCTGGTCTCAAATTTCTGGGCTCACGTGATCCTCCCACCTCAACTTCACAAAATGCTGGGATTATGGGCATGAACCATTGCATCTCACCAATTTACTTTCTTTTACTGGTTCATTTCAAAGGCTAAATCTCAGAAACAGCCAGTGAAAGAGATGTACATGCTGGGCACAGTGGCTCATGCCTGTAATTTCAGCACCTTGGGAGACTGAGGCGGGAGCATCGCTTAAGTGCTCAGGAGATTAAGACCAGCCTGGGTAACAAGGTGAAAATGCATCTCTACAAAAAGATTTTTCTAAAAATTAGCCAGGCACAGTTATCTATAGTTATAGCTACTCAGTGCCTATAATTCTAGCTACTCAGGAGGCTGAGGTGAGAGGATGAGAGGATGGGGCTTGAGATACGGAGGCATAGTTCGCAGTGAGCCACGATTGTGCCATGGCACTCTAGGCTGGGAGACAGAGCCAGACTCTGTCTCAAAAAAAAAAATAAAACCACACAGGGCAAGGTATGTCGAGAGGGGTACAGAACTTCCATGTCCTCTATTGTGCATGTTACCTTCCTGGTATCTCCCTTGTGTTCAGCAACCCAGACATTCTCCAACTCCAGTTGTTGAGGGCGCTTATGAACGCTTCATTATGCAGGCATGATTGATGAAGTCATTGACCATTGGTGATTAAGTCAGTCTTCGGCCACTATTTCTTCCTGGAGCCCAGGGGGTGAGGCTGACAGTTCCAAGCCTCTAGTCACATGGTTTGTTCTTCTGACTACAACCACCCCTTTTTCTGAAGCTGTCTAGGAGCTTTCAGTCACCCAGTCATCTCAGTAACATCACCAAATGCATTCTTACTATGGTGATCCCAAAGGTCTTAGAGGCTCTTGTGTTAGAAACCTGGGACTAAGACCAAATATTGAAACAGAAGATGCCCCATCACCTTCATCACCAAGGCCTTTATAAGAGCTTGAGAAGCTCTGTGCCAGGATGAGGGGCAGAAACCAAATGTGTATTTCTTTTGTTTTCTTTTGAACACAGAGTCTCTGTTTCACCCAATCTGGAGTGCAGTGATGGTGTTGTAGCTAACTGCAGCCTCAACGACCTGTGCTCAAGCAATTCTCCCACCTCAGCCTTCCAAGCATCTGGGACTACAGGTGCACACCATCCATGCCCAGCTAATTTTTGTATTTTTTTTTGTAGAGATAGGATCTTGTTATGTTGCCGAGGCTGGTCTTGAACTCTGGGGCTAAAGCGATCCTTTCACCACAACCTCTGAAGTAGCTGAAACTACAGATGCATACTACCATGCCCAGCTAATTTTTTCTTATTTCTTTTTGTTGTTTAATTGAGGGGGTCTCGCTGTGTTTCCCAGGCTGGTCCTGAAGTTTTGGCCTCAAGCGTTTCTCCTGCTTTGAACTCCTAAACTGTTGGGATTATGGTTGTGAGCCACGGCCTCTGTGTCCAGCAATCACAAGAGGTCTTTATAAGTGAAAGAGGGAAGTAAGAGAGTCCGAATTGAAGGAGATTTGATGATGGAAGCACAGGTCACAGAGGGAGATTCGAATATGCTTTGCTTCTGGCTTTGAAGATGCAGTTAGGGGCCATGAGCCAAAGAATAGGAGTGGCTTTATAGATTTGTGGTGTATTAAGCCACTCAATGTAGGGTAGTTTGTAACAGCAGCAAGAAGAAATGAACATGAAGCCAGAATTGGTGGCCCACACCTATAATTCCAGCTATTTAGGAGGCTGAGGCAGGATGGTTGCTTTGGCCCAGGAGTTCACGATAAGTCTGGGCAACAAAATGATACCCTGTCTACATGGAAAAAAAAAAATTAGCGGGTGTGGTGGCATGCACTTGTAGTCTTAGCTACTAGAGGCCCTGAGGCAGGACAATTTCTTGACCTAGGAGCTCCAGGTCTCAGTGCATTGTGATCGTGCCATGGCACCCCAGTCTGAGTGACACAGCGAGATTATATCTTAGAAAAAAAAAAGAAAAAAGAAATGAGTGAGCATGGCAGGAATAGGGACAGATAGCAATATTAAATAGAGTGGTCAGGGTTGGCCTCCTAAGTGAAAATTGAGCAAAGACTTGAAGGAGGGGAAGGAGCTGGCCAAGGTACTGAGGGAAGAGCATTGTAGGCAGAAACAACAGAATAAAGATGCTAAGAGGGAACTCCGTGGTGTGTCTGAAGCTCAGGAAAGAGGTCTGTGGAGTAGAGAGAGGGAGAGAAGTAGGGAAGGAGGCCAGGGAGTTGTTGGACTCAGATCAGTACAGATTGTGTAAGCCCTGGGAGGCTATTGCTGGGGCTTTGGTTTTTATTCTGTCTGATATGGGAGATGCGGAAGGGTTCTGAGCAGAGAGGTGACACGAACTGTCTACTGATTTAAAAGCATCCCATGGCAGCTGAGTTGAGAAAGACTGTGGGAAGATTTGGGTAGAAGCAGGGAGGCCATGCTGTGGCAACCTCCAGGTGGGAGATGATAGTGGTTCTGACCAGGGCCCTGGCAATGGTGAGAGATGGTTGATTCTTGTTGAAATACTAAGTAATTTTAAAAAATACCACTACTGCTTTTCCCAATTATATGAAGTATGGGATGCTAGATTACAGAAATCTTAAGTCCGGCCAGGTGCAGTGGCTTATGCCCAGAGCTTCAGCACTTTGGGAGGCAGAGATGGGAGAATGGTTTGAGTCCAGGAGTTTGAGACCACCCTGGGCAACACAGCTAGACCTCCTGTCTATGCAAATAAAAATTAATAAAATATAATTATCCCGGCATAGTGGTATTTTCCTGTAGAACCTGTTACTTAGGTTGTTGAGGTGGGCAGATCTCTTGAGGGCGGGAGTTTGAGGCCAGCTTGGGCAACATAGCAAGGCTCCTCTTTCTACAAAAAAAAAAAAAAAAAAATTAACTGGGTGTTTTGGTGCTCATCTGTAGCCGTAGCTATGGTGAGGGTGAGGCAGGAGGATCCCCGGAGCCCAGGAGATCACGGCTGCAGTTAGCTATGAGTGCACCCCTGCATTGCAGCCAGAGTGACAGAGTGAGACCCGGTCTCAGAATACAGATACAAGTAAAGAAATCTCAGCTCAGAGCAGTCTGTTTGTCACTATGCAGCCTTTGCAACCCCATAGCTGCGCGATTGGGTTTGTGTTGCTGGAGGTGAGGAGACCCGTGCCCAGGTGTTGTTGCCTGTCTAATCAGTTCATTTTAAAATATATTAATGAAATTTATTTCATCATACTTTATGGCCTCATACCTGAGTGGTTTTTTGAATTCTCCTTTGAATAGCTTGTAACTATTCAAACCTCTTATTGGTTCTATAATTAATTCTTTATCTAATTAGCTTTTTAAAAATCAGAATTGATATTAGACTAATCAGTTATTAATGAGGAGATGAAATTGAGTTGTTTGTACACTTTATCTAAGATAGTGTTATATTGGCTAACTCAAATCAGTAGTTCAGCAAATGCAGAATCAGAGCTTCTTCAGCGTGGAACTGTCTTGTGGTTCTTGAAGATGCCATTTCTTTCTTTCTTTTTTTTTTTTTTTTGAGACAGCATCTTCCTCTGTCACCAGGCTCGAGTGCAGTGGCACAATCTCAATTCACAGCAACTTCTGCCTCCCAGGTTCAAGCATTTCTTTTGCCTCAGCCTCTGAAGTAGCTGGGACTACAGGCACATGTCACCATGCCCGGCTAAGCTTTGTATTTTCTGTAGATACGGGGTTTCAGCATGTTGGACAGGCTGGTCTTGAACTCCTGACCTTGTGATCCACTGGCCTTGGACTCCTAAAGTGCTGGGATTACAGGTGTGAGCCACCGTGCCTGGCCTCTTTTTTCAGTCTTTAATAAACTGCTGCCATCATTTCAGACCACTTGCTATTTTAGGCACTTAGAAATTTTTCACTGGAATTCATGTAAAGAAAGACCATGGATGTTTGTACTGGATTTAGTATTCATCCTTCGACTGCATGACTCACCCCTAGTGCCATAATTTTACTAATGAATTTTTCAGATACTACTCAGCTGGCCACTGAACCTAACCAGCAACCCACCCTCAACCATTCAGTGGTCTTTTGTTCTTCTCTGTTCCTCCTGAATGTTGATTACTCTCAGAAGGTGATAAAAACTTGGATTTCTTTTTTTTCTTTCTAGAGACAGGGTTTTGTTCTGTCACCCAGGCTGCAGTGCGGTGGCATGATCATGGTTCACTGCAGCCTGAAACCCCGGGCTCAAACAGTCCTCCCACCTCAGCCTCCCAAGTAGCTGGGACTACATACATTTGCCCCTATGCCCAGCTAACTTCTTTATTTTTTACTGTACAGATGGGATCTTGCTGTGTTGCTCAGGATGTTGTCAGACTCCCGGCCTCAAGTGATCATTCTGCCTCAGCTTCCCAAAGTGCTTGGATTATATGTAGGTGGGAGCCACCTGTGTTCAATGCCCATTTTCTTTTTCTTTCTTTCTTTTGGAGACGGACTCTCACTCTGTCATGCAGGCTGGAATGCAGTGGTGTGATCTCAGCTGACTGCAACCTCCACCTCCCTGGTTCAAGCAACTCCCCTGCCTCAGCCTCCCGACTAGCTGGAATTACAGGCACATGTCACCACTCTCAGCTAATATTTTTGTATTTTTAGTAGAGACAGGGTTTCAGTATGTTGGCCAGACTGGTCTCGAACTCCTGAAATCAGGCAATCCACCCACCTTGGCCTCCCAGTGTGCTGAGATCAGAGGCGTGAGTCACCACGCCATGCCCAGCCATTTTTAAAATAATAACGTTACTGAAATATGATTAACGTATCATGCAATTCATTTATCAAAGTACGCAATTCAGGCCAGGTGCAGTGGCTAATTCCTATAACGCTAAGACTTTGGGCACCTGAGGCAGGTGGATCGCTTGTGTTCAGGAGTTTGCGACTAGCCTGGGCAACATGGCAAAACAGCATCTCTAGCAAAAATACAAAAATTAGCTGGGTGTGGTGGCTCATGCCTGTAGTCCCAACTACTTGGGGGACATGAGACTGGAAGATCATTTGAGCCCAGAAGCCATAGGTTGCAGTGAGACCAGATGGCACCACTGCACTACAGCATGGGTGACAAAAGGAGACCCTGTCTTTAAATAACTAAAGATAAAAAGAAAGTATACAATTGAGTGGTTTTTAGAATATTCAAGAAGCTGTGCATCCATCACCACAGTCTTTCTTAGAAGTGATTACCCACTTGTGAGTTACCCACTTATGAGTGAGAAACCCTCACCTCTTAGCCGCTACCTCCTATGTACCCCATGTTCATAGGCAACCACTGATTTATTTTCTGTCATTGTAGTTTTGCCTAATCTGGACCTTTTATAGAAATAGAATTGTACAATGTGTGATCTTTTGTAATTTGCTTTTTTTTCTCTTAGCAGAATGTTTTCAAATTTCTTTCATGTTATAGTGTGTATCAGGATTTCTTTCCTTTTGTAGCTGAGTAATAGTTTATGTTTATCCATTCATTAGTTGATGGACATTTGTGTTGTTTTTGCGTATTCACCATCATGAGTCAGGCTGCTATGAACACTCGTACGTAAGTTTTAGTGTGAACATATATTTTTATTTCTCTTGGATTTACACTCAGGAGTGAAATTGTTGCATTATGTGATTACTATACATTTAGTCTTTGAGAAACTGCCACGTTGCTTTTCAAAGTGGTTACACTGGTCAGGCACAGTGGATCACACCTTTAATCTCAGATATTTGAGACGCTGAGTTTGGAGAATTTTCTTAGCTCGGGAGTTCAGGACAACCCTGGGCAACATAGGGAAACAATGTCTTGATTTTTTAAAAAAATCAAATGCCAAGAAAACACCCAAATTGATTACACCATTTTACGTTCCCACCAGTCATGTATGTGAGTTCCAATTATTCCAATTGTCACCAACTTTTTTTTTTTTTGAGACAAAATCTTGCTCTGTTGCCCAGGCTGGAGTGCAGTGACATGAACATGGACAGTGCAGCTGTGACCTTCCAGGCACAAGTGATCCTCTCACCTCAGCCTCCTAAGTAGCTGGGACTTACAGGTGCATGCTATCATGTGCAGCTGATTTTTACAGTTTTTGGTAGAAATGGGGTGTTGTCATGTAGCCCAGGTTTGTGTCAAACTCCTGAGCTCAAGTGATCTGCCTGCTTCAGCTTCCGGAAGTGCTGAGATTACAGGTGTGTGCCACCATGCCCGACTGGTGTAACCACTTTGGAAAGCAGCCACTGAGCCCGGCCTTCACCAGTATACCAATATTTGTTAATATCGTTTTATTTTTTACAATTTTTCCATTTTTAAAAACTTATTCTTTTACCTGTATTATTGATTATAATGAACAACGAATAATTTTGTAGTAGAGTTGAGTCCCCCCAAAAAGGATTTATTGTTTAACTGAAGTAGTTTTTTTTTTAAACCTGGATATATATTTTTTCATTTTCACTTTATTTTTAGTGTTTATTTTTAAAAATTATTCATATGTATTTTTATTTTAATAGGTGTTTGAGAAACAGGTGGTGTTTGGTTCCATGAATAAGTTCTTCAGTGTTGATTTCTGAAATGTAGTACCCCTCATTACTCATTAAATTATATATTAAGTCATTATAAAATCATTAATAAACCAAGGACTTTAGTAAAATGGGAATTTTATTTTAACTTGCAACCTGGGACATAAACGTCAAAAAAATTAGAGAAATTACCACATTAAGGTTTTAAAATCTTGAACTGAAAAATGAAAACCTTGGTGCACCTAAGAACCACCAGCCCACTGGTCAAAGTGAACAAAACTAAATGAAAAAATAAAACCAAGAAAACCAAACTCAGGATTATTAGGTATTCTGTAATGCTATTTTATCTTTGGACTCACAGAAAATAGTTATTATTATTATTACTATTATTATTATTATTTTGATATGGAGCCTCACTCTGTCACCCAGGCTGGAGTGCAGTGGCGCAATCTTGGCTCACTGCAACCTCTGCCTCCTGGGTTCAAGTGATTCTCCTGCCTCAGCCTTCAGAGTAGTTGGGATTACAGGCAGGTTCCACCATGCCTGGCTAACTTGTATTTTTGGTAGAGACAGGGTTTCACCATGTTGGCCAGGCTGGTCTGAAACTCCTGATCTCAAGCAATCTGCCTACCTCAGCCTCCCAAAGTGCTGGAATTACAGGCATGAGCCACTGTGCTCAGCTGAAAATAGTTAATTTTATGTATATTCCAAGTCAGAATACATCCTATTTTTGAATATTTGATGACTTCAGGATACTATATTAACTCTTAATTGAATTAATACAAGTTTAGGTGTAAAGATGATGTTTACGTTGACAAAAATTATTAATGTTTTACATATATGAAAGTAACAATATCATATATTTTTCATACTTGTAGAATACTTTGAAATCTATTATTAGCGAATATTTTATATTCATTTTGGGTTTTCACATTATTGTTAGATCCAGAGAAAAGTAATATTTTGTGAATACTCAAATCATAAACATTTTGCTGGATGCATTCATAGATACTTTATTTTAAAAGTACACTAATTGAAGTTTTACACCATTTTATGATTCATCAAACACAGCAACTGAATACTGGTGTATAGCAACATTACAGATGATGTTAGTCTAAGATAAAACTCATAACACATTTTAAAAAGGGTAAAAGGAAGGAAAGGAAAAAGGATACAAGGCTGTAGAAAGATTTTAAAAACAAACGTTGTATGTCTGAACCTTTGCCTGGAGTTTCATATTTTGTGAAAAGCAGTTTGTAAGTAGAGGACTTGTAAGTGCACCTAGTACACTGCAATGGCACAGACACAGCAGATAGTCAATAAAATGATCTTTAACTTCTGATCTAGGTTATTTTTGTTGTTGTTCATGTATTAACCTAGTGAAACTCAGCCAATAGATGGAGTGGCATTGACCTGTACAACTTCCAAAATCCCATCCAACCTTAGTGTCCTCTGAAGTTCTCCATAACTTATTGTCTGTTTCAACCAACATTTAGCATAAGCTACAGCTTATATTGTTAATAATTCTTCTATGTTTATGTGCTGATTTGCAAATAAATGGGCCTATATAGTCTTTATCTAGTGTTGGATTGGGATCAAAAGTTTCATGAAATCATTGTTTTTAGTATACATACAGATGGATAATTGTATAAATAAGTACAGATGTGTATAAATGTGTGAGTATACATACATATATTTTCTAGCTCATCTAACAAAAGGGCCTAGAAACAACATCATCCCAGTAACAATGAGAACACCATTCTCCAATTAAAGGAACCAAGGCTCCTTGGGGACATATTTGATATCAGGATTGGGCAGGGAAAATACAAGATTAGTTTGAAATATTTTGTCATGTTAGAAAGTAAGGAAATGCTCACAAAATGGGGAAAATGTGAAAGGGAAACAGATCCACTTTGAATAAACTTCCGTAGCCAAATTTGAGAAAATTTGGGCAATAAAATAAATAACAATAGTAATATATTACAATCTACAGAAGAAAACTTTCAATTAATCCAGGCCGGGTGCGGTTGCTCATGCCTGTATTCCCAGCACTTTGGGAGGCAGAGGTGGGCAGATCACTTGAGGTCAGGAGTTTGAGACCAGCCTGACCAATGTGGTGAATCCCTGCCTCTACTAAAAATACAAAAATTAGCCGGGCATGGTGGCACATGCCTGTAGTCCCAGCTACTCCGGAGGCTGAGGCAGGAGAATGGCTTGAATCCCGGAAGGTGGAAGTGCAGTGAGTGGAAATTGCACCATTGCACACCAGCCTGGATGACAAAACAAGACTCCATCTCAAAAAAAAAAATCCATATTGACATAAATAATAAACCAAAGATTGAGAATGGGTAATATTTTATTACAGTAAGATTTCATTAAGTGTAGGAGACATAAAATATAAGAATCATCACTTTGCAAATATCATAGTAATAATTGTTGCAAGAAAGAACCTTGGAGGGATGCTAAGATTAGAGGTGAATATATGTTGGGAAAGAACATATTTGCATAATATGAAAGTATCTTCCCACAAGATAATTATAGAATAGTAACTTCAAAGTGGAGATGTCAACTTAGCCAAGTGATCAAAGTTAACATTACTAATAATAAGATAAATGAACTTCATGTAACTTCTTATATGATGCACTGAGTAGGACAAAACGTCAATTCTATGGTATTCTTAGACAAAATGTGTAACTTTAGTCCTAATCGTGAGAAAGCATCAGACTAACTGAAATTGAGGAGGGACATTCTACAAAATAACTGCCAGTATTCATCAAAAGCATTTTAGAAAGACTGAGGAATTCTCCAGAGACATGGAGACATGTTATCTAAGTGCAATGGAGAGCATGCATTGTATCATGAACCAGAGATGGACAACAGTAGGATATATACAATAACACCCCAACATTTGAACATTAAACAAAATACTTCAGAAAAACCCATTGGCCAAGAAAAGTTTCACACACAGAAAAAATAGTTTAAACTGAAAGAAAAATTTTTAAAAACTTAATAAAATGTGGGATGCAGATAAATCATTTCTTAAAGGTACATTTATAGATGTAATATATTGAAAATAAAAGGCTTCAATCAATGACCTTTAGGTTCTTTTTTAAGAGGCTAAAAAATGAGCAAAGTATATCCAAATTAAGAAGAAGGAAGATGATAAAGATAAAAATGTAAACCAACAACATAGCAAATAACAAAAGGTGGAGCTAATTAATATACCCACAAATTGGTTCTTTGAAAAAAATTTTTTTAATAAACAATGGCTAGCAAGATTTATCTTGAAAAAAATTAGAGAAGCTACATAATGTAGATAATGGGAATTAAATAGAAGATGTAACTAGAGAACCTACAGGCATCAATATAATTATGAAAACTTTAGGCCAATACATTTGACAATTAAAATAACATGGGAAATTATTTGTAAAACTAATTCTTAAAACTGATGCAAAATGAAATAGAAAAAGTAATAGCTTCTCTATGTATTGAAGAATTTTTTTAATTTAAAAAGATTTCTATAATTACAGGCTACATGCTTTCTTAGGTGAATTCTATCAAACATTTAAGAAAGTACAGAGAGTCCTCAACTTACGGTGGTTTGACTTGTGCTCTTCTGACTTGATAATGGTGCTTTTATCTGTGTACATTAATGATGAGCATCAATATGACCAGTTTTTCACTATCAGTATAGTTTTCAATAAATTTCATGAGATACTCAATATTTTAAAATGGGCTTTGTGGTAGATGATTTTGCCCAATTGTAGGATAATGTAAGTGTTCTGAGCAAGTTTAAGGTAGGCGAGGCTAAGTCATGATATTCAGTAGGTTAAATATATTAAATGCGTTTTAGACTTACAATATTTTCAATTTAGGATGAGTTCATTAAGACATAAGACAATTGTAAGTTGAGGAGTATCTATAATATCAATCTTGAACGGACTCTTTTTAAGAAATAGAATTTAAGGGCCGGGCACAGTGGCTCACACCTGTAATCCCAGCACTTTGGGAGGCCAAGACGGGCAGATCACCTGGGGTCAGGAGTTTGAGACCAACCTGACCAGCATGGAGAAACCCCCGTCTCTACTAAAAGTACATAATTAGCAGGGCTTGGTGGCGCTTACCTGTAATCCCAGCTCCTCGGGAGACAGAGGCAGGAGAATAGCTTGAATCTGGGAGTCAGAGATTGTGGAGAGCCGAAATTGTGCCATTGCACTCCAGCCTGGGCAACAAGAGTGAATCTCCGTCTCAAAAAAAAAAAAAAAAAAAAAAATTTAAAGGGACATTTCCTATCTTATTTTATGAACCCAGTATTGCCGATTCCAAATCGAGACAAAGGCATTATACAACTTTGATGTTTATCCCTCATAAACATAGACTCAAAAGTCCTTAAAACATGATAACCAATTGAATGTAGCAGTACATAGAATGGATAATAAACTGTGAAAAAATTAAATTTCTAGCAAGATTGCAAAGTTAATTTATTATTTGAAAGGTCAGTTTAATCAATTTTATTCACCTGGATGGTTACATCTGGCAAAACTCAGCAAACTGTGCACTTTAAAATAGTATTTATTTTATGTAAATTATGTTTCAATACAACTGATTTTTTAAGAAAAAACGTTTCCCAGAGTGATCAAAGTGGAGGGCAGGGAACAGTAAACATCAGTGCTTATGTTATAGTTACTAGAAGCCTCCCAATTCCAACGACATGCTTTCAAGCAGGTCTGATCCTTCCCCTGGAGGATACCTCTGACCCAGGTGTGCTACAAATGCATTGCCCCTAGTTGCTTCTGTCACCTTAGTGATGGAAGTGACAAGAGGGTACTGGAGAAAGAAAAGGTGTACAAGGTTCCAAATGTACATTCTATTTCCAAAGGACATTTGTGAAGCCAGTGGAAAGCGAACAAACAAGCTGCTAAATAAGTCACAAGTGTGTTCTTGTACAGTTTTACGATTAACTAAATAGGACATTCAACAGATAAAATTTGTTTTACATAGTCACTCCTCTAATAGGATGAACACGTGGATTGTGAGATAGGGCTGATATAACCTGTTTTCTCTCTGCCTCTTTTTTTTCCCCAAGTTTTGTGTGCAATACATTGGGAAAAATATAATTGGGCTACATAGCTACAAAAATGGCTTCCTGGCAGTTCCATGCTTGTTTCCATGTGGTGCCTATGTTTGGCACTGTGTTCTCATTTGCACTTTCCTACTTGATTAGTTAATGTATGAAGGACAAGCCTGATCTCTACTGTGAATTTTTACCAAGGTATTCTAGTAGAAAAATGAGTATGTAATGGTGCTGTGGAATGCTAAAGTGTGTAAAACTTTAAGAATCTAAAAATATGCTCATTTCCAAGTTTTGTCCCAGAGCAACTGTGCACTCTGATTATATCGCTACTGCTATTTAAAGTTATCATTTGCATGTCTAAAAAATAGATTCATACTTATTGTCCCATTTTGATCTCAAAAACTCCTGAATACGAGAGTCGTGATCAAGGGATGCTTCATGAAATGTTCCAAAGTTAAAGTGTGCAATGAAACCAGATTTATCATAGCCTTATTTAAAATAATTATTTCTCAAATTGTTATTGTTTAATTATAAACTGTATCCTTTCAGGATACTTGGAAGATCCATAGCAGTGTTTTTATTTTCACAGAACAAGCATAAATTATTTATGAAATAATAACTCAGATACAGAGATTACTTCCTATTGGCCTTATATATGAATATAAATAAATACATATTATGAACATGAGCATACTTATTTTATAATTATGTAAATGTGTGTGTAATGTTATATATAAGTTCAATAAACTCATGCTTATACATGGTTTCAATTCATGCTTCTAAAAACCACTCAATGTAGTCATTATCATATGTTAATAAACAATTTCTGAAAATGTGCTTCTAGTAGTTGCACAATATCCCATCATAAAGATTGTCATGCTGTTTTTAAGTCATACTTTTCGTTATATAAGTTTTATCTGATATTTTTCTGCTACATATATACTATTATAAATCTATTAGTAGCTGATTTTTTGTCAACACATATGATTGTTTCCTCACAATAGTACAAGAGTTGGTTGTAACTTTATTTCCTTCCAACATTTATTTTAGGTTCAGCGGGTACATGTGCAGGTTTATTATATGGGTAAAATGTGTGTCAATGGGATTTGGTGTACAGATTACATAGTCATCCAGGTAGTGAACGTAGTATCTAATAGGGAGTTTTTTGATCCTCACTCTCCCCCCCACCCTCCACCCACAGTAGACCTTGTGTCTATTGTTCCCTTCTCTGTGTCCGTGTGGACTCAATGTTTAGCCCCCACTTATGAGTGAGAACATGCAGTGTTTGTTTGGTTTTCTGTTCCTGCATTAATTCACTTAGAATAATGGTATCCAGCTCCATTCATGTTGCTGCAAAATACATTATTTCATCCTATTTTATAGGTGTGTAGTATTCCATGGTGTATGTACGCTGCATTTTTTTAATCCAGTCTTCTCTTAACAGGCATCTAAGTTGATTCCGTGTCTTTGCTATTGTGAATAGTGTTATAATGAAAATATGCGTGCAAATGTCTATGACAGAATGATTTATATTCCTTTGGGTGTATACCCAATAATGGGATTGCTGGGTTGAATGGTAGTTCTGTTTTAAGTTATTTCAGAAATCTCCAAACTGCTTTCCACAATGGCTGAACAGATTTACATTCTTGATGAAACTGGAGACTTCCCTGACTCCCCTTGGCAGGATGTGCAATAGGGGTGTGGCTTGTCTGGCCACCGTGTGTGCTGTCAAACCCCTTACTGGGCAGGGGAGCATGCAGACAGCCAGGTGCAAAAGGCAGGGCAAGTGGCCATGGTACTGTCTAGGGGTGGGTTCCTGCGACTCCCACAGCCCAAGTGGGCATGTGTTACAGTGCACTCTTTTAGCTTTGCCATCCACAGACGGCTTAAGTGTTAACCTGTTCAGTGCCCTCTTGGTACCCAGTTCCTTGTCCAGCATCCAGAAAGAATTAAGTTGCACACAGACTTGAGGATGGTGAATGTTGGGGTTTTATTGAGTGGTGGAGGTGGCACTCAATGGGATGGATGGGGAGCTGGAAAGGGGATGGAATGGGAAGATGATCTTCCCCGGGAGCTTTGCCATCCAGAGGCTGATCTCTCCAACCACTGCCAGCCATACCCCTCTTGGCATTCAGATGCTCCTTCTCTTCTTTCTGCCACATCATTCTGCAATTCTGCTCTTCTGTTCATCTCCTCATCTGCTTGTCTGCTTCTGGAGCCTGGGGTCTGGGGCATATATGGGTACAGGACAGGGGGTGCATGGTGAGCTGAAAGACAACTTTTGGGTGCAAAAGCAGGAATGCCTGTTCCCATTTAGGGCCATGGGTTTCCAGGCTTGTGGGCAGGGCTTTGCCAGGGAACCACTCTCTTCTACCCAGTATTTCCCTGTCTCCTTTCTATATCACCACCAGCAGTGTATAAGCATTCCCTTTTTTCCACAAACTCGGCACCGTCTGTTATGTTTTGATTTTTTAATAATAGCCATTCTGACCGGTGGGATATGGTATCTCATGGTTCTGATTTTCTGATGATTAGTGATGTTGAGTATTTTTTCATATGGTTGTTTGCCATACATACGTTGTCTTTTGAAAAAAGAATCCACAGACGGCTTAAGTGTTAACCCGTTCAGTGCCCTCTTGGTACCCAAGTCCTTGTCCAGCATCCAGAAAGAAGTTGCACGTGGACTTGAGGATGGTGAATGTGGGGTTTCATGTTCTTTGCCTATTTGTAGTGGGTTTGATTTTTGCTTATTGATTCTTTATACATGCTAAGTATTAGATCTTTTTCAGATATGTAATTTGAAAATATTTTCTTCTGTTCTGTAGGGTGTTCTCTGTTGATAGTTTCTTTTGCTGTGCTGAAGCTCTTTAGTTTCATGAGGTCCCACTCGTCAATTCTTCTTGTTGCAATTGCTTTTGGAATCTTCATCATGAAATATTTGCCTGCGTCTATGTCCAGAATGATATTTCCTAAGTTTTCTTCTAGGTTTTATATAGTTTTGGGTCTTACATAAGTCCTTCATCCATCTTGAGTTGATTTTTGTATATGGTGAAAGGAAGGGAGTGTACATGCCCCTGTGATATTGTTCCTAATATCCAGGTTGGGAGAGGATATTATACTCAATATTGCAGGAAGTGTCGACCACCCTGAATATTGCTTTTAATATCCGGGGAGAGAGGATGATATTACTCCCAATATCATCCTCTCCCCCACACCCTGCATAGTACAAGCAATATCAAAGGGGGTCTGTGCAACACGTGCAATATTGGGAGTAATATCCTCCCCCAACATGGATATTAGAAACAGTATCACAAGGGGTTGTACACCACATGTGATATTGTGGAGTACTATCATTTTCTTTCCCCATGGATATGTAGAACAATATCACAAAGGTGGTGTACAACCCCTGCTATATTGAGAGTAATACTGTACTTTCCCCACCTAGATATTAGGAACAATATCACGGGGGTTATACACCACTGCAACATTGGGAGTAATATCATCCTTTCCCTCCCTGGATATTAGGAACAATACCTCATGGGTGTGTACACCCTGTTCCATATTGGGATTAATATTTTCTCCCTTGCTGGACATAAGGAACAATATAACGGGGGGTATACACTCCTTATGATATTGCCAGTAATATTATAGACTCCCCCCAGGGATATTAGAAAGAGTATCAGAGAGGGGTGTACATCCCCTGCGATATTGGGAATAATATTCTTTCTTTCCCTGGATATTAGGAATAATATCACAAAGGGGTTGTATACCCCCCGTGACATTTTAATTAATATCATCTTCCCCACTGAATATTAGGAACAAATTCCCAGGGGGTTGTACACCACCTGCAATATGGACAGCTATATCATTGTCTCTGCCCCGAATATAAGGAACAATATCACAAGGGGGTTGTACAACCCCTGTGATATTGGGAGTAACTTTATACCCTTTCCACATGGATATTAGGAACAATATCACAGGGTGGGTGTACACCCACTGTGATATTGGGAGTAATATCATCCTCTACCCCCTGGGTGTTATGAACAATATCATGGGGAGGGGGTGTATGCCTTCTGTGATATTGGGAGTAATACCATCCTGTCCCCTCTGGATATTAGGAATGATATCACAGCGGGGCTGTACCTTTTCTGCCCTATTGGGAGTGGTATCACCCTCGCCCCCTACGGATATTAGGAACAATATCACAAAGGGGGTGTACACATCCTGCGATATTGAGAGTAATATTGTCCACTCTTACCCTGGATATTAGGAACAATATCACAGGCGGAGTGTACACCCCCTGCTATTTTACCTGTAATATTATTCTCTCCCAACCTGGATATTAGGAATAATATAACAGGAGGGGTGTACACCACCTGTGATATTGGGAGTAATATCATTCTCTCCCCCCATGGATATTGAGAACAATATCACAGGGGCAGTTTACACCTCCTGCGACATTTAGAGTAATATCATCCTTTTCCCCCATGGATATTAGGAACGATATCGCATGGGAAGTGTACACCCCCGCCATATTGGGAGTAATATTTTCTCCCTTGCTGGACATTAGGAACAATATCACGGGAATGCACACACCCTGCGATATTGCCAGTAATATCGTAGTCTCCTCCCAGGATATTAGGAACAATATCACAAGGGGGGTGTACATGCCCTGTGATATTGGAAGTAATATCATCGACTCCCCCCACAGATATTAGTAACAATATCAGAAGGGGTGTATACCCCTTGCGATATTTATAGTACTATCATCCTATACCCCCTGGATATTAGGAACAATACCACGGGGGGGTGTATACCCACTGTGATATTGGGAGTAATTTCATCCTCTACCCCTTGGATGTTAGGAGCAGTATCACAAGGGGGGTGTGCACCCTCTGTGATATTAAAAATAATACCATTCTCTCCTTCTCTGGATACTACGAATAATATCACAGTGCTGGTGTGCACCCTTTACACTATTTGGAGCAATATCACCCTCTCCCCAACTTGATATTAGAGACAATATCATGGGGGGTGGCGTGTAACACCCTGCACTGTTGGGAGTACTATCATCTAGTCTTCCCCTGGATATAAGAAGCAGTATCACAGAAGGGGTATACACATCCTGAGATTTTGGGAGTAATATCATCCTCTCCAAATCTGGATATTAAGAACAGTATAATGGGGTGTGGGGAGTAATATGGTGGGAGTAATACAATCCTCCTCCCCACTTGATATTAGGAACAATATCGCAAAACGTGTGTACACCCACTGTGACATTTGGAGTAATATCAACATTTCCCCACCTGGTATCACGGGGAGAGTGTACACTCCTTACGATATTGGAAGTATCATTGTCTCTCACTCTCGATATTAGGAAAAATAGCACAGGGTGTGTATACACTTCCTGTGATTTTGGGAAGAACATCATACCCTTCTGTCTTTGATATTAGGAACAATATCACAGAGGGGGTGTACAACTTCTGTGATATTATAATATTCTTTCTTCCCATGGATATTAGGAATGATATCCCGGGGGGCTTGTTGTACACCCCCTGTGATACGGACAGTAATATCATTGTCCTTCCCCCTACATATTAGAAACAATATCACAAGGGTGATATACACCCCTGGATATTAGAAACTATCACAGGGGGGCAGTACAACCTCTTTGATACTGTGAGTAATACCATTGTCTCCCCTCCTGGGTATTAATAACAATATCATAGGGTGGGTGTACACCCCCTGCAATATTGGGAATAATATCATCCTCCCTTCCCCGGGATATTAGGAACGGTATCACAGGTGGGGTTTACACCCCCTGCAATTTTGTCAGTAATATTACTTCTGGATGTTATTGAATATATCACAGTGGGGGTGTACACCCCCTGTGATATGGGGAGTAATAGCATCCACTTTCCCACTGGATACTACAAACAATATCGCAGATTGTGTACAACCTCCTGTGATATTGTTCACAATATTTAGGGAAGGAGAGGATGATATTACTCCACATATCGCAGGGAGTGTTACATCCCCTGTAATATTGTTCATAATATTTAGAAGACGACAGGATGATATTACTCCCAATATAGTAGGAAGTATACACTCCCCTGTGATACTGTTCATAATTTTTAGGGGATTAGAGGATGATATTACTTCCAATATCACAGGGAGTGTACAGTGGTGATATTGTTTATAATTTTCAGTGGATTAGAAGATATTATTCCGAATATCACAGGGGTTGTACATCCCCAAGTGATATTGTTAATATCCAGTGGGAAAGAGGATGATATTACTCCCCATATCATGGGGGATGTAAACCCGTTTGTGGTATTGTCACTTACATGCGGGGGGGAGAGGATGATATTACTCTGCATATCATAGAGGGTGCACACGGCTGTAATGTTGTCCATAATAACATCCAGAGGGGAAGAGAATATTATTCCCATGTTTCAGAAGGTGTACACACCCCTGTGATAGTCTCTGTAACATTTAGGGAAGAAGGGGATGATACTACTCCAGATATTGCAGGGGGTGTACACCCCCCTGTGATACTGTTCGTAACGTTTAGGGGGAAGAGGATGATATTACTCCCCATATCGAAGGGATTGTACATATCCCTATATATTGTCCATAACATCCAGGGCAGGAGAGGATATTACTACTCCCCATATCACAGGGGGTGGACACCCCCCTCTAAATATGTCTGACATCCAGGCGGGGACAGGAGGATATTTTTCCCCATAACCCAGAGAAAGTAAACCTCCTGTGATATTGTCCATAACATCCAGTGGGGAGAGGATGATATCACTCCCCATATTGCAGGGGGTGCACACTCCACTCTGATATTGGCCGTAATGTCCGTGGGGGTGAAGTATGAAGTCACTACACATATCGCAGGGATTATTAGTATCAGATTGTTTGAAGGGCTCACAGTAAGGGTAGTAGTAGGGGGAGTTCTAACTCAAATAGGGGAAATGTGATGGCTACTAGAAAGAATTTTATGGAGAAGGGAATGTGGGCAGAGGATAGAGGGTCAAATCTGCATTCATAAGGGCTAGATTTTTCTATATATATTTATTTTATACATATATATATATATTTTTTTTCTCCCTCTCTACATATATATATATTAAGTTGTGGGAGCCAAAATGTAATAATTATTAGTAACAGGGCTAATAGGGTGTTGATTACTAGGGTTAATGTTAGGTGAATTACTGTTTTTCGGATGCTATCAAAACTTTGGAAATCATGGTACTATTTATACTAAAAGAGTAAGATCCTCATCAATAAATAGAAACATACAAGAATAGTCATACTACATCTACAAAGTGTCGATATCAGGCAGCGGCTTCAAAGGCAAAGTGATGACTAGATGTAAAGTGGTATTTTAATTGGCGGAGAAGGCAGACTGAGGAATGTTGATCCAATAATGACGTGAATTCTGTGAAAGCCTGTAGCTATAAAAAAATGATTAGCCATAAATACCATCAGAAATAGCAAAGGGAGCTTTGAAGTATTCTGAGACTTGTAGGAGGGTGAAGAAAATATCTAATATAATTGTAACAAGTAGCGCTTGGATTGTATGTTTTTGATTATTTTTTGTTAGGCTGTGATGGGCTCAAGTAATTGAAACTCCTGATGCAAGTAATACAGATGGATTCAGGAGAGGTACTTCCAGGGGGTCAAGGGGAGAAATACCTGTTGGGGGTCAATGCCCTCCTAATTCTGGAGTAGGGGCTAGGCTAGAATGGTAGAATGCTCAAAAGAATCCAGCGAAGAGGAATATTTCTGAGATAATAAATAGGACTGTCCCATATTGGAGGCCTTTTTGAACAGTTGTTGTATGGTGATCCTGAAATGTACTTTCTCAGATACAGAACACCCTTGGTCAATTGAATACAGATCAATCACTTTAAGTAAGCTAAGTCCTTACTAAGTTGATGAGACTTAAACCCATGAAAACTTAACAGCTAAACTCCCTAGTCAACTGGTTTGAATCTACTTCTCCAGCCGCTGGGGGAAAATAGGTGAGAGAAGCAGGATTGAAGCTGCTTCTTTGAATTTACAATTCAACATGAAAATCACCTTGGGACTGGTAAAAACAGGCGTTGACCTCTGTTTTTAGATGTACAGTCTAATGCCCTACTCAGTCATTTTACCCTTTTTTCTCACTTCATTTATGTTGGCTGACAGTTGACTATTCTCAACCAACCATAAAGATATCGGGACATTATATTTATTATTTGGCACATGAGCAGGGATAGTCAGTACAGCTTTAAGCCTTATTCGAGCTGAACTCTACTAGATGATCAAATTTATGTCATTGTTATAGCCTATGCATTTGTCATAATTTTCTTTATAGTAATACTATAATTGGAGGTCTTGGCAACTGATTAGTCCCCCGATAATTGGCGCCCCCGATATAGCATTTCTCTGCATAAATAATATGAGCTTCTGACTCCTCCTACCCTCCTTCCTTTTATTACTTGCATCCACTATAGTAGAAGCCGGCACTGGAACCGGCTGAACAGTCTCTCCTCCCTTAGCAGGAAACCTAACACATGCAGGCGCCTCTGTAGATTTCACTATCTTTTCACTCCACTTGACAGGTGTTTCTTCTACTTCAGGGGCTATTAACTTTATTACCACAATTGTTAATATAAAACCCCCAGCCATGTCCCAATATCACACACCCCTCTTCATCTGATTAGTCCTAATTACAGCAGTTCTTCTACTCCTTTGTCTCCGAGTCCTAGCCGCCGGCATCACTATATTGTTAACTGACTGCAATCTTAATACTACTTTTTTCTACCTTCCTGGTGGAGGTGATCCTATCTTATTTCAGCATTTATTCAGATTATTTGGTCACCCTGAAGTCTACATCCTCATCCCACTGGGCTTTGGGATAATTTCCCACGTCGTAACATACTATTCTGGAAAAAAAAGAACCATTCAGGTATATGGGCCTAGTGTGAGCTATAGGATCAGTTGGGTCCTTACGGTTTATTGTATGGGCCCACCATATATTTACGGTAGGGTTAGATGTGGATACATGAGCCTGCTTCACCTCTGCTGTTATAATTATTGCTATTCCTACTAGCGTCAAAGTTTTTAGCTGACTAGCTAGCTACACTTCACGGCGGTAATATCAAATGATCCCCCGCAATGCTGTGAGCCCGGGGATTTATTTTCCTTTTTACAGTAGGAGGCCTAACCGGCATTGTATTGGCTGAGGCTTATATTATGGTTCATTCATATATTTAGAAACCTGAAAGTTTCTAAATAAGTTGTAAAAATGTTGTAAAAAAAACCCCAGCTGAAATAACTACGAAGGTGCCTTTAATATTCTGAAGACAAAATAGCTAAGATCCAAACTGGGAGTAGATACCCCGCTATGCTTAACTCTAAACTCGAATAGTTAGATCAACAAAACTGTTCGCCAGAACACTACAAGCAACAGCTTAAAACTCAAAGGACTTGGCGGTGCTTTATATCCCTCTAAAGGAGCCTGTTCTATAATCGATAAACCCCAATTTACCTCACCACCTCTTGCCCAGCCTAAATACCTCCATCTTCAGCAAACCCTGGAAAGGCCGCAGAGTAAGCACAAGTATCTACATAAAAACTTTAGGTCAAGGTGTAGCCCATGAGGTGGCAAGAAATGGGAATGTTTTCTACATCCAGAAAAATGCCGCGACAACCGTTATGAAATCTAAGGGCTCAAGGAGGATTTAGCAATAAATTGACAGCAGAGTGTTTAATTGAAAAAGGCCATGAAGCATGCACACACCGCCCGTCACCCTCCTCAAATATATTCTAGAAACTCATTGTACACCCCCCTGTGATATTGTCCATAATATCCAGGGAGGGAGAGAATGATTTGATTTTTTTTTTTTTTGAGACAGAGCCTTGCTCTGTCGCCCGGGTTGGAGTGCAGTGGCCTGATCTTGGCACACTGCAAGCACCGCCTCCCAGGTTCACACCATTCTCCTGCCTCAGACTCCCTAGTAGCTGGGACTACAGGCGCCCGCCACCGCGCCCGGCTAATTTTTTGTATTTTTAGTAGAGACAGGGTTTCACCATGTTAGCCAGGATGGTCTCGATCTCCTGACCTCGTGATCCGCCCGCCTCGGCTTCCCAAAGTGCTGGGATTACAGGTGTGAGCCACCGCTCCTGGCCAGAGAGAATGATTTTACTCCCCATATCGCAGGGGATTTACATTCCCCTGCATTATTTTTCGTAATATCCAGGGGAAAGATGAAGATGTTACTCCCCATATAGCATGGGAGAACAATTCCCTGCGATATTGTTCATAATATCTCTGGGGGGAAAGAATTATATTTCTCCTTTAATCGCAGGAAGTGTACACCCCCTTGTGATATTGTTTATAATATCTAGTGGGGGAGAGGATGATGCTACTCCCCATATTGCAGGGGGTGTACAACCCCCTAGAATATTGTTCATAATATCCACGCGGGGAGGAGATGATGTTACTACCCATATTGCCAGGTTGTACTTCCCCCTGCCATATTGTTTGTAATATCCAGGCTGGGAAAGGATGATATTACTCCCTGTATCACAGGGGATGTACACACCCCTGTGATATTATTAGTAATATCCATGGGGGAGATAATACTACTTCCAATACCATAAACACCCTGTGTGTACACCCTCTGTGATATTGTTTGTAATATCCAGGGTGGGAGAGGAGTATATTACTCCCTATAAGGCAGAGTGTGTATACATCCCTCTGTGATATTGTTCATAATATCCACTGGGGGATATGATATTACTCCCAATATCGTAAACACCTCACATGTACACCACCTGTGATATTATTTGTAATATCCAGTGGGGGAGAGGATGATATTACTTTCCACATCGCAGGGGGTTTACACCTCTCTGTGATACAGTTTGTAATATCTAGAGGGGGAGAGGGTTATATTACTCCTCATATCTCAGGACATGTACACCCCCCTGTGATATTGTTTGTAATATTGTTCCCAATATCCTTTTCCCCCATGGATATAGGAACAGTATCGCATAGGACGTGTACACCCCCTGCCATATTGGAAGTAGTAGTGTTTTCTCCCTTGCTGGACATTAGGAACAATACCATGGGGGGGTGCACACCCCCTGCGATATTGACAGTAATGTAATCCACTATCCCCTAAATATAGGAACAATATCACAATGGGGATGTACACACTTGGCGATATTGAAAGTGATATGATCCTCTCCCCACCTGGATATTAGGAACAATATCACAGAAAGGGTGTACACCCCCTGCGATATTGACAGTAATATCCTCTCCCACCCCCGGATATTAGGAGCAATATCACAGAAGGGTTGTACACTCCCTGCGATATTGACAGTAATATCCTCTCCCCCCCGGATATTAGGAACAATAACACAGAAGAGGTGTACACCCACTGTGATATTGACAGTAATTTCCTCTTCCCCCCCGGATATTAGGAACGATATCACGGGGGGTGTACACCCCCTGCGATATTGACAGTAATATCATCCTCTCCCCCCCAGATATTAGTAACAATATCACTGAAGGGGTCTACACCCTCTGTGATAGTGACAGTAATACCACCCCCAGATATTAGGAACAATACAACGGGAGGATGTACACCCCCTGTGACATTGACAGTAATATCAACCTCTCCCCCCACCCCGGATATTAGGAAGAATACCACGGGGGGTGCACACCCCCTGTGATATTGGGAGTAATATCACCCACTATCCCCTAAATATTAGGAACAATATCACAAGGCGGGGAGTACACCCTCTGCGATATTGGGAGTAATGTCATCCTTTCCCTGCCCCTGCATACTAGGAATAATATCACAGGGGATGTACACCCCCATAAGCTATTGGGAGTAACATCACTCTTTCTTCCCATGGATATTAGGAACAATATCACAGAAGTGGTGTACACACGCTGCCTGTATAGAATAAAGCAGGCGGAGGAAGATGGGATAACCTTGCTAGCTGAAGCTTCTGGCTCTCTTTTTTTCTTCTTCCCGTGCAGGACACTTGCTTCCCTTCTTCCTGCCCTCGGACATGAGACTCCAGGTTCTTATGCCTTTGGACTCTGGGACTTGCACCAGTGGCTTCCCCGAGGCTCTCAGGCCCTCGGCCTCAGACTGAAGACTGCACTGCGGGATTTCCTGGTTTTGAGGCTTTTGGACTTGGACTGAGCCACTACTAGCTTCTCTCTTTCCCTACCTGGCAGACAGCCTATTGTGGGACTGCCTTCTAACCGTGTGAACCAATTCTCTCTCGTAAACTCCCTTATACATATACGTGTATCTTGTTGGATCTGTCCCTCTGGAGAACCCTGACTCATACATTTTGTTTATTTTTTCTCCACTGCCCTTTCCTCTGCTTCTAGGCTTACCTAGACCACCACCATTCTTTCCCCCTTTCTAAAGTAAAAGTTGTTTTTTTCTCACTAAATCCATGGTATTCTGCCCGTTTTCCATGGCTTCCCTCAGCCCTGCTCTGTTTATTCTTGCTATCTTAAGAGGAAATCCCTGCCTCTTCCGTGGCTTTTCCCACTTGGTCTACATACTGGTTTCTGTTGTTCTCAGAGACACACTGAGACCTTTCACATCTCACTGTCACTTCTTGGAAGGGCTCTCTACCTCGTCTGCCTGCTGAGCAACCTCTTGGGGAGACGCAGGCCCTCTTGAGTCACTGAACTTGAGCTATTTGGTGTTGGTATGTTAATTTATCTTCTTAGACCACTTACCACTTCTTTAACTTCAAAAGAGAAGAATAAGTATTATTTTCCATGGTTGATATGAAGAGTAGAAATAACTTATACAAAATGCATTGCAGTTAAGTGATAATAAATGGCCGTGAATGCCCTTATTAATGTTATTCTATCAGTCTCGGCTCAGATACCATCTGCTCTGTAAGCTCTGCTCTGAATCATATCTGCTTCTTCTCTGGGTTCCTTGTGCTCTGTTCTTGACTACTTTAAAGCAGTAATTGTTCTGATTCTAATTAGTGATCCTTCCCAATAAAATTTTAATTTTGTAGATCTCTTCCCCCCACCCCTGCCCCAGCCTAACCAGTGTTTTCTTACTTTTTTGTGTACAGGCTACATCACTGGTCTTTTATTTGTGGCTAAATAAATGTTGTGTTAGAAGAGTAAAGAGTTCCCAGTTACATGGGATCTATAGTTCTACAAAATGAATGTATACATAATCCATGTAAATATTTCACTTATTTTAAAACAATTTTTTAATTTTTAAATTAAATTTAATTTGTGCATGTGTGTGAGACCAGAGTGAGACCAGAGATGGCGGCGGTGAGGGGCGGTGGTCTCACCATGTTGCCCAGGCTGGTCTTGAACTCCCCTTCAAGTGCCCCCCTCCTCACCTGGCCCCCCTCACCTTGCCTCCTCCGCCTCACTCCTATGGCAGCCCCTGCCATTCCCTACCCCCTCTGTTGACCGCAAGACTCAACAAGTGACTTGCTGAGCAAACCCAGCTGAGAAGAGATCTGTTTAGGGACACAGGAGGCCAAGTACACAAAAAAGCAAAAGAACTAGCATGCCTTTTTCAATGGATGTCTATTTTACAGGGCTGGCTTCAGATTATTATTATAGCTTTAAATAAAAGGACCGTTTTGTCATCTCGGCCCATGGCCTACATTATTTCTTTACTGTCCATTGCCCTGGGCGCTTGACTAATAATTTAACAGCAATTTTTTTTTAAATTTTAAATCATGATTCATTGCATTGCTGTAAGAGTAATTAGAGGTAAATTAGGGCTTGAAACTGCCTGTAGTGGGTTACTTTCTGAGATTTTAGCATAATTATCAGGTGAGAGGGTGAAGTTTTAATTAGCGCTAAGTGGGATAGAAATTCAATGCACTGAAACTGCAGTGTCCAATTCAGTAGGCGCTAGCCACCTGTAACTGTTGAGCACTTGAAATCCTGGCTAGTCCTAATTGAGATGTGTTGTGTTAAATATACTGGATTTTGTCATTGGAGTGGGAAGAACAGCGTAGAATATCTGCTTGATAATTTTTTATATTGATTATATGTTAAAATTATTACTATGATTACTATTTGGGACATACTGAGTTAAGTATATTTAAAATTAATTTCACCTTTTCTTTTAATGGGGCTTACCAGTACATTTAAAATTACATACGTGGCTCACATATTTATTGGACAGCACGGCTCTAGAAGTTTAGGAAGAAATAAGAAAAATATTGAGAATAGGTAGCGACAGTAGGAAGTTTGTCCTCCTGTAAGACTGATTCCAATAAAACTAATAGGTGATAGTTTTAATTGGCTTTTTCCTACTAGAAAAAGTAAGTGTACTTTACATGCCTCTTTGTTCTCCCTCTTTCCCCTTCAATTTAGTGGTTAGCATGTATTTACTACATCAGGCTTAATATTCACTAAGCAGTGTTAAGAAGACTTAGGTAAATGATTCCCTGATGAACACACTTGATTTTCAAAGCACTTTCCTAACCCATTTTTAATAGGAGTAGAGTCAAAGGTAGATGGCTTATTAGTTGTCATCTCATTTAAATCTCATGGAATTTTCCTGCTAAATCTCAAAGTAAACAATTTGTTATAGGTTGTTTTGTCAAGTATGGAAGGGACAGCATAAGACATGTGGTACTTCATTTCCAAATTGCTTGAGATGGTTTTCATTATAATCATACATTATTTGCTTCTGGTTTTCCGGAAAAGCCAGCTAAACCTGTGGTTCATTTAGATATAAATGAAATATCCTCAAAGGATTGCTCAAAGTGACTTATGCAACTTGAATATATATTTTTTTCTGTAGGGTGTTTATTCCAAATTATCTGGCCATTTGTGGCAATTTGCAGTTTTTTAGAAAACACCAAATATTTTTCAAGTTAGAGATGTTTTAATAAAAACAGTCATATTGAACTGGAAGCAGCCAAATAAAATGGCCCTTTATTTCACAGTTGAGAATTTGAAATTGGAAGGTAATTAACATATGTAAGGATGATGTATTTGCTGCCTGGCTTATAGGAATGAGCCAAGTTGTTTTTTGAGGGATGTTGTTGCTGTGTATGTCCCACCTATTTTGCTTCCTTAATGAACAGTGCAAGTTTGAGACAGAAATATTTGAGAACATTTTTATCAGTTGTGACATTTTGATAGTGAACATTTTATATCTTCTGTCAACTTAAAATGTTTACATCTTCTGTCTGCTTAAAATGTTTAATTTGTTATAGCCAAATAATTTGGCTATAATTGATAATTTAATTTATCAAATTAAATTGCTTTTTTTCCCTTTAGACTTTCTTCAGTCACATCTGAATAAATCACTTAGAAGTAAGCTAGATGTAATATAATGAAATGCTTAAAAGGGCTGTGTATCTTCATATTACACTTACAGTGATTTTCTGTTATACCCATTATATTCTACCTGCAGCTAGTTGAGGTAAAGAGAGGGCATTTAACTGTCAAGGGAACCTGTGAGGAGACTGTAGAAATCTGGAAAGTCTCTTGGGTCTTTGAGGGATTTTGGGATGCAGAGAGTGGGGCTGGGATCTCTGACTAGGTTGGAGCCAGCCTGCATTTGTATCTTTATCTTGGAAGCAAACTTAGAATGCAGAGATAGATGTGGCCTGGATGCTGCTAACTCTAGCCAACCACTAAATCTTAAGGTGGGAGAGATGCAGGCTTTGGCTGGGTGCTAAGCTGCTGTAGCTGGTTGAATGTAGAGGTCACTATCTTTTCTGAATACTTGTAAGTAAATTAAATCATTCTCTACTCCTGTATGCCTGCCAACCAAATGGGAAATCGCTATAGAAAAGATGGTTTAAATTTTAGTCTTTGAAGTGGTTAATGCACGTTTCTGGAATCAAGATTTAATGTGGACTTGGATTGGATATTGAATATTTTTGATTTGCCTACTTTTCTCTCCATAGGGAGCTTATAGCTTCATTGCACTGTGTGTGGCACTTGGGTCCTGTTTGGCAGCAATGACTGCCTTTCTGTTTAGTGTCTGTGTGCTATGAAGATAGTACACAGGGGTCCAGATGCATCCTGTTTTGAGAATGTTAATGGATACACCAGCTGCTGCTTTGGATTTCACCCATTGGCGGTTTCTATAAAAACTTTAGACACAGTGAGCCACTCTTCTCAGGGAATGGTGGAAACCCTCCCAATTCCAATTTCCTAAACACCAGCCAAGGGCCAGCCTTGCATGCAGGCCTTTCTAAGGATGGCAGTCTCTTGCCTGTTATATGAAATCTTTTCTGCACACTTTGTATAGCCCCAACTTAATTTTTGGTGTTGTTTTAAAATTTCATTTTAATAACATAATATTATAAGATAAGGTAACTTGGTACTAATTTCTGTTGTATGATCCATCTTAAGTTGCAGCGCTGGTTACTTTTTTGACTTTCGGTGACAAACAGCTATTTGTACATAAGTTACCATAGCAATGTTAGGTAATTATAATCTGTCCTATTTATCTCATTTACCTTTCAGTAAAATTGTTAAATAAGCAAAATAATTTCTGAGTTAAAATTAGAATAAAAATTGTCTTTTATTTGGATTACATGAATAATCTAGTTTTCATATTGTGCTAAAGCCCTGCTTAGAATTATGAAATAAGATAAAATATTCAATCATTTTTATCAATATTTTCTTACCTAAGCATGCAATTAAATTTATTTATTTTATATATTTTATATACTTCAATTTGAGAAATAATGACCACATGTTGTTACTTTGGTCTTCAATGATCTCTAATTTTTAGGGTCGCCGTGTCTTGCTTAAATATATCATAGTAACAGGTTCAGTGAATATCTTTATTTTTAATTTTATTTACTTATTTTTTTTTGAGACAGAGTTTTGCTCTTGTTGACCAGGCTGCAGTGCAATGACACAATCTTGGATCATTGCAACCTCCACCTCCCAGATTCAAATGATTCTCCTGCCTCAGCCTCCCAGGTACCTGGAACTACAGGCATGCACCATCATGCCCAGCTAATTTTTTATATTCAGTAGAGATGAGGTTTTACCATGTTAGTCAGGCTGGTCTCGAACTCCTGACCTCAGGTGATCCACCCACCTCAGCCTCTCAAAGTGCTGGGATTACAGACATGAGCCACTGCCCCCAGCCATCTTTTTTATTTATTTATTTTAATTGTTGTTCTGGAGATCCTGGGATGCATAGACAGTGAATATCTTTTGTGTTTTTTGAGACAGAATCTCACTCTGTCTCCCAGGCTGCAGTGCAGTGGTGCGATCTTGGTTAACTGCAACCTCTGCTTTCTAGGCTCAAGCGATTCTCCTGCCTCAGCCTCCCGGGTAGCTGAAATTACAGGTGCCAGCTACCATACCCAGCTAATTTTTGTATTTTTATTAGAGATGAGGTTTTGCCATGTTGGCCAGGCTGGTCTTGAACTCCTGACCTCAGGTGATCCACCCACCTTTGCCTCCCAAAGTGCTGAGATTACAGGCATGAGCCACTGAGCCCAGCTGAATATTTTTTTTAAATCAATAACCTTATTTCTTAGAGTAGTTTTAGGTTCACAGCAAAATTGAGAGGAAGGTACAGAGATTTCTCATATATCCCATGCCTCCCACACATGCATAGCCTCCCCCATTATTAGTATTTTCCACCAGAGAGTGGTCCATTTGTTACAACTGATGAACTTACATTGACACATTATAATCACTTGAAGTTCATAGTTTACATAAGGCCTCACTCTTGATGCTGTACATTCTGTGAATTTGGACAAATGTATAATGACATGACATGTATCTATTACTGTAATATTATCGACAGAACAGTTTCACTGCCCTAAAAATTCTCTGTGCTATGCCTGTTCATCTCTCCCTTTCTCCCTAGCAACTCGTGACAACCATTGATGTTTACTCTGTCTTCATAGTTTTACTTTTTTCAGAAGAGTCATATAGTTGGAATAAGAAGAGTGGATATCTTTTTGAGTAGTTAAAAAATTAAAGATCCATGGCAGTTGAATGTAGTCATTTAAGATGTTCTTTGTCCTTTTGTTTTTCTTTTGCTTCTTTATCTTTGTAAAGAATGATGTATTCTGATGAGATATGATTTACATACTTAGAAAACATGATTTGTATAGATATGTGGCACATAATAGAAAGGGTTGAGGAAAAGGACACCACACCGTACTACACAGCACAACCTGGAGCATCTTGCTCTGTGAGGTGGGTCCAGATAGACTCTTTAGCAATGGAAGGGGACAAGTGCAAAGGGTTGTGCTTTATAAAACTGGAATCACAAAGTCTTTCATACTTAACTTCTTTTGGAAATAAGACCAGGCAGTGAATGCTATTAGGTAAATACATAAGTTCCTCACTGATCCTCTTCCTTTGAGGGATGAGGTTGACAACAGCCTGTATTATGATGACACGACTCACCTACAACTAGATTCTGTCATGAGAGATGACAAGGGAGTTTTGCTTTATGCGAGGTGAAAAAATTTTTTTCTCCTACTAGGGAGATGGGCAAGCATTAGAACATTCTGGTAGTAAAAGGGCATTGATAGTTTTCTTTCTATATATTTTTTCACATCAGATAATATTGCCCGGCAGCCTGCCATACCTCCCCAGTGTTTATTCAGCTTCTCTCTGAATGTGGATAAGCTCTTAAAGGAGTGATCTTTCCAGTGGTTCTTTCTGTGGGAGGTAAAATGGCAGGTGAATTTGGGCCTTGTTATACGTAGGCCAGAGCAAATAGCCACAACTAAGGAAACCACCCAGCACCTTACCCAGAAAAGTATTAGCCAGAGTAACACACTGATCTCTCTTGAGATCTTCTCCACTGGTGGCTCGAAAGTCTTTTCAAGGATTCCTGTTTCTGGTCTGCTTCCTGTGTTTTGTTGGTTTCTGGCGATAGCATGTTTTATTCTAAACTAAACAGTTTGAACTGAAGAGCTAGAGAAGCTGTGTTGTGTTATAACAAAATAAGTGCAGTAACTACACCTTAACTGTGGGAGATACATTCCAAGACCCCCAGTGCATGCATGAAACCATGAATAGTACTGAATCACAAGCTGTTTTTCCCTATACATACATATCTATGACAAAGTTTAATTTATAAATTAAATTAAATCTGGTGTTATCTGTAGATAGGGTGTGAGAATTGAATTGTGTCATCAGCAGGAATGATTGCTTGTTTGTTGGGGGGAAAAACTCTCCACACATTTGGTCACAGAAGCCTTCTTTGTTGATGATTGTTGCTGTGGTGTGACAGCAGAGAAAAACGTGTCAAGTATGTCTTTCTGCGCATATAGTGGATAAGGGGTACTAGTGTATACTCTGTTGTAATGGCCCCTCATATTTCAGTCCAGAAATCATGCTCTTTGACACTGTTGACTCATCACACCTGTTCTGCTAACAATACCATCTTTACTCAATCTCATAGGCTTTGGCTAGGATGACTTGTATACTGCAGTTCACTTGTAGATACCAAATTTTAATAAATTTATTCCTCTTTTCATCTAATAAATACAGAGGGAAGAGTTCTTACTGCATTAATTACCTACCAATACATATAATGAATGTTAATTCTAATAAGGTCCCAGGCATGCTCCCAAAGGAATGCTTTGTAACAAAGCGTCAGTCTTATGCTTTAAAAAACCAAACCAAACCAAAACAACAACAACAACAAAAAACAGGATCTAAAGCATACACACAAGTGTGCACAATTTTTTTATGAAGGTAGAGTCTTACTATGTTTCCCAAGCTGGTCTCAAACTTCTGGGCTCCTCAAGTGATCCTCCTGCCTCATCCTCCCAAGTAGTCTGGATTAGAGGCATGCATCACTGTGCATTCTTATGATTTTAATATTCTGTATATTTATTATTGATTTAAAATGCATTTTACCTTTTTCTTTAATAGATGTTGGAATTTCTGATGAATCTGCAGTCAGGTAAGATTTCATAGATTTAAAAAATTATGTTAACTAAGAAAATATAGATGGAAGAAACTAATATCTGTTGAGTGTTGTATTCTGGGCTAGACATCCTAATATGTTCTATGCATTTATCATCTCGTAAAGCCATCATAACATCTGTGTTCCTATAACCTACTGTTAAATAAACAACTATGGATTAGAGCTGGTTAATTGCCTCATGATCCCATAGTTAACAAAGTAGCTGGCCTACAGTTTGACCATCAGCCTGCCTGCCTTCCAAATCCTTTCTCTTGCTCCTCAACATAGATTGATAGATATCTGTGCAGCCCTTGGATCAAAGTATAGGTCTGAATCAGATCAATCGGATTCATTAATTTGATTAACTTCTAAATTAATGAGAGTTTAAATACCTTGAACTCTCATTTAAGTTTATTGTTAGAATGTTGTTAGTCCTAATAAATTTGACGATTTCGGTGGTAGCCAGTATCTTATTTTTACCTTCAAAGGCTCTAGGGCAGATCTGACTTAGCTTTGGCCATAGGACTGTAAGTTTTACCAAAGCAAGTTTAGGCAAGTCTTAGAGACAAATTATTTGACTTCCCAGTTTGGTTTTCCATTTAGGCAAGTATTTCTGCTTATTTCCATAATACTTTTTTTAGTCTTGTTGCTTTTTCCATGACTTTCATATAATCTTGTCTTCATTTTTTAAAACTTTCTTCTCTGTTTTTCTTGGTGTTTCTTTTGTTCTATTATTTTTTCAAACTCTGCTGCCTATGCATTCCAAGTTTTTCTATAGACAGAATCAAGAGGACATAGAATTACAGAATTTTAAGGAATCTTGGAATGAATTAAAATACCTTCTAGTATTTTTATCTGCGTTGAACATTCTGGTCAAGTGATTCTCTAGATAGAGAATGTGAGGCTCAAAGAGATTAGGAAGCTTTTTTTTTTAGACATAGGAATTGGCAGAAATGAGATTTGAACTCATGGTAAAGCCCAGTACTCTTGCTTCTTTTTATGTCCTATTGGCGTGTGTTTTAATAATGCAAAGGGGAGTGAGTCTGTGGATAGAATGAGAATGGAATTAGCTGGTGAACCCAATGGAAGTAGATAAGAATGGAATGAGCAGGGGAAGTCCAAGTTTGAAGATAAACAACACTGGATTGGATAGGAGTATGGACTCTTCTACAAGAGATCAAAGTATTGGGGTTTATGACAAGTTTGATAAAGATAAATTATAAAAATGAAGGACACAAGATGTTGGGAATTATCTACAAAGGCACATTAAAATAGAAGGTTCAAGGGAGCTCTAAAAATTTTGCTGCTTTTTTTTTTTAAATCAAGGACTGACAAACTTGAAGATTTTTACTGAAAGATGCCAAAACATTTTGAGACACTGGGAAGAATGTCTACAGCAGATAGAAATGTGGTGTCATCTACTTCCATCCTGACTTACAAAGGGGTGGCTTAGAGCCCCTGGAGTACTAAGGGGCTGGAAATTGTTGAACTACATAGATGTGTGGCACAGGACAGGTGTCTCCTCACCTCTGCCTCTTTTCACAGTTCACTGATGTCCTTCCCATGTCCATGTGGGCTGGGTCAGGGACATGATTAGCTGGCAAATCAGTCATGGAGTTCAGTTGGGTAGTTGATAGTGTGTATAGCTGGTGGCAGGTGATGGAGACTCCAGTTAGCTTGTTTTTCAGGAGCAGGGATATAGAGAGCTCCTACTCCTGGTCATTTGAGGCCATTCTTTCAGGAATCTGTGCTTTCATACACTGAAGATTTGAAGATTGGAGACTTCTGTGGAACCCTGCAGAAGTAGAATCTGGAAGTGGGTGTCCATAGGAAGAAATATACTTAGATAGTACTTAGGGAAATAGAGGTACAACTATCATGACCCTGTTTCTTTTCTGGCAGTCTCTCTCCTTGGGTGTCTGAGTGCCTATGAAAATTTTTAAGGGCTTGCTAGTTTATGTGGACCTGAATAAGGTGGGACCTATAGAGTGAAAATAATGGGATTTTATAATTGTTAATATTTTAATCTTTCTGGGAAAAGTATTCTCAATAAGAACATACACCTTTGCTATTTGACTTCTGTACATTTAGCTTTCATACATTTCAAATATTGTGGGGGCTTTCCTGTACCAATTTAGGGTAAAGGAAAGCAATAGGACCTTCCTAAGTTGGATCCATGCTGAGGAATCAAGACTACCATTTTGAAGTGATGTAGATTAGTCTTTTATCCAGAGACAGATCACGGAAAAGAGACAGTGGATCTTTCTACCTTGTTTTAGGTCATCAGTTTTATTCCAGTTTAGGGAACAAAATTTATGTCATCCATTAATTGAATTTGAAGTTCAGCTTCAGGACAGATAATTTGTGAGGGCACATTATTGTCAGGCTCTGCCAATATATTGACTGTCACTATTTGTTATAAACCTCAAGGTTAGTTTTCATTGAATATTTTATAGATTTAGACAGGTGGAGGCAGAAATAGGTAACTAAAATCTATTTTTAGAACAGGGGACATATTTTAATTATATCAAGAATCATAATTTAATATATAGATCACTGACCTTTCCCCAGATTATGTTTTCCTTTTTTTGAGGGGGAAGCTGGATATAAACTGGCAGTTTAAAAAATTGTAAAGAAATCAACTTGCTCATTTTCATTGTGTATTTTTGCTCTCAAGCATTTTGCATGAACTGTGTGTGGATTCATTGCCTACATTGGATGATGAAGACTTGAGTGTTGCTACTAAGGTAAAGTGGTCTCTTGTAAAATTAATTTTCTCACTCTGAGTGTAGTTTTGCATAGTATTTACTTTTCAAATTTAGCCGTGGTTTACCTATCATTGTTTTATGGTGGTAATGGAAAGCTGGTCAGAGAAAAACATACACATGGCTAGTTGATTCAAAAAATGTGTTTAACTTTGGTAACTAATAAAGATTGGTAAGTACTGTGACAGGGTGGGAGCTGAAAAATAAATGAACTGGAAAATAAGTAGTCACAGGAAAATCACATTAGGAAATGCTTTCTCCAATAGAGGAAATATGAAATTTGGTTAAAGTTTATTTGGATAAATACTAATACTTTGACTTAAATCATATGAGTGTGACTTTCTTAATATTTATTCCTGTATAAATCTTCAGTGGATCAAATTGTTTGCAGTAATCATGGAATCCTCCTGGTAATTTTTAGTGGCAGAAATGTTCAGCACATAGCATATAGCTTTTGTTCTTGGAAACTTATCATTTTGGTGTCATATAGTTTTTAGGAGAGATTGTTTCTCTACTTATATTATTGGCTCTGTAGTGAGACTAAAAAAGTATTAAAATTGTAGAAAAATAGCTGAGTTTGGTGGTGTACACCTGTAGTCCCTGCTACTTGGGAGTTTGAGACAGTAAGATTGCTTGAACACAGGAGTTTGAAAACAGCCTGGGCAACATTACATCTGATTTAAAAATATAAATTGTGGAAATGTAGAAATTTAAATTTATGTTCTCAAGATTTGTATTGCAAAGGGATTTTCATGTGATTTATGAGTTGTCCATGAAGAGTTTATATAAAACACTTCATCTAATTGAATAACATGTATTTTCCTGCAAATAACCAGTTCTAGAAGCAGAGACTCTTAATACCAATATGGTAAGTCTTTATCATCATAATTTTGTCATTGTAGTTTATTTAAAATATTTACTTGGCCAGGCGTAGTGGCTCACACCTGTAATCCCAGCACTTTTGGAGGCCGAGGTGGGTAGATCACCTGAGGTCAGGAGTTCAAGATCAGCCTGGCCAACATGGTGAAACCCTGTCTCTAAAAAAAAAAAAAAAAAAAAAGCACAAAAATTATCCAGGCATGATAGTGCATGCCTGTAATCCCAGTTGCTCAGGAGGCCAAGGCAGGAGAATCGCTTGAACCCAGGAGGCAAAGATTGCAGTGAGCCAAGATCGCATCATTGCACTGTAGGCTGGGTGACAGAGCAAGACTACATCTTAAAAAATAAAATAAAATAAAATAACCACTCAAAGTCCTTATATCATATTCTGAAAGTTTGAATGTTAGAAGGTTTTCTATTTAGTTTTTTAAATGATCATTGGAAGCTCCTGCATACCATAAGCTACTGGAGGTCAGTAAACATATTTGTGTGTATCCTGGAGTACCTAGAATACAGTCTTCCATGTAAGAAGCATTTTACTTGTTGTTTTTTGAGATGGGGTTTCACTCTGTCACCCAGGCTGGAGGGCACTGGTGAGATCTTGGCTCACTCTGATCTCCATTTCCTAGGCTCAGGTGATCCTCACACCTCAGCCATCCAAGTAGTTGAAACAATAGAGCTATGTCACCATAGACCTGTGTCACCATGCTGGGCTGAGTTTTGTAGAGATAGGGTTTTTTGCCTTGTTGCCCAGGCTCGTCTTTAACTGTTGGGCTCAAGTGTTCTGCTCACCTCAGCCTCTCAAAGTGCTGGGGTTACAGACATGAGACATTCAGCCTTAATAGTTGTTTAATCTGAATAAATAAACAAATGAATTTTTATATAATGGAATGTTATAAGTAATATAATAAACCTAATGTATCTAATCATTAAATATTGTATTTAAAATATTGCTTACATTGTATTATTTTTTAATATTTAAGGGTGTATAAGTTTTGACATGTTATGTTGAGAAATTATGCCATAATTAAAAAGGAAATAAAATAGAAATAGGTCATCGGTAGCAAAGAGGGTTACAATATATTTTGTAGTATCATTCAACTGGAATCTTAACATTGAGATTTTAGATTAACATTTCTTAAGCTTTTTATTAGACCCAACTCATGTTCCATTAAATATACCGTTTCAAGCCATACATTACTCTTTATTATTATTATTATACTTTAAGTTCTAGGGTATATGTGCACAACGTGCAGGTTTGTTAAATATGTATACATGTGCCATGTTGGTGTGTTGCACCCATTAACTCGTCATTTATATTAGGTATATCTCCTAATGCTATTCCTCCCCTCTCCCCCCACCCCATGACAGGCCCTGGTGTGTGATGTTCCCCATCCTGTGTCCAAGTGTTCTCATTGTTCAGTTCCCACCTATAAGTGAGAACATGTGGTGTTTGGTTTTCTGTCCTTGCAACAGTTTGCTCAGAATGATGGTTTCCAGCTTCATCCGTGTCCCTACAAAGGACATGAACTCATCAGTTTTTATGCTGCATAGTATTCCATGGTGTGTAAGTGCCACATTTTCTTAATCCAGTCTATCGTTGATGGGCATATGGGTTGGTTCCAAGCCTTTGCTATTGTGAATAGTGCCACAATAAACATACATGTGCATGTGTCTTTATAGCAGCATGATTTATAATCCTTTGCATATATATCCAGTAATGGGATGGCTGGATCAAATGGTATTTCTAATTCTTGATCCTTGAGGAATCTCCACACTGTCTTCCACAATGTTTGAACTAGTTTACAGTCCCACCAACAGTGTAAAAGTGTTCCTATTTCTCCACATCCTCTCCAGCACCTGTTGTTTCCTGACTTTTTAATGATTGCCATTCTAACTGGTGTGAAATGATATCTCACAGTGGTTTCAATTTGCATTTCTCTGATGGCCAGTGATGATGAGCATTTTTTCATGTGTCTGCCATACATTACTCTTTAGAATTCTGGTGACCAATTCTTTTTCTGGGTGGAAAGTTGATGGAAAGTTCCAGTTTTCTCTCTCTGTTATAATAATGTTCTTTCAGGTAATGGTAGATGACCATATTTAGCTAATTGAATGTCTTATAGTAAGAAACACTATCACAGAAGTACTTACAAAAAACTAATTGCAGCATAAATATTAATTAGTATTATCAGAGTTATGAAAGACCGAAGGCTCTGTTATAGCTCTATTTCCCCATGTACTTTATTGTACTTCATGTTTTTCGTTTTCTTTCTTGGCTTAAGCTCATATTTCATTGACTAATTAGGCTTGTTTTTTGTTTGTATCTCTCTTTGTTCTCACATTTTAAATTGAAATTTTTGGGGAGGCAGGGTCTTGCTCTGTTGTCCATGCTGCAGTGTAGTGGCATGATCTTGGCTCACTGCTGTATCCACCTCTCAGGCTCAAGTGATCCTCCCACATCAGCTTCCCAAGCAGCTGGGACTACAGGCACACACCATCATGCCTGACTCCTTTTGGTATTTTTTGTGTAGAGATGTGTTCTCATTATGTTGCCCAGGCTGGTCTCCAACTCCTGAACTCAAGCAATCCACCCACCTTGGCCTTGCAAAGGGCTGAGATTACAGGTGTGAGCCACCATGCCTGGGCAACATTGAGATTGATTTAAAGAAATTGATTAGGGCTGGTTGTGGTGGTGCACACTGCTTATCTCAACATTTTGGGAGGCAGAAGTGGAAGATTTGCTTGAGCCCAGGAGCTTGAGACCAGCCTGGGAGGTATAATGAGGCCTTGTCTCTACAAAGATAACAATAAAAACATTAGCATGACATGATGGTATGCACCTGTAGTTCCAGCTATTCAGGAAGTTGAGGTGGGAAGATTGCTTGAGGTCAGGAGTTTGAGACCACAGTGAGCCATAATCAGGCCCCTACATTCTAGCCCTGGGTTGACAGAGTGAGACCCAGTTTCATAAAAAGAGATTGATAAGAAAGTCTTGATGCAACTCATTATAATTTTAAATGGAAACTAATTCTTGATATTACCTTAGCAATGTGTCCCCGAGAAAGTGTCAGAGCCTTTACGTGGACCTTCTCATGAAAAAGGAAACAGAATAGTCAATGGAAAAGGAAAAGGTGAGAACCGTATTTTATTTAAAAAGTCATTTGATGGAGACCAGGCGCGGTGGCTCACGCCTGTAATTCCAGCACTTTGGGAGCCCGAGGTGGGCGGGTAATGAGGTCAGGAGATCAAGACCATCCTGGCTAACATGGTGAAACCCCATCTCTACTAAAAACACAAAAAATTAGCCGGGCATGGTGGCGGGTGCCTGTAGTCCCAGCAACTCAGGAGGCTGAGGCAGGAGGATGGTGTGAACCTGGGAGGTGGAGCTTGCAGTGAGCGGAGATCGTGCCACTGCACTCCAGCCTGGGTGACAGAGTGAGACTCCATCTCAAAAAAAAAAAAAAGGCATTGATGGAATGTTTCTTTTAAAATATGAGCACTAATAGAGTTTAATAGCTAAAGAAAATGTCCTATTAACTGTATCATAAGTAAAAGAGAAATGAAATGGTGATAAGTGGTGTCTCTAACCAAGGGTCAGCAGTTGATTCTATTGGAAGTACCACTAAAGGAGCTGAGTTATGAGTTCCATTTTAACGTACTCTAAGACCTGAGGCAAGTCAGGAGAGAGGGAAGAGGAAATGAATAAAAGAGAAAGAAAGAATGAGGAGGGCAGAGTGTACATGGAATAAATAAAAAAAAGTGGATGTATGTAATGGAGGGTAGTAAAGTCAAATTGAGCTGTAGAAGAAGGAAGAACAGGGTGTTAGAAATAGGAAGGAAGATAAAGTGAGCTTCCAGTACCAAAATGTGTCATATAATTACAGTAACATTTTCCTTCTCTTGCTGTCATTCTCGCTACTGGGGAGGCATTAAGGATTGAGGTACTTTACCATGCAGACCTGTGTTTTATCTACCATAGATGAACATCACCGTAAATGGTCAGCCATGTATGGCTATAATTTGTTTTTATAGAAAATGTTGTAACTTCACAGGATAGTATCATATTAACATAATTGAAAAGAATAGTGTTGGGTGATTTATTGGGAAGAAATTAATTAGAGAAGCTTTGCCTGATTAAAAGTTCATTAGAAACATTATGGCTTATAACGTAGTATTAAATTCAGGGACATAATAGGAAAGAAGTTGAGGCTAGGCCAAAAAGGCCAATTAGGGTAAACCAATGTGGAAGCACACTAGTGTAGAACAGGGCATTCAAATTGTCATGAATTCGTTGAGGAGCTTCTGGAAAGTGCACATTCTGACTCAGCAGGTATTGGAGTCTGCATTTCTCATGAGCACTCAGGTGATGTTTGTGCTGGTCCTTGGACACAGCTCTGAATAGCAAGGGAATAGCCTTCCTTTAGAGAAATCTGGAAAAAGAACCACTGGAGAGAAATTTAAAAAATAACAGAATCCAGGGAAAGCTTTAATTTCCTTTTATTTCTGAGCATGATTCTAGCCACAGGGGAAGGAAAATGAGATGAAAAAAGAGAGATGACAGGTGTATACTACTGCTGAATACAGATGAAAAAAGTGGTCACAATCATCCATAAAAAGCAGTTAGGAAGGGAAGCATCAGGATGACAGTTCTGATAATCATTTTTTCAAAGGAAGAGGGATGGTGAAAGGGCACAAAAGGAGGAAAGAAAGACATTTTCTGGGGTCTTGGGAGTTAAAGCCAAGTAAACTTGAGACAACTCACTTCCAGTTGCTTCAGCATATGCCCAGTCTCACAAAAGAGGTTATTGCTGTGGAGAGTACTGGAGACAGGAGGGAGTGCTAGAGTTGGGGTAAACCACAGCAGCTCATTTCACTTGATAACTGTCAGGCCTCAGGGAGAGAAGTTTCACTGACATGAGTGAATAAGATATGATTAAGTTGCATATAGATGCTTTGGCGAAATTTTTTTGAGACAGCCAGTTCTTTGATATGATAGCTGTTTTATAAAAGTCCTTTACAGTGTAAGATAATATACCAAACTTAGTTAATTTTAGAAGTAATCATAAAATTCATTCCATGAAAACCAAAATTCTCATTTTCAATAAATACTGCACTGATTTTGAAATATAAATATGTATTAATATCCAGCAAGTCTGTGGTCATTCAATGTTTTCTTTTTTGATAAATATTTTGATATCTGAAGCTTATTCGACATGGTTTATTTGATGTGTTTTATGGACCACCTTGCATGAGTGGATCAAGGAGCTGTAATTCAAGGCCAAATGAGGGGATAGGAGAAATGTAGGTGCTGCAGTAGCCCATGTGATCATGGGAAAAATGAGTAGTTTGATTAGCTGTTATTTCATAAGTGTGTATCCTAGCTGATCAATGTAGAACCCTTTCTTTGATGAGAGGTGAATCACACATTCACCTGAACTGTCATCCCAACTGCGTATTTCCTCAGTGACAAGACAAGGGGAATTTATTTGTGCTGTGCTGGCAGCAATGCCTCTGGTGTGTGGAGTTAAAATTCTCTGTACATTCACCATCAGCTTTGACATTGATTCTCTCAGGTTTAATTTGCCCCTCTGTTTAATGGTCCCTTTTCTCCTCATCAGTCCACGTGTTCACGGTTATATCAATGCTTTTCTATTTTAAGTATAGGCATTTGAAACATAATCTCACTACTGAAATGTAAACTGTGCATTTTGGGAATCCTATATTCCTATTTTCCTCATTGTGTTTCTGTCATGTTGCTGTCCTAGGCAATGAAAAGAAGAGCCAAGAAGAACCCTCAAAACCTTAAGTAATTATTTTTATAGCCAGGCCTGAGAATTCAGCTCGACAGTAACACTGCATGAATGTTTGGTTGGCCCTGTCATACTTACATATAATTGATGACATATCCCCTTTGCTCTGTAGGGCCTCCTGCAAAACATCCTTCCTTGAAGGTAATTAATTATGTATATTTTTGAATCACAAACTCCATGTTGTATAAAATATACATGATTTATGAATCGTTTTCTTTTAAAACCCATTCAGCCTAGCACTGAAGTGGAAGATCCTGCTGTGAAAGGAGCAGTACAAAGAAAGAATGTACAGACATTGAGAGCAGGTACATTTAATGGAATACTGGAAATAAAGTACATTCAATGATTGGATGTACTCATATTATTCTTATTCCTAATTCTATTTGTTCAATATTGAACAGAAGGCATTGGCATAAATGTTATTGCTGGTATCCATATTTGAATAAAAACAAATTTAGAAGCATAAAAAAGATTTTAAAAATGTAAGCTTTAAGTCAGATGTTTCTGTTTTAATGTTTTGAATAGCATGAAGTTTTCAGTATAAAATTTTTATACTTGTCAGGGATTCAAAGCAGTGAATTTTGAGACTCTTAAGATATTTCCAGTGAGTTAAGTGCTAGTTGGAGTTCTGATCTTTACCTAGAGGAAAGCTTTACTTATTAAAGTGTCAGTTTCTGTTTTAACTTCAGAGGCTTGCTGCTAGTGTTATTACACTGATGATCTGAAGCCTATCAGATGTTCTAATGAGCAAGACTGTGTGTGTAGGTGTATATATAGATGTGTGTATGCGTGCGCTTGTGGCATCTTTGACTATTACAAATGACGAAAGTAATGATTCATTTATGACTGGTAGACACAGTCTTTTAAAATGGTGATTTTGAGCCTTTTTGGTGTTAAAGTTTTTAAAACATGATTGCATAGAGGCTACCAACATCATAAGGTGGTTGTTTTTCATTTCAATGCCCTTTTGAAATCTTTAAATACATTGTGATGCTCAGAAATAATATGCAGAATTTTTTGTGTCCTAAAATGTTATGTGAGTGGTTATACACTTTATATACCTTTCTGCCACTTTCTTTGGTGTGTTTTGTATTATATTTTCCACTCGTACCCACATTGGTTTGATTATCTCTGGTTTAATTCATTTTACACTGTTCATTGTATTCCCTCATACCACTTTACCACATTTAGTTAGACTCTCCTGTTGCTGATAAATGAAGAAATAAAAAGAAAAATAATGTCAGATTAAGAAGGCTTTTCTTTAATCGGTTTGTACCTATTAGCATTTACTATATGAGAGTTTAAACCTGAAAAGTTCAGAATACAAGCATGCACCACCATATTTTATTAATGCCCTTAGAACTATGACTCATGAGCCTTTAGCCTATGAAGTTAGGACAATTCATTTCTCTGAAGAAGAATGCTGGGCTGTTCTCAGAAAAGAAAACTGAAAATAGCAAATGATATTGTCTTATTTTACCTCTTGGACATCCTTGAATGAAACTGCTACTAAAGGGATACTCGGATCAAATTTCAGATCTAATGTTTTGAACAGTATAGTTTGTGAATGTCCAGTGATCATGAGCCCTTGATGGGGAAATGACCTTTTGAGTTTCACTTTTGCATTTTTTGCTCTTTTTGTTGACTTGTCTTGAAAGCTTAAATTCAACTATTTTATTTTTACAGAAACCAGGAATATAACCTTTAAAATATATGTCTGTCCTGTCTCACGGTGTTGTGTACTCGTCAGATCTTGTATGAACATAGACTTATATGGGAACAATTAGGTTTTTTGTTTGTTTGTTTGTGTTTTTGAGACAAAGTCTTGCTCTGTCACCAAGGCTGGAGTGCAGTGGCTCAGTCTTGGCTCATTACCACCTCTGCCTCTTGGGTTCAAGCAATTCTCCTGCCTCAGCCCCTCGAGTAGCTGATACTACATGCACGTGCTAACATACCCTGCTAATTTTTCTATTTTTAGTAGAGATGGGGTTTCACCAGGTTGGCCAGGCTGCTCTTGAACTCCTGACCTCAGGTGATCTGCCCACCTCGGCTTGCCAATGTGCTGGGATTACAGGTGGGAACCACCGTGCCAGCTACAAATAAGATTTTTAAGGCTATTATATTTTATACAATTCTTTGGTCTATGTGAATTCTGAAGGTATTCATGCATTGAGGGAAGATTATCTCAGTTTAATGAAAGCAGTTTTAATTTAATGTATATTCATTAAAAATTTTTTTGAAGTTTTTGTCTCTAGTACACGAAAACACACAATAATGTCATGGGTATTTGACCTTAATGTGTTTATGCACAAACTTAGTTATTCAAATATTTTCTTATCCCTGAAGAATCTTAATTACTAATAAACAAATTTCTCATGGAAAACAACATATATAACAGAGATGGTTGAGTGATTGAAAGTAAACTGTAGTAAATACCAGAAGCTTAGAACAAGTTAAGTAAACTTGTCTGAGTTAATAGCAATTACAGGACTTTTAAAATACATTGGACCATGGGGGAGTAGTGCATTTGTGGGGTAGAGGACAACATGGTACTGCTTCAGTGAAGAAAGAACTTTTACACCTTGTTACAATTTGTATTATTATTTACATTCTAATAAATAAAAACTTTATTTTCAGATATTTTACATCATGTTTCTACTAGTTGAGCCATCAATAGTAAGACTTTTCAAAGATTTGGGAAGTTGCGAGTTGATGATAAATATCTGTATCACCATCAGTGATCAAAAATCAGACAGCAACTACCACAGATTTTGGACACGCAAACTTCATAGTTAAAGAAAGGATTAATCTTGGAGCTGTGTTTCTATCAAGGAATTACACTCTTCATTACCTGTGTGAATCGCAGTTATTAGAGTAGAAAGAGAGCAAAGAAGGGAAAGAAGCATAGAACATTTTATTCTAGATTACCTCGTTTGGCTTCATGCTACCATAGTTCTGACTTTTAAAAAGTCATTTTGTTGTCAAATGTACTTTATGTTTACTCCCCTTATGCAGCCTACAACCAAACAGAATGGTTCTTAGCAAGGCATTTGTATTCTTCCCTTAAGGAAAGCAACATATAAATAACAAAGAGAATGAGAAGAAAGAGTGAGTTCATTGAGGTTGGTATTTAACATAAATTTGAGTGCAGGTACCATGATTATATTTAGAATTTTGTGGCTGGATGGGAAAACCAGCTAGATGTCTATAGATTTCCTACTCAAACACAATGTGCCTTTGTTTTACTTTTACGTCTCTGATTTAGCAATTATTAGGTACAACTGTATGCAGTGTCACTAAAAATACCTCCCAAAACCAAATATTAAATAATGTCTATGGCTTTCTGTTTTATAGTGTTGATTTTCCCAATATTAATGGGAACCACTGAGCATTTGCCTTGTGGTGTCTCCTCAGCTGTATTCACATATTCCATCACCTTTTCTTAATGGATAATCATGCACTATGAGTAAGGGTTTTCAGAAAAGCTGTGTCATTTAAAGATAACACAGGAGCATCAAATTTAATTCTGCTAGGACGCCTGGTCTACTGATTAACTGCAGCTAATATGAGGTCTACTTCACATCCAAGTTAAATTCAGTGCCCTTAATCAGTCATATGATGAGGTCAACAGTAGTAAATTATGCAATATTTTTTCACCCACCCCTATAGTTTTAATTTCTTTTTCCCCTTTTGTCTGTGTTTAACATTTTCCTTTGCAAAACATGATAATAATCTTCTAGAGTAGTGAGGACAAGCTATAAATCCAAAGTTTCTTACCTATGCAAATGACTTGTTTGCTCTATTTTCTCATGAGCTTGGTGGATCCAGGAAACAGAACTTTTAAAACAAAATCCCCATATGTTGCTGGGTGCGGTGGCTAGTGCCTGTAATCCCAGCACTTTGGGAGGCTGAGGTGGGCAGATAACCTGAGGTTGGGAGTTTGAGACCAGCCTGACCAACATGGAGAAACCCATCTCTACTAAAAACACAAAATTAGCTGTTCATGGTGTCACATGCCTGTAATTCCAGCTACTTGGGAGGCTGAGGCAGGAGAATCTCTTGAACCCAGGAGGCAGAGGTTGCCATGAGCTGAGATCACACCACTGCACTTCAGACTGGGCAGGAAGAGTGAAATTCCATCTCAAAAAACAAAAACAACCACAACCACAACAACCACCACAAAACCCAAATGCATTTCCTTGGCACAGTAAAACTGAAACAGAAAAAGGGTAAAGTAAATACAAGTAACTGAAAGAGTTTATGTATATTATTTTACTTTTCATTTGATAAAATTTGTAAAGTAATGAGCAGAGTGTATTTCTCCAGGGACCCAGATATATACATTTATTTATTCAATAGAAATTCATTCTTATAATGGCCACTGATACCTATATCCTAAATATTTCTGAAAACATCTCCTCAGGCCTGCATCATCTTTGCAACATTGCCTTATATTTTATCTTTGTTCATTGATTTATATGCCTCAGAATTTTATGCTCCTCGCAGTATTTAGAGTGAATTAACCCTAATGCAAATAGATCCGTGAACCACTCCTGAATACCTAATGTCCAAGCATCTTAAAGGTTTATATAAGGATTTCAGAAACTGACTTCTGGGTTGGGCACGGTGGCTCATGTCTGTGATCCCAGCACTTTGGGAGGCTGAGGCAAGTGGATCATTTGAGGTCAGAAGTTCAAGACCAGCCTGGCCAACAAGGTGAAACCCCATCTCTAATAAAATACAAAAATTAGCAGGTGGTAGTGGCACGCGCCTGTAATCTCAGCTACTCAGGAGGCTGAGGCAGGAGAATTACTTGAACCTGGGAGGCCGGGTTGCAGTGAGCTGAGATCATGCCACTGCCCTCCAGTTTGGGAGACAGAGTATAACCTTGTCCCAAAAAAGAAAAGAAAAGGAAACTGATTTCTGACCAAATCTCCATCTGTATCCCTTTCCCCATCTGCCTTTTTCTCTGGAATTACTGAGCTGCTGGTAATGGCCCCCTCACCATTCCTCTTCTGTAGAGAAATGCATACTCTCTTGGAGGCTTCTCTTCCTCTCTTGTTGCTGCCTGGCATGTGCTCACCCTTTCCTGCCCTCTGCCTCGCTTAATCTGGCTAACCTCACTCTCTAAGTCTCACCTCATGGATGATCTTTAGGAAAGCCATCCCTGACAGCTTCTATTTTCCTTCCTTATTCCCCAGTGCCTAACACTTAGCAGGAACTCAATAAGTAATTATTTAGCAAAATTAAGACTGTTTATACAAAGATGATTCAAAAGATTGTCCTCTACAGTCTAGCAGCAAAGGGGGTCAACATGTAAAGACATGATGTGCAGGTCAGGTGGTAAAGTGACACTAGAAAAATTGACAAGGTACTAAGGGACCCCAACGAAGCAGACACCTGTGTGTGTGGAGAAAGATAGCTAGAATCAAGGAAGATTTCACATAGCATTCTGAGCCTTTTTTTTCCCTCTTTTTGGAGACAAGTTCTTACTCTATCACCCAGGATTGGAGTGCAATGGCATGATTGAGACTCACTGAAACCTCAGACTCCTGGGCTCGAGGGATCTTCTCATCTAAGCTTCTTGAGTAGCGGGGACAACAGGAACATATCACCATACCTGTCTAATTTTTTGTAGAGTCAAGGTTACCTATGGTTCCCAGGCTGGTCTTAAACTCTTGGCCTTGAGCAATTCTCCCATTTTGGCCTTCCAAAGTGCTGGGATTACAGATGTGAGCTATTATGCCCAGCCTACTTTCTGAGTCTTAAAAGATGAAAATAAATTTTTCAGAATAGCAGGGGAAAACATTTGTGATGTAAAAAATGGGGTGCACACTAATTGAGGTATAAAGAACAATAATTTTGCAAATTATTAGTAACTGCCAACTCAATTAGTGTCTTGTGAAAAAGATAGTGTTACAAAGTATAGTAAAGCATTACATTGTATATTTTGACTGTATTTCAAATTTCTGTTTTGTTTCCAACAGTTTTGTTGACTTATGTTGGGTGGAACAATTTGTGAGTGACCCTGAGATTTTGCATGGCTTGAATCTGGTGATATCTGGTGTCTCCCCAAGTGGTTTGTTGAAGTTTTGGATAATTAGAAGTATTTCTTACAGAAGTAAATATTTCAGTAAACATTGTTTCATTCAAACTCTCAAAATATAAAATACAAAGAAATGTTATTCTCTATTTATTTTTATAAAGATTATAGTCTTTATCTAACTCTTCTTAGTTCATTTGAACTAAATCAATGAATTTATCAACAGAACAAACCTTACCAGTGGCTTTAGAGGAAGAGCAAGAAAGGTGTGAAAGAAGTGAAAAGAAGCAATCACAGGTATATGAAAATTTAAGTTCTTGTTTAATATTAGGTTTTTTTTGCTTTACTAACAAAGCATAGTCCTAATGACATGACCTTTCAGAGTATACCTTTAGAATCCAATAGATCATAATTTTATATTTAATTTTTAAAACATCTTAACCAGTTATGAAACTTAAGATATTCTTACTATCTCTAGTAACTATTAGTTACTCTAGTAATTCTTAGTATCTCTAGTAACTCATAGCTGTCTTTACCCTTGGAATTGAGGCAAGAAATTTTCAGAATTATCTTGCTGTTTTATTTATATAACCTTACTCATAATACACAAGGTAACATGAAGTATTGGGTCATATTACTGAGGAATAGAAATTATGAACAGTTTAACAACAATGGTCACTGAGTTGAACTAGTGTTAAAGGAGTCATCATTGCCAGTGCCTCAGATGTTGCAGTTTTATATTGCTGGTCACCAGTGCCGAGGTTAAAGATTTATTCTGTTTTGTGGTCACCAGTTGACCTCTGTGTCTGTGTTCAGGGAGTGAATGGGGTCATAAAAGTCAACCCGGTTGCCTATTAAGAGAATCCTACCTTGCAGAATGGGACCTTTGGTGTCAGGGTGTGAACAATAACTTTATTTCAACATAAATACATAGTAAACATTACTAAAATTTAAAAAATCCAAACCCTATCACTACTGGAACTTAAAATATATTAGAAGTGAATATAAGCAGAAATTCTATCTAGATACATAACACTATCATAGTATATCATTTGAATTAGAATTTAAAATTTTGCTTCTCTTTCTTATTGGTGTTCAGTTTAGCTCTTAATAATTTAGTGTTTGCCTAGTGCTCTAGTTAATCTTCAGAAATAAACATGCACTGTAGGGGCTCACTCTTTCTGGTATGCTGAGGTAAAGTCTTTGTAAGACAGGAAGCTTTTATAATACTACCTATCATCTTTGAATTCATTTCTGGTAGATTTTACACAAATGCATTAAGTTTAGTCCAAACAGACACTGAGAGTTCAGCTTGCTGCTTCATGTTTCTGTTCTATGTTAAGCCAAGGCAAATTATTTTTGACTTTTTAGTTACAATCCCATAATTTAAGAGTAGCAACACATAGATTAAGTTTCACAGTTAAATTTTAACTATTTTATAATATTTCTTTGTTTATACTTGATTAAAGCTAAGTTTAAAACATGCACTCTGACAGAAAAGACATCTGAGAAACAAAACAAGCAAATTTGTTTTCCATTTTGCACCTGCCCCCCCCCCCAAAAAAAAGTCTCAAGAACCAGAACTGGGTAAGAACAGTGATAAAGGGAATCAATCTATATATTCATGACTTTCTTTAATATTCATTACAAACAAGTTCAAGCTGAATATTGGTAAAAGTTCTGAAAACTCCAAAATTACTGCTTGCCCTGAGGAAGAGCTCCTACATGGTAACTCTAAAGAGGGATGAACAAAAAAGGAGTGCCCTCTAGTCTGATGAATCGTGTCCCTGATTGTGAGGAGAAAAATGTATCTGGAGTGTCTAGCTCTGTGGCAGTCCAGGCAGCGCCTGAACAGAGGAAGCCCATGTCAAATGTCTTTTTATTCCATTCACACTCCAGGTCCCTGAAATACACTTACCAGTCATCTTCTAAGGTTCATTTAAATTAAAATAAATCAGACTATAAAAATGATAACAAACCAGACACACAGCTTGTTTCTAACACAGATGATGGAAATTTTTGTTATGATATAGAAACTGAAAAAGTAAGGAACCCAGTAATTATGATTGAAATGAAAGATGATTAAGAGTTTGACATGCAAATGGAAAAATATATAAACCCAAATACCACTAATTGGAAATTAGACATTAGGCATTGGTCTCAGTCTAGAGATCCAGAAAGTCTTTTTGATTTGTGGTTTACCCACCCGAAAGAAATGAAGCACATGATTCAGATAGAAAGTCACAGTATTTCTGCTGCTACAGATACTTATAAAAACAGAAAACCAACACAGTGCTTATTCCAGAAGCTGCTGTATGACAATCCCAGTGTTAATAACTACAAAACCATGAATCTTGAATTATAAAATGCGGGTTATTCTTTGCCACATAGTGAGAGAACATCAAAAATATAGCTAGAAGACTTACAGCAAGATATTCCAAGGTCGCTAACATAGCACATGTATACATATGTAACAAACCTGCACATTGTGCACATGTACCAGAACTTAAAGTATAATAATAGTAAAAAGAATGAGGTAGGCATGTTACAAGTAGAGTTCCTGGCTTTGGAGAAAGAGAAAGTCCAACTTCAGAAAGACAGAGGTTCACTTGCTGCTTCTTTTTTCTCTTTATCAATTATTTGATTTAGTCAAATTTTCTATTCAAGAAAATCTCATGTGTACAGTTACAGCGGGGTTTTCTAAATGTGTAATTATGTGTCAAAGTAGATTAGTCCTGCTATCTAAACAATGGCTCTGGAGAATGTTCTCATAATGTTTCTTCATTAATCAACCTAAGTCTCACTCTCAGTCTTCCAAGTGGCATATGAGCTGGGAAACTAATTCAGCCATATACCATGTGACCTTCTGAACGAGATCAACATAAAGAAATTGCTAAAGAAATAAGCTTTAGATTCTAGATTCTTTTTTCTGTATTCATTTAGGGATGAATTACATTTATTTAATGATAGAATGGGAATACAATGGGAGGGAAGAAATGACTGAGATGAGCCACAAAAACACGTCTAGCCTTGAGAGTTGCAATGAATATTCCCAGCCAAATGAGTCTGTTTAATGTGTTTTCATGCACGCCAGTTTATCTGCTTAGCTCAAACTGTTTGAATTTATAGTTTCATCATGGTTATTTCCAATATTTTGAAAACAAATATATACTTCCACATATTTTTAAAAATCAGCACTCCAATATTTCTGTTGAATCAGACCTTACATTATGTTGTTTAATGAAGTATGGAAAGTTTTGACATGTCTGATTTTTATCATGTAAGAAAGAAGCATAATTTCTTAGCTAAAAATTTAGCCTTTGACTCTTTAGTAGAAAGTTGAGTTCTGTACATTGTGTTCTAAAGATAGACAAAAATCTAGAGATTTTCTTCTTTCAAAGTAAAAGCAGATGAGGCCTTTTTCCACCCTCTGAGGTGTTAAATTGCTTTGCTCAAGTTAGACTTTTAATATATCTGACTAATTTGATAAATTTATCTGGTAATTTATGTAATTCAGCAATATGGAATTGTATCATGTTATTTGGTGCCGTGAAATGCTAGGGAATGCCACCTCAAGAGCTCTGGATGAAACATTTCATATGTCTTGGTTGGTTTGACTCCCATTTTCAGTAGATAATGGGGCTAAAGTAGATAACTGTACCGTATGTTTTCCACCTATAAACGTTTGTGGTAATTGAATGTGAAATCTGGGAAGCATCTCGTTTTCCAGAATTCTGCACTAGAAACTCAGCAGTTTCACTCTGCTTCTTGTGTTGTGGCAAACATTGGTTCCCATAGTTCAGGGAGAACTTTCACTTTTTTGATATCCCAGGATCCAAAAAAAAAAAAAAAAAAGAGAGAGATAAAAGGCAGTGGGGAAAAGAATAGCTCAGTGCAGAAAAGGGAAAACTTCTTTACTCTTCCTGAAGGCCTACAAGGTCACATCCTCTTAATCTGGCTATTTCATGTAAAATCCAGGTGGCAATGACAGAAGATATATGTTATGCCTGTGTCTTTTTATTTCTCTGTTTCTGCCAGTCAGATAGCATAAACATTTATATCAGATAGCAAAGAGTGGATGCGAATAAAAGCACAAAATGGAGAAGAGTCCTTTTTGAAATTTTGGAAAATTATTCCATTCACTCAAACAGAAATGAGCAGACTTGACAAAAATTTCAATGATAAAATGATAAGTATCTTATAATTATTATGTATAATGATAAAATTAAAGTAAGCACAAAATACTTTTATCATTAAAATGGTGATAGTTAACCTGAATCAAGTGAAAAAATCAGGGAAAAAGCTTTTTTATTGAATAAAATAATAATTATTATTCATATTACTTTTATTAAAGGTCAAAGAAGGAAATAATACAAACAAAAGTAAAAAAATACATCTATCAGAAAATGTATGTCATAGTACATCTTCTGCTGCTGCTGACAGATTAACCAAACAAAGAAAGGTTGGGAAAACGTATCCTCAGCAATTTCCCAAGAAACTGAAGGAAGAGCAAGATAGGTAAGTAAGCCTACAGCAGTGTGTTTTTGTTTTTGTTTTTCTTTTTGTTTTTGTCTGAGATGGAGTTTCTCTCTTGTTGCCCAAGCTGGAGTGCAATGGTGTGTTCTCACCTCACTGCAACCTATGCATACTGGGTTCAAGTGATTCTCCTGACTCAGCCTCCCTAGTACTGAGATTACAGACATGTGCCACCATGCCCAGCTAATTTTTTGTATTTTTAGTAGAAATGAGGTTTCACCATGTTATCCAGGCTTGTCTCGAACTCCTGACCTCCGGTGTTCTGCCCACCTCGGCCTCCCAAAGTGCTGGGTGTACAGGAGTGAGCCACCGTGCCTGGCCACCTATAGCAGTATTTCTCAGCAGATAATTGTCATTGTGCTATAAACTAATTCAAAATTGGACTAATGTTCCTTATGATTAACAAGTTTTATAGTTTTACCAGGGATATTTAGCCCTGCCTGGTAATCAGAAAAATGCAAATTAACATAAAATAAGATATATTTTGTAAAGTCATGCTGATATTGAAAAAGTAATTACTACCATTGAAAATGTGAGGAAAAAGGCATTCTCATACACTGCTGGTATATGAAATTGGTAAATTATTTCTGAAGGGTAACTTAGTGCTGTGTATCAAAATTTCAAATAACCTGACATCCTTTTAACTCAACAACTCCACTTCTGGGACTAGATTTCACAGGAAAACATAACTTGTGTAAACATACACACACTTATTAAGGGCATTAATTATATATTACACATAATGAACAATAGCTTAATAAATATATAAAATATATGTAATAAGAAGTTGAATTGGAAGTATTAAGAAAGAATTATAAAAAGTGTGGGGTAACAGATGTTAGACTCTTTAGCCTAGTTTTAGATGACAATCATCTGCAGATATAGTTTGTGAAAGAGACATCTTACTCTGTAAATCATTTGGAGAGACACCTACAATATTTCATAGAGATGAAAATTTATTTCTAGTGAACTTATACGCTTGTCAACAAATAGTAACTTTAAAAATTTAGTTGATTGTAAATGATCTTTTCTAATCGGGGAGTAATTATGACTGTGTGAATTGAAAAGGTAATTTTGAACTTCTAACTATACTGAATCATTTCCAGTATCCTTTTTTATAATACATACTAGAGTGACTAGTAACAAAAACTTTAGCAGAATATTCTTTCCTTACTACTTTTCAAGTATATACATTCGTTTGAATATGTTGAAGTGAGAAATTAAATATCTGAGAACTACAAAGGAAAAATAATCCAGAACATAGAAATTTTATTAGGATGATAAAGAGCATCTGCAGAGGTAGATCACAGGATGATCTCTTTGTTTTTTAACAAAATGAATTTTAAGATAAATGTCTTTATCTGCAGATGCATCTTAAGACAAGAAAGTGAAGAAAAAACAAATGTTAATATGCTGTACAAAAAAATAGAGAAGAATTAGAAAGGAAAGAGAAACAATATAAGAAAGAAGTTGAAGCAAAACCACTTGAACCAACTGTTCAATCACTAGAGATGAAACTGAAGACTACAAGAAATACTCCAAATCAGATAAATCAATCTTTGGTAAAAATTCTATATTTTAAACTTTATTTTATCAATGTTACTTATAATATCCCCTTAATTTAATATATAATATTTTGATCTAAAACAAACCAGAAATGTTATCTCATTTTCAAAAAATGAATGATGACACTTACAGGTACAATTATTAATATTTATTATAAACCTTGGCATCCACATAGGATATTATTTTATTACAAAGAGCTTTTGAAAACAATAATATGCCATAATATATACTTAGTGATAACCTATTGATAAAGATTTTTTCCCAGTAAAATTTTCCTTGTACTTCCCGCTATTTCATATTGATTACTGTACCTAATACTATAAAGAGGAAACAAATTATTGCAATCACAAATAATCTCATGATATTCTAAGAAGAGCTCTATAAATTTTATCTTATTTACCATTGGTGTTTTGAAATAAAAGTTTTCTTTCGTATTGATACATTTACACCACAGAAGTAACTGTGATCTGTCAGAGAACTAGAAGTAGAGTCAGAAGTCCTGGGGAAAATCCTGTAGCTTGCTTATATTTTTAACATTTCTTTTTCAAAATTGTGGTAACTAGATGAGTTCATCAATGAATGTATATAGGAGTGACTAGTATAATGTCTAGATTTATTATTTAGTAAATGTAATTCTTGCAACTGACTATAAAAGTGTTAAAAGAGTCAAATTGAAATAGAATGTTATCAGCGAAACAGAACTGTAGTAACTCTGGGAAATTTTATCTGTCCAAATACGTGTGAAGTAAGGTTCTTACTATAGGGTGGTGTATGGGTTAGATATCAAAGTGTAAATGCAATTTTTTGATATACTTTAATTTAGTCAAATTTGTTAATGCTTTAATTTATGCTTTTGAGTTTGTTGTAATTCAGGGAAAGGCTTTTCCAATTCTGAAATTCTTAAAAATTCTCTGGTGTGCGTGTGTGTGTGTGTGTGTTTACTTTTATAAATTCATTGACTTTAAATAAATTTCTGAACTTTTTGGAACTTATGCTCTATAAGGTTCAAAGTTTTGCTTCAACTTTTTCTCCAGTTGGATATCCACTTACAGTAACCTTTTTAGTATATGGAAGTGCAGGTTATTCTTTAACTTCATAGGTAATCATGATATGTTATTTTATTGAGTACTAGCTAAAACTTTCTTTTGTTTTATTTAGGATTTTCATAATCACGAAGAAATGAAAGATCTGATGGATGAAAATTGCATTTTGAAGACAGATATTGCTATACTCAGACAGGAAATATGCACAATGAAAAATGACAACCTGGAAAAAGAAAATAAATATCTTAAGGACGTTAAAATTGTGAAAAAAATAAATGCTGCCCTTGAAAAGTATATAAAACTCAATGAGGAATTGATAACAAAAACAGAATTCCGGTATCAACGAGAGCTTAATGATCTCAAAGCTGAGAATACAAGGCTCAATTCCGAACTGTTGAAGGAAGAAGAAAGCAACAAAAGACTGGAAGCTGAAATTGAATCATCAGTCTAGACTGACTGCTGCTATAAGTAAACACAGTGAAAATGTGAAAACAGAAAGAAACCTAAAACTTGCATTAGAGTGAACACAAGATGTTTCCGTACAAGTAAAAATGAGTTCTGATATTTCCGAAGTAGAAGATAAGAATGAGTTTCTTACTGAACAACTTTCTAAAACGCAAATTAAATTCAATACCTTAAAAGATAAGTTCCGTAAGAAAAGAGATACTCTCAGAAAAAAGTCATTGGCTTTAGAAACTCTCCAAACGACCTAAGCCAAACACAGCAGCAAATAAAGGAAATGAAAGAGATGTATGAAAATGCAGAAGCTAAAGTGAATAATTCCACTGGAAAGTGGAGCTGTGTAGAAGAGAGGATATGTCAACTCCAACATGAAAATCCGTGCATTGAACAGCAACTAGATGATGTTCATCAGAAAGAGGATCATAAAGAGATAGTAACTAATATCCAAAGAGGCTTTATTGAGAGTGGAAAGAAAGACCTCATGCTAGAAGAGAAAAATAAGAAGGTAATGAATGAATGTGATCATTTAAAAGAAAGTCTCTTTCAATATGAGAGAAAGAAAGCAGAAAGAGTAGTAAGTATCAAGGAAGATAAATATTTTCAAACTTTTAGAAAGAAAATTTAAACATTTGGTTCTGGATACATGTTGAACTTAGTTGAATATAAAAATCAATGGATAAAAAGTGTGTTTACCATACTGTATAATTCCATTTACATGAAGCATCCAGAAAAGATAAACGTATAGGGACAAAAAGTAGACTAATGTTTGCAAAGGGCTGGGGCTGAAAGCTGGTAGTGACTGCTAATGGGCGTGAGGGATCTTGCAGTGATGGAAATGCTGTAAAGTTGGATTGTAGAGATGGCTGCACAACTCAGTAAATGGACTAAAAAATCTTTTAACTTTAAGTTAAAACAGATACATTCTATAGTATGTAAATTATATTTCAACAAAGCTGTTTTAATTTTAAAAAAAAGGAAAACCGTGTTTACTATACCAGCTTAGAAACGTGCCTCATTTCTAGGAAATAAAAGGTAGAGGTGAGAGATGATTTACTTTGAGAAAAGACATTGTGTCACCTATGAAATTTTATTAGGCACAGAGTCATATTTTAAGGTAGATAGTTCTGTACTGCTGAAATAATAATTTTAATGACTTTATGTTGCCACATGTTAAGACCATAATGTAAGTATAAATGGAAATGTTTACACCTGAAATGTGTATTTTCAAATTAAAATTTAATTGATTTTCTTTGACACTTAATTCTAGATTTCCCAGATGAACTGAAGTGTATTGCTGTGTCTTGTAATACCTTGCTTTAAGTAGCTTTTTATGTATTTTAGTTGGTATATCTTTGTTATTAATCATATTAATTTAACAAATCTGAAAATATGTCAAATTACATATTTTTTTGACTATGTAATGTTTTAAAGGCACCTACTTGTTATAAAATCATAATTTAGGATACATGTGGTAATATTTAGCAAAACTATATTTGGTTTAGTCTTCCCACTGGTATTTATAGTTTACCTTGAATATTTATATTAATAATTAGCTCCTAATTTTTATTTCAAGGCTCAATGACTATCATTGGAATATAATTTTGTTCAGTACAAAGATACTTGTAGCTGCCTGTGATTTATGAGTAAGGCATTAGATCCCTATTTTCAGACTGAGGGGTGGCAGGCTTCACGTACAGTGGGAATGGAGTAATTATAGGAGGGAGTTGTAGGAGCTTTGAAGTCAGAGAGGGAGGAAGAGACCTGTTTACCTAGGACCTCAAAGGCCTTTGGAATTTTACTTTTATTCTGAGATAGGAATCTGTTGGAAGGATTTGAACAGGTGATTGAATATGTCAGGAACTTTGAGGTTGAGTTGAGCTTCTAAGATGATTGAATGGTGGGATGAATCTGTTATGTAAGTAAGAGAATACCAACTTGGCAGGAAGAGAACATATTGTGCATCCCTCACTGAATTCAGTAATAAATACAAATGTGTACATGTGATTAAAAGAAGGTGAATTGATATGTGTGGTGATAATTTTCAAAGTAGGTATGTTAGAGTTAAATATTATTAACATAATTTAATAATAAGGCAATTTATAAAATCAGTAACAAAAATATTTTCTCAGGTGGTTGTGAGACAACTTCAACAAGAAGCGGCTGACAGCCTAAAAAAATTAACTATGTTAGAGTCTCCACTGGAAGGTATATCACATTATCACATTAATTTGGATGAGACACAGGTCCCAAAGAAGAAATTATTTCAAGTGGAAAGTCAAGTATGTATGGAACTTAGCATGTCAACTGTTATTCTGTAGCTAGTTGAATTACATAACATGTTTTAGGATACTAATTATGGCAGAAGCTTGATTTTTTATTTTCATTACAATGAATTATTTCCATTTTACTATCTCTATAATGTACTTTTTTTATATATAGTGACTTTCATTCTACCATTTTGAAAAACCATTGCATACCTTTTCTCTTACAATATGTACCCTTGGAAAAGTTGAGAATTATACATCATTCCTCATAGAAAACTGACTTTTGTCCTGTTAAAACAGTATTTTTAAGTAATTTTTGTATTGCTCTGATGAGGCAGGCCAGATTAAATCAGAGAAGAATGTTTCATGGAATGTTCCAGAAAATTGTCTTATTTCTTCACTTTTGTGAGTGGACACAGAATCTGTGTCTATTTATTTCACAGATTCTAGGTTAACTTGTACAGAAAAGCCATTATACTATTCTTTTAAAAGTGCATGTTTTAGGTTAATTTACAAACTATTTGAAAAGTTAGGCATTTTCTTTATTTATCTTTTATTTAAAATATACTATAAAACTGTGGAAATATTTAAATTTGAGATAACATGTACATCAAAAATTGAGAGTTGAGAAAATTATCTTGATCCTGCCTTTGGATTTTAAAAACAGTTTCACTGAGATATCATTCACATTTCAGAGAGTTCAACCATTTAAAATGTACAACTCAGTATCTATTAGTATATTCACAGCATTTTCATCACCCTGAAAAGCAACCCTACATCTCCTAGGCATGACTGCAGCCTTCCTCCATGTCCCTCCACCTACCTCTGTTGTAGGCGACCACCATCTATCTACTTTTGTCTCCATATGTTTGCCTGTTCTGCTTATTTCATATACATAGAGTTATACAATACGTAGTCTTTTGTGACTGGCTTTTTCACTTAGCATAATGTTTTCAGAATTCACTTAGCATAATGTTTTAGCACACATTGGTAGTTTATTTCTTCTTATAGTTAAATGATATTCTATTCCATGGCTACACTGGTTTTCCATTCTTTCATCAGTTGATGGACCTTTAGGTTAGTTTCCACTTTTTAGCTTTTATGAAAAATGCTGCTGTGAACATTCACTTACAGGTTATTATGTGGACACGGGTTTTTATTTCTCTGCCATTGGACTTTATCCTCAGAGTTAATTGGGCAGATTTCAGCACTTGTCTTGCTCATGCTATTCTTTCTACCTTCTCAGTTTCTGTTCATCTAGCCTCATTCACTCAGACGTGGCAGACAATTTATTGTTTTCATGAAGCTTTCTCTGACTGTTCTCTCATTGACCTTATGTGTTAGCAATCATTGTCTAGTCTGTGCAGAAAAACTTAGTTCTTAATTTTACATGGCTTTTTTTATGGAAGATAATTTTCTCTCATTATAAATTTGCTTAATGGGGGAATAATATATAATATGTATGCCACCTATCCTTGCATACATTGAAAATATTTTAGCTTAGAAGTTTGTAGCATACAATTCAATACTTTATACCATACCAATTATTTCTTCTTTGAGACCTTGACACAGTAAGGTTTATATTCTAAGTGTGTTTTTAGCAATTATATATCAAATCTAAACCAATTAGTTTAATACAGGAGACTTGTTAAATCACATATTTATGTTTTTCTCTCTATGAAAAAGAATCTAAATTGGCCTTTTTTCACTATGCAGCAGAACTGTATTTCTGGACTGCTACCAGTTTGTCAGCTGAACAGTTCTGGGTGCAGCTTGTCCGATGACAGATAGCAGAGCACCTCAATCTGAGTGCTCAGCAGAGTGCTTGTGAAGGCAGCACCACAGCAACAGTTGCTCAGAGGGAACGGATTCAGGAGCCTTGATTTAGCAATAGAGTCCAGGGTTTTCAGCTCAGTGCCTTTAGCCTGTCTCTGCTGGTCATGTCAGTTATGTACTATTCAATCCAGGAGGTGCTGTTTACATTGTAGTACATACATAGTCATTGCCTAATGAGTCATACAGAGAGAAAAGTAAGTTATAAATTATGTCCCCCATTTGCTGCAACTCTCAGTGGTAAGAATGATTCAGTGCAGCTATAGGAGAGTACTTCCATTGGCATGCCACCTGCCTAAAATACACAATTTTGTTAAGATATACAATAAAATTATTATGCTAATAGCAAATATTTTATGTAGCTCACTATGTTCCACGTAGTCTTCTAAGTGTTTCATGTTAGTCCCCAGTTAAACACCTGGTTTTGGAAGGCTGAAGCAGGAGGATCGTTTGAGCCCATGAGTTTGAGACCAGCCAGAGCAATATAGTGAGACCCTGTCTCAAAAAAAAAAAAAAAAAAAATTAAACACTTATCTGAGGCATGGTGGTGCACGCCTGCAGTCCCAGCTACATTGGGAGGCCGTGGTAGGAGGGTCGTTTGAGCTTGGCATATTGAGGCTGCAGTGAACAGTGATCAAGCCACTGCACTCCAGGCTGGGTAACAGAGGGAGACTCTGTCTCATAAATAAAACGTTTTGTATAGATTCCCATAGAAGTGAGTTAGACATCAGTCATAGAATTATTAGCCACTTTGATGTCTACCTTGGGAGTAAAACATATAATAAGGGGCAGCGTTAAACCATCTCAATCAATAGCCTCCAACTTCTCGAGAAGGTTCTTATTTCATGAATTTCTAAACAAGCGACTACCTGGATTAAGACATTTGGTGGACACCATTTTGAGATGAAGAATCTTGAGTGAGAAGAAGGGAGATCTCTACTTACTGAAGCTTCCCAATGACATAGTTCAGTGTCCCCCAAAAGAAACTTTAGAACAAGACTTTCATCATGCCATATCTCTATGTAAAAGGAATTTCTTTAAAAGAAAACAAAGGCAAACAATTGATAATATGATTCTCATGGGAAAGTTTTCATCATAAAAGAAAAAGAGGGCTGGGTGCCGTGGCTCACGTCTGTAATCCCAACACTTTGGGAGGCTGAGGTGCGTGGATTACCTGAGGTCAGCAGTTCAAAAACAGCCTGGCCAACATGGTGAAACCCTGTCTCTACTGAAAATACAAAAATTAGCCAGGTGTGGTGGTGTGCACCTGTAGTCCCAGCTACTTGGGAGGCCGAGGCAGGAGAATCACTTGAACCCAGGAGGTGGAAGTTGCAGTAAGCCGAGATGGTACCACTGCACTCCAGCCTGGATGACACAGTGTGACTCCATCTCAAAAAAAAAGAAAAAAAGAAAAGCAAAAAAGGGACAAAGTATACTGGTCCAAAAAAGAAGAAAGCAAGAAAAAAAGGACAAAGTATACTGGTTAGTATCATAACAGTGAGATAGTCCCCCTTTGAGATTAGAAAATAACAGTATACTCAAAGTAACATTAATGAGAACCAACATAAAATAGACAACATTCACTATCTACAAAAGTAATCTGCACCAATTAGCAATGTATGAGCATGTGGTTGAGAATATTTTCTATAACATGTGTACTAGAAGGAAGAGACCTCAAGAAAATGGTCAGAGCTGGAAATGTAGATTAGGGAATCTAGGTCAAAGTTTTGAGATTTTAGGAGTCCTGAGAGAATTTAAAAAGAGAAATAGCCGCCATGCATGGTGGCCACACCTGTACTCCCAGCACTTTGGGAGGCCAAGGCAGGAAGATCATGAGGTCAGGAGTTCAAGACCAGTCTGGCCAACAAGTTTCTTATATAGGTAAACGTGTTCCATGATGGTTTGCTGCATCTATCAATCCATCACCTAGATATTAAGCCCTGTGCACATTAGTTATTGATCTTGATGCTCTCCCTCCTGACCCCAACAGGCCCCAGTGTTTGTTGTTCCCCTCCCCGAGTCCATGTGTTCTTATCGTTCAGCTCCCACTTATAAGTGAGAAGATGCAGTGTTTGGTTTTTTCTTCCTGCATTAGTTTGCTGAAGATATCAGCTTCGGGTTCATCCATATCCCTGCAAAGAGCATGATCTCATTCATTTTTATGGCTCCATAGTATTCCATGGTGTATATATACCACATTTGCTTTATCCCATTATCACTGATAATGTCTATCTGTGTTGATTCCATGTCTTTACTATTGTGAATAGTGCTGCAGTGAACATGCAAATGCATGTATCTTTATAATAGAATAATTTATATTCCAACGTATGGTAATTTTAAATCAGTTTTGGTATTAAAAATCATGCATTTTGGAAAATATTGATAATGGAAAAAATCCAAATTCTGCCAAAATATGTTGAGAAAATAGAGGGTAAATATATCTTTTCAAACTTTAAATGCCTCAGGCTCTTAGTTAATCTTCCCCAGATCTGGGAAGACCTAGAAGGGGAGAGATTGGGCTACCTTAATGAGGGCCATTTCAATCTCTTGGCCCTGCAGCAGCCATTTCAAAATACGTCAAAAAATATATTTGGGGGTAAAATATTTTGATTTCCTTCAGCTTCTTCTCTCTGTGATGCTGCACCAGAATCAGATTAGAAAGGAAGCCACATTATAAGTGTTAATAAAACCCATCTGATGAGATTTGATAGTTTGAAGGGTGTGTTTCCCAGACCCTTTAGATAGAAATTGGGGCCAAAGAAAACAAGGTCTTATTCCTCTATATAAATCTGTCAGTGCTTTAAGCAGTGAAAGAAAGATTTTTCATTTAATTTTACAGACTTGATACTAATGAAAAGGATAGCTTGTAAAATATAAATCTCTTTTTCTATAAAAAGGACATGTTGTTGATTCTCTTAGACCTTGAACCCTGGCCAGTGATTTGAAACCAAGCAGTACCTATCTCCAGATCTCTAGTACCAAATTAATTTGGGGTGGGTGGTAACAGTTTTATTGAGAAATAATGAACACGCTATGCAATTCACTCATTTAAAGTATAGAATTCATTAACTTTAGTATTTTCAGAGAGTTATGCCGTCATCATTACAATTAATTTTAGAACATTTTCATCACCCAAAAAACAAACCCCACATCATTTAGCCATCTTCACCAGTTTTCTCATCCTCCGTCAGCCCTAGGGAACCACCCACCTTCTTTGTATACATTTGCCTATAAGTCTCTGAAATAAAAAGCAAGTGGTCTGCTGGGACTGGCTTATTTCACTTAGCATAATTTTTCATGCCGCATCTGTGCTGTAGCAGGTATTCATGCCGGGTTTTTGCTCCTTAGTTCAGCTACATCTGGGTTCTTCTCTCGTGACCAGGAAAAATTAAGCATGCAGACACATTGAGGAGGGCAGAATTTATTATGTGAAAGGACAGCTCTCAGCAAAGAGAGGGGTCCTGCAAAGAGGTTTCCACCTCACAATTGAATACCAGGATCACATGAGCTGAAGCGGCCAGGCTCCTCCTCTGCATAAGGCGTGAATTCCTGGTGACTCCACCCCATCCCCCCACTGCATGTGGGCCTCCGGTCTGCTGTGGGCATGTCCAGGCAAGACAAGTCCAGGTTCCCTTATCTGCACATAATATCTGGTGTAAACACTTGTGGGGCTGGTTGGAGATTCTCCGGGGACCCTTCCGTATCTGCCTAGGCATTTTGCTGTCTCCTCCTAATACGGTATCTGTACTTAATTTCTTCTTATTGCTGAGTAATATTCCACTGTATGTATACATCAAACATTTCATTTATCCATTCACCAGGTGATGGACCTTTGGGTTCTCTCCCACCCAAAGGTGACAGACGTTCTGGTTCTTTCCACTTTTTGACTCCTATTAATAATGCTGCTGTAAACATTTATGTATGAGTTTTTGTGCATGCGTATGTTTTTACTTTTCTGGAACATATACTTATGACTGGAATTTCTGTGTCATATGGTAACTTCATGTTTAACCCTTTAAGGAGCTGCCAGTTTGTTTTCCAAAGTGGCTGCATCACTTTACATTCCCAGCAGCATTAGATAAGGGTTTTAATTTCTTTACATTTTTCCTAACACTCTTTTTTCTTGAACAAAGATTTTATCCTGTGGTGTGAAGTGATACCACATGTGGTTTTGATTTACATTTTCCTAATGACTAATTACATTAAGCATCTATTAATGTGCTTATCCATCTTTATATCTTCTTTGCAGATATATCTATTCAAAATCTTTTCCCATTTTTTAAAATTGGCTTATCTTGTTATTTATTAATTGCAAGAGTTATTTATATTTCCTATATATGTAAGTCCCTTATCAGATACACGCTTTTCAAATACTTTCTTCTACTTGGCGTCTTACCTTTTCACTCCTTCATACTGTCTTCTGAGGCACAGCAGTTTTCAATTTTGAAGTCCATTGAATCCATTTTTCCTTTGGAGTCATAGCTAAGAAAACACTGGCAAATGCAGTCACGAAGATTTATGCCAGTGTTTTCTTCTGAGGGTTTTATAGTTTTAGCTTTTACAGTTAAATATTTTATTTTGAGTTAATTATTAAATAAGATATTTGGTCGAACTTTATTTATTTTTTGCTTATGGATACCCAGTTGTCCCAGCACCATTTGTTGAAAAGACTATTCTTTTCCCATTTTGTTCTTTTGTTAAGCTTGTATAAAATCAATTGACTGTAAAAGTGCAGGCTTATTTTTAGATTGTCAATTCTTAGCTTGTTTATGTCTATTCTTATGTCAAGGCCCAATCGAATTGAATGAGAAGTTTTTTTCAATCATGTTGCATATTACCAGTTGTCTTATGTCATAATAAAAATTAAATTTAGTGGAATGTCTGTAACTTCACCTTTTGTGTCACAAAGGAGTCTCTGGCCAGCTTATACCTTACTTCCTCTAAGACATGATCAGACGCCAGGCTTACAAGACACACTTAATTTCTTTTTTTCTCCATTCAAGCCTTTAGTCTCTTTTCCATTGCCTCCCACTATAGTTATATTTTCAGTAAGTTTTGGTTATAGGATCTGCTGACATAGTCTAATATTCAGTGCATTATGTTTTACTAACTCATTATAATTCATAGAACCTTCCATAGATGTTTACCATCTAGGAAGGAGAAGTTTAAGTCTGAGCCACCAGCTTTTCTCAGTGGAAATCAAGTGAAGTCATCATCTTGCAGTTTACAGACCCTCTTTCCTCCTGGTAGCTGGTTCTCTTGGGTAGCACTGTGGCTAATCCTTTTCTTAGTGCAGATCTTGCATTCTCAGAAACCACAGTTCCCTGTATTGACCTCCCTTTACTGAAACAGAGATGCACAGCTCTGCTTTCTAGCTCAGTAGAGGATTCTTGGAATAAAACGTTTAACTCATTCCAAGAAAAAGTCTTAGGAGTGCAGCACTTCAAAATCAGATAACGTTCAGGCAATTTATCAGAGACACATAGTAGATTAGTATTTTGACTTTCAAAATTTCAGAGCCAAATTGTGTGCTATAGAGAAGCATTGTGGCATAGCATAGAGATGGGATGGTCTTAACTTCTCCATACAAACAAGCTTGGAGTAAGGTAAAGGAGAAATTGCATTTGTGTCTTAACACTCAAAAACACACTATGCTTATTTTACTTCTGTGAAGAATAAAAATCATTCCATAATATTCTCCTTATTTCCTCATTTAGAAAAGAAAATGAAAATTGAATACTAGGTAGATTAATAAATACTCAAAACTTCTTCTTTTAGAATTTTAGTTAATTGAAATCAGGTAAATGTCTGATTTTGCCTATGTCACCCAGTATTTCTAGGTGTTTTTCAAATCATACATCTTCTTGCTTCCTAGTCTTACTTCCTAACTTGAGGGGAAATTGTAAGAAGACACCCTTGCCTTGTTATCAGAGTTCATAATTGAAGGAGTTTTAGGAAAATTCCTCCTCAGCAGCTTATGTCTCTCTCCTGGTTATCTACTGCTTCTCAATAATGTTTGACATCAATAAATAAATATCAACATTTATTAGATCCTGCTTTAAAGGAGACTCTTTTCTGCTGCATAAGTTATGTTTCCTGTTGTCTCTTTTTAAAACTTATTTTCCTAACAATTACCCAGAGTCTTGTGGCTTGAAAGAAAAACATTTATTTTGCTCATGAACCTGTGGTTTGGGAAAAACTTGGCCAGGACAGCTTGTCTCTGCTCCCTTCAGCTTCCCTAGGAACAGCTGATCAGTTGGGGAAATGGAATCCTCTGAAGCTTTGGTCACCCACTTGTTTGATGGTTGACGCTGGCCATCGGCTGTAAACTTGGTTGGGACAGGCAGCATGAACACTGACACAGGCACTTTCAGGCTCTCTTTGTGGCCTGATGGCTCTCACAATTGGGGCTGGGTTCCAAGGGAAAACAGTCTGAGATAGGGAAGACACATGGTATCCCTTTCACTACATTCTACTCATTAGAAGGAAGTCAGTAAGGCTGGCCCATATTCTGTTTTTTAAATGGGATGAATGTAGCTTCTCTTTTGTTTTAATTGACACATATATACATAATTATGGGCTATAGAGTGATATTTTTATACACGTTTATAGTGTGTAATGATCAAGCTAACTAGCACATTTACTACTTCAACCATTTTTCATTTATTTGAATTGTGAACATTCAAAATTTTCTGGCTTTTTAAAAATATACAATAAGTCATAGTTAACCATATTCACCCTAAAATGCCACAGAACACCAGAACTCACTCCTCTTATCTAACTGTAATTCTGTATCCATTAACCAGCCTCCCCTCCCCTACTTCTGTGAGCTTTTTTTTTTGTTAAGAGACAGGGTCTTGCTAGTGTAGTCTGGGCTCTGGGCAACTGTAGTCACCCAGACTGGAGACAGTGGTTTGATCATAGTTCACTGCAGCTTCAAACTCTTGGGCCCATCTGATCCTCACACCTCAGCCTCCTAAGCAGCTGGCATTATGGGCATGCACCATTGCACATGTCTGATTTTTGACTTTGTAGAGATATCTCCCTATGTTGCCCAGGGAGCTCTGGAACTTTTGGCCTCAAATGATTCTCTTGCCTTGGTCTTACAAAGAGCTAGGAAATTACAGGCATCAGCCATATTGCCCAGCCTTCAATTTTCCTTTAGCTCCCTTACATGAGTAAGAATGTGCAGTATTTATCTTTCTGTGTCTGCACTTAACATAACATCCGTCAGACTGATCCATGTGGCCACGAATAACAGGATTTAATTCCTTTATACGGTGAATAGTATTCCACTGTGTTTGTGTGCCACAGTTTTTCGTCCATTCATTTGGTGATGGACATGTTGGTTGATTCCATACACAAGCTGTTGTGGATAGAGCTACAGTAAACATATGAGGACAGATATCCTTTTGATCTATTTTTTTCTTTTCTATTGCCTGAATATCCGGTAGTGGGGTTGCTGGATCCCTCGGCAGTCCCATTATTAGTTTTTTTGAGAAAACCTCCTGTTGTTCTCTATTGTGGCTGCACTAATTTACCTTCCCACCAACAGCATGTAAGAGTTTACTGTTCTCTGGAGCCTCACCAGCATTTGTTTTTTTTTTTTTTTGTCTTTTCAATGACAGCAATTTATTCAAATTGAAGCAAGATTACATCACATTGTAGATTTGATTTGTATTTCCCTGAGGATTAGTGATACTGAGCATTTTAAAATTTATTTATTGGATATTTGTATTTCTTTTTCTAAAAAAAAGTATAGTTAGATATTTTACCCAATTTTAAACTCAGATTTTTTTTTACTGTGAAGTTGTTTGAGTTTTTTTGTATATTTTGTATATTAGTCCCTTATTAGGTGAATAGCTTGACAATATTTTCTCCTATTCTACAGGTTTTCTCTTCGCTCAGTTGTTTGCTGGACAGAAGCTCTTTAGCTTAATGTAGTGTCTTTTGTCTACGATTTGTTGTTTGCCTATGCTTCTGATGTCTTACCCATAAAAATCTTTGTGCAGACTAATGTCCTCAAGCATTTTCCCTATATTTACTTAGAGTAGTTTGATAATTTTGGGCCTTATATTTCAGTCTTCAATTGATTCTGAGTTTATGTTGTTATATGGTGTTACATAGGAAGCTAATATCATTCTTCTCCATATGGATATTTAGTTTTCCCAGTGTCATTCATTTGAAGAGGCTGTCCTTTCCCCAGCGTATGTTCTTGGCATGTTCGTCCAAAATCAGTTGGCTGGAAATATGTGGATTTATTTCTAGGTGCTGTATTCTATGGTCTTTACCCCAAGAATCATTACTTCTTAAAATGCAATTCAAATTAGCATGAAACATTTGCAGTTTAAGGAAAGGCTTATAGCATCAGAATCCTTAATCATAGATTTCATTATTTTGTTTTTTTTTTTGAGATAGGGTCTTTGTCTGTCATCCAGGCAGAAGTGCAGTGATAATAATTCACTGCAGCCCTGAACTCTGGATACAAGCCATCCTTTTGCCTCAGTATCCCAACTAGCTGGGTCTACAAGCATGAGCCACCATGCCCGGGTAATTTAGAAAAAATTTTTTTTGTAGAGATGGGGGTCTCACTATGTTGCTCTGGCTGATCTCAAATTCCTGGCCTCAAGTGATCTTTCTGCCACAGCTTTTTAAAGTGCTAGGATTACAGGCATGAGCCACCATGCCTAATATAGAGTGTAATATCATTTTCAAAGTCTTATTCCTAGACCCATTTATTGACTTTGGCCTAAATAACTCAATATGATATCTCTGAAACTTTTTTTGACATACTGTGGGGAATGATAATGAAGGAAGGGGGTTAGACACTTTTTACTAGGAGATAACTTTGTGCCATTTAAGGGGGAACAAAAATGAATTATCAGAAAAATAAAAGTAAAATGAAGTACAAAAATTCTGTGGCAAAGATGATGATAGTAAAGAATATATTTTTATGACTCATGGTAGCTTTAACTTTGTTCTTAAAATTCTGAGTAATTTAAGGGTTCACATTTGAAGAATCTGCTGCATTACAGATAACATTTTATTGCAAGTAAATGCATTTCAAAATTTGCTATTGGTTTTGTATTAGATTATTCTCAGCCTACTTCATTATCAAGCTATACTATTTTATTCATGCAGCTTGATGATCTTATGGCGGAGAAGGAAGCTGTATCTTCAAAATGTGTCAATTTGGCTAAAGAGAATCAAGTTTTTCAACAGGAGTTATTATCTATGAAAAAAGTACAACAGGAATGTGAAAAACTTGAGGAGGATCAAAAGATGTTAGAAGAAGAAATATTAAATCCTAAGACACATATGGAAAACAGTATGGTAGAACTTAGTAAACTACAAGAATATAAATCAGAGCTAGATGAAAGGGCAATGCAGGCAGTAGAAAAATTAGAAGAAATCCATTTACAGGTGAGTTGTTTAAATCAGGTAAGTTTACTTTTAATGTGCTTTCATTTATTTCACTGCAAATTATATTTTGGAGATTTTATATATATATATATATATATATATATTGTTTCCTCTGCCTCTCTTGTAGCAATCTGCTTTGTAGAGTTCTAGAAAAAAATGGTATCTGTTTTTTCTTTTAAATATTTAAATTTCCATTATTATTATAACAAAATCAATCTTTCAGAGTAATGATTCTCATTATGGAGTCATTTGATGATTAAGACCAGTTGGCATAGGAAAAAATTGTGATTTAGAAATTATGTGATTATTATGAATTGGTCTTAAGCTACAGTGTTCATTGATTCCTTTTTAAAATTATGAATAGATTCTATTACTTTTTATATGACCAGATTACATTAATACTAGCATAATTATGATTTCAAATTTTTACAAATCAGACTTAATTCTGAATTCAGTTATTAGTTTTGATATTGCTGAAATATTTTAAACTTCATCCTCTTTTTTAACATATTCGAAAATACTCTTTGAATCACTGACTCAAAATGAAAGCCAACAAACATAATAATTAGGTTATAATTGTTTTAAAAGTGTATTCTTTTCCTCTGTTTTAGGAACAAGCACAATATAAAAAACAATTCGAGCAGTTAAACAAGGATATAATACAGCTTCACTAAATAAGAAGGAACTCACACTTAAAGATGTGGAATGTAAATTCTACAAAATGAAAACTGCTTATGAAGAGGTTACAACTGAGTTAGAAGAATATAAGGAAGCCTTTGCAGCAGCGTTGAAAGCTAACAGTTCCATGTCAAAAAAATTAACTAAGTAAGTCAAAACATACACTCATAGAAAATGAATTAAGCTCATTAATTTGTTTCAAAAGCATAATTTTTAGTGAGATGGCTTCAGGATATTAGAAGGAAGTGAATGCTAATTTGACAATGTAATTTTGAAAAATAATGTTAGTAAATAATTTTACCTTTAAAATGTTAGTCAAAGATAGTTTTTGTCTCTCCTCTCATTTTTTTTTTTTTTGCTTTTGTATGGCTTTTTTTCCTGAAAAGTCTCATGTAATTAACCTGATCTGTTAGTTTTTTTCACTAAGTATTTTTGAAGCTTTATAATTAATGAAGTGATCTTGTTATAAAATTACTTCTCAGAATTTCCCTAAATAGAAATATTAATGTGTTTAATTTACTTTTCAGTGGATCACAACCTAAATGCAAAGTGGTACTGCTACTCTGGGCACAATTGTTTTTGATTGTGATCTTTAGTATTATCACCAAAGGGTGCCTCAAGAAAGACTATTTGTGTAACATATTCAATATGTTACAGAAAGGCACCCTTGTGAAATAGGGAATAATTATCACAGGAATTTAAAGAAGTGTAATTCATAAAGCGGTTAAAAAATAACACCTTGTTCAGCCTGAAGCGGTGTGTGGAAGGCAGAAAGAACATGCCCCACCTCCAGGGCCTTGGTCACAGTGTTGGGGGCTAATTGCCTTCAGAGATGCTTTTGTTCTTTTTGATCACCAACCAGACAATCTAGTTCTCCCCTAGGAGTTGTTGCTCTGAATTATTCCTCAGTGCCAAATGTTTAATTGGTCCTAGATAATGGGTGAAATGTACAAGAGTGAAATCTAAAACTGGTTTACTAAACACAAGTATTCCTAGATTTTTTTTCGTTCATTTTAGTTTTCTTAACCTACATTAAGGAGTACAACATGATGTTTTGATATAATTATTTCTAGTGAAGTGGTTCTTATAATCAAGCAAATCAACATATTCATTTTCCCACATTATTACCCTTTAAATACAAGTATTTCTAATGGAATCTTCAGAATCTTACAAGTAGAGCCATTTTAGAAGGCAGGAAGTTTTACCTGTTGAGCCATACATCACTGATAGCCATTTCTCTTCCCTGTCTACTTTGTTTGAACTGCTTGTTCAGTAGAAATCACCTTAGAAACAATGGTGCTTCTTTAGAACGATTTTAAAATTATAATTCCTTACAACAGGTATGCTCTTACACATCTTCTGTGTGAAAACACTATTTAGTGGGTAATTTGGTTTACTCTCAGGGTAAGGTTTTAAAAACTGCAAGTCATTAAGAATCATTTAAGGAAAAATGAAATATTAAGCATTTGTCTTTGCTATCTTTACAGATCGAATAAGAAAATAGCAATGATCAGTATCAGCTCTTTATGGAGAAAGAGCAGGTGAAATATTTTCTCAGCACTCTTCCCACAAGGCGAGGTCGAGAGTCACCTTTTGTTGAAAATCTTACTAGTATAGGACTCAACAGAAAATATATTCCCCAAATGCCCATAAGAATTCCTACTTCAAACCTCAGACTTCAAATAACTGCCAGAACTACTTGACTGAGGTTAGTTATATGACCGTTTCTCTTTAGGGTTTAATTTCTCTAGCGTAATTCTTGTTTATAATTTGGTGAAATACTGAGTTGTTCTGTTGACTTTTGCATGTGAAGTAAAGATCATAATTAGCTGTGTTAACACAGAAAGGAAATGGGAACTTTACATTTTTTAATTCCCTGGAGCTCTCATTTTCAAGAGATATCCATTTGCTAACTTTATTCAATAAATGTGACTAAACTGACACATTTGAAATGTCTTTAAAAGCTGCATTTAAGTTAGGTTTTAGAAATTGCATGTTATTGCCTGATAACTGATGATATACTTTGAGATGCTTTGGCTTACTCTCTAATTGATTGTAGTTTAGCTGTGGTTCATACCACATTTTTTGTTCTATTTTTTGAGGCAGTGTCTCACTCTGTCACCCAGGCTGGAGTGTCTTGGTGCAATCTCCACTCACTGCAACCTCCACCTCCCGGGTTCAAGTGATTCTCCTGCCTCAGCCTCCTGAGTAGCTGAGACTACAAGCACCCACCATTACACCCAGCTAATGTTTGCATTTTTAGTAGAGACAGGGTTTCACCATATTGGCCAGGCTCTTCTTGAACTCCTGACCTTGTGATCTGCCTGCCTGAGCCTCTCAAAGTGCTGGGATTACAGGCATGAGCCACCGCACCCAGCCTATGCCACTTTTAAAGTTTCTTTGCACCAGCCAGGTGTGGTGGCTCATGCCTGTAATCCCAGCACTTTGGGAGGCTGAGGCAGGTGTATCACGAGGTCAGGAGTTCAAGACCAGCCCGGCCAAGATGGTGAAACCCCATCTCTACTAAAAGTACGAAAAAAAAATTAGCCTGGTGTTTTGGTGGGCACCTGTAATCCCAGCTACTAGGAAGGCTGAGGCAGAGAATTGCTTGAACCTGGGAGACAGAGGTTGCAGGAGCTGAGATTGCACCACTGCACTCCAGCCTGGGTGACAGGGCAAGACTCCATCTTGAAAATAAAAAAAAAATTAAAAAAGTTTATTTGCACCATCTCAATTCTTCCCACCCATAATCACAACTGAATGATTGGCATCCAAACACTTTGCCACATGTGGATGTTTATTATTTAGTAGAATCCAAAATAATTGCATTTTATGAATTAAACAAAACACTAAAATGTTCATTTCCATTTTTATGTTAAAAGCTTTGTGCTTGGCCAGGCATGGTGGCTCACACTTGTAACCCCAAAATTTGGGGAGGCCGAGGCATGTGCATCACCTGAGGTCAGGAGTTTGAGACCAGCCTGGCCAACATGATGAAACCTGTCTCTAGTAAAAATACAAAAATTAGCAAGGCATGTTGGCAGGCATGTGTAATCTCAGATACTAAGGAGGCTGAGGCAGGAGAATCACTTGAACCCAGGAGACAGAGGTTGCAGTAAGCCAAGATCATACCACTGCACTATAGCCCTGGTGATGGAGACTCTGTCTGAAAACAAAACAAAAAAAAAAGGTTTGTGATTTCCTTACATAAGAGTACATCATCTGACTATAAAAATCCTGGAAGAAAACCTAGGAAACACTCTTCTGGATATCATATTTGTCAATTAATTTATGGCTAAGTCCTCAAAAGCAATTGCAAGAATAACAAAAATTGACAAGTGTGATCTAATTTAGCTAAATAGCTTCTGCACAGCATGAGAAACTATCACGGGATTAAACAGACAGCCTAAAAGAATGGAAGAAAATATTCACAAAGTATGGATATAGCAAACGCCTATTATCCAGAATCCATAGAGACCTAAACAAATCAACAAGCAAAAAATAAATAAGACCATTAAAAATGGGCAAAGGACATGAACAGACAGTTCTCAAAATAACACACGTAAGTGGCCAACAAACATTAACAAATGCTTACCATTGCTAATCATCAGAAAAATGCCAAACAAAACATCAATGAGATACCATTTCACACCAGTCACAATGACTTTTGTTAAAAACAAATAATAAATAGAAACTTAAAAAAGGATGTTGGGGAGGCTGTGGAGAAAAGGGAACACAAACCGTTTGTGGCAATGTAAATTAATTCAGCTACTATGGACAGCAGTTTGGAAATTAAGAATTAAGAATAACTGTTGGATGCAGCAACCCCATTACTATACTAGGGGTATACCAAAAGGACAATAAATCATTGTAACAAAAAGATGTATACACATGTATGTTCATTGCAGCACTATTTACAATAGCAAAGACGTGGAGTCAATCCAGGTACATCCAAGGTAGATTGAAAATCCAAGGTAGATTGGAAAATTCCATATATACCATGGAATACTATGCAGCCATGAAAAGAACAAAATCATGTCATTTGCAGCAACATGAATACAGCTGGAATCCACTCTCCTAAGCAAACCAACGCAGAAACAGAAACCAAATATCTCATGTTTTCACTCATGTGGGAGCTACATATTGGGTGCACATTGTCATAAAGATGGGAATAATAGACACTGGGAAATAAGAACGGGGAGGGACAGAGTGGGCCAGGGTTGAAAAACTACTTCATGGGTCCTATGCTCACAACCTGTGTGATGAGTTCAATTGTACTGCAAACCTCGGTATCCCTCAATATGCCTTTGGAAGAAACTTACAGAGGTACCACGTTAATTTAGAATACAAACTAGAAAAAAAAAAAAGAAAAGTTTACTATAAGTAGAGAACAGAAATTTCTTTTTAAGATAAAATTTATTGAAGTAAAAAATGGATTAAACTTTTATAAAGGGCAGAGTTTTCTAAGAATTTCAAAGCAATGCATTCATTGCAAAAGATGGCTTTAATTACTTAATCTTTTTTTGTGTGTGTGAGACAGGGTCTCACTCTGTCACCAGGCTGGAGTGCAGTGGTGCAGTCTTGGCTCACTGCAACCTCCACCTCCTGGCTTCAAGCAATTCTCCTGCCTTAGTATCCCAAGTAGCTGGGACTACAGGTGCGCATCACCACGCCCAGCTAATTTTTGTATTTTTAGTAGAGACGGGGTTTCCCCATGTTGGCCAGGATGGTCACGATCTCCTGACCTTGTGATCTGCTTGCTTTGGCCTCCCCAAGTGCTGGGATTACAGGTATGAGCCACCATGCCTGGCCATTGTTTAACCTTTGTACTAATAAAATACTACCTTTCTAAAATCATGTATATGCAATAGATCAATATTAACTGCATTTTTTTCAGATTACTCTAAACAGCATTACATATATACATCCTCTGTTATCTAAACTTAAAATGAGTAGAAATTTTATTTTATTTATGTGATTATTTTTCTATTTAAGCAAACTGCAAATTATGTCTAGTCACTAAAAATACTAAAGGCCACATTTTGTAAGTGATACATGATTTTCATGATAATGTTTCTTGTTTAATTTAGACATTATTATTATTTTTACTTATTTTAGATGGGGCCGGACTGTGTAGAATAAATAATTAGAGAAACAAAGAGAAGTACGTTGACAAAATTTATTAATTAAATTTAGGTTTATTTTAGAAATAAAGTGTAAATAGCAAATGGCATTCCTTTTCATTCTTGGGTTAGTAGATACTACATCAATATTTTTTTTTCTTACACACATCTAATGAAAGATGTGAAAACAGAAACTTTCACAGAGAAGACTGTACTTATGCACCATAAATTCATCATGTTCCAAAGCTTAAACAGTTCCCAAGAAGTCTGTGCATCTCTTTTTCACTGGCTCTACACTTTCTTAAGTTTTGCCATCCTCATGGAACTGTCAGCCAGCACACTGAAACGATTCTCAGAAAACAAAGGCATCATCAAGTTCTCAGGGTTTTGGTAGAGATTGAAGGCCAACAGACCTAAGACTCATTCAGAAATACTTAGCTGAGCAATAACCCTTCATAAGCAGTCACTTGACAGGTGACATTTTAAATCTCCTCTAATTTACTGTGTCATTGGCTTACACTTGTTCTCAGGAAAAGTTCCAAATTTTTCACCATGAAATAAAAACACCCATGTCAATGTAATTCTTGTCAAGTTACTCAGCCTTGTTTCTCACCACTTACTGCACTCTGCCCTTTGCTCTAGCACCAAACTGGATGGAGTGGAACTCTGCAGGGCTCTTCCTCACCTCAGGCTCTTTGCCTTTGCCTCTTTCCTCTATCTGGGAAGCTTTTCCTTGTCCTTCAGGTATCAACCTATGTTATCTCCTCCACCAGAAAGCCCATGATATTGACATAAAAGTGGGTAGATGTCCCTTCTCTGTGTTCCACTAGTGCCCTGCTGTATACCTGTCATGGTATCTATGACTCTATATGGACATTGCCTGCCTGTCTGTTTTTTAGGTTATAGCTTATGACTGTTGAGAGGTGGACCATGCCATCTTCATCTTGTAATTCCAGTGCTGGTTCTAGTACCTTAGCATGTGGCTGTTGATTACATGAATGAAGACTGAAAAAGCTCTGATATTTAAACACAATTAGAATTAATGCCATGTGTAAATTATTAAATAGTAATTTTGTATTGTAAATGTACATACATATTTCTCATTCTTATTAACTCTGATAAAGTTCTCAAGTCTTTAGTTTTTAAACTCACACTTAGTTAACTGAAGTGTTTTAGGTAAAGAACAAAATTCTTTATTTTTCTTTCCAGCTGTTGCTGTATTGGACACTTGCTCCCATCTACTTTCTTCTCTAGAATCCACGGGTAAGCCACATCTAATGAAGAGAATATTTAACCATAAAGTCTTAAGGAAAAATTGTATGATGATTTAAAAGATTATAAAATTTTATTACTGGGCTATTTACACATTTTAATTGTTTCTCATAAAATATATAACATTCCAATATTTACTGAAGTAGGATATTTTTGTATCATATGTATGATTATAATTTATAGGGTATTTTAAATGATGTTTTTTGGCCTCCTTAAGTTTTAAGTGGATCTTGCAAATGAAAACCAGTATTATTGAGTTTGACATACTCAAATTGCCCAAATGTCAGCTGTTTAAACAACCGAGTCATCATTGATACTTTAGTAAAGGTTAGTAAAGGTCATCGAAGGCTTATTTGCATTTTACAGTTTTTATTACTTAGGAGAGTTAAGGAGTACCTGCCAGGTTTGTCCATGCTAATGTTACAATTTTCTTTCTGTAGTTCAACTGTATTTTGTATGGAGATACTTTGAGGCTCTGTAAATATCTGGTTACTCCTGAGAACCCACTAGATTTAGCATTTCATGGATGACTTGTGTTTGAACAATTATTACTATGATGGTTACCAGATGATTATTTTCTTATTCTCTTCTTTGTTCTACATGGAGAAATAAAACCAATAAATAAGGGAGAAGGAAAGCTCATGATTCTGATGCTCCAATTCCCCAAGATTAGGCCAGTAGTAGACATTCCAAGCTGACTTTATGTCTCTTTGATTTGTCTCCATTACTCTGTCGGTACTTTTTTACTTTCTGGCAGAAGATGTTCTAAGCTCAGCTTGTATTTTCTCTGCGCCAGCTCTGGAATGAGTAATTTTTTTTAGAAGCAGAGGTGGAGCCACTGAGGAAGCACAGGTGAGCCCTCCCCAGTGTGTACTCACTGGTCCCCAACAGAAGAACCACTGCCACATCCACTGAGGTACCAAGAAACTAGCAAAGGGCCTTCTGGCTGTCTGGGGAGAGTCCTCATGTGGACCCTGGCTGTCTCAGAGGTTCTGGATTAGTCTTCCTGTAGCCTCTGTGTTGTGTCTTTAGATCGGGGCTCTGTGGGAAGGGCCCTGAGAGACCCAACAGCACAGCGTGTCTTATCTGCCAAATGTCCCTCCCTTCTTCACACTCTGACACTCAGGAAGAGGGTAGATGGTGTGTCCAGGCAGTGTCAGGCCACCTCACTTTCTCCTTTGAGACGGGCCCAGAGGGCCTTTGGGGTGAGTGTGGAGCTGGGAACCTGGAGCCTGAGACCAACTGTCTCTCCCTGTATCTTGGAGGAAAGGCCATGTCCCAAAAAAAAAAAACCCAGGGCCTGACCTCTGGGCACACATGCAGGGAGGGAGGGTCTATGAGCTGAGGGGGACATTGTAATGAGACTTTGAACCCCGTTGCTCCGGGGCCTGGTCAGTGGACCATGGTCAGAGATGACCTGGTCATCAGGACCTAGTCATTTGGGACCTGATCGGCAGGGGCCTGGTTAGTGGCGGCCTCCTCAGTAAAGGCCTCATCAGTGGGGACCTGGTGACCTAGTCATTGGAAGCCTAGTCAGTGGGGGGACCTAGTCAGTGGTGGCTTTTTTAGTGGGGTCGGATCTGTTGGAACATAAACAATGAAAAACTGGTTGGTGGGGCATACACAATATATCACAGGCCTGGTCAGTGTGGGGCCTTAGTGGCTTGGAGCCTGGTCAGTGAGGGCCTGGTCAGAGAGGGCTCGGTCAGCTGGGTACTCGTTCATGGAGAATTGTTCAGTGGGGGGTCGGGTGGGCAGCAACCTGGTAAATTGTGGTCTTGTCAGTGGGAACCCGGTCTTGTCAATGGGGACCAGGTCAGTGGAAAATTGGTCAGTGGGGTCTGGCCCATGAGGCCTATTAAGTGTGGGCCTGGTTAGGAAGACATGGTCAGTGGGGACTTGATCAGTGGGACCTGGTCAATGGAGGAGTGGTCATTAGGGGCCTCATCACTCATCACTGGGAACCTGGTCAGGGGCAGTTGGTCAGTACCTAGCCTGCTGGCCACTATGTGACCTCAGGCAGGGGGGTTGTCTGTGGAGCCTCCTTGCCTCCATCTGCAGGGAAAGTGAGTCAGGGCACCCTGGAGGGTGGCTGGAAAGAGAAGGTGAGAAGATGTGTTGAATCCAATACTGCTTGGCAGACCTACAACTTTACAAATGACCTGTGTTCCACCTAGAGAGGGTGCCAGCCCTCTCAGCATTATGCAGTGCCCCTCCTCTGTCTGCATCCCCAGGACCACCATGGGTGGGGTGGGCAGAGATTGGGGAGCACCTATAGAGGCTCTAATGCTCTAAGGTGACAGTGATGAGGACCTGGGTGCACCCATGAGTGGAGAAGCTAGGCCTGTCCAGAGAAGCAAGACAAACACACACATACACACACACACACACACACAGGCACACATGCATACACAAATACATTGCATACACACATGTCAGTTCAGGGGATAGAGGACACTGACTCTGGGCCCTGTTGATCGAGGCAGACTCCCATGGTGGTGGGTTGTGTCACCCCACAATGTCACTGTTGCTGAGTCCCCATTGCCTCTGTGTTGTGGAGCAGTTAGAGACACACATCAGTGTCTGTGAGTAGCTCTGCGTGAAGGACCATTTTCTAGATGAGAGGCACATCTCAACACAGCTCACTGATCAGATTCAGGTGAGTGGGACCTGCTCTTTTCTCTTCCTCCTGGCTTGGGAAAAGTCACTATCAGGTGGGTGGTTTTGGCCTCTGGGCAGCTACTGAGGGTAATCGCTGAACACTCACCAGCTGCCTGTTACGTGCTGACAGTCATCTCATTCATCCTCGCAGCAATTCCATTCTGCATCTTTTCTGATCACCTCCGTGACCACAGAGGGCAACCCCATCAGGGCCCTGTCACCAGGCCCAGTCTAGCTCCATGATAACCAAGACACAGGTCCAGAGACAATCGTCCTACATTGTGCCTGCATCTGACCCCCCTTGGTAGGTAGTGACCAGCACAACATGGAAGAAGCCAGGGCAGCATGCAGCCAGCTGCTCTGCAGCTCTAAATGGCTCCTGGGCCTTGGGAAGTCATTCATAAAGGGGAAGCTGGTCACTTTGAGGTCCCTGAAGGGAAGGGTGAACGTGCATCCCAACAGCCCTGGCAGCCAGCAGCATGCCATACATATTCTCACCCAACGTGTGTGACAGAGGTCCCCTCCTGGGGCACAAGTCCCATACCTAAAGCATCCTGTCCCAGTCGGACCTCATCCTGAGCCCTGGGAGGGGAGGGGCACAATGGGCCCCCCTGCAGCAGCCAGGATTACCACCCAGGGGACTCGGCCTTCTGTGGCCCTGGCCAGACTTAGAATTTGGCCCAAGACAAACTTACTCGGAGCAGCTTCTCAGTACCTGGGGCCTGTGCATGCCAGGCAAGGCCAAGCTGGCTCAAAGAGCAACCAGCCACCTCTGCAAGGGTGTGCCAGGAGCAGGTGGAGCAGTCACCAACCTCACCCACTCAAGGAAACAGGGATGGCCAGTTTCCCACAGTCTGAGTGACCACCACCTGATAGCTGATGGAGTGGAGGCCTGAGGAAAAGCAGATGGCACTGGGGCTCCACCTCCAGGGCAGAATAACTGATTTACCCTGACTGGCAGGGAGTGATGTTGGTGGCTGGTCCACTGGCTCCTGGCACACCCTTGCAGAGGTGGCTGGTTGCTCTTTGAGCCAGCTTGGCTTTGCCTGGCATGCACAGGCCTCAGTGCAACAAATGTGCTGCAAATGGAGCCACATAGAGGAAATGAGCAGCAGGCTCAGAACTGGGGTGTGTGCCACCTTTGGGGCTCCAGTCCAAGCATCGGGGCTTCTACAGCACTGTGGGCTTCTCAGGTGCCAAGAGGCAGACCACAGGCCATCTTGAGTAGGACTCTGGTAAGAGCTTCCTTGTGTATGTGGATGATGTCCAGAATGTTGGCCTGGTGTCCCTGAGACAGCACTAACAGGTCCATGACTGGGTCCAGATCCTGCCTGGGCTGATGGGCAAAGAGCTCACTGACAGTGTGGAAGGCATCTATGGTGAAGTGGATCTATGTTCAAGTGCAGAAAGGGCCCAATCTTGTAGATGAAGCATACAGCCAGCTTCTGGATGCAGGTGCAGTGCCACATTTTTTGTCACTTCCTGATGTGCCCCACCAGCACTGAAGAGATAGCCTGGAGACAGGGCAAGAGGAAGGCTGAGAAGGATGAGATGGTGAGTGCCAGATTCTTCCTGGCCCTGAGCCCACCCCCAGTGTGACACTCAACTTTTAGGAGTGGGAGAGCAAGACTGACGGCTTCAAGTGCTTCACCAAGAAGATGGACAACAGGGCACTCAGCTCAACTTCACAGCCAATGAGTGGTGGCAGGCTTTGAGAAAGAGCATCAGAAGCCTGACAGTTCTCCTTCAGCCTCAGCCAGGCCTTGGAGCTGGACCAGGCCATCCACTTCAGTATAGATGCCTTCCACTCTGTCAGTGAGCTCTTTGCCGGTCAGTCCAGGAAGGACCTGGACCCAGCCATGGACCTGTTAGTGCTGTCTCAGGGACACCAGACCAACATCCTGGACATCATCCACATACACAAGGAAGCTCTTACCAAAGTCATGGAGAGCAGGCAACACGTGGCAGAAGGGAAGACAGAGGTGCAGAGGCTGATGACGTCAGAATCACAGGAACAGGATTTCTTTGGCCACTTTGGCTGAAATTCACCACTTCCATCCAATTCCAGTGAGAGACATGGACTCACAGATGCAGCATTTCTTGCAACAAGAGATACTACTTTTCCAAAAAGTCACCCAGGAATTGATAGTGTTGAATGACTCGATACTCGATCGTGGACGGTTTCCAGTTCAAGGATACTTTCTACAGCAGAATAATAACACTAGCAAAGAGCTAGTACAAGGATGGTTTTGTGCTCAACTGAAATCCAGCTGAATACAGAATTGTATAGGAAACAGTTAATATGGTGATAGAATAGAAACAGTAGCAATCGTGAACTAAATCATACTGTGAATGCCTAAACTACTGCTGTAACGTTTGGAAAATGATAATACCACTTTATTGCTTTTCGAAGTATGAATATTTTAGTGTACATGCTCTAGACTTCAAACTCTATAAAGAGTCTCAAAGAAGTTGGCTGGATAAAGCCTGCTGTGGATGTCTTTATATTCAAAGATTGATGATGCAATTTGAATATGTGTCCCCACCGAATCTCATGTTGAATTATATTTCCTAATGTGGAAGGTGGATCCTGGTATAAGGTGATTGAATTATGAAGGCAAATTTCTCATGAATGGTTCAGCACCATCCCCTTGTACCATCCTCACAATAATGAGTGACTTCTCATGAGATGTAGTCACTGAAATCTCTATATCACCTCCCCACTCTCCGTGTTTTCCCCTTGCCATGTGAGACAATTGATTCTTTCTTTGCCTTCCATGATTATTGAAAGATTTCTGAGGCCTAGAAGCAGAAGCACTGTGCTTAGAACCATGAGCCAATTAAACCTCTTTTTCAAAATAAATCATACAGAAAATGGCAAATGAGGACTGGAGCGTTGCTATAAAGATACCTGGAAATGTGGAAGCAGCTTTGGAACCAGGTAATGGATGGAGGTTGGAAGAGTTTGAGGGCTCAAAAGAAGACAGATGAGAAAACTTTTGGACCATCTTAGAGTCTGGTTCAATGGTTGTGACAAAAATCCTGACAGAAACATGGACAGTGAAGGCCAGGCTGAGGAGGTCTCAGAGAGAAATAAGAAGCTTTCTGGAAAATGTCTTCCTTTTGGATATTGAAAGCTTACACAATGCCTGCTTTTTATTTCAGAGACTCATAGGCAAAAGAGACTGTAGCCTTGACCCAGATGAGACTTTGGACTTTGTAACTTTGAGTTAATCCTGAAATGAGTTAAGACTTTGGGAGACTGCTGGCAAGGCATGTTTGTATTTTGCAATGTGAGAAGGACATGAGATTCATCGGGTCAAGGACAGAATAATACGGTTTTTGTCTATGTCCCTACCAAAACTCATGTGGAATTATATTTTGTAATGTTACAGGCAAGATCTAGGTAGAAAAAGATTTAGTCATAAAATGGTGCAGGTAGATACTTCACGAATGATAAAGAACCATCACCTTGATGCTATCCTCCTGATAATGAGTGAGTTCCCATGAGATCTTGTTGTTTAACAGATCTCATCCTCCTGCTCCTGCTTTAGGAGACATCTCATTGTCCCTTGGCTTTCTGATATAATCAGGAGGCTTCCTGATTCCTCCCAGAAACAGAAGACACTATACTTCCTTCACAGCTTGCAGAACCATGAGTCAATTACACCTCTTTTATTTACAATAATACAGAAAAGTAGAACTGCAGAGAGGAGCTGTGAAATGCCTTCAAGGCCTTTTTCCCTTTGTTTTGGCTATTAGCACAGGGCTTCTTTATATGCAAATTTCTGAAATCTTCTTGAATGTTTCCCCTTAAATGGGATTTTTGTTATTGCTACATAGCCAACCTGCTATACAGATTTCTGAAAAAGTAGAAGCAGGCTCAGTAGTGGGTAGCAAACAAAGATTGGAAGGGTTTGGAGGGATTAGATTATGACAGGGAGTGGGAGGGAGTGATTTAATCATGGATGGGTGGGGGTGGATGTGGAAGGGAAAAAGGGGTGGGTAGGGTGGGAGGGAGTAGACTGGCTGTACGGTGGTGGGAGGGTGGTGGTGGGAGGGTGGTGGGTAGTAGGAAGGGGTAGTAGCCTGCTGCAGAGGCAGAGTCTCATGGAAAATCCCTACTAGGGAAGCGCACCTGTGGCTTTGCAGGTTTGAGCCCCAATGGCTGCTCTCATGGACTGGACTAGTGTTGAGTGCCTGTAGCCTTTCCACACGGAGGGTGCAAGCTGTTCGTGGGTCTATGTATCTGGGGTCTGGAGGGTGGTGGCCCCCTGCATGGGGGCTCCAAGTCCATATTTTCCTTCTGCACTGCCCTAGTAGAGGTTTCCCAAGAATGCTTCATCTGCAGCAGGCTTCTGCCTGGAAACAGTGGGAGGTGGGGGTGGGAGGCAGATCCTTCACCAATGGTTAGGCAACATCTTCTTGATGCTGTCTTCATGATAGTGTGTTCTCATGAGATCTGGTTATATAACAGGGGGTGGCACCTCTTTCCTCTCTCAGTCTTTCTTCTACCCCTGCCATTTGAAACATCTCATTGCCCCTTGGCCTTCTGGTATGATTGGAAGGCTTCCTGATCTGATCCTCCCAGAAGCAGAAGCCACTGTGCTTCCTTTACAGCCTGCTGGACCGTGAGTCAATTAAACCTCTTTTCTTTATGATCATGCAGAAAATTAGTACTATGAAGTGGAGCCATGAAATGCCTTCAAGGCCCTTTCCCCTTTGTCTTGGCAACCAGCACTCAGCTTCTTTTCATGCAAATATCTGAAGCCTTCATGAACTTTCCCCCTGAAAATGGACTTTTCTGTTTTACCACATTGCCAGGCTGTGATAAAGATAGCTGACAATGTAGAACCAGGTTCAGAAGTGGGTAAAAGACAGAGGTCAGAAGAGTTGGGAAAGCTTAGAAGACAGCAAGATGAGGAAAATATTGGACCACTATAGAGAATTGTTAAATACTTGTGATAGGAAGGCTGACAAAAGTGTAAACACTGAAGTCCAGACCTAAAAGTTCTCAGAAGAAAATGAGGAATTTCCTATGAACAGGAGCCAAGATTACATTTGATTGGCCTTAGCAAAGAAGCTGGCTGCATGGGGACCCTGCCCTGGAGATCTGTGAAACTATGAACTTGGGGGTGATGATTTAGGATGTATCTGGTGAAATGAACATCTAGGCAGCATAGCACAAGAGGTGTCCTGCCTGCATTGAACAGCCTGTGTTCTTATGGGTGACCTAAGAAGTGACTTCAAGTTGGAACTTCAAGTGGAGATCTAAAGTTTGGAAAATTTGGAGCCTGGCTAAGTGGTCAAAAAGAAAAGCCGATTTTGAGGGGGAAAATTCAACAAGGCTTAGGGTATTTGTATAAAAAGGAACCCAGTGCAAAAAGCCAAGACAGTGGGAAACCGGCCTTGAAAGCATTTTAGAGATGTCTGCAGCAGCCCTTGCTGTCACAGGCCCTGGGGCCTAGGAGAAAAGAATGGTTTCCTAGGCCAGTCCCATGGCCCTGCTGCTGTGCTCAACCGCAGGACACTGCTGCCGGCATCCGTGCAGCTCCAGCACCAGCCATGGCTGAAAGATGCACAGGTACAGCTTGGGTCATTGCTTCAGAGGTGGCTCAAAGTCTTGATGGTTTCCATATAGTGTTAAGCCAGTAGGTGCACAGAGAAAGAGATTAGAGGCTTGGGAACTCCCATCTAGACTCCAGAAGATGTACAGAAAATCCTGGATGTTCAGGAAGAAGCTTTTCCAAGAGGCAGAGCTTCATGGGGAACCTGTACTAGAGGAGCAAAGAAGGGACCTACAGGGTTGAAGCCCCCACACAGGGAGGCATCATTCTCTAAACCCCAGATTCATAGACCCACAAACAGCTTGCACCCTCAGTGTGGAAAAGCTATGGGCACTCAACAACAGCCCTGTCCATGAGAGACAGCCACGGAGGCTGAACCCTTCCAAGCCACAAGTGCAGATCTGCCAAAGGCCTTGGGAGCTCAGCCCTCACAGCCCTGTGCCATGGATATGGGACAAGGATTCAAAAATGGTGATTTTGGAGCTGTAGCATTAAGTGACTGGCCTGCTGGGTTTTGGACACTTATGTATCCTATGAGTCACCCACTGCCTGTACAATCATTGTACCTTGGAAGTAGTAAACTTGCTTTATAATTCACTGGCTCATGGGCAGGAGGGACTGTAGACTTGTCTCAGATAAGACTCTGGGCTTTGTGCATTTGAGTAAATGCTGGAATGAGTTAAGATTTGAGAGACTCTAGGGAAGGCATCATTACATTTTGCAATGTGAGAAAGACATGAAATTTGGGGGACCAGAGACAGAATAATAGGTTTTGGCTCTGTCTCTACCAAAGCTCATGTGGAATGTTAATGCGAAATGTTAAAGGTGGGGGCTGGTAGAAGGTGATTTAATCATGGTGGAGAGTGGAGGTTGGATGGTTGGGGGCACCGGGAGGGTGGGGGGGATTCTGGGGTGGAGAGGGTTGGAGGGAATCGGGGGTGGGGAGGGTTGGAGGAGATTGTGGTGGGGTTGGGGGTGAAAGGCAGGGGTGGGGGTGGATCCTTCACAAATGGTTAAACACCATCTCCTTAATGCTGTCCTTCTGATAGTGAGTTCTCTTCATGATTTTGGAGCTGTGAGATTGAATGAACACTGACGTACTGGATTTTGGGTGTCCATTGGGCCTGTGGTCCCATTTGTGTTATTTTTCTTGGAAATTTCTTCCCTTTGGACTGAGAAAGTTTACCCAGTACCTGTACCATCATTGTACCTTGAAAGAAACAAACACCCTTTTAACTTCAGGGACTCATAGGCAGAAGAGACTGTAGCCTTGTCTCAGATGAGACTTAGAACTTTTTACATTTGAGTTAATGCAGGAAGGAGTTAAGCCTTTTGGAAACCTTTGAAAAGGCATGATTGTATTTTATTCTGTGAAAAGGATATGATATTTGGGGGGTCAAGGTCAGCATAATATGATTTAGCTGTGTGCCCCTGGAAAAACTCATGTGGAATTGTAATCCCAAATTTTGGAGATGGGGCCTGGTGGGAGATTATTTAATCATGGATGGGAGGGGTAGGGGTGGAAGAAAAAAGGGGTGGGTAGGGTGGGGAAGAATAGGCTGGCTGTAGGGCGGTGGGAGGATGATGGATAGTAGGAATGGGGAGTAGCCTGCTGCAGAGGCCGAGGCTCATGGAAAACTTCTACCAAGGCAGTGCACCTGTGGCTCTGCAGGCTTTAACCCCCATGGCTGCTCTCATGGGCTGGGCTGGTGTTGAGAGCCTATCACTTTTCCATACTGAGGGTGGGAACTGTTGGTAGGTCTATGAATCTGGGGTCTCGAGGATGGTGGCCTCCTGCATAGTCAGTCAAAGCCCTTATTTTCCTTCTGCACTGCCATAGTACAGGATTCCCAAGAGCCTCTGCCTCTGCAGCAGGCTTCTGTCTGGAACACTAGGAGGTGGAGCTGTGTTGTGGGGCGGATCCTTCACCAATGGTTAAGCACCATCTTCTTGATGCTGACCTAGTGATAGTGAGTTCTCATGAGATCTGGTTATATAACGGTGTGGCACCTCTTTCCTCTCTCAGCCTTGCTCCTACTCCTGCCGTATGAAATATTTCATTGCTGTTTTCCTATTGGTATGATTGGGAGTCTTCCTGAGTCCTCCCGGAAGCAGAAGCCACTATGCTTTCTTTACAGCCTGCAGAACCATGAGCCAATTAAACCCCTTTTCATTATGATCATACAGAAAATAAAGTACTGCGAAGTGGAGCTATGAAATATCTTCAATGACATTTCCCCATCGTCTTGGCTGTTAGCACTGGACTTCTTTTTAATGCATATATCTGAAGCCTTCTTGAAGTTTCCCCCGAAAATGGACTTCATTTTCTTCTACATTGTCAGGCTGCAACAAAGATAGCTGAAAATGTAAAGCAGGTTCAGAAGTGGGTAACAGCCAGAGGTTGGAGAGTTTGGAGAGCTTGAAAGAAGACAGGAAGATGAAAGAAATTTTGGACCATCGTAGGCACTTGTTGAATAGTTGTGATTAAAAGGCTGGCAGAAGGATGGACAGTGAAGGCCAGGCTTACAAGGTCTCAGATGAAAATGAGGAAATTACTGGGAACAGGAGCCAAGGTTACTTTTGTTTTGCTGTAGCAAAGAACATGGCTGCAGGGCGACCTTGCCCTCGAGATCTGTGAAACTTTAAACTTGATGGTGATGATTTAGTGCAAATCTGGTGGAATGAACTTCTAGGCAACATAGCACAAGGGGGACCCTGTCTGCATCAAACAGCCCGTGTTCTTGTGTGACCGAGGTTATGTGTGACTGAGGAAATGACCTCAAGTTGGAACTTATATTTAAATGACAAGCAGAGCTCAAAAGTTTAGAACCATTTGCAGCCTGGCCAAGTGGTCAAAAAGAAAAGCTGATTTTCAGGGGGAAAATTCATGAAGGCTCCAGAAATTTGCATAAAATGGAGGCCAGTGCTAATAACCAAGACAATGGGGGGAAAAAGCCTTGGAGGCATTTCAGAGATGGTTGCAGCAGCCCTTGGTGTCACAGACCCTGGGGCCTAGGAGAGAAGAATGGTTTCTGGGGCCAGCCCCATGGCCCTGCTGCTGTGTGCAGGCTCAGGACACTGCTGCCTGCATCCCAGCAGCCGCAGCTCCTGCTCCGACCTTGGCTGAAAGATGGACAGGTACAGATTGCATCACTGCTTCAGAGGGTACAAGCTATAAGGCTTCACGGCTTCCACATAGTCTTAAGCCAGCAAGTCCATAGAGCACTAGCCCAGAGGCTTCAGAGCCTTCATATAGATTTTGGAAGATGTATGAAAATGCCTGGATGTCCAGACAGAAGGCTGCCAAAAAAGCAGAGCCTCCTGGGAAACCTCTACTAGGGCAGTGCAGAAGGAAAATATGGGGTTGGAGCCCCCACACTGGAGGCCACCATATGCAGACCCCAGACTCATAGACCCACCAAGAGCTTTGTACACTCTGTGGGTAAAAACTACAGGCACTCAACACCAGCACAGCCCATGAGGGCAGCTGTGGGGACTGAAAACTGCAAAGCCACAAGTGCAGACCTGCCCAAGGCCTTGGGAGTCCAGCCCTCATGCCCTTGTGCCCTGGATGTGGGACAAGGATTAAAAAAGGATGACTTTGGAGCTGTGAGTTTGAGTAACTGGCCTGCTGGGTTTTGGATTTTCCTGGGACCTGTAAGTCCCGTTTGTGTTTCCTTGTTCTCTCTGGCAAAAATCTTCCTTTAGGGTGGGAATTCTTACTCAATGCCTGGACAATCATACCTTGGAAATAGATAACTTGCTTTGTATTTCAGAGGCTCAGGAACAGAAGGGACTGCATCTTTCTCTCAGATGAGACTTTGGGCTTCAGACATTGAAGTAAATGCTGGAATGAGTTAAGACCTTTGAGGTCTTAGCCAAGACGATGGGGAAAAGTCATTGAAGGCGTTTCATAGCTTCACTTCACAGTACTAATTTTCTGTATGATCATAACAAAAAGGGGTTTAATCGGCTGATGGTTCTGCAGGCTGTAAAAAAAAAGCATAGTGGCTTGGGGAATCGTAAGTAAGGCATCACTGTATTTTGCAAAGTGAGAAGGACATGAGATTTAGGGAGGCAGGGACAGAATAATAAGATTCAGCTGTGTGTCGCTATGGAAACTCGTGTGGAATTGTAATCAGAAATGTTAAAATTGGGGCCAGGTGGAAGGTGATTTAATCATGGAGGGCACTGGGTGTTGGAAGCTGGAGATTGGGGAGGATGGGTGGATTATGCTGGGGGTGAGGGGTGAAAAGTGGAGGTGGGGGGATGATCCCTCACAAATAGTTAAACACCATCTCCTTAATCCTTTCCTCATGATGGTGAGTTCTCGTGATGGTTTTGGAGCTGTGAGATGTAATGGATACTGGTCTCCTGGGTTTTGGACTTGCATTGGCCCTGTGATCCCATTTGTGTTATTTTCCTGGCAAACCTCTACCCTTTGGATTGAGAAAACTTACCCAATGCCTGTACCATCATTGTACCTTGAAAGAAAAGAACTCCCTTTTAAATTCAGGGACTTATAGGCAAAAGGGCCTGTAGCCTTTTCTCAGGTGAGACGTGGAACTTTTTACATTCGAGTTAATGCTGAAATGACTTAAGACTTTTGGCAACTTTTGAAAAGGCATGATTGTATTTTACTCTGTGAGAAGGATATGATATTTGGGGGATCAGGGTCAGAATAATATGGTTTAGCTGTGTGTCCCTACCTAAACTCACATGTAATTGTAATCCCGAATGTTGCAGGTGGGGCCTGGTGAGAGGTGATTTATTCATGGATGGGAGAGGGGTGGGGTTGGAAGTAAAAACAGGTGGGTAAGGTGGGGAGGAGTAGGCTGGCTGTAGGGTGGTGTGTAGCAGGAAGGGAGTAGCCTGCCACAGAGGCAGAGGCTCATGGAAAACCTCTACTAAGGCAGTGCACCTGTGGTTTTGCACCTGTGGCTTTGCAGGGTTTAGCACCTGCTGCTGCTCTCATGGGCTGGGCTGGTGTTGAGTACCTGAAGCTTTTCCACACTGGGGGTGTGAGCTGTTGGTGGGTCCATGACTCTTGGGTCTGGAGGATGGTGGCGTGGGGGCTCCAAGCCCATATTTTCCTTCTGTACTGCCCTAGTAGAGGTTTTCCAAGGGGATCTGTCTCTGCCTCAGGCTTCTGCTTGGAAACAGTGGGTGGTGGATATGGGGAGGTGGGCAGATCCTTCACCAACAGTTAACCACAATCTTCTTGATGCTGATCTCCTGATAGTGAGCTCTCATGAGATATAGTTGTATAACAGGATGTCTCACCTCTTTCCTCTCTCTGTCTTGCTTCTACTCCTGCCATATGAAGTATTTCATTGCCGCTTGGCCTTCTGGTATAATTGGGAGGCTTCCTGAGTCCCCCTACAAGCAGAAACCACTATGCTTTCTTTACAGCCTGAAGAACTGTGAGTCAATTAGACCTCTTTTCTTTATGTAGATACAGAAAATTAATGCTGTGAAGTGAAGTTATGAAATGACTTCGAGGAATTTCCCCCATTCTCTTGGCTATTAGCACTGAGCTTTTTTCAGTGCAAATATTGGAGGCCATCTTGATGTTTCCCCCTGATAATGGACTTTTCTTCTTTTACCACATTGCCAGGCTGCAACAAAGATAGCTGACAGTGTAGACGCAGGTTCCAAATTGGGTAGTGGCCAGAGGTTAGAGAGTTTGGAGAGCTTGGAAGAAGACAGGAAGATGAGGGAAAGTTTGGACCATTGCAGAGACTTATTAAATAGTTGTGAGTAAAAGGCTGACAGAAGGATGGACAGTGAAGACCAGCCTTGTAAGGTCTCAGATGAAAATGAGGAACTTACTGGGAAAAGGAGCCAAGGTTTTTTTGTTTTGACTTAGCAAAGTAATTGGCTACACAGTGACCCTTCCCGGGAGATCTGTGAAACTGAACTCGAGGGTGATGATTTAGGGTGTATCTGGTGGAATGAACTTCTAAGCAGCAAAGCTCAAGAGTTGTACTGCCTACATCGAACAGCCTGTGCTCCTATGTGTGATGAAAGAAATGACCATAATTTGGAACTTATATTTAAATGAGAAACACAGCTTCAACATTTGGAAAATTTGTAATCTGGACAAGTGGTCAAAAAGAAAAGCTGATTTTCAGGGGGAAAATCAAGAAGGCTTAGGATATTTGCATAAAAAGGAGCCCAATGCTAGTAATTCAAGACAATGGGAAAAAGGCCTTGAAGGCATTTCAGAGACCTTTGTAGCAGTCCTTGCTGTCACTGGCCCTGGGGTTTAGGAGAAAAGAATAGTTTCCTGGCCCAGCCCCATGGCTCCACTGCTGTGTGCAGCCTCAGGACACTACTGCCTGCATCCCTGCAGCTCCTTTTCCAGCTTCAGCCATGGATGAAAGATGTACAGGTACAGCTTGCATCACTCCTTCAGAGGATGCAAGCTCCAAGCCTTGGTGGCTTCTACATAGTGTTAAGCCAGCAGGTGCATAAAGCACAGGACTAGAAGCTTCAGAGCCTTCGTCTGGACTCCAGAGGATATATCGGAAAGCCTGAATGTCTAGCCAGAAGCTTTTCCAAGAGGCAGAGCCTCATGGTAAACCTCTACTCAGGTAGTACACAAGGAAAGTATAGGGTTGGAGTCCCCATACAGGGAGGCACCATTTTCCAGACCTCAGTTTCATAGACCCACCAGCTGCTTGCACCCTTAGTGTTGAAAAGCTACAGGCACTCAACGCCAGCCTAGCCAATGAAGTCAGCTGTAGGGGGAAGATTCTGCAATGCCACATGTGCAGAGCTGCCCAAGGCCTTGGGATCCCAGCCATCACACCACCCTGTGCTCTGGATGTGGACATAGATTCCAAAAAGATGATTTGGAGCTGTATGATGGAATGACTGGCCTTCTGTGTTTTTGACGTGCAGGGGGTTTTTAAGTCTCATCTGTGTTTTGTGCTTCTTTCTGACAAATTTCTTCTTTTTGGCTTGGAATGCTTACCCAATGCCTGTACAATCATTGTACCTTGGAAGTGGTTAACTTGCTTTGTATTTCAGAGGCTCAGGGCAGAAGGTATGGCAGCCTTGTCTCAGAAGAGACTTTGGGCTTTAGACATTTGAGTAAATGCTGGGATGAGTTAAGATTTGGGGGACTTTAGGGAAGGCATCATTGCGTTTTGCAATGTGAGAAAGACATGAACTTTGGGGGACCAGGGACAGAATAATATGTTTTGGCTCTGTGTCTCTACCAAAACTCATATGGAATTTTAATGGGAAATGTTAAAGGTGGGGGCTGGTGGAAGGTGATTTAATCATGGTGGAGAGTGGAGGTGGGATGGTTGGGGGGGTGGGGAGAGTGGTGGTGATTAGGGGTTGGGGAGGGTTGGGGTGATTGTGGTGGGGTTGGGGGTGAAAGGCAGGGGCAGGGGGTGGATCCTTCACAAATAGACATTTGAGTAAATGCTGGAATGAGTTCAGACACTGGGGGACTGTAGAGGATGCATCATTGTATTTTGCAGTATGAGAAGGATGTGAGATTGGGGAGCCAAAGGGAGAATAATATGATTTGGCTCTGTGTCCCTACCAAAACTCATGTTGAATTGTAATGAGGAATGTTAAATGTGGGGCTTGGTAGAAGATGATTTAATCATGGTAGAGAATGGGGGTTGGAAGGGGGATGTGGGGGAAGGGAGGTTCATGGTGTGAGTGAAGGTGAAACATGGGGACGGGTGGCAGATCCTTCACAAATGGTTAAATACTATCTCCTTAATGCCGTCTGTGTGATAGTGAGTTCTCATGATAAACGAATGCTGTCCTGCTGGGTTTTGGAGTCGGATTGGGCCTGTGTCCCATTTGTGTTATTTTTCTGGGAAAACCTTCCCTTTGCTTTGAGAAAGCTTACCCAGTGCCTGTGCCATCGTTTAAACTTGAAAGAAAAGAATTGTCTTTTACATTCAGGGACATATAGGCAGAGGGATTGGTCTTGTTCTGGATGAGACTTGAACTTACTACATTTGAGTTACTGCTGGAATGAGTTAAGACTTTTTGAAACTTTTGAAAAGGCATGTTTGTATTTTTCTGTGTGAGAAGGACATGAGATGTGGGGGTGTCAGGGTCAGGATAATATGGTTCAGCTGTGTTTCTCTACAAAAACTCATGGGGAATAGCATTCCAGACTGTTGTAGGTGGGGCCTGGTGGGAGGTGATTTAATCACAAACAGGAGGTTGGTAGGGGTGAAAGGGAAAATAAATGGGTAGGGTGGGGAGGAGTAGGCTGGCAGTAGGGTGGTGAGAGGGTGGTGGGCAGTAGGAAGGGGGAGTAGCCTGCTGCAGAGGCAGAGCCTCATGGAAAACCTCTACCAGGGCTGTGCACCTGTGGTTTGCAGGGTGTAGCCGCCGTGGCTGCCCTCATAGGCTGGGCTGGTGTTGAGTGCCTGTAGCTTTTCCATACTGAGAGTGCAAGCTGTTGGTGGGTCTATGAATCTGGGGTCTGAGGATGGTAACTTCCTGCGTGGGGCCTCCAAGCCCATCTATTTTTTCTGCTCTGCCCTAGTAGAGATTTTCCTAGTGGCTCTGCCTCTGCCTCAGGCTTCTGCCTGGAAACAGTGAGGGGTGTGGGTGGTAGGGGGCAGATTTTCACCAATGGTTAAGCAACATCTTGATACTGACCTTGTGATAGTGAGTTCTCAGGAAATCTGGTTGTATAACAGGGTTATACAACGTGTGGCACCTTTTTCCTCTCTCTGTTTTTTTTCTACTTCTGCCATATAAAACATCCCATTGCTGCTTGGTCTTCTGGTATGATTGGGAGGCTTCCTGAATCCTCCCAGAAGCAGAAGCCTCTATGATTTATTTAAAGCTTGCAGAACCATGAGCCAGTTCAACCTCTTTTCTTTCTGATTATACAAAAAAATAATGCTATAAAGTGGAACTATGAAATGCCTTCAAGGCCTTTTTCCTAGTCTCTTGGCAATCAGCACTCAGCTTCTTTTCAGGCAAATATGTGAAGCCTGCGTTAATTTTTCTCCGGAAATGGACTTTTCTTCTTTTACCACATTGCCAGGCTGTGACAAACGTAGCTGAAAATGTAGAAGCAGGTTGAGAAGTGTGTAATGGCCAGAGGTTGGAGAGTTTGGAGGTCTTGGAAGAAGACAGGAAGATGAGGAAAACTTTGGTCCAATGTAGAGACTTGTTAAATAGTTATAATTAAAAAGGTGACAGAAGGATGGACAGTGATCACCAGGCTTAGAAGGTCTCACATGAAAATGAGGAGCTTGCTGGGAACAGGAACCAAGGTCACTTTTGTTTTTTCCTTAGCAAAGAACGTTGCTGCATGATGCCCCTAATGTGGAGACCTGTGAAAATTTGAACATCAGGGTGATAATTTAGAGTGTATTTGGTGGAATGAAATTTTAGGCAGCAAAGCTTAAGACGTGTCCAGTCTGTGTCAAACAGCCTGTGGTCCTATATGTGACCAAAGAAATGACCTCAAGCTGAAACATATTTAAATGAGAAGGAGAGCTTAAAAGTTTGGAAAATTTGCAGCCTGGCCAAGTGGTCAAAAAGAAAAGCTGATTATCAGTGGGAAAGTTCAAAAAGGCTTCAGAAACGTGCATAAAATGGAGTTCAGTGCTAATAGCCAATACAATGTTAAAAAGGTCTTGTAGGCATTTCAGAGACTTTTGCAGCAGCCCTTGCTATCACAGGCCCTGAAGCCTGGGATAAAAGAATGGTTTCCTTCTCCAGCCCAATGGCCCCGCTGCTATGTCCATCCTCAGGACACTGCTGACTGCATTCCTGAAGCTCCAGCTCCAGCCATGGCTGAAAGATGCACAGGTACAGCTTGGGTCACTGCTTCAGAGGGTGCAAGCTGCAAGCCTTGGTGGCTTCCACATAGTGTTAAGCCAGCAGGTGCACAGAGCACAAAACTAGAGGCTGGGGATCCTTTGTCTGGACTCCAGAGCATGTATGGAAAAACCTGGGTGTCCAGGTCAAAACTTTTCCAAGAGGCAGAGCCTCCTTTACTAGGTCAGTAGAGAAGGAACATATAGGGTTGGAACCCCATACAGGGAGGCACCATTCTGCCAACGCCAGATTCATAGACTCACTAGCAGCTTGCACCCTGATTGTGGAAAAGCTATAGGTACTCAACACCAGCCCAGCCCATGAGGGCAACTGTGGAGGTTAGACCCCGCAAAAGTCACAGGTGCAGACCTGCCCAAGGCCTTGGGAGCCCAGGCCTCATACCCTTGTGCTCTGGATGTGGGATCTGGATTCAAAAAAAATGATTTGGAGCTGTAGGATTCAATGACTGGCCTGTTGGGTTTTTGACTTTTATGGGGTCTGTAAGTCCCAAATGTATTTTGTGCTTCTTTCTGGCAAATTTCTTCCTTTTGGCTGGGAATACTTATCCAATGCATGTACAATCATTGTACTTTGGAAGTACTTGCTTGGTATTTCAGAGGCTGAGGGGTAGAACATATGGCAGTCTTGTCTCAGAAGAGACTTTGGGCTTTGGACATTTCAGTAAATGCTGGAATGAGTTAAGAGATTGGGAAACTGTAGAGAAGTCATCATTGTACTTTGCAGTGTGAGAACAACATGAGATATGGAGACCAGGGTCAGAATAATATGATTTGGCTCTGCATCCCTAGCAAACTCATGTGGAATTGTAATAGGGAATGTTGAAGGTGGGGCCTGGTGGGAGGTGATTTAATCATTGAGAAGCATGGGGGTTGGAGGTAAGGGTGTGGAGAGAATGGGGGAGATTATTTTGTGGGTGGGAGTGAAAGATGAGGGTGGGGGGGCAGATCCTTCACAAATGGTTAAGCACACTCTCCTTAATGCTGTTCACATGACAGTGAGTTCTCTTGATGATTTTGGAGCTGTGAGATTGAGTGAATACGGTCCTGCTGGGTTTTGGACTTGCATTGGGCCTGTGGGCCCATTTGTGTTATTTTTCTGGGAAATTTCTTCCCTTTGGACTGAGAAAGCTTACCCAATGCCTCCACCATCATTGTACCTTGAAAGAAAAGAACTCCATTTTAAATTCAGGGACTCATAGGTAGAAGGGACTGTGGCCTTATCTCAGATGAGACTTTGAATTTTTAAAATTTGGAATGAGTTAAGACTTTTGCAAACTTTTGAAAAGTCATGATTGTATTTTGCTCTGTGATAAGGACATAGATTCTGGAATATCAGGGTCAGAATTATATGGTTTGCCTGTGTGTCCCTATGAAACTCATGTGGAATTGTAATCCCTAATGTTGAAGCAGGTGACTTAATTATGGACAGGAGGTTGGTGGTGGTGGAAGGTAAAAGGGATCGGTAGGATGGGGAGGAGCGGGTTGGCAGTAGGGTGGTGGGAGGGTGGGGGGAAGTAGGAAGGGGGAGTAGACTGCTGCAGAGGCAAAGCCTCACGGAAAACCTCCACTAGGGAAGTGCACCTGTGGCTTTGCAGGTTTTAGCCCCTCAGCTGTTCTCGTGGGCTGGGCTGGTATTGAGGGCCTGTAGCTTTTCCACACCAAGTGCGTGAGTTGTTGGTGGGTCTATGAATCTGGGATCTGGAGGTTGATGGCCACCTGTGTGGGGGCTCCAAGCCCATATTTTCTTTCTGCACTTCCATAATAGAGGTTTTCCAAGAGGTTCTGCATCTGAAGGAGGCTTCTGCCTGGAAACAGTGGGAGTTGGGGGTGTGGGTCAGATACTTCACCAATGTTTAAGCACCATCTTCTTGATGCTGACCTTGTGATAGTGAGTTCTCATGAGATCTGCTTGTATAATAGGGCATGACAACATTTTCCTTTCTCTGTCTCGCTCCTACTCTTGCCATATGAGACATTTCCTTGCCCTTTGACATTCTGGTATGATTGGGAGGCTTCCTGAGTCCTGTCAGATGCAGAAGCCACTATGCTTCCTTACAGCCTGCAGAATCATTAACCAATTAAACCTCTTTTCTTTATGATCATGGAGAAAATTATGACTGCAAAGTGGATCTATTAAATGTCTTCAAGGCCTTCTCCCTAACGTCTTGGCAATCAGCACTCAGCTTCTTTTCACTCAAGTATCTGAAGCCTCCTTGACTTCTTCCCCAGGAAATGGGCTTGTCTTCCTTTACCACATGGCCAGCCTGCGACAAAGATAGCTGATAATGTAGAAGCAGGTTCAGAAGGGGGTAGCAGATGGAGTTTGGGAGAGTTTGGAGGACTTCGAAGACAGGGAGATGAGGGAAAGTTTGGATCTTTGTAAAGAATTGTTAAATACTTGTGATCAGAAGGCTCATAGGAAAATTGTAAGGATCAGATTGAGAAGCTCTCAGATGAAAAGGAGGGACTTACTGCAAACAGGAGCCAAGGTTACTTTTGTTTTGCTGCAGCAAAGAACGTGGCTGCACAGTGACCCTGCCCTGGAGGTCTCTGAAACTTTGAATTTGAGGGTGATGACTTACTGAGTATCTGACGGAATGAACTTCTGGACAACAAAGCTGAAGGGATGTCCTGTCTGTATCAAATAGCCTGTGCCCTTATGTGTGACTGAGGAAATGACATCTGGATGGGTCTTACATTAAATCAGTCCCAGCTCTTATATTATATGAGAAACAGAACTCAAAAATTTGCAGCCTGGCCAAATGGTCAGAAAGAAAAGTTGATTTTCAGGGGAAAACTGAGGAAGGCTTCAGAAATTTGCATGAAAAGGAGCCCAGTGCTAATAGCCAAGACAATAGGGAAAAGGCCTTGAAGCCATTTCAGAAACCTTTGCAGCAGCCCTTGCTATCATAGGCCCTGGGGCCTCTGAAGGAAAAATGGTTTCCTGGGCCAGTTCCATGACCCCCCTCTATGTGCAGCCTCAGGACACTGCTGCCTGCATCCCTGCAGCTCTAGTTCCAGGCATGGCTGAAAGATGCACAGGTACAGCTTGCATCACAGCTTCTGGAGTGCAAGCTTCAAGCCTTGGTGGCTTCCACATAGTGTTAAGCCAGCAGCTGCACAGAGCACAAAATTAGAGGCTTGGGAGCCTTTGTCTAGACTCCAGATTATGTAAGGAAAAACCTGGGTGTTCAGGCAGGATCTTTTCCAAGATGCAGAGCCTCATGGGAAACCTTTACTAGGGCAGTACAGAAGGAGAATTTAGGGCTGGAGTCCCTAAATATGGAGGCACCATTCTCCAGACCCCAGATTCATAGACCCACCAACAGCTGGCACCCTTAATGTGGAAAAGCTGCAGGCACTCAACACCAGCCCAGCCCATGAGGGCAGCTGTGGGGGATAGACCCTGCACAGCCATCTGTTCTCTAGATGTGAGATGTAGATTCAGAAAGGATGATTTGGAGCTGTAGGATTCAATGACTGGCCTGCTGGGTTTTTGACTTGCATGGGGTCTGTAAGTCCTTGTACATTTCAGTAAATGCTGGAATGAGTTAAGTCATTGGGGGGCAGTAGAGAAGTCATCAATGTATTTTGCAGTGTGACAAGGATACAAGATTTGGGGAGCAAGAGCCAGAATAATATGATTTGATTCTGTGTCCCTACCAATATTCATGTGGAATTGTAGTGGGGAATGTTAAAGGTGGGACCTGGTGGGAGATTATTTAATCATGGAGAAGAGTGGGTGTTGGAAGTAGGGTTGTGGGGAGAATGGGAGAGATTATTTTGTGGGTGGGAGTGAAAGATGAGGATGGGGGGGCAGATTCTTCACAAATGGGTAAACACTATCTCCTTAATGCTGTCCGCATGACAGTGAGTTCTCTTGATGACTTTGGAGCTGTGAGATTGAGTGAATACTGTCCTGCTGGGTTTTGGACTTGCATTTGTGTTATTTTTCTGGGGAATTTCTTCCATTTGGATTGAGAAATCTTACCCAATGCCTGTTGTACCTTGAAGGAAAAGAAATCCCTTTTAAATTCAGGGACTCATTGGCAGAAGGGACTGTAACCTTGTCTCAGATGAGACTTGGAAATTTTTACATTTGGAATGAGTTAAGACTTTTGGAAACTTTTGAAAAAGCATGATTGTGTTTTGCTCTGTGAGAAGGACATGAGGTTCTGGGGTATCAGGGTCAGAATAATATGGGTTGGCTATGTGTCCCTATATAACTCACGTGTCATCCTTAATGTTGGAGGTGGGCCAGGTGGGAGGTGATTTAATCTTGGATGGGAGGGGGTTGGGTGGAAGGAAAAGGGGTGGTAGAGTGGGGAGGAGTAGGTTGGCAGTAGGGTGGTGGGAGGGTGGGAGTAACCTGCTGCAGAGGCAGAGGCTCATGGGAAACCTCTACTAGGACAGTGCACCTGTGGCTTTGCAGGGTGTAGCCCCCATGGCTGCTCTCATGGGCTGGATTTGTGTTGAGTGCCTGTAGCTTTTCCATACTGAGAGTATGAGCTGTTGGTGGGCTTACAAATCTGGAGTCTGGAGGATGGTGGCCTCCTGTGTGGGGGCTCAAAGCCTATATTTTCCTTCTGCACTGCCATAGTGGAAGTTTCCTAAGAGGTTCTGCCTCTGCAGGAGGCTTCTGCCTGGAAGCAGTGGGCGGTGGCATGGGTGGAGAATCCTTCACCATTGGTTACTCTTCTTGATGCTGATCTCCTGATAGTGAGTTCTCATGTGATTTGATTGTCTAACAGGATGTCACACCTCTTTCCTTTCTCTGTCTTGCTCCTACTCCTGCCATATGAAACATCTCTTTGCCGCTTGGCCTTCTGATATGGTTAGGAGGGGCCTGATCAGTGTGGGCCTTCTCAGTGGACCTAGTCAGTCGGGACTTGGTCAGTGAGGCCTATTTAGTGGGAGTTGGTCACCAGAGGTCTGCTTAGAGAGGGTCTCATTAGAGGGATCTAGTAGTGCAGGTCTTGGTGAGTGGGTTCCTAGTGGCAGACAAATGTTTGGTGTCTGGTCAATGCCAACCTGGGCTGTGGGACTTGGTCAGTGGAGACCTTGTCAGCTAGTACTTAGTGATGACCTTGTCAGATTGGGCTGGGTTACTGGTGACCAGGTCAAGGGGTGCTATTCAGTGGAGGCCTGGTCACATGGGACCTAGTCAGCAGAGGCTCTTGTCAGTGGGGCCCTGGTCAGGGCAGGCTGGTCCGTGGAAACCTAATCAGTGGGGGCCTGGTCAGAGAGGACTTGATCAGTGGTGGCTTTTGTAGCACTGGTCTACGGGGTGACCTGGTCAGCGGGGAGCAGTGCATGCCTGTTCAGTGGGGCATACTCATTAGGGTCCTGGTCAGGGGCATCTGGTCACCTCAGGCCTGGTTAGCAGGGGCCTTGTCACTGGCAGCATATTCCCTGCAGGCCTGGTCAGTAGGGCTTCATCTGTGGGACCAGGTAATGGGGTCATGATCGGTGGAACCTTATCAGTTAGACCTTGTAAGTAAGGACCTGGTCAGTGAGGCCTTGCCAGTGAGGTCTTGTCAGTAAGGTCCTCGTCAGTGGAGTCCTGGTAATTGTGGGCCTGGCAGTGGGAATCTAGTTAGTGAGGTCTGGTGAAGGGGGTCTAATCAGTGAGGGTGTGGTCAGGGAGGATCTGATATGCCGAATCGGCTCAGCAGGGACCTTGTCAGTGCGGGCTGCTGAGCACTACTGGGAAATGTCAGGGGAAATGCATTTTATCGAGGAGGCTGTGGACAGTTGGCGTGGCCCAGTGGTGTTCAATGGCCCAGTCAAAAGTGGACAAAGCAGGTGTCTGGATGGACCTTGGAGATCTTGCGCCAAGGAACAGTCAGGGTGGGCAGCTGGGTTTCAGGGAGAGGCAGGTGCATGCTGGGAGGTCAGACCCTGTGAGGGCTGTGGGGGCATCAGGTGGGGTGGGCTCCAGGTGCACCCTCAGTGCACTGAGTAGGTCTTGGCCCAGGCTCTCTGGACCCCGGCCGGGTGATGTGGTCACTTACTGGGGGACTGTTGTCAGGCGCTGGCCGCCCACCCTGGTTAGCACTGTCCCATCTCAGGACTGGACTTCCTCAGATCCTGCAGAGGGCACAGCCTCCAGCCCAGGAGAGGCAGCCCCTTGGTGGAGCCTGAGCTCTCCATGGGCCTGGAGCATCACCTGCCAGCCCTGCACTCTCTCTTCTCCCAGGTCCTGCTTTTCCAGGGTCAGCCAGTGGGGAGGCCCCATCCTCCCTTCCCTATGTGTCTCCTGGGCTGAAACTTGCAGTGCACTTGGATAGGGACGAGGCTTCCCTAAGGCCCATTTAGGGAGAGGACTGACTCCCAGCTGGGCACAGGTCCTCAGCCCTGCCTTGGTTGCCTTAGAATGAGATGGATCTCATTCTAAGATTGGCTGGTCTAGGGATGGAGGACTTAACAGGTCCTCCCAGTCTGTCAGGCCTGGGCAGCACTGTCCTGTCTCAGGACTCAGAAAGTCCAGTCCTGGGATGGGACGGTGCTGCCCAGGGGGGGTGGCCAGGGTCTGACAGCAGTCCCCCAGGGAGTGACTACATCACCCAGCCGGGGTCCAGGGAGCCTGGCCTGAGACCTGCCCAGTGCACTGAGGGTGAACCTGGAGCCCACTCCACCTTATGAGCCCACAGCCCTCACAGGTCCTGACCTCCCAGCATGCACCTGCCTCGCCCTGCACCCCAGCTGTCCACCCTGCCTGTTCCCTCACTTCCTCCATCCTATCCAGCAGGATGGGATGGGCAGGGGGACAGCCTGTGTGAACATTTCATGGCAAGCAGGAGTGACACAGCATCCCTGGGAGGCGCCTTGGTTCCTCCCAAACCCAGCCCCAGAACTCTGTCCCTGGGGTGGTTTTACCAAACCCCAAACCCAGAACTGTGGTTGTGGTTCAGGGGTCAGCACCCACTAGTTTTACAATGTCGCCAAGGACTTTGACTGTACTTTATTCTTCTTTTCAATAGTCATTCCAAATATTGTGAGATGCATTGTTTCAGGAAGCCCCTTGCCCTCCTAAAAGCCACCCTACTTCTCTCTAAGGAGAATGGCCCAGTCCTCTCCCGAGCTCACACAGGGGAGGTGATAGCATTGCTTTTGTGTAAATTACATAATGCAAAATTTTTTAAATCTTTGCATTAATACTTTTAAATTTTGTTTTATTTCGAATGATTAGCCTTCATGGCCCCACTTTTTTGTACCCCAACTTGGAGTGTATGAAGGGTTTTGGTCTCTCTGAGAGTGGCTGGAGGCAGCCAGGGCTTACCTGTACTCTGCCTTGAGAAAAGTTGGATAAAAGTGCACATCTTAAAAAAAACTGAATGACGAGGAATTAACAAAAACAGAATTTCAGTACAGTGGACAGCTTAGCATTTTGACAATTGGGAATAAAATGCACAGTTCTGAACTGTACAATGTAAGACACAAAAATGAAACACTGGAAATGGAAATTCAATTATGTCACTGTAGACTGGCTACTGCTCTACATGATTGTGACCAAAGTCAGAGAGTTGAAAGAGATTTCTTTCCAGAGAACAAGACATGAACAGGTTTATTTACAGAAAACAATGAATTCTCATATATCTAACCTAAAAGATAACAGATTCTTTGAGAACAAGTCTAATGTAGACAGTAAAATTAACAGGCTAAAAATTAAGCTCCATCAAACAAGATGAACTCTGAGAGAAAAGATGGGGCAGGCCGCCATCTTTCCTGTTCAGGCAACTTAGTCATTCCAGCCTGAGGGCTTTGGAGAGTACAAACCGACCAGGGGCAGAAGAGATCCCACAGCACAGCATGGCTGCTTTACCAAATCATGGCCAGAATGCTTCTGTAAGCAGGCCCCTGACCCTGTTGCATGTCACTGGAAAGGACCTCCCAACTGGGGTCTCCAGCTACGGCCACCAGCATTCCTTGGCCAATGGAAATTTGAAGGGTTCCCGGGACAGAGCTCCCAGAGGGAGGGGCAGGCCACCACATTTGCTGTTTGGGTGACTAGCCATTCTGGACTGCGGGCTTTGGAAAGCCCAAGGTGACAAGGGGTGGAAGAGGAACCTCAGCACAGCACAGCCACACTACAAAAACGTGGCCAGACTCTTGTTTAAGTCAGTCACCGAACACATTTCTAATCAGTGGGTGAAGTCTTTCAACCAGGGTCTCCAGCTACCTTCACTGCTGTTCTCTGGCCGACAGAGGTTTCAGGCCTCCCTGAGTCAGAGCTCCCAGGGGGAGGACCAGACTGTCATCTTTGCTGTTGGGGCAGCTCAGCCATTTCAGCCTTAGGGCTTCAGAGTGTCTGAGGCGACAAGGAGTGGAAGTGAACCCCCGGCATAGCACAGCTGCTCTAGAAAAATGTGGCCAGACTTTTTTTTAAGCAAGTCCCTGTTCTTGTTCCTCCTGACTAGATAAGACTTCTCAACTTGTCTCCAGTCACATCTTATAGGTGTGTTCATATCGGCAACAAGTTCGTACCTCAGTGGCCCAAAGCTCCCAGAGGAAGGGGCAGACTATCATCTTCCCTGGAAAATACAAGGCAAATAGGGACTGGAGGGACCCCCAGCATACCACAGCAGCCTGACAGAAAAGTGGCCGGACAGTCTACTTGATGGACAAGTCCTCCTGGCCTGGGTCTCCAGCCAGTCCACCATTGGAGCTATCAAGCCAGTAGCAACTCAGCAATTCCCTGGACAGAGCTTCCAGGAGCAAATGAAATTCCCTCTGCCACTGTCTCTGCAGTGGAACTGCCCTTGCTACCCTCAGAATATCAAGGGAGCAAAGACCCTAAGTGCCATATCGACACCTCCAATAAGCTGCAGTTGACCCAACGAACAAGCCAGTCCATCTCCCACGGGTACCACACACCCCACACTGCTCATCACCAGAGAGGGAACCCTGGCTTGGGCTTACAACACAGACCCTCCATCCTGGGCTGATTACGCTAAGTGATTGCTAACTCACATCTCTCTGGGATGGAGCACCCAGGAGACAAGCAGAGTGGTGGAGCAGCAAGTCAGGTGATGTGGAGCCCAGAGGGCAGGGACAGCTATCTCTCTAGGCTCCACTTGCCCTTGTGAGACACTTTATCCCAGCACTTTAGGAATGCTAAGTTCAGATCAGCCCCATCTCATGTTCAAGATTGCCCAGCAGAGATCAGGTCTGAGAGTTCCCCTCTTCAAAAAGGGGACTTGCTTAAAAAAGAAGACTGGCCATGTTTGTGTAAAGCAGCTATGCTGTGCTGGGGGTTCACTTTTGAGAGAGTTCCCCTCTTATAAAAGGGGACTTGCTTAAAAAAGAAGCCTGGCCGTGTTTGTGTAAAGCAGCTATGCTGTGCTGGGGGTTCACTTTTGAGAGAGTTCTCCTCTGAGACCTGATCTCTGCTGGGCAGTCTTGCACATGAGATGGGGCTGGTCTGATCTCAGCACTCCTTAGTCTGCTTGCCTCTCCCAGGACCCCAGCCTGGCCACACCTGCTTACAGAGCACTCTCGGATGCCCACAGCATAGCTTCCGTGCTAGTGGACCGTAGCTGATCAGTGGAGAGCTGCAGCAAGGTGGCCTCAACAGCCACGCACCAGTCTGCACATTACCTCTCCTTACTGCAGCCCTTTATATGGAAACTTCCTACATCACTTTGCTGTGTGTGTTTACACAGGTGGGTTTTGCTGTACTTGCCCTGATAGCACGCGGGAGTGCAGCACACACACCAACCCACACCAACTGCCATTGAAGACAGAGCCTTGGTGGGCACAGAACCAAGAATCCCACCCCTGCCAGCACCTCACCCTTGAGCTAATGCTGTGCAGAGAAAAAGGGACCTTCTTATACCTTGAGCGACCACTGTTTCTTTGAGGGGCACAGAGAAGGCACCATGGTCTGCACTGGCCAGCAGCTCACCCTGAACCAACACTACCTCCAGTGCAACACACACACAGCAGGGGAGCCCTGGCCCACACCCCAGCTGTCTTGCCTCCACCACTGGGTGAACGCCCGCAGGGAGGCAGGGAATTTTGCATCCACTAGCGTTCCGCCACAGTTGCCACACTTCGGTCCCCTCAGTGCAGTGGACTCCAAACCTCGAGGAACCAGAGAACAAAGTTGGGGCCTAAGACAAGTTCCCTAGAGTTAAAGCACACAGTCCAGGAATTGGGAGCTGCACATTGGCCCCCCCAAAATCCTCCAAAAACAAAGCCAGTTGGTTGATTCCACCTTATACCACAATGAAACCCTCAAGATCATCAAATACAATAAAACAAAAATACCCTGTCCGAAGGTCAGCAACCTCAAAGATGGAAGGTGGATAAGCCCATAAAGATGAGAAAGAATCTGTGTGAGAACACTGAAAACTCAAAAAGTCAGCATGCCTTCTTTCCTCCAAATGACTGCATCAACTCTCCAGCAAGTGTTCAGAACTGGGCTGAGGCTGAGATGTCTGGAATGATACAAGCAGGGTTCAGGATATGCGTAGGAACAAAGTTCACTGAGTGAAAGAAGTATGTTGTCATGCAATACAAGTGAGCTAAAAATCATTGTAAAACATTGCAGGAGCTAACAGACAAAATAGCAAGTATAAAGAAGACATAACCGACCTAATAGGGCTGAAAAGCACACTACAAGAATTTTCATAATGGAGTCACATGGTGATTATGTGTGATTGCATTATGAAAATTATTGTAGTGTGTGTGGGCACCCGAGATTGCCCTGTAAGCAGGTGTGGCCAGGCTGGGGTCCTGGGAGAGGCAAGCAGACTAAGGAGGGCTGAGGTCACACCAGCTCCATCTCGTGTGCAAGACCACCCAGCAGAATAGACCAAACAGAGGAAAGAATCCCAGAGCTTGAAAACTGGCTTTCTGAAATAAAACAGGCAGACAAAAATGGAGGAAAAGGAATGAACAAAACATTCGAGAAATATGGGATTATATAAACGACCAAATCTATGACTGATTAATGTACCTGAAAGAGATGAGGAGAATGGAACCAGCTTGGAAAACATACTTCAGAATATCCTTCATGAGAATGTCCGAAACCTAGCCAGACAGGCCAACATTCAAATTCAGGAAATCCAGAGGACTTCAGTAAGATATGCCACGAGAAGATCATCCCCAAGACATATAATCATCAGATTCTCCAAGGTCAAAATGAAAGAAACAATGTTAAAGGCCGCTAGAGAGTTAAAATGAGAGCTAGAGAGTTAAATGGTTAAAAAAAAGAAAAGAAATTTCAACACAGAATTTCATGTCCAGCAAAATTAAGCATCATAAGTGAAGGAGAAACAAGATCCTTTTCAGACAAGCAAATGCTGGGAGAATTCATTATCACCAGATCTACCTTACAAGAGCTCCTGAATGAAGCACTAAATATGGAAAGAAAAGACCATCACCAGCCACTACAAAAATGCATCAAAGTACACAGACCAGTGATGCTAAAAACCTACCACATACACAAGTCTGCAAAATAACCAGCTGACAGCATGACGACAGGATCCAATCCACACATACCATTACTAACCTTAAATGGAAATGGGCTAAATGCTCTGATTGAAAGACGCAGGGGGGCAAGATGGATAAAGAACCAAGACCCATTTGAGTATGCCGTCTCCAAGAAACCCATCTCACATGCGGTGCCATACATAGGCTCAAAATAAAGGAATGGAGAAAAATCTTTCAAGCAAACGGAAAACAGAAAAAAGCAGGTGTTACACTCCTACTTTTGACAAAACGTATATACCAATAAAGATAAAAAAAGACAGAGAAAGACATACAAAGGTGGTCCTGACCTTTGATAAATCTCATTATTGCTTGATACCAACCTGGGCTATCTTTATTGCCCAAATCAATAGGATAATTTGCTGAGGTTGTGGAGATTCTCCCCTGCAGAGGTTCCCTGATCTCCCAAAATCTGGTTGAGATCTAAGGTTGATTTTGCTGTACAACTCCTTTTCTGAAGTTTTACTCATTTCCGACAAAGAAGGCAAGTTTTCCTGCTTCCATGATGATGGAGAGCAGGCACCTCCTTTCCTGAGTTTCAGCTTGCTTCTGACAGGGAAGGTGAATGTAAGTTTTTTTCCAGCTTCTAAGATGGCAGAGAACGATCACCAGCCTGAGCCTTATTTCCAGGTAAGTAGCTGAATTAGAGTTTTGTCTTAAAATTTTTCCTTAATGACTAAAATTTAAGATTACTCACCAGCTGCTTTTAATTTCTGCTTTTAATTTCTCCTTACCATTAGAACACTCAGTAATCATATGAATTGTGCATTTGTTGTTTTGCTTAACTCTTTTTGTTTGTTTATGCTTGGGGTTTTATTGTTGTTGTTTCACTTTTCTCCCATCTCTTCCTGACTTCGTCAAAACCAAAGGAATGTTCCAAATTGTGGGGAGCAAGGCCTCTGAATTGGCTAAAACTCCTATGGCTGCAAAAAAACAAACAAATAAACAACAACAAAAAGCATTCTAGTTAGCAGGAATTATGTTTTAAACCTTTTTTTTTACGTAAGTGGTCTCATCTACATAAAAAGGTCATCCTTTTGCTAGCCAAGGCCAAACTGAAGGAGTAGTGGTGGTGACCCAATGTGAAGATTCTGCCCTGTTCACTACAGAAACCTGAGTTTGGTTCCTAAGTCTAGTTCTTTCTGTTTGATATTTGTGTTACTTTTAAACGTCAGCAGTTTGTCCCAGCTATGATGTGGTAGTAAAAGATTCAAAAGGGTTTTCTTTACAAGTTCTATGATTGAAAGCTTAATTAAAAGCAAATTTCTTTTTTTTTTAAATTATACTTTAAGTTCTGGGGTACATGTGCAGAACATGCAGGTTTGTTACATAGGTATACACATGCCATGGTGGCTTGCTGCATCCATCAACCCATGATCTACATTAGTTATTTCTCCTAATGCCATCCCTCTCCTACCCCCCACGCTGACAGGCCCTGGTGTGTGATGTTCCCCTTCCTGTGTCCATGTGTTCCCATTGTTCAACTCCAAGTTATGAGTGAGAACATGTGGTGTTTGGTTTTCTGTTCTTGTGTTAGTTTGCTGAGAATGATGCTTTCCAGCTTCATTCATGTCCCAGCAAAGGACGTGGATTCATCCTTTTTTATGGCTACATAGTATTCCATGGTATATATATGCCACATTTTCTTTATCCAGTCTATCATTGGTGGGCATTTGGGTTGGTTCCAAGTCTTTGGTTTTGTGAAAAGTGCCGCCATAAACAGACAGGTGCATGTGTCTTTATATTAGAATGATTTATAATTTTGGGGGTATATACCCAGTAATGGGATTGCTGGGTCAAATGATATTTCTAGTTGTAGATCCTTGAGGAATTGTCACACTGTCTTCCACAATGGTTGAACTAATTTATATTCCCACCAACTGTGTAAAAGCGTTTCTATTTCTCCACATCCTGTCCAGCATCTGTTGTTCCTTGATTTTTTAACGATAGCCATTCTAAGTGCTATGAGATTGTATCTCATTGTGGTTTTGATTTCCATTTCTCTAGTGACCAGTGATGATGTGCTTTGCTTCACATGTTCGTTGGCTGTATAAATGTCTTCTTTGGTAAGTGTCTGTTCATATCCTTTGTCCACTTTTTGATGGGGTTGTTTGTTATTTTTTCTTGTAAGTTTTTTTTGTAGATTCTGCATATTAGCCCTTTGTCAGATGGATAGATTGCAACAATTTTCTCCCATTCTGTGGGTTGCCTGTTCACTCTGATAATAGTTTCTTTTGCACTGCAGATACTGTTTACTTTAGTTAGATCCCATTTGTCAATTTTGGCTTTTGTTGCCATTGCTTTTTGTGTTCTGGTGATGAAGTCTCTGCCCATGGCTCTGTCCTGAATGGTATGGCCTAACACAAGGACATTTCTGTGCCTGAGTGCTATACCACCCAAAGTAATTTATAGATTCATTGCTATCCTCATTAAGCTACCATTGACTTTCTTCATAGAATTAGAAAAACTACTTTAAATTTCATATGGAACCAAAAAAGAGCCCACATAGCCAAGACAATCCTAGGCAAAAACAACAAAGCTAGAGGCATCACAGCACCTGACTTCAAATTATTCTACAAGGCTACAGTAACCAAAACAGCATGGGGCTGGTACCAAATCAGATCTATAGACCAATGGAACAGAACAGAGGCCTCAGAAATGACACCACACATCTAAAACCATCTGATCTTTGACAAACCTGACAAAAACAAGCAATGGGTAAAGGATACCCTATTTAATAAATGATCTTGGGAAAACTGGCTAGCCTTATGAGGAAAACTGAAACTGGGCCACACCCATACACCTTAAACAAAAATTAAGTAATATGGATGAAAGAGTTAAATGCAAGACCTAAAACAATAAAAAATCTAGAAGAAACCTAGGCCACCAACCTCAGGGGAAATGTACCTGTAGTGAAATGCATGGTACAAACACGCATTGCCTGCTTCCTTGAGTGGGTGACGTTGATGGCTAGTCCAATCACTCCAGGCACACCCTTGCAAACGTGGCTGGTTCCTTTTTGAGCCAACTTGGCTTTGCCCGGCATGCACAAGTCAGTGCAACAACTGTGACACAAATGGAGCCATACAGAGAAAATGAGCAGCAGGCTCAGGAGCAGGGTGTGCGCTGCCTTGGGGGCTCCAGTCCATGCCTCAGGGCTCATATGGCACTGCGGGCTTCTTGGTTGCAAAGAGGCAGACCATAGGCCATCTTCAGGAGGCCTTTATGTTGAAGTGCAGAAAGCAGCCAGGATTACCACCTGTGGGACTCGGCCTTTTGTGACCCTGGCCTGACAGAGTTTGGCCCAAGGCAGGACAAGCTCACTCAGAGCAACGTGTCAGTACCTGGGGCCTGTGCATGCCAGGCAAGGCCAAGCTGGCTCAAAGAGCAACCAGCCACCTCTGCAAGGATGTGCCTGGAGCAAGTGGACCAGCCACCAACCTCACCCACTGAAGGAAGCCAGGATGGCCAGGTTTCCACAGCCTGAGTGGCTGCCTCCTGATGGCTGATGGAGCAGAGGCCTGAGGAAAAGCAGGTGGCATGTTTAACTCTTTAATCTATCTTAAGTTAATTTTTGTATAAAGCAGATGGCACCGGTCCATGCCTCGGGGTTCATATGGCACTGTGGGCCACAGAAGGCTGAGTCCCCTGGGTGGTAATCCTGCCTGCTTTCTGCACTTGAACATAAAGTCTTCCTCAAGACGGCCTGTGGTCTACTTCTCGGCCCCACCTTTAGGGTAGAAGAACTGATGTACCACGTCTGACAGTGAGTGAGGTTGGCGGCTGGTCCACCTGCTCCTGGCACACCTTGCAGAGGTGGCTGCTTGCTCTTTGAGCCAGCTTGGCCTTGCGTGGCATGCACAAGCCTCACTGCAACAAGTGTACAACAAATGGAGCCATAAAGAGGAAATGATCAGCAGGCTCAGGAATGGGGCGTGCACTGCCTTTGTGGCTCCAGTCCATGCCTCAGGGCTCGTATGGCACTGTAGGCTTCTTGGTCGCCAAGAAGCAGGCCACAGACGGTCTTGAGGAAGACTTTATGTTCAAGTGCAGAAAGCAGCCAGGATTAGCACCCAGGGGACTCGGCCTTCTGTGGCCCTGGCCAGAGGTAGAATTTGGCCCAACACACTACAAGCTGACTTGGAACAGCATATAGGTAGCTGGGGCCTGTGCATGCCAGGCAAGGCCAAGCTGGATCAAAGAGCAAGCAGCCACCTCTGCAAGGGTGTGCCTGGAGCAGGTGGAGCAACCACCAACCTCACCCACTCAAGGAAGCAGGGATGGCCAGATTCCTACAGCCTGAGGGGCTGCCTCCTGATGGCTGATGGAGCAGAGGCCTGAGGAAAAGCAGATAGCACTGTGGCCCTACCTGTAGGGTAGAAGACCTGGTGTACCCCGACCGGCAGCAAGTCAGGTTGGTGGCTGGTCCACCAGCTCCAGGCACACCCTTGCAGAGGTGGCCGGTTGCTTTTTGAGCCAGCTTGGCCTTCCTCAGCATGCACTAGTCAGTGCAACAACTGTGACACAAATGGAGCCACACAGAGAAAATGAGCAGCACGCTCAGGAGCAGGGTGTGCGCTGCCTTGGGGGCTCGAGTCCATGCCTCAGGGCTCATATGGCACTGCGGGCTTCTTGGTTGCAAAGAGGCAGACCACAGGCCATCTTCAGGAGGCCTTTATGTTGAAGTGCAGAAAGCAGCCAGGATTACCCCCCTTGGGACTCAGCCTTTTGTGGCCCTGGCCTGACAGAATTTGGCCCAAGGCAGGACAAGTTCACTTGGAGCAACGTGTCTGTACCTGGGGCCTGTGCATGCCAGGCAAGGCCAAGTTGGCTCAAAGAGCAACCAGAGCATCCATTCTGGTGGATGAGCCAACCACATGGCCAGCTTCTGGGTGTGGGCACAGTGCCACATCTTTCTGATATATCCCACCACCACTGAAGAGACAGCCTGGAGAGAGTGCAAGAGGAAGGCTGAGAAGGATGAGATGGTGAGTGCTGGCTTCTTTCTGACCCTCAGCACACCCCCAGGTGGTGACCATCAACCTTTAGGGGTGGGAGAGCAAGATTGATGGCTTCAAATACTTCCCCAAGAAGATGGACACAGGTCACTCAGCTCAACCTCACAGCCAATGAGTTGACATGCAAGCAGATGACAGTGACAGGCTTTTAGAAAGAGCTTCAGAAGGCAGCCAGTTTTTCTTCAGACTCAGCCAGGCCTTGGAACTTGACTAGGCCATCCACTTCTCCAGAGATGCCTTCAAGAACATCAGTGAGCTCCTTGCCAATCCCTTCAGGAAGGACCTGGACCCAGCCATGGACCTGTTAGTGCTGTCTCAGGGACACCAGACCAACATCCTGGACATCATCGTCATACACCAGGAAGCTCTTACCACAGTCACGGAGAACAGGCAACATGTGGCAGAAGGGAAGACAGAGGTACAGAGGCTGATGGCATCATTATCACAGGAACAGAATTTCTTTGGCCACTTTGGCTGAAATTCACCACTTCCATCCAATCCACTCAAGCGAGAGACTTGAAATCACAGTTGGAGCATTTCTTGCAACAGGAGATACTATTTTTTCAAAAAGTCACCTAAAGTTTGATAGTGTTGAATGACTAGCTATTCGATTGTGGACTTTTTCCATTTCACGGGTACTTTCTACAGCAGAATGATAACAGTATCAAAGAGCTAGTGCCAGCTATCAGTGGTAGTACAAGGATGACTTTGTGCTCAACTGAAACCCAGCTGAATATAGAATTGTGTAGGAAAGTGTTAATATGGTGATAGAATAGAAACAGTAGCAAATGAACTAAATCATACTATGAATGCCTACAATACCATTATAACTTTTTGAAGAATGATAATACCACTTACTTTATTGCATTTTGAAGTAGGAATATTTTAGTGGATATGCTATAGACCTGAAACCATATAAAGAATCCCAAAGAAGCTGGCTGGATAAAGCCTGCTATGGATGTCTTTATACTCAAAGACTGATGAGGCAATTCGAATATGTGCCCACCAAATCTCATGTTGAGTTATGCTTCCTAATGTTGGAGGTGGATCCTGGTATAAGGTGATTGAATCATGAAGGCAAATTTCTCATGAGTGGTTCAGCACTATCCTCTTGGTACTGTCCTCACAATCATGAGTGACTTCTCGTGAGATCTGGCCACTGAAAACTCTATATCACTCCCTACTCTCCGTGATTTCCTCTTGCCATATGAGACAATTCACTCTTTCATTACCTTGCACAATGATTGAAAGATTTCTGAGGCCCCCCCCAGAAGCAGAAGCACTAAGCTTCCTGTCCACTCTGCAGAACCATAAGCCAATTAAACCTCTTTTTCAAAATAAATCTTACCAAAAATGGCAAATGAGGACTGGAGCATTGCTATAAAGATACCTGAAAATGTGGAAGCAACTTCGGAACTGGGTAATGGGTAGAGGTTGGAAGAGTTTGGAGGACTCCAAAGAAGACAGACAGATGAGAACATTTTTGGATCATCTTAGAGACTGGTTAAATGGCTGTGACAAGAATGCTGACAAAAACATGGACAGTGAAGGCCAGGCTGAGGGGGCCTCAGATAAAAATAAGAAGCTTTCTGGAAAATGTCTCCTTTTTGGATATGGAAAGCTTACACAATGCCTGTACCATCATTGTACCTTAGACACAGTGAACTTGCTTTTTATTTCAGAGACTCGTAGGCAAAAGAGAATGTAGCCTTGACCCAGATGAGACTTTGGACTTTGTAACTTTGAGTTAATGCTGAAATGAGTTAAGGCTTTGGGAGACTTCTGGCAAGGCATGACTGTATTTTGCAATGTGAGAAGGACATGAGATTTGTGGGGTCAGGGACAGAATAATACGGTTTTTCTCTATGCCCCTTCCAAAACTCATGTGAAAGTACACTCCCTAATGTTAGAGTCGGGGCCTAGGTGGAAAAAGCTTTAATCATAAAGGAGTGGGAGTGGATCCTTCACAAATGGCAAAGCACCAAGCCCTTAATGCCATCCTCCTGATAGTGAGTGAGTTCTCATGAGATCTAGTAGTTTAAAAGGCTGTGGAACCTCTTTCCTCTCTCTGTCTTGTTCCAACTTCTGCCATATGAAACATGTCATTGCCGCTTGGATTTCCGGTGTGGTTAGGAGGGGCCTGATCAGTGTGGGCCTGGTCAGTGGACCTAGGTCAGTGAGGACTATTTAGTGGGATCGTGGTCAGCAGGGGTCTGCTTAGAGAGGGTCTCATTAGTGGGGTCTAGTAGTGGCGGTTTTGGTGAGTGGGGACCTATTGGCTGCCAGTTGTTTGGTGTCTGGTCAGTGCAAACCTGGGCTGTGGGGCTTGATCAGTGGAGACCTGGTCAGCTGGGGCTTAGTGCTGGCCTGGTCATCATGGGCTGGGGCACTGGTGACCAGGTCAAGGGGTGCTATTCAGTGGAGGACTGGGCACATGGGACCTAGTCAGCAGACCCTGGTGGGCGTGTCCTCATCAGTGAGGCCCTTGTCAGTGGGGCCCTGGTCAGGGCAGCCTTGTCAGCGGGACCTAATCTGTAGCGTCCTGGTCAGAGGACTTGGTCAGTGGTGACTTTTGTAGCACTGGTCTACAGGGTGACCTGGTCAGCGGGGATCTCAGCATTTGGTGCCAGTGCAGTGGGGTCTACTCACTAGGGTCCCAGTCAGGGGCATCTGGTGACCTTAGGCCTGGTTATTAGGGGCCTGATCAGTGGCAACCTGTTCCCTGGAGGCCTGGTCAGTGGGGCCTCAAGGTTGGGGCCAGGGAATGAGGTCATGATCAGTGGAACCTGATCAGTGAGGCCTTGTCAATAATGACCTAGTCAGTGAGGACTTGTCAGTAAGGACTTGGTCCGTGAGGCCTTGTCAGTGAGGCCTTGTCAGTAAGGTCCTGGTCAGTGGAGTCCTTGTCATTGTGTGCCTGGCAGTGGGGGCCTTGTTAGTGGGGCCTGGTCATGAGGGTCTAATCAGTGAGGGTGTCATCAGGGAGGACCTGATGTGCGGGGTCTTGTCAGCAGGGACCTGGTCAATGTGGGCTGCTGAGCACTGCTTGGATAAGCCAGGTGCAATGTGCATTATTGAAGGCCCTGTGGACAGCTGGGATAGCCCAGTGATGCCCAAGGGCCTAGTCAAAAGTGGACAAAGCACGTGTTTGGATGGACCTGGGAGATCCTGCTCAGAGATTCTGACAGGACAAAGGTAAAGGAAGGGCCAGAGTGGCTGCAGAGATGGTCACAGTCTATGGGCTGCACAGGATGAAGGAGGCCAGGGAACAGGCAGGGTGGGCAGTTGGGGTTCAGGGAGAGGCAGGTGCATGCTGGGAGGTCAGACCCTGTGAGGGCTTTGGGGGCGTCAGGTTGGGTAGGCTCCAGGCACTCTCACTCACATAGGATTCCAGAACACTGCTACAAGGCTCTGAGTGTTTGTCCCTCACGTAGGATTCCAGAACACTGCTGCCATTGTCTGAATGTTTGTCCCCCACATAGGATTCCAGAAGCCTGCTGCTGGGGTCTGAATGTTTGTCCTCCATCTAGGATTCCAGAACACTGCTGCGAGGTTCTGAATGTGTGTCCCTCACATATGATTCTAGAACATTGATGCTAGGGTCTGTATGTTTGCCCTTAACATATGATTTCAAAACACTGCTCCTGGATTCTGAATGTTTGTCCTTCACATAGGAATACAGAACACTGCTGCTGGAGTCTGAATGGTTGTCACTCACACAGAATTCCAGAACACTGCTGTGAGGATCTGAATGTTCGACCCTCACATGGGATTCCAGAACACTGCTGCGAGGGTCTAAATGTCTGTCCCTCACATAGGTTTCCAGCACAATGTTACAAGGTTCTGAATGTTTGTCCCTAACTTAGGATTCCAGAGCACTCCTGCTGTGCTCTGAATGCTTCTCCCTCACATAGGATTCCAGAACACTGCTACGAGGATCTGAATGCTTGTCCCTCATATAGGATTCCAGAACACTTCTGCTGTGGTCTGTATGTTTGTTCCTCACATAGGATTCCAGAATACTCCTGCCATGGTCTGAATGTTTGTCCCTCACATAGGATTCCAGAACATTCATGCTGGGGTCTCAATGTTTCCCTTAACATAGATTTCAGAACACTGCTCTTGGGGTCTGAATGTTTGTCGCTCACATAGAATTACAGAACACTGCTGCTGGAGTCTGAATGTTTGTCAGTCACATAGAATTCCAGAACACTGCTACAAGGGTGTGAATATTTCTCCCTCACCTAGTATTCCAGAACACTGTTGCAAGGGTCTGAATGTTGGTCCATCATATAGGATTCCAGAACACTGATGCTGTGGTCTGAATGTTTGTCCCTCACATAGAATTCCGGAACACTGCTACAAGGGTCTGAATGTTTGTCCTTCACATACCATTCCAGAACACTGCTGCCGTGGTCTGAAAGTATGTCCCTCACATAGGATTCCAGAACACTGCTACTAGGTTCTGAATGTTTTTCCCACACCTAGGATTCCAGAACACTTCTGCTGGTGTCTGAATGGTTGTTCCTCACGTATGATTCCAGGACACTGCTACGAGAGTCTTAATGTTTGTCCTTCACATAGGATTCTAGAACACTGCTCCCGTGGTCTGAATGTTTGTCCTTCACATAGCATTCCAGAACACTGCTGCTGGGGTCTGAATGTCTGCCCCTCAAATCAGATTTCAGAGCACTGCTGCTGGGGTTTGAATGTCTTTCCCTCACATAGAATTCCAGAATATGGCTGGGAGGGTCTGAATGTTTGTCCCTCACATGGGATACCAGAACACTGCTGCGAGGGTCTAAATGTCTCTCCCTCACATAAGATTTCAGGACACTGCTACGAGGTTCTGAATGTTTGTCCCTCACAAAGGATTCCAGAGCACTCCTGCTGTGGTCTGAATATTTGTCCCTCACATAGGATTCCAGAACACTGCCACGTGGGTCTGAATGTTTGCCCTCACATAGGATTCCAGAACACTACTGCTGGGGTCTGAATGTTTGACACTCACATAGGATTCCAGAACACTCCTGCTGTGGTCTGAAAGTTTGTTCATCACATAGGACTCCACAACACTGCTAAGAGGGTATGAATGTCCCTCACATAGTATTCCAGAACACTCCTTCTGTGGTCTGAATGTTTGTTCCTCACATAGGATTCGAGAACACTCCTGCTGTGGTCTGAATGTTTGTCCCTTACCTAGGATTCGAGAACATTCACGCTGGGATGTAAATGCTTGCCCTTAACATAGGATTTCAGAACACTGCTCCTGGGGTCTGAAAGTTTGTCCCTCACATAGGATTCCACAACTCTCCTGTTGTGGTCTGAAAGTTTGTACCGCACATAGGATTCCAGAACACTGCTGCTGTGGTCGGAATGTTTTTCTGTCACATAGGATTCCAGAACACTGCGGCTGGTTTCTGAATGTTTGTCCCTCACATAGGATTTCAGAACACTGCTACGAGGGTCTGATTGTTGGTCCCTCACATAGGATTCCTGAACACTGCTGCTGGGCTCTGAATGTTTGTCCCTCACATTGGATTGCAGAACACTACTGCTATGGTCTGAACGTTTGTCCGTCACATAGGATTCCAGAACGCTCCTGCTGTGGTCTGAATGTTTGTCTGTCACATAGGATTCCAGAACACTGCGGCTGGGGTCTGAATGTCCCTGACATAGGATTCCAGAACATTGCTATGAGGGTCTGAATGGTTGTCTTTCACATAGCATTCCAGAACACTGCTACGAGGGTCTGAATGTTGGTCCCTCACACAGGATTCCAGAACCCTCCTGCTGGGGTCTGAATGTTTGTCCCTCACAAAGGATTCCAGAACACTGCTATGAGGGTCTGAATATTTGTCCCTCACATAGGATTCCAGAACACACCTGCTGTGGTCTGAATGGTTGTCCCTCACAAAGGATTCCAGAACACTCCTGCTGTGATCTGAATGGTTGTCCCTCACATAAGATTCTGGAACACTTCTGCTGTGGTACGAATGTTTGTGTCTCACGTAGGATTCCAGAACACTGCTACGACGGACTCAATGTTTGTCCCTCACATAAGATTCCAGAACACTGCTGCTGGGGTCTGAATGCTTGTCCCTCACATACGATTACAGAACACTGTTGCTGGGGAGTGAATGTTTGTCCCTCACATAGGATACCAGACCACTGCTGCTGGGGTCTCAATGTCTGTCCCTCAAAAAGGATTCCAGAACACTGTTACGAGGGTCTGAATTTTTGTCCCTCACTTAAGACTGCAGAACACTGCTTCGAGGGTCTAAATGTCTGTCCTTCACATAGGATTCCAGAACACTGCTACGAGGGTCTGAATGTTTGTCCTTCACATAGCATTTCAGAACTGCCATGGTCTGAATGGTTGTCCCTCACATAGTATTCCAGAACACTGCTATGAGTGTCTGAATGTTTGTACCTCACATAGGATTCCAGAACACTGCTATGAGGGTCTGAAAGTTTGTCCCTCACATAGGATTCCAGAAGACTGCTGCTGGGGTCTGAATGTTTGTCCCTCACATCGGATTCCAGAACACTGCTGCTGGGGTTTGAATGTCTGTCCCTCACATAGAATTCCAGAAGACTGCTGGGAGGGTCTGAATGTTTGTCCCTCACATAGGATTCCAGAACACTGCTACAAGGGTCTGAATGTTTGTCCTTCACATAGGATTCCAGAACACTCCTTCTGGGGTCTGAATGTTTGTCCCTCACATAGGATTCCAGAATACTCCTGCTATGGTCTTAATGCGTGTCCCTCACATAGGATTCCAGAACATTCATGTTAGGGTCTGAATGTTTGCCCTTATCATACGATTTCAGAACAGTGCTCCTGAGGTCTGAATGTTTGTCCTTCATATAGGATTTAAGAACACTCTTGCTTTGGTCTGAAAGTTTGTCCCTCACATAGGATTCCCGAGCACTCCTGCTGTGTTCTGAATGTTTTTCCCTCACATAGGATTCCAGAACACTGCTACGAGGGTCTGAATGTTTGTCCTTCACATAGGATTCCAGAACACTCCTTCTGGGGTCTGAATGTTTGTCCCTCACATAGGATTCCAGAGCACTCCTGCTGTGGTCTCAATGTTTGTTAATCACATCAGATTCCAGAACACTGCTACAAGGGTCTGAATGTTTGTCCCTCACATAGGATTCCAGAATACTCCTGCTATGGTCTTAATGCTTATCCCTCACATAGGATTCCAGAACATTCATGTTGGGGTCTGAATGTTTGCCCTTATCATAGGATTTCAGAACAGTGCTCCTGAGGTCTGAATGTTTGTCCTTCATATAGGATTTAAGAACACGCCTGCTTTGGTCTGAAAGTTTGTCCCTCACATAGGATTCCCGAGCACTCCTGCTGTGTTCTGAATGTTTTTCCCTCACATAGGATTCCAGAACACTGCTACGAGGGTCTGAATGTTTGTCCCTTACATAGGATTCCTGAGCATTGTTTCCGTGGTCTGAATTTTTGCCACTCACATAGGATTCCAGAACAGTGCTACGAGGGTCTGAATGTTTGTCCCTCACATAGGATTCCAGAACACTTCTGCTGGTATCTGAATGTTTGTACCTCACATAGGATCCCAGAACACTGCTGCTGAGGTCTGAACGTCTGTCCCTCACATAGGATTCTAGAACACTGCTGTTGGGGTTTGAATGTGCCTCACTTACAATTCCAGAACACTGCTGCGAGTGTCTGAATGTTTGTCCTGCAGATGGGATTCTAGAACACTGCTGCGAGGGTCTAAATGTCTGTCCCTGACATAACATTCCAGCACACTGCTACGAGGTTTTGAAATGTTTGTCCCTCACATAGGATTCCAGAACACTCCTGCTGTGGTCTGAATGTTTGCCCCTCACATAGGATTCCAGAACATTCCTGCTGTGGTCTGATTGTTCCTCACATAGGATTCCAGAACACTGCTACGAGGTTCTGAATTTTTGTCCCTCACATAGGATTGCAGAACACTGCTACAAGGGTTTGAAAGTTTTCCCCTCACATAGGATTCCACAACACTACTGCTGGGGTCTGAATGTTTGTCCCTCACATAGGATTCCTGAGCACTCCTGCTGTGGTCTGAATGTTTTTCCCTCACATAGGATTCCTGAAGACTGCTGCTGTCACTATAGTCGTTGCGAGTGTCTGAATGGTTGACCTTCACCAAACACTAAATATCCTGCCCCTTTAGTCTTGGACTTTCCAGCCTCCAGATCTGTGAGCAATAATCTCTGTTGTTTATGAATTACTCATTCTAAAGTATTTTGTTATAGTAGCCTAAAGAGACTAAGAGAGCATCACCTGTCCTGTCACCTCATCACCGCATTACTAAAGCTATACTAACAGCAGTCACCTTTAGTGGGTGCTTCATGCATGAGAATAAAGGGAAAAAAATGCAAGGCATACTAAAATCCAAAAAAAGAAAAAAATACAATTTGTGTCAACAGAGCAAGCTTCAGAAGCAGACAAAGATATGATTTTGGAATTTTTTTTAAACCTCTGGAGAATATGCTAAGGGCCTAATGAATGAAGTAGACAGCATTCAAGTGTAGATGGGTAATGTAATCAGAAAGACAGACATCGTAAGAACCTTCAACATAATGTAGTGGTAAAAAATGTGGTAAATAACTGAAGAATACCTCCGATGCCTTATTAGTAGACTGGACTCTGCTGAGTAAAGAATCTCTGAGCTTGAGGATTTATCATCAGAAACTTCGAAGACTACAGAAAAGAAACACTGAAAAGAACAGAAGATGATATCCAAGACTGTGGGACAACTACAAAAGGTGAAACAGAGTAATGAGAATACCAGGAGGAGAAGAAATAGAAGAAAGTTCTGCAACAACCATGTCTGAGAACTTCCAGTATTAATGTCAGACACCAAACCAAAGATCCAGGAAGCTCCGAGAACACCAGGCAGAATAAATGCCAACAACCTACACTTGGACATATAATTTTCAAACTATATGAAATAAAAGATAAAGGAAAACTCTGAAAGAAACCAGAGGTGGGGCAGAAAACACCTTACCTACAGAGACACAAAGATAAGAACTGCATTCAACATTGCAGAAACTGTGAAAGCAAGAAGACAGTGAAATGAAAAATTCAAAATGTTGACAGAAAAAAAACCACCAACCTTAGTTTCTGTACCCACTGAAAACACCCTTCAAAAGTGAAGGAGAATTAAGGCCTTCCTCAGAAAAATAAAAATTCAAGAAACTTGTTGCCAGGAGACCTGTCTTGCAAGAAATGTTAAATGAAATTCTTTAGAGGGAAACAAAAGATATATAACTGAAACCTGGATCAACATTTTTTTAAAAAGAGCATTAAAGAATTGTGGTACAATAAAAACCTATGTATTTATTCTTAATTGATCTGACCAAGAAGTTCATAGACAATAAGAAATACACACAGATAGATTATGTATGCTTATACACAAGTTAAATGAGTAACACTAATACAAGGAATGGAATGGAAGGATGGGAGGGAGGAATTGTGGTACAATAAAAACATGTATTTATTCATAATTGATCTGACCAATAAGTTTGTATATAATAATAAATACACACAGATAGATTATGTATGCTTATACACAAGTGAAATAAGGAACAATAATACAAGGAATGGAATGGAAGGATGGGAGGGAGGAATCAGGTGTTTTCTTTGTTAAGCAGGTAGTCAACCGTGAAGTTGGATAGTGTTATCTGAAAGTGGACTTGAATTGGTTGTAAATGTATATTGAGGAATTAGGTGTGTTCTTTGTTAAGCAGGTAGTCTTATTTGTGGGATAGTGGGATAGCGTTATTTGAAAGTGGACTTGAATTTGTTGTAAATGTTACTGAGGAATTAGGTGTTTTATTTGTTAAGCAGGTAGTCTTATTTGTGGAATAGTGGGATAGTGTTATTTGAAAGTGGACTTGAATTGGTTGTAAATGTATATTGCAAATTCTGTGGCAACTAGTTAAAAAAAGTTTTAAAAAGAGAAGTACATGCTAAGAAAGACAGGGAAAATGTAGTCATCTAAAATCATCAATGAAAAATGCAAAAGGCAGAAAAAGAGTGGTAGACAAAAGAATGGAGACTGAGGAGAATGAATAGAAAACAGTAACAAATATAGTAGATATTAATCCAATGATATCAATAATCACTTTGAATGCTAATGGTATGAATGTACCAATTCAAATATAGAGATTGTCAGAGTCTATCAAAAGACAGACACATCTTGTTTCACTGCACTTTGCTTTATTGTGTTTTGTGACCATGTGTTTTACATATTGAAGGTTTGTGGCCACCCTGCAATAAGCAGGTCTCACTGGCACCATTGTTCCTACAGCACGTGCTCACTTCACGTCTCTGTGTCACATTTCGGTCATTCTCACAGTATTTTAAGCTTTTTATTATTGAATCTGTTATAGTGATCTGTAATCAGTGATCTTTAATGCTACTGTTGTCATTGTTTTAGGAACCACAAATCACACCAGGATAAGACAGCAAACAATTGACAAATGCGTTTGTTCTGACTGCCCCACCAATGGGCCATTTCTCTTTCTCTCTCTTTTTCTCAGGCTTCTCTTTATTAATATTAAAATGTGGCCAATTAATAACCCTACAATAGCCTCTATATGTTCAAGTGAAAGAAGAGTTGTATGTCTGTCACTTTAAACCAAAAGGAAGAAATAATTAAGCTTAGTGAGGAAGGCATGCTGTAAGCAAGACAGGCCAGTAGCTAGACCTCATGCAACAAACACTTAGCCAAGTTGTGAATGCAAAGGAAGTGTCCTGGAAAGAAATTTAAAGTACTACTCCAGTGAACACATGAATGATAAAAAGCTAAACAATCTTGCTGCTGTTATGAAGAAAGTTTAATTGGTCTAGACAGAAGATAAAAAAAAAACAAAAAAAGTCCATTAAGCCTAAGCCTAACTCTCTTTTTACTTTTTTTCTTTTTGAGACAGAGTTTCATTCTTCTTGCCCAAGCTGGAGTACAATGGCGTGATCTTGGCTCATCGCAACCTCTGCCTCCCAAGTTCAAGCCATTCTCCTGCCTCAGCATCCCGAGTAGCTGGGATTACAGGCATGCACCACCACGCCTGGCTAATTTTTTGTATTTTTAGTAGAGACGGGGTTTCTCCACGTTGGTCAGACAGGTGTCGAACTCCCGACCTCAGGTGATCTGCCCGCCTCGGCCTCCCAAAGTGCTAGGATTACAGGTGTGACAGCCACCGCACCCGGCCTCCCTTCAATTCTATGAAGACTTAGAGAGGTGAGGCAGCTGCAGAAGAAAAGTCTGAAGCTAGAAGAGCTTGTTTCTTGAGGTTTAAGGAAAAAAGTCATCTCCATAACATAAAAGTGCAAGATAAAGCAGCAAGTACTGATGGAAAAGCTGCAGAAAGCTATCTAGAAGATAATTGATTAAGATGGCTACACTAAACAGATTTGCAATGGAGACAAAACAGCCTTCTTCTAGAAGGAGATGCCATCCAGGATGTTCCCAGCTAGAGAGGAGTTGATGCCTGGCTTTAAGGCTTCAAAGGACATGCTGACTCTTTTGTTAAGGCCTAATGCAGTTGGTGATGTTAACTTGAAACCAATGATGATTTACTATTCTGAAAATCCAAGGGCCCTGAAGAATTATGATAAAACACAGCTCTGCCTGTACTCTACAAATGGGAACAAAGCCTGGATGACAGATTATCGGTTTACAAATATGGTTTACTGAATATCTTAAGCCCACTGTCGACAACTACTGCTCAAGAAATAAGATTCCTTTCAAAATATTACCGCTCACTGATAATGCCGCTGGTACTCAAGGGCTTTTACAGAGATGTATAAAGAGATGAATATTGTTTTCATGCCTACTAACCCAACATTCATTCTGGTGCCCTTGGATCAAAGAATAATTTCAACTTTCAAGTCTTATCACTTAAAAAAATATATTTCATAAAGCTATAGCTTCTCTAGAAAGTGATTCCTTTGATGGATCTGGGCAAAATAATTGAAAACCTACTGGAAAGTATTCACCATTCTAGATGCCATTGAGAACATTCATGATTTAAAAGAGAAGATCAAAATAGCAACATTAGTAGAAGTTGGGGCCGGGCTTGGTGGCTCACGCCTGTAATCCCAGCACTTTGGGAGGCCAAGGCACGTGGATCACGAGGTCAGGAATCTGAGACCAGCCTGGCCAACATAGTGAAATCCTGTCTGTACTAAAAACACAAAAAAAATTAGCTGGGCCTGGTCGGGGGTGACTGTAATCCCAAACACTTGGGAGGCTGAGGCAGGAGAATTGCTTGAACACGGGAGGTGGAGGTTGCAGTGAGCTGAGATCGCATCACTGCACTCCAGCCCAGGCAAGACTTCATCTCAAAAAAAAAAAAAAAAAAAAAGAAAGAGAGAAGTTGGGAAGATTATTCCAACCCTCACAGATGACACAGGGGTTCACGACTTCTGTGGAGGAAGTAACTGCAGATATGGTGGAAATAACAAGAGCACTAGAATCAGAGAAAGAGCCTGAAGATCTGGTGAGACTGCAGCAGCCTCTGGAGAAAACGTGACAGGATGAGTTGCTCCCACGGATGAGCAAAGAAAGTGGTTTCTTGAGATGAAATCTACTCGTGGTGAAGACAGTGTAAACAATGTTGAGATGACAACAGATTTAGAATAAACTTGGTACAGCAGAAGGAAGGCTTGACAGGATTGAACCCAATGATTTACAATAATACATAAACTTAGTTGGTACAGCAGTACGAAGGTTTGACAGCATTGAATCCAAATTTGAAAGTTCTGCTGTGGGTAAAAAGCTATCATCGTATGCTACAGATAATTCTTTTGTGAAAGGGAGAGTCAATTGACACAGCAAACTTCAATGTTGTCTTATTTTAAGAAATTGCCACAGCCACCCCAACGCTCAGCAACCACCACCTTACACTAAGGTAAGACCCTCCATCAGCAAGAAGACTGAAACTTGGTCAGGTGCAGTGGCTCACACCTGTCATCCCAACACCTTGGGAGGCCAAGGTGGGTGGATTGCTTGAGCCCAGGACGTCAGGGCAACATGGCAAAACCCCATCTCTACAAAAAAAAAAAAATACAAAAATTAGCTGGACACGGTGGCATGCACCTGTAGTCCCAGCTAGTCAGGAGTCTGAGGTGGGGGTTTGATTGAGCATGAGGTTGAGGCTGCAATTACTCCAGCCTGAGCCACAGAGTAAAACCCTGTCACACACACACAAAAAGATTGCAGCTTTCTGAAGGCTCAGATGACTGTTAGCACTTGTTAACAATAAAGTATTTGTAAATTAAAGTGTGCATACTTTGTAGACATATGCTATTGCACACTTTATACAGCACAGTATAAACATACTTTTACATGCACTGGGAAGCCAAAAGCAATTGTATAACACTTTATTGCAGTGGTCTGGAACCAAACCCACATATATCTCTGATGCATGGCCGTCCTGTATTGTACACTTAAAAAAATACTTAAGAGGGTATATTTTAGGTGAAATGGTCATCTCATTTTTTTTCTTTTTTGAGACGGAGTCACACTCTGTTGCCCAGGCTGGAGTGCAGTGGCACGATCTCGGCTCACGGCAAGCTCTGCCTCCCGAGTTCACACCATTATCCTGCCTCAGTCTCCTGAGTAGCTGGGACTACAGGTGCCCGCCATCACCCCTGGCTAATTTTCTGTATTTTTAGTAGAAACGGTGTTTCACTGTGTTAGCCAGGATGGTCTTGATCTCCTGACCTCATGATCCACCTGCCTTGGCCTCCCAAAGTGCTGGGATTACAGGCGTGAGCCACCCTTCCCGGTCTCATTTTTTAAAAAGGGTGAGAATGAGAAATATATGGGGGGTGATGGTCAAGTTTACGGCATTATTTGTTGTGATGAGTCCTGGGGCGATTATTTATCTCTATACTCATTAAGATGTATATATTCGGTGTCACACGCCTGTAATCCCAGCACTTTGGGAGGCCGAGGCAGGTGGATCATCTGAGGTCAGGCGTTCGAGACCAGCCTGGCCAACATGGTGAAACCCTGTCTCTACTAAAAAAATACGAAAAGTAGCCGGGCGTGGGGGCGCAGGCCTGTGATCCCAGCTACTCAGGAGACTGAGGCAGGAGAATTGCTTGAACCTGGGAGGCGGAGGTTGCAGTTAGCTGAGATCCTGTCACTGCATTCCAGACTGGGCAACAAGAGTAAAACCTCCATAACACACACACACACACACACACACACACACAAGGTATATATTAAATATGTATAATTTTTGTATGTTAACCACACCTTAGTTTTATTTTATTTTATTTTTTTGAGACAGAGTCTCGCTCTGTCACCCAGGATGGAGTCCAGTGGTGCAATCTTGGCTCACTGCAAGCTCCACCTCCCAGGTTCACACCATTCTCCTGCCTCAACCTCCGGAGTAGCTGGAACTACAGGCACCCTCCACCATGCCCAGCTAATTTTTTGTATTTTTAGTAGAGATGGCGTTTCACAGTGTTAGCCCGGATGGTCTCGATCTCCTGACGTGATCTGCCTGCCTCAGCTTCCCAAAGTGCTGCGATTACAGGTGTGAGCCACCGTGCCCAGACAATTTTTATTTTTTTGAGACAGAGCCTCACTCTGTCACCCAGGCTGGAGTGCAGTGGCACTATCTTGGTTCACTGCAACCTCTGCCTCCCATGTTCAAGCAATTCTCCTTCCTCAGTCTCCCGAGTAGCTGGGACTACAGATGCATGCTATCACGCCTGGCTAATTTTTTGATTTTTAATAGAGATGAGGTTTCACCATGTTGGCCAGGCTGGTCTCAAACTCCTGACCTCATGTGATCTGCCCACCTCAGCCTCCCAAAGTGCTGGGATTACAGGTGTAAGCCACTGCACCCGGCAATTTTTAAATATATATAATTAAAAATTAATAAAAAACAGTTAATTGCAAGTTTCCGTTTTGTTATATGCTTATTATTCTTTATCTTTATGTCAGGTTGCTGTGTCAATACACTTAGGAGATCATAGTTTCTAAATTGAAATACAAATAAATATGTCTGAAATTTTTTCTTTTTTCTTTTTTTTTTTGAGACGGACTCTCATTCTGTCACCCAGGCTGGAGTGCAGTGGTGCAATCTCAGCTCACTGCAACCTCCACCTCCCAGATTCAAGTGATTCTCCTGCCTCAGCCTCCAGAGTAGCTGGGATTACAGGCACCCGCCATGACACCCAGCTAACTTTTATATATATATTTTTCTATTTTTAGTAAAGACAGGGTTTCACCATGTTGGCCAGGGTGGTCTCCAACTCCTGACCTCAGATGATCCTCCCGCCTCGGCCTCCTCAAGTGCTGGGATTACAGGTGTGAGCCACTGTGCCTGGCCTGGAATTTTTTTCTAAAATTTACATTTCTGAGTTAAGAATGCTTAAAATATTATAAAAACAGAAGCACAATTCATTATGTGTTTTATTAATTACCTTTATTAAAAACAACAGAATTATATTACAATAGGAAAAAAAATGTTTAAGCAAATGAAAACGAAACCATGACATACCCAAACTCAGGAGGAGGCAACAAAAGCAGTGCTAAAAGGAAGCTTACAGCTACAGATGCTTAAATTAAAAAGAAGAAAGATCTCAAACCCATGCTAAAGGGAAGCTTACAGCTGCAGATGCTTAAATTAAAAAGAAGAAAGGTCTCAAACCCTTGCTAAAGGGAAGCTTATAGCTGCAGGTGCTTAAATTAAAAAGAAGAAAGATCTCAAATCAATAACCTAACATTACACCTGAAGGGAGAAAAAAAAAACTAATGACAAACCAAGCAAAAGGAAGAAAATAACAGATTAGAGCAGAGATAAGCAGAATAAGACCAGAAAGAAAGGGAAAAAAACACTGAGTTTGTTTTTTTAAAGATCAATAAAAATTTTAAAACTCACAGCTATATTAAGAAAAAAAGAGAAATCTCAAATAATAAAATCATAAATAAAAGAGGTGACAGTACAACAGATACCACAGAAATGAAAAAGATTACAAGAGACTAATGTGAGCAACCATATGCCACAAAACTGGGCAACCTAGAATAAATTTATAAATTCCTAGAAACACAAACCACCATACTGCATCACGGAGAAATAAAAAATCCAAAGAGACCTGTAATTAGTAAGAAGATTCAACCAGTAATCAAAAACCCCACCAAAAAGAAAATTCCAGGTACAGATAACTTCACTGGAAAATTTTACCAAATATTGCAAGAAGAATTAATGCCAATCCTCTGCAAAATATTCCAAAAATGTTCAAAAACCAGAAGGGGACATTCCAATCCATTCTATCAGGTCAACATTTATCTGGAGCCAGATGAACACCTTTTGTAATAAAAACACTCAAAGAATTAGTAATATATGGAAACTCCTCAGTAAATAAAGAGTATACATGAAAAGCTCACAGCTGACATCATACTCAATGGTGAAAAACTAAAATCTTTTCCTCTAGGATCAGGAATAAGATAGCAACATCTCTTCCTGCCACTTCTATTCATCACAGTACTGGAATTTCTACTCGGAATAATTAGTCAATAGAAAGTAATAAAAAGGATGCAAATTGGAAAGGAAAAAGTACAAAATTTTGTTCACAGACAACAGTATATAATGGGTAAAAATCCTGAAATTCCCAAAATACTGGTAAAATAATGAAATTCAACAAAGTTTCAGGATACAGTAACACACACAAGTCAGTTGTATTTCCATAAACTAACAATGAACAATCTGCAAATAAAATTTTAAAAAGAGAGGCCAGGTGCAGTGGCTCACACTTACAATCCCAGCACTTTGGGAGGCCAAGGCGGGTAGACCAACTGAGGTCAGGAGTTCGTGACCAACTGGGCCAAACCCATCTCTAAAATAAATAGTAAAACTCTGTCTCTATTAAAAATACAAAAATTAGCTGGGCGTAGTGGCAGACACCTGCAGTCCCAGCTACTTGGGAGGCTGAGGCAGGAGAATTGCTTGAACTTGGAAGGTGGAGGTTGCAGTCAGCTGAGACTGTGCTACTGCGCTCCAGCTTAGGAAACTGAGTGAGACGCCATCTCAAAGAAAAGAAAGAAAGGAAAGAAAGAGAGAGAAAGAAAAGGAAAGAAAGATAAAACAAAAGAAAAGAAATTTTTAAAAAGAATGACATTTGGCCGGGTGCAGTGGTTCATGCCTGCAATCCCAGCAGTTTGGGAGGCCAAGGCGGGCAGATCACCTGAGGTCACAAGTTCAAGACTTGCCTGGTCAACATGGAGAAACCCTGTCTCTACTAAAAATACCAAAAAATTAGCTGGGCGTGCTGGCGCGCACCTGTGATCCCAGGTACTTGAGAGGCTGAGGTTGGAGAATCGCTTGAATAAAGAAGGCGCAGGTTGCAGTGAGCTGAGATAGTGCCACTGCACTCCAGCCTGGGAGACAGAGCAAGACTCCATCTCAAAAAAAAAAAAAAAAAAGTATTACATTTACAACAGCATTATAAAAATTAAAAATAAGCTTAACCAAAAGGGCAAAAGATTTGAACACAGAAAACTACAAAACACTGTTGAAAGAAATTAAACACAAATAAATGAAAAGAAAAGCTGGGTTTGCAGATTAGATGATTTCATCTTGGAATGATGTCAACACTACTCGAAGTGACCTAGATTCAATACAATCCTTATAAAGATTCCAATGACATTTTTGATAAACAGAAAAACCTATCCTAAAATTCATATGGAATCTCCAGAGCCCCTGAATAGGCAAATCAATCTTGAAACAGAACAAAATTAAAGGTCTCAAAACAATTACAAAACTGCAATAAGCCAAAAAAAAATGTGGTCATGGCGTAAAGACATACTTGACACACTTATGGACCAACACAACAGAGACCTCAGAAACCAACCCTGGCATATATGGTCTGATGATCTTCCACAAGGATGCCAAGACCACTCAATGGCGAAGGACAGTTTCTTCAACAAATGGTGTTGGGAAAATTGTATATCCACATGCAAAACAATGAAGTTGGACTCTTACCTTACACCACGTTAAAATTAATTCAAAGTGAATTATAAACCTAAATGTAAAACTAGAACTATCAAACTCCTAGGGAAAACAAATTTGGAAAATGCTTTATGACGATCAATTTGTCAATAATTTTTAGGATATGACATTAAAAGCTCAGGCAGTAAAAGCAAAAATATATCAAACCTAAAAACTTCTGTACCACAAAGGTCACAACCAACAGGGTAAAAGGCAAACTGTAGAATAAAAGAAAATACCAGTTGAGTGTCCCTTATTTGAAATGCTTGGGATGTGTTTCAGATTTTGTAATATTTGCATTATTCTTACTGGTTGAGCATCTCGAATTCAATCCCATGAGTCTGAGATGCTCCAATAAGCATTTCCTTTGAGTGTCATGTTGGCACTCAAAAAGTTTCAGACTTTGGAGCATTTGGGATTTCAGATTTTTGGATCAGAGACATTCAACCTATAGTTGCACATCATGTATCTCATAAGAAGTGAACATTCAGAATACGTAAAGTACTCCTACAGAGAGACTACCAGAAGCAGAGAGGAGCAAACACATTTTCACACTAGGGTACCTCCTATCTCTCCCGGATTCCAATTAGGGCAGAGTAAGTGCTAGTTCTCTGCCAACTCAGGATTAGGCCCTGCAGCTGCAGTGAAAATAATCACAGAAGAAAAGTAAGAAATAAAAAATGGAGAAAGTGAGACATCAAACTAAAATTACTAGAAACCCCCAGGAAGAAGGAAAAAGAAACCAAGAAAACAGAAAAACAATTAAACCAGTTAATTAAACCTTGGCATGACCAGAAGATCAGAGTTTCCTAAAGGAGTGGAAATTTATTGATTTGAAGAGGATTTATTGATTACTGATTTGAAGAGGAAGAAAAACCATGAATGGTCTAAAGCAAAAGCCTAGTGTCTGAAGAAGTCAGTAGGGTGAAAACAAGAGCTGGCCAGAATATCCACAGATGGTGACAAGTTGGCAAAGCCTTTACTAGACTACTCGTGAGGCTAACTAGAGGCCAAGGAGCCAACACTGCCCCTGTCCTTACAGAGAGACCCTACCCAGGATTCCCAGATATACATGGAAGGACAACATCTTATCAGGTCCTCTCTGTGCAGATGTGGTTATCATTCCAAATAATGAGCTCCAGCCCCAAGACTGTTCCATCCTCAATTGCGTTGAGTGGGCAATGTAGGCTCTCCACACACGAGCTACATGTAGGTTCCTTGGCTACCCAGATGGGAGCCATGAAACACAAACCCTCCATGGTCAGGTCTGTATTTGTTTCCTGCCTTTTTCCCAGCAATCCCCAGGCCCCAGCAGCAGTGGTCTACCTCTGCTGATTCTCATTCAGAATCTAAACTTAGAAACAATTATAACCTAGACCCCAATTCTACCTGAAAGTAACAGAATAATATAATCTATACCCTGCAGCATGACTGTTTGCCCAACGTAATGAGGATGAACTGAGAGATAATGAATCATCATGACCCTGGCCCAAGTAATGAGAATGAACTGTGAGATAAATGAATGATCATGACAAAAAACCCCGCTACAACCCAACAACAAAATAAAGTGATTAAAAAATGGACAAACAACATTTATCCAAAGATGCAAAGATGATATACAAATAGCCAACAGATACATGAGATATATGAGAAGATGTGTAACATCACTAGTCATTAGAGAAATGCAAAAAGAAAACACAATGGGACATCACTTCAAACCCAACAGAAAGTAACAAGCGCAGGTGAAACTGAAACCCTTGAACACTGTTGGTGGAAATATGAACTGGCTCCTCAAAAAATAAAAATAAAATGACCATATGATCCAGCCATCCAACTACTACAGAGACAGAATAACTAGTAGTAGGACCTCAAACAGATATGTGCACACCTAAGTTCACAGCAGCATTACACAGCCACAAGGTGGAAGAAACCAAAACGTCCGTCCAGGAATATGTGGATAAACAAAAGCATATATATATATGATATATATTATATATATATTATATATATTATATACAATGTATGTATATAATATATATGTAATATATATATAATATATATATGAAGAAATATTATTCAGCCATAGAAAGGAAGAAAATCGTGACACATCTGACACATAACATGGAACATATTTACAAAACAACAAATATTATATAACCCTAGGTATATAAGCCAAATTTTTAAAAACACAAAGTAGAATAGTACTTGCCAGGAGGTGGAAGGAGGGGGAAATTAAAAGTTGTTGAATGGGTATAGAGTTTTCCAAGATAAAAAAAAATCTAGAAATCTGCTACACAACACCGTAAATATTCTTAACTCCACAAAACTGTATACTTACAACTGGTTACGACGGTAAATTTTAAGGTATGTGTTTGTTACCAAAATTCTAAATAATAAATTATTTATAAAAAATGATCTTTTTTGACACAGGGTCTTACTCTGTTGCCCTAGCAGGAGTGCAATGGCATGATCACAGCTCATTGCAGCCTCAACCTCCCAGGCTCAAGCAACTCTCCCACCTCAGCCTCCCGAATAGTTGGGACTACAGGTGCACACCAAGAAGTCAGGCTAAATTTTGGTTTGGTTTTTTTGTAGAGAGGGCTTTGCCATGATGCCCAGGCTGGTCTCAACCTCCTGGGCTCAAGCAATCCACCTCCCTTGGCCTCCCACAGAGCTGAGATTACGAGCATAAGCCACCATGCCCAGCCTATAAAAAATTATTTCAAAAAGCCAAAATATTAATCAAACTGGAATATTTAGAAATATTTAACCCAAAAGAAGTTAGGAGAGAATATATAGAAGATCAAAACACAGACAAAGGCCAGACATGGTGGCTCATGCCTGTAATCCGAACACTTTGGGAGGCCAAGGTGGGTAGATTGCTTGAGCTCAGGAGTTCAAGACCAGCCTGTGCAACATGGAAAAACCCTACCTCTACAAAAAATATAAAAATTAGCCAGGTGTGTTTCCATGCGCCTGTAGTCCCAGTTACTCAGTGGGCTCCAGTGCGGATTGGTTGGGCCTGGGAGGCAGAGGTTGCAGTGCGCCAACATTGCACCATTGCACTACAGTCTCGGTGACAGAGCAAGACCCTGTCTTAAAAAAAATAAACAAACAAATAGAAAATAAGTAGAAAAATGGCAGACCTAAATCCAACCTTAGCAATGATTAGTTACAATGTAACTGGACAAATACTCTACTTAAGACAGAGACTGCCAGACCTGAGAGGAAAGCAAGACCCAACAATATGGCATCCACAGAGACACAATTTAAATACAAAGACACAAAGTATGAGAAAAAATATGCTATGCAGACACTAATCATAAAAAATACTATGCAGACACTAATCATAAAAAGCTTCAACGGAGATGTTAACACTAGGTGAAAGAGGCTCCAGAACAAAATATATCACCAGAAATAAACAAGGTAATTTCATAAAAATAAAATAATCAGAGAGGATGATGTTACATTTATAAATTGTGCCTCAAAGTGCACACAAAGTACACACACACCCAGAGCCTCAAATTATGTGAATCAAAAACAACAGAACAAAAGCAGGAAATTGACAATCCAAAATTATAGCTGGTGAATTAATACTGCTCTCTCAGTAACTGACGGAACAACCAGATAAAAATATAGGAAAAATACGGATCTAAATGACAAAATCCTGACCCAAATGGTACTTGGCAGTACCAAGATAGACTGTATGTCGATCAATTGAGAAAATGTTCCAGCATGAAATAGTATACAAAGTATGTTGTTGGAACACCTGAAATTAAATTAGAAACCAACAACAAATTGATATCCAGAAAAGCCTCAAATGTCTGAAAACCAAGTAATAAACTTTGAAATTCCTTGTGAGTCAAAAAAGTATTCACAAGGGGAACTGGAATGTATTTGGAACAAACTTGTTATAAAAATCATATTTCTGGTAGACTAAAGGTGACAACTTCTTTCCTGCTCCTCTCTCTGTGAGAACCAATTCCCCTTAAACCTTGCCCAGACTACTGACTTGTTTGGCCAACAGAAGGTGACAAAGGTGGTATTTGGGGACTTCAGAAGCCAGGCTGAGAAAACAGAACACTTATCCAGGAGAAAGCCAGTCACCAGGCAGGAAATCCCACTCCCCTGAGACCCCATGATGGAAACCACACGGCCAGTCCATGACTAGCTACACGCATTGACATCCCCCACTGACCCTCCAGCAACACCGACTCCCAACCATTAGTGAGCCTTCAGCAACATCCACTCCCAACCACTAGTGAGCCACCCTGCACACCACCCCGCTGTGCTTTCACACAATCCAGCTTGGCTGCAACTGTGTGTGAGATGAGCTGGCCACCAAGACTCTCTAAGCCAAAAAACAAGTAATAATGAATTGTTTTAAGCTGCCAAGTTTTGGGGATGGTTTCTTCAGAATAGATATCTGGAACAGAATATGGTAGCTGGAAATGAGCCGCTGTGGTAATCAGAAGCTACAATATGTTCCACGACTGAGAGGCTGACCTGTAACTGGGCCTCAAGGAGACCATTCATGCAACCTGGAAGGGCATCAAGACTCTTGGTCAGGGCCTGAAGGACGGTGAGAAAATGTCATTGGAAACTGGGGAAAAGGCCTGAGAGTTATGTGCTGAGGGACTGTGAGAAAACTACGGCCACAACATGGAAACTGAAAGGGCACTGCACCATCTCAGGGATCTGCCTAAGGAGACATCTGGGAAGAACATGGAAAGTGCTACCAGCCTACCCTAACTGTCACTGAATAAATATGACAGGGGAGGGACATGATCTAAAGAAGGAAGTTCAGTTTTCACACAAAATTTAGAGAAAATATAAAGAAATAATTTCTTGTCTCAAAAGGCCAAAGAAAAAAAAATAAAAGGAAAAAAAATTAAAAAGAAGCCATTGAATACCCTATTGACCATAAGAAAAAGGCAGAGAAAGTTGGTCAACAGCAACCCAGGCACTGAAGGAAAAAGAACATGGAGAATGACAAAAGCCCAGAGGGAGGAGTAAAAGGACACAAACGCCGTTCTCACGGACAAGGACTGGGCGCCGTTCTCGGGGACCCGGACTGGGCACTAATCACAGAACTGTAACAGGCGCCCCATGGGAATGACCAACTGTTAGATGGGGCCTGCAGGGCAGCACCTCCCTCCTGCCTCCCACCAACAGCTTCTAAAGGGAAATGCCGACTGTTTTCACACCAGTCCCCTCACTGCGGCTGAGTGTGTGGGCACAGATGATAGGTCACAACAACCTGATTCAGTCCTCACTGTGGCTGAGTGCGTCAGGGGCAGACGACAGGCCACCACAACCTGATTCAGTCCTCACTGTGGCTGTGTGTGGGGGGGCAGATGACAGGCCACCACAACTTGATTCAGTCCTCACTGCGGCTGAGTGTGTGTGGGTGCAGGTGACAGGCCACCACAACCTGATTCAGGATTCAGTTGGGCTACCAGCCAGTGCCATAAGGAAAACCGTTCTGGGACTCTTGAGAGGGGCAAAGCATAATTTGCATGTGGGAGAAACGTTAATAGTTTGTGGCCAGAGGACAAACTGTGGTGTATTAAAGACTGCTGCAGGTTCCTACTATGCTTCTCATCAAGAGGTGGAATCTAATCACCTTCCCCCCTTGAATCATGGCTGGTCTCAGTGATGAGTACGACTGGACAGTGTGGCAGGAGAGATGCTCTGTGACTTCTGAGGGATGATCATGAGAGACCTTACAGCTTCTGCCTGGGCCTCTTGGACACACACCCTGGGAGAAGCCAGACAAACCTGACTACCTCACACTGCCAGACTGGGAGGAAGTCCGTGCTGGCCACAAAGAGAGGGCTCGGTGCCTGCTCCATGTCCCCAGCCACTAGAGTCCTTCTGGGTGCCTGCTTCACGTCCCCAGCCACTAGAGTCCTTCCAGATGAGACCAGGGACATCATGAAGCAGCCAACCCACACTGCCCTGTCCAGTGTTTTGACCCAGAAAATTGTGACATGTAAAAAGAATAAATTCCTGGTTTAAGTCAGTAAGGTTACTGGAACATTGTTACATTGCAGATAATTAAAACTTTGAAAAATTCATGAGAGATCCCAAGTAAAACCTTGATCTGAAACATGGCATGTGGCGATTTATATTGAGTATTAGGTTAAAAATGCAAGAATGGAGCATAGTTAATATTTTACGTTAAAGCTAAAACTATAATTGCCCACTTAAATTTTCAGTTAATTAGGTTGTCACTTTTTGTTCTTAACCAAGAAATCAACTAGTTTTAGTCCATAAACAGTTGGAACTGATGCACACATCCGTTTTTCCTTACTCATTTTAAGCAGCTATCTGAAATAGGAAGCATAATATAATCTTTAAAGAATCTGAAAATATGACAGAAATGTTTAAACTATAAACATATATTGTAAATGTTAGCATATTGTATACATTGCATATTAACATAAGCTAAAATCATTGACATAAATTTATATAAACAAAAGGTAGAAAATATGACAATGTTCTTCTTGTTTTTTGTCTTTGCATATTTCTTTATTGGCCCTTGTCAAACGTGACCCACTAACTCCTGAATGCTTTCTCTCTCCCCGTGGATTCCTAAGGATGTCACCACAGTGCTGGCCAGATGCACAGGTCACAGGTGACTGAACCTCATCACCCCGCAAACACACCCTTCAGGTTTTGCCAAGAATGACACTGTAAATATAACAAAGCTTCTGTGCTTGTTAGTGAACACCAACTCAGCTTCTCTCCTGTATTCGGAAATCAGGATGAGATGAAAACAACAAGCAGGCCAGGCACGGTGGCTCACGCCTGTAATCCCAGCACTTTGGGAGGCCGAGGCGGGTGGATCACCTGAGGTCGGGAGTTCGAGACCATCCTGATCAAAACAGAGAAACCCCATCTCTACTAAAAATACAAAATTAGCCGGGCGTGGTGGCCCATGCCTGTAATACCAGCTACTCAGGAGCTGAGGCAGGAGAATTGCTTGAACCCAGGAGGTGGAGGCTGCGGTGAGCTGAGATCACACCACTGCACTCTAGCCTGGGCAACAAGAGCGAACCTCTGTCTCAAAAGAAAAAAAGTAAAAATAAAAGAACAAGGAAACAAAAGTAACAAGGCTTGACACCAGATGAGCCTGAATCTAAGCAAGAAAAGCCCAGAAGAAATCCCATTTTGGGTCACTGGCTGCATGGTAGTAATGCCATACACATAAGGGAGGAGAAGAGGATGTGGCTTTCACTTCGAATTTTTTGATCTTAAGGTAAATTTGGATAGCTACAAAGAAGCATTCAACAGAGAGTTAAACCTATGATGGAAAGACTGAAGAGGTCCAAGCTGTAGAGAAACAGGACTGCAAACCACAAAGGGCTGAATCAGTCAAGGAGAACTGCAGGGCAAGATGAACAGGGACCAATGGAACATTTGGATAAGCTGTTGAGAAGAAAGGAGAATTCAGAGAAAAAGAACTGTCAGTGAGGTCATAATAGGAACTGTTACAGTGAACTAAATATGGCCTGGGAAGGACTCTGTACTTCTAGATTTGAGTCCCTGTGGACAAACTGCAACCTAACTTAATAGGTAGAAAGACTGAAAACCTAACTTAGGAGTATGTGCCTAAAACAGTAGCTGAGTCCTGGCCAATCCCAACAGCCAAACTTCTGCCACTCACACACTGCTGAGTGTTCAGCTGTGTTCAAATAAGGCAAATGCTGAGCACTGTAACCAGTCCAGTTGTTTCTGGACCTCACTGCTGAGAACTGTAATGGACCCAGTTGCTTCTAGACCTCACTCTTCACTTCAGATTTTTGTACATCATGTTCCCTTTATTGTCTATAAATCTTCCACCATGTGTCTGTGCTGGAGTCTCACTGAATCTGCTGTGATTCTGGGGGCTGCCTGATTCGTGAATCATTCATTGCTCAATTAAGTTCCTTTAAATTTAATTCAGCTGAAGATTTTCTTTTAATAGATGGTGTCAGAAGTGGGATCTGTGGGAGCAGGACTGCTAGGGCCTCTGGAGCTATACTGTGGTGAGCAGTGTTGCTAAGGCTTCTAATGACCCCCAGAGTGCTGAGGTACAAGGAAGGAACCTGAAAGGACCCGTTTGTGATGGCAGCAGTGGCCCACGTGGAGCAGTTGCTATGGAGACACTGGCTGCAATGGAGAGGAGTGGCTGGGGCTGTGCGCTCCTCAAAGCTGGTGGGAGCCAGGAATGGGTGGGAGACCTGCCCCTTCTAAATTATCAGGCAGGAGCCGCGCCCTCCCAGGCACAGCTGCAGCCATCCAGCCATGATTGCAAACCCGGGCATCTCTGCACTCTCAGAGGCCCAGCAAGCCCCCCTGCCCTGCAGGCTCAGTTGTACCTGGTCCTGCCACCTGGCGTCTCTCTGCTTCCAGAGCCCACTCCAAATTCGGATCCAAGTTGAGGCCAAACCTGGGCACAGTCACAACCCGGCCCAGTTTGTGCAAGCTCAGGGCAGTGCTGACATGCCAGCCCCCTGCCACCTCAGCCCCCTCCAGACTTTGGGCACTGGCAAGCACAGGAGGGAGGCTGAGGTGGGGCTAAGAGTGGCTCAGCAGTGGTCGGAAGGCCCTCCTCAGCTTGAACGCCTGGGCACTATGGGCACAGCTTCCCACCGTGCGTCTCCTCTCAGCTGCTGAGAGCTGAACAGACGTTGGGATGACCTGCCTGCAGAAAGGAGCTACCCACTGCAGGTCTCCTCTGAGCTGTACTGTGGCTCAATAAAGCACCTCTTCACCTTGCTCACCTTCTACTTGTCCACATACCTCATTTTTCCTGGACTCAGGACAAGAACTCGGGACCTGCCAACTAGCAGGGCTGAAAGAGGTGTAACATAAACAGGACTGAAACGCGCTCCTTGCTTGCCAAATTGCAGGCAAGAAGAAGAGAAGAGAGAAGGAGAGAAGAGCTGTGTCCCTTCAGGGAACACAGACCTAGGAGCTCCCCCAGCCAGGGCTGTGACACCTTCTTTGGGGCTCTGCAGGTCCTGCATCTCCAAGCTTCTGGGTGCCACTGCATTCCCTGATACCCACAGTGGAAGCTGTTTGCAGTCAGCCTGGTCCAGCTGCAGCCTCACAGGGAGCTGGCACCTGTGCCTGGAGCTGCCCACCCCACTGCAGCTGGCATGCTTGGCTGTGTGCAGTGGCCAGATCCCATGCTCGCTTGCTCACACACCCCTCACTGCTCTGTACCCAGCTCGCCCTTGGCAGGTGTGGGATCCAGACCACTAGCATGAGCTGAGTGGACAGAACTAACCCAGTGGGCCCGAGCAAAACACAGGTAAAGGCTCCACCAGCCGGAGGTTTCAGGCAGAAAAGTGACACCTCAGGATTCTGTAACACTTGTGTCCTTTGATCTCTCGGAGCAGCTGGGGATCATGGTAAATTTTCTCTCGGATTTCAGAGCTCCGTGGATTTGTGTTTTGAGCTCTGAGTTTCTTTGAGCAAATTTCTGTTCCAAACTGCTGTCCAGCCATGACTGGCTGGATGTTTTAGAAGTTATGACAGAAAAGGGACCGGGTCCAGGATCAGATTTGGTCCAGTAGTTAACTGGCTTGAATCCAGTTCCAGTTAGAGGCCTCCTACGTCTGACTGGGTCAGAAGGAAAGTGGTAGTAAATGATAATATTGGAAGGTTGTAACATTTGGCTTTTGAAAATTCACAGGGATTTTTGTGTTCTACCCCTTTGTTTCATTTTTCTCGCACGCTTAGGCAGGAAAAAAAAATCATTGCCTAAGTTAATGAAGGGAACCTGGGAGTAAAGCCAATATTTTAGGTAAAAATAGGATCCTTAATTTCTGGAAAACTAAGCTCCTTCTGGCTAATACATTAGGCCTGGGAAGCAGCAAAGTCTTACAGAAATGGCAAAATCTTATTAAGATAACTTACAGTGGAACATTCCAAATGAATAATGCCCTGAAGTGCATTTAAAAATGAGGGCTCCCAAATTAGTCTCATCTAGGGATGCCTATTAATATGCAGAAGCTTCTAAAAAGATTTAGAGATGGCACGGCCCATCTGGGAGCAAGTTTGAGTCTTACCAGTTTGATACTGGGTGCTGAGCAAAGTGGCACGTGTCTATGTTTTGTCACATGTATTTTGCTCTGGGCAGAATGAAAAATGTTAATTTGGATACTCCAAGCAACCCCTTGGGCAGCATCTTGCAAAGCTGAGTGGATTCTTCCTGTGATTCCATGATTTTCCATTGTGATGCAGCTTGGCTCCCAGAGCTATAATGTGGTGAGGAGGGTGACAGAGCAAGACGCAATCTTTAAAAAAAAAAAATGGCCAGGTGCAGTGGCTCATGCCTGTAATCCCAACACTTGGGGAGGCTGAGGCAGGTGGATCACCTGAGGTCAGGAGTTCAGGGCCAGCCTGACCAACAAGGAAAAACCCCGTCTCTACTAAAAACACAAAATTAGCTGGGCATGGTGGCACATGCCTCTAATCCCAGCTACTCAGGAGGCTGGGGCAGGAGAATCGCTTGAACCCGGGAGGCAGGGGGTTGCAGTGAACCGAGATCACACCTTTGCACTCCAGCCTGGGCAACAAGAGGGAAAATCCATCTCAAAAAAAAAAAAAGAAAGAATAATAGGTTTGTCTATAAGGTTTTATGAAAAAGTGGGTGACATTTGGCTTTCTCTCTTTAAAGAAGATGTTCAGGTAATATTAAAAAATAATGAAAAATTTGTTTGTCTTTTAAATAAACTACCAAAAAAAAAAAAAGGAAAAACAAGAGGCAGATCATTTGTGAAGATAAGTCTTCCCTCTATAAATGAGTAAAGATTTTTGCCCTTTAAAACTTTTTTAAGTCATGATTTTAAGTAAATGAATGACTTACGGTGACCTGGAATTCTATTTCATAACATCAAGTGTTTAAACTTTTAATATATTTAATAGGCTTCCCAAAATCAAATTTCAACTTCAAAATTGTCTTTTCTGACCTCTAACTTTGGGATACTACAGAGGCCCTTGAAGCACCCAAAAGAGAGGTAAACAGGACTATTTAACATGTTAAGTCACATGGGTAGCACTGTCAAAACAAAACATAATGTTGAACTTTCTACAGGTTATATTTAATTTATGTCATCAACCCGTTCTAAAATTGTATAGGATTTCTAAAATTCTTTTTTTTTTTTTTTTTCTGAGGAGTCTTGCTCTGTCACCCAGGCTGGAGTACAGTGGCACAATCTCGGCTCACTGCAACCTCCGCCTCCTGGGTTCATGCCATTCTCCTGCTTCAGCCTCCCGAGTAGCTGGGACTACAGGCATCCACCACCATGCCAAGCTAATTTTTGTATTTTTAGTAGAGACGGGGTTTCACCGTGTTAGCCAGGATGTTCTCATCTCCTCACCTCGTCATCCTTCCACCTCGGCCTCCCAAAGTGCTGGGATTACAGGCGTGAGCCACTGCACCTGGCCAGGATTCTAAAATTCTAATATGCCTATATGCTATCTATCATAATTACCTGTTTTGTTTGTTTTGAGACAGAGTTTCGCTCTTGTCACCTAGGCTGGAGTGCAGTGGTGTGATCTAGGCTCACTGAAGCCTCCACCTCCTGGGTTCAAGCATTTCTCCTGCCTCAGCCTCCCAAGTAGCTGGGATTACAGACAACTGCCACCACATCTGGCTACTTTTTTAATTTTTAGTAGAGACAGGGTTTTACCATGTTGGCCAGGCTGGTCTCAAACTCCTGACCTCAGGTGATCCACCTAACTTGGCCTCTCAAAGAGCTGGGATTACAGGAATGAGCCACCAAATCCACCCTAATTATGGTTATTAAGTTATTGTAGACCACAGAAATAACCAAATTTCCTTAGCAATTGTCTTTAACTATAACTATTTAAAGTCATTTCCACAGTTAATTGCTTAATGGTGATGCAGTTTCTAAAAACTTCACAAGCATGCAAAATTCTAGAATAGAAGATTCATGAAAGAATGAAAAAGACCATGTAAAACACTCGGGAACACAGGTTTCTAATAACTTTAATATCGTGGGTAAAACTTCCCCATAAGTTCTCCGATCCCTCAATAATTGGACAGGTTAAGAATTCTCAAAAGTTAGGCTGGGTGCAGTGGCTTATGTTGGCAATCCCAGCACTTTGGGAGGCTGAGGCTGGTGGATCACTTGAGGTCAGGAGTTTGAGACCAGCCTGGCCAATGGGGAAACCCCGCCTCTACTAAAACTACAAAAATTAGCCGGGTGTGGTGGTATGCATCTGTAATCCCAGCTACTCGGGAGGCTGAGGCAGGAGAATCACTTGAACCCAGGAGGCGGAGGTTGTAGTGAGTCAAGATTGTGCCACTGCACTCCAACCTAGGTAACAGAGTGAGACTCTGTCTCAAAAAAAAAAAATCCTAAAGTTTAATAAGAAGACCAACTGGTTTATAAAACTGCTAACCCAAGTAAAACAAAAATTGAATATCAAGGAAATATTTTGCCAGATTTGCATGCTAAATCACCAATATTGAAATTGTTTAGATATATAATTTAAATAAACTCCATGGTCTAAGCCAAATTACCTATAACTCATCAGTTACCAGTGCCATGCACCTAATTTGAAGAAACAGCTGGTATTCAAGAGGATGTAAGTCTAATGTTAATTAAGCACGGACTTATGAAGAACCAGGATGGCCACCTTGTCCGTCTTAAGTCCTTAAAACTTTTGTTATTAAAAGTTCTGCATTCCATAACTCATCATGGAAAGAGAAAATGATCCAAATTAAATATATTGCTGTGGTGATCTCTAAATTGCTAAAATAGTTTATAATCAATGTTTGGTTTGTCAAACCTATATTCCTAGGAAAACAATCAAAACTTCAGGTACATTTGGTTACCTGATGGGCCATTTAAACATTTTATAAAGGGATTTCATTCAGTTGTCATTTTCAGTGCATGTTTTCTGATTGTATAAAAGCTCTTCCATGCAAGAGGGTTGATGTTAAAACAGTAGATTATTATGCTGAAGTGTATTTCCACCAGCTAAAGAAAGCCTTTTATGGTTCACAGAGGACAGCCAACCCCTTCACAATCTAGAATCTGATGACTGGATCTTCTGAGAACATCAGAGGACTGCCCTTGCCATCCACATGACAGCAAAACTTTAAAACCTTAAACTTTGGGTTCATAGTCTTACAACTCAGAAGGGTCCCTCCACACTCGGAACCATACACCCCTTGGAACCCTTAAGGTAAAGCTAACAAGGACAGTTCCCCCCCAGAAGAAGATGGCATCCTTAATGTGAACAGCTTTTCCCAAGATCACAGATCAAGACTTCTCTACTATCATGAGACTCTTATCTTAAATATCTGTGCAGCTGCTAACATGGCATATGGAGAAAACATTGGGTATTATAAAGATTTGGTTGTAGGGAATTAACAAAAAAACCCACTTAGTTAAGCAAGTAAACTCTTTAATTCATTCTTTAATCTATTTGATTTTAGGTGGTTTGATTTATGGGGACCCTGAGTAAGGAGCATATACCAAATTCTTGGTGTTATCCCAATAGTCATAAGAGTCTCCCTGGTGCACTGTACTTACTCAAATGTTTTAAGAGTTTGCATGCAGCCATCTCTAAAATGTCAAATGGTATCTCTTCAACTGGAATGACAACAGATTTAAAAAAATGTGCAACCATAAGGACACCGTAACCTATGAGTGACATGCTAAACCGGAAACCCAAAACAATGGGAGTGACATGCTAAACCAGAAACCCAAAACAATGGGACTGATGTACTAAAACCGGAACCCAAAACAATGGGAGTGATGTACTAAAACCAGAACCCAAAACAATGGGAGTGACGTGCTAAACCAGAAACCCAAAACAATGGGAGTAACATGCTAAAACCAGAACCCAAAACAATGGGAGTGACGTGCTAAAACCATTACCCAAAACAATGGGAGTGATGTGCTAAACCGGAAACCCAAAACAATGGTAACAAAGAGTGAGGCTAAGGCCCTACATTTTGGTCACACTCTCAACTAAGTGAGAACTTGACTGAAAAGGAGGATTTTTTTTTTTTTCTGAGACAGAGTCTTGCTCTGTCCCCCAGAGTGGAGTGCAGTGGCATGACCTCGGCTCACTGCAAGCTCTACCTCCCGGGTTCAGGCCATTCTCCTGCCTCAGCCTCCTGAGTAGCTGGGACTACAGGCACCCGCCAGCATGCTTGGCTATTTTTTTGTGTATTTAGTAGAGAAGAGGTTTCACCGTATTAGCAAGGATGGTCTCAATCTCCTGATCTTGTGATCTGCCCACCTCGGCCTCCCAAAGTGCTGGGATTACAGGCATGAGCCACCGCGCCCAGCCAAAAGGAGGAATTTTTTAAGCAAAATTATGGGAGGCCATTGTTTTGAACTAAGCTCATGCAATAGGTCCCAACAGAACAAACCAAACCAAAATGGAGTCACTCATGCTAAATGGAACATAATCAAACTAAGACTTTAAGGAAACACATAAATCCTAGAACAAACCAGGTTTTGTTTTTCTCCTGTAAACAGGATGTTCCAGCGTAAGAAGACACCTTCTACTCAAGTCCTTGTTCCACCTTTTCAAATCTCACTGTTCTATTTCCCAGTGGGTTTCTAAACCAAATAAGTACATTTGCAACGGTAATAGTGACACCAGTGACTGAAGTTTTGGCCAATCTCTCAAAATTGAGAAAATAACCAAAGGGAAGGCATTGTTAAAGTGAACTAAGTATGTCCTGAGAAGGACTCCGTAATTATATATATGAGTCCTTGTGGATGACCTGCAACCTACCTTAATAGGTAAACAAGAATGAAAACCTAACTTGAGTGTATGCACCTCAAACAACAGCTACAACTTGGCCAATCCCAATGGCCAAACTTCAACCACTCAGGCACTGCCAAATGTTCAAACTGTGCTCAAACAAGGCAAACGCTGAGTTGTTTCTGTACCTCACTTCCGATTTCGGTATGCCACTTCCCTTTTGTCTATAAATCTTCTTCCACCACATGACTGTGCTGGAGTCTCTGTGAATCTGCTGTGATTCTGGGGACTTTCCGATTCGTGAATCGTTTCTTGCTCAATTAAACTCCTTTAAAGTTTTTCTTTTAACAGAACTAACATGGAAGAATTTCCAGATCATGAACAGACGTTTTGTAATACCCAACGTTGTATTAACATGAATAGACTCTTCCTTAGATAGCTAACCTTGTTTTTAATATGAATAGACTCTCCCTCAGCTGAGAAAACCAGACAAACTCCATTTGGCTCCTTCATTTACAAGACATCAAGGGCTCCTTACCCACCCCCTTTCCTCAAGGACTTTAACTTGTGCAAGCTGATTTTCAACATATCAAAGAGTGCAATTAACTGATAAAGTGCTGAGGCAAGTGATGTCCGCAGTTCCCAGCAAATTACCCAGAGATAATATCATAAAGCCCCCACATTTGTCTGGCAGATAATGCCCAGAGCCCCCTCACTCATCACTTTGTGGTGAATTTAAAGCCTCTGCACCTGGAACAGTTTGTTTTCCTGTAACCATCTGTCTTTTAAAGTTTTTTGTCTGTTTTTTCTTCTGTAAGTTTATTGCAGCTGGAATCCCCCCTCCCCTCTCTAAACCAATGAATAAAAGAAAATCTAGCCCATTCTTTAGGGCCGAGAGTATTTCCTGTGTTAGCCGTCTCTCAGTCACCAGCTAATAAAGGACTCCTGAATTCGTCTCAAAGTGTGGCATTTCTCTCTAACTCGCTTGGGTACGACAGTTTCAACTATGGTAGAAGACTCGAGTAAGGCAAATACAGCCCCCCTAAATTTGACTCTTATTTAGGTTAATGGTGAGTTTAGAAGAAATAAGTTAAGACTACACAGAGTGGGCTAAATTGCAAATAAACACTGGAAATATTTCCCAGAAAATATGACTTTGAACAGGCTGCTGCACACCCTGCATGTAGAGATAAACTAAGAAAAAGGTGTGGAGAGTTATTTAAGGACCTATGGTTAACTCAGTCCTCAAGATGTTCCAGGTTTCATCCATGAATCAAGGAGGACCTCCCAAAAGCTGTTTGGGACCACACTCTTTGAGCAAGGAGCATACCTTACGATGGAAGCTGTGCTTTAGCGGAAGATGACCATTTCCACTGCACAACACGCCATGCTTTAGCATCAGATGACCATTTCCACTGCACCACACGCCATGCTTTAGCGGAAGATGACCGTTTCCACTGCACAACACTACAAGTGTTTACTGCCAGGCCGGTGTGAAATATGTTCCAGCACATAATCTATGTCACCAATGAAGGTCGTGGTTTAGACTTGGTGCACACAAACTTTCCTGTCCCACAAGAACACAGCATGCTCTCTTGTCGGGTTCCATTCCAATCAGGTAACAAACATGACTGCCTTTTTTGTCTTGGCATCAGAAATATCAGAGGAAAATTTGCACCCAACTTAGACAACTCTAAGCTCTTATAACCTGCCTATATCTACAGGTCAGCTTTATCTTATTTATGTATATTTCCTTCAACCTGAGTTTTACTTATTTCTACTTTTCCTTTTTAATTCACAGACACCCATAAACTCAGAAAATACAGTGTAAAACAAAGTGAAGAACAAATAAACAACTCACCAGAGATTTATTCATTTCTTGTTGCTCTTGGAAACACCCAGAGGACACTGGAAACATAGCTGGGATAGAAGGCAAATGACGTGGATTAAGGAGAGAACTGGTGAGGTGTGGTCCCAGATTCTTCTGCTCAACACTCTAGACACATTACCTGGGAAAGCCCTCCTCCCTCTTGAAAAAGAAAAACTTCCGCATGGGAGAAGAGTCCTTCACGCCTCATTAGGGGCAGGAAAGACTCAAGTTAAGATAAGATACATCTACAAGTACATTAATTGGTAGACATTAGATGCACAATTTATTTTTGAATAAAAATATGTATTACCTACTAATTTAGTAACAATATGCACATGTACCCTAAAACTTAAAGTATAATAAAAAAAAAAGAAGAAAAAAAAAAAAAAGATATAATCTAAAAATTTAATGCAAAGAAACATTATAAGTTCACTAAAATAAGTGTTATAGAAATATACTGGGCCGTATTAACTATTTTTCTATTAATATGTACATTCCACAAATAACTTCATATGAGTGTTTCCATGACAGTATATCTTGCTTTTCTATACCTGAACATCATGGAAAGTGCATCTTGCAAACCAGCAATTTTGGCCTACAATTACATTTTTTAAAATGTACATAATATGTATTTCCTACAGTACACCATTGTACTCATGTTTCCCAATAACACCTTTCTTTCTATCCAAGCCCTCATATTATGCTCTGACAATAAATTGGGCTTTTCCATCTGACTTGTCCAGTGAATGGACAATGGAAAATGTGATGCAAATATCCATTGGTTCTTCCCTTTTTGGACACAGTCATATTGTGAAGAGGTCTGGAGCTACCCTGTTGGAGACACAGGGCCTAGCCAAGAGTCACCACAAACCACCAGATTGTGAAGGAAACTATCTTAAACCAACCAGGCTCAGTCAAGGTACCAGGTGACTAAGGCCTTTTTGTGATCCAGGCAACACAAATATATCAACTACCCAGCTGAACCCACCACACCAAAATGCAGATCCACAGAACTTCAAACAAATAAAATGGTGGTTGTTTTTTATAAGCCAGTAAGGTTTAATTAGTTCCTTAAACAGCAAGTATTAACTGTTACACCTAAGTGAACAGAATTCACTTCTGTGTTTTTAACAAAATTACGTAGGGGGAGAAAATCTTAAATTACAAATCAAATACAATCAATAGAACTTCACAATCTAATGCTAAATTTGGTGATGGACTAGGTTTAATATATCTCATACGCTGGGAAAAACGAGCTAAGGTTGAAGGAATGGGACTGTGTTTGGAGAGTATTTTAATCTTCTCAAGTATGAAAGGTCACTCCTGTACCCCAGACCACACTTTCAGGCCCCTTCAAATAAGAAATATTTCCTAGGTCCTTGCCTGTTCTTCTCAGCTGAATTCACCTCAACCTTCTGAAAGTTCGTCCAAACCTTCTACTATCACCTAGTCTTTGCAAATCTTGTGCATTCTAGGGAGTAGAATTAATATTTCCTGAGCGAGGAAAACTGGGATCCTCACCTGTGACCTTTTTTCCTCCTCTGAAGCACCAGTGAGAGGTTAGACCAGAGGGCTGTTCTTTCAAGTGCGCTTCTTATTCATAGGGAACCCTCCCTTTCAAACTTTGTAACACACAGTTAAGACTGAAGTACCCTTAAGGCTGAAGACCATCATCCACTACGCCATCTCCCTCGCGGAATCAGTGAGTTCTTCCCTGGAAACTAGGTCTCATATAAACTTCTGTAAATGCAACCCAGGAGGACTAGGCAGGTCACACAGTGAAGGAGGGAACCAGAAATTTCACTTGCTAAAGACACACCAGGAAACCCAACTAATACAAACGCCAAGTTTAAGACTAGAGGCGCACGCGTTTCACACTACTCCTCTGGGAATGGGGAACGTCTCCCGAGAACTGTGTGTTAGCACTGGGACAGATGGGCAAACTGAGCGTCATGCGGGTTCGTAATCGGGTCCCTCAGCGGCAGGACAGGAGCGCGGCCTGGAGACTCCGGGCCTAGGGCCACAGGCCTCGCCTACCCGCTCCTGCGCCTCTAGAACCCGCTTCACTGCCGGGACCCCACGCCTATCCTCCCAGCCCCCGCCAGGGTCCGCGGCCCGCACCTGCACTTCAGGCCCTGCCCGCCCGCGATGCACCCACGCGTCTGTTCCCACAACTAGGGGACAGTGATCCGGCCCCCCGGGATCCCCCGAGGCCCACGGGTTCCTCTTCGCCCTCGCACCGACCCACAGGGACATAGAACCAAGCCCCAAGCCAGCCCAGCTACAGGACCGCCTCTGTGTGCCACACTTCCGGATGAAAGTGGCGGAGTGGGCCGGGCGGCGCATGCGCAGAGAGAAAAGCTGGTTCCCAAAGTCCTTGATGGTAACATCATTGGAAGGTGACACTACATTTCCCATGAGGCTCTGTGGTCCCCCGTTAGAAACCCACGCCGGACATTCTGTTTAGCCCAGCAGTTGATTCCAGTTACCCAGAGACCCGGACTTAATTGTTCTGGACTGGTCCCTACCCAGGTGACACAGATGTGGCATTCTGGTTCTTTATTAAATCCTGATTTCACAGCCTGGGACATTGTGAAAATAAAGGAGAAATTTCAATAGAGGCCAATTGGTCTATGCTATTAATGAGTAACTTATATATATATATTTTTTGAGACGGAGTCTCACTCTGTCGCCCAGGCTGGAGTGCAATGGTGCGATCTCGGCTCACTGCAACCTCCGCTTCCCGGGTTCAAGCGATTCTCCTGCCTCAGCCTCCTGAGTAGCTGGGATTACAGGCGCGCCGCCACGCTCGCCTAATTTTTGTATTTTTAGTAGAGACGGGTTTTCACCATGTTGGTCAGGCTGGTCTCCAACTCCTGACCTCGTGATCTGCCCTCCTCGGCCTCCCAAAGTGCTGGAATTACAGGCGTGAGCCACTGCGCCCAGCCCTCAAGTCTATTTTTTATAGATGCATTCGAAAGTGTGAAAAAAATCATGTCTCTATTTTACTTTAAAATTTTAAAAACACAACTAATGAATATGGTAATTCTCTTCCAATCCGTTATCTTTTCTCTCACTAAACTAATTTGTGAGCCTTCAATTTACACAGTTAGAAAATATGTTCTAGTGCTAACAGGGTCATAAGACAGGTGCACTCCATAATCTTTGTGACAACTTACACTTCCAGTGTCTGATAAATATTTGCCCGTAAACTCCCACGTTTCATCCATCCATCAATCAATCAAATCTCCCTATCTTTATTTATTTGTGAGAAAGACCTGAAATTTGTTTCCTTCCCTGATTTCTGCCACAAACTAGGCAAGGCTTTCTGCCTAGGGGTTTCTCAGAGCCCCGGCTACCACCGAGGTTCCTAACAGGGAAACGGAGGCTTGAATGCTCAGGGTTGATGTGGGAGTGCGTGTGAAACGGGGGTGGGGTGAAAAGGCAGTGAACTTTGTAGGTGGGTAGATGGGGGTGTGAAGGGCTTTCAGGTAAGAGGCACGCATGAAACTGGGAGAGGCAGCGAAAGCACCTCAAGCCTCAGATCACCAGAAGATGCTCCCACCAGTGCCATGACAGTTTGCCAATGCCATGGCAGCACGGGAAGTCCCCAACCCTTGCCATGGAAACAGCTGGAAGTTACTGCCCATTTCTAGCTATTTCTGAATAACCCGCTCCTTAATTAGCATGGCATTAAAAGTGAAATATAAAAATGACTGCAAGCCACCCCTAGGCTGCTACTCTGGGAGCACAACCCACGGAGGGCTCCCTGCCCTGCAGGAGCAGACGCAGGGCTGTAACACCGCCAGTGCCTCCGTAGAGCTGCTTTCTTCCACTACAGGCTTGCTTTTGGATTCCTTCCTGAGCGATGCCAAGAACCTGCCCTTCCTCAGTGTGACTCTTGCCTAAAAGCTATCCCTGGTATTCTCTTTTCTAAGCATGACCTAACTTGTTCTTTCACCTCCTCTGATCTTGCAATTGGTCCTCAGTGACTCTATTCTGCAGATCCAGAAAACTCAACCTTAATCTTCCCAGAGCCCTGTTGTCTCCAATATTGGAATCTCTAGCCTTGTTTTCTCAGAAGCCTAGATTACAGACCTCTCTCAAACACCTATTGGTAAGGTATCTGGGGATCCTTTGAATACACGATGATTGACAGCGTATACATAGGGGAAATCAGTGCCTGACAATTCGCCTTCCAGGATATGGATTGTCATTCTCTCTCTTTGTGGTCCTCAGTCTCTTATACATTAAAGTAGAGATTGTAATACTCATTTGACTTGCAGATACCTCACCCTGAACCCACCTAATATAATGTAAAAGCCAAGAATGCAACCCCATTGCTCACCCCATGAAGGTAAAGTCCTCAGAGCCAAGGAGAGAAGGCTCAGGGATGGTACCTGGGTGTTTCCAACACTAACCATGTATTGTAGTTTTTAGTGTTCAAGTTTAAGCTTCTTATGTTAAAGTTACCCCAGCTTTAATTCTATTGTAACAAGATTTATTTTTGTAATTCCATTTTTGGATTCTTGATTTCTTGGTAAAGAAATACAGTTATTTTTGTATACCAATCTTACATAGTGTTACATTCCTAAATTTGTTCATGAGTCCTAACACTTTTTAGTAAATTTCTTATGATTTTATAAATGCAAGATCATGTCATCTGTTCATAAAGATAACTGTACTTCTTCCTTTCCAATCTAGATGCCGTTTATTTATTTATGTTGCCAAGTTGTCCCAGCTACCACTGTTATCAAGTAAAAGGGTCTCACTGCCCAAAGCACTAGAAGCCGGTACCACGACACTGAGTTTTTGAGAAAAGAAAAACTTTAAAGTCAAACGAAACCCTATGGGATACAGGCCAGGCGCAGTGGCTCATACCTGTAATCCCAGCACTTTGGGAGGCCAAGTCGGGCGGATCACGAGGTCAGGAGATCGAGACCATCCTGGCTAACACGGTGAAACCCTGTCTCTTATAAAAATACAAAAAACAAAAATTAGCCGGGCATGGTGGCGGGCACCTGTAGTCCCAGCTACTCGGGAGGCTGAGGCGGCAGAATGGCATGAACCCAGAAGGCAGAACTTGTAGTAAACCAAGATTGCGCCACTGCACTCCAGCCTGGGCAACAGAGAGAGATTCTGTCTCAAAAAAAAAAAAAGACAAAAACAAAAAAACAAAAAACAAACCATGGGATACAGCAACAACAGTACTAAGGAGTAAGTTTATAGCAAAAAGCATGTGCATCAAAAAAAGTAGAAAAACTTCAAGTAAATAACCTAATAATGCATCTTAAGTAATTAGAAAAGCAAGAGCAAACCAAAACCAAAATTAGTAGAAGGAAACATAGCAAAGATCAGAGCAGAAATAAATGAAATTGAAATTGAAAAATATAAAATATCAATGAAATGAAAAGTTAGTATTTTTTTAAAAGATCAACGAAATCAACAAACATTTAGCCAGACTAAGAGAAAAGAGAGAAGACTCAAATACATAAAACCAGAGATCAAAAAGGAGACACTACAACTGATACTGCAGAAATTCAAAGAATCATTAGAAACTATTATGACCAACTATATTCCAATAAATTGAAAAACCTGCAAGTAATGACCAGGCACCGTGACCCATGCCTGTAATCCCAACACTTTGAGAGGACAAGGCAGGTGATCATCTGAGGTCAGGAGTTCAAGACCAGCCTGGCCATCATGGTGAAACCCCATCTCTACTAAAAATACAAAAATTAGCCAGGCATGGTGGTGTGCACCTGTACTCCCAGCTACTCCTGAGGCTGAGGCAGGAGAATCACTTGAACCTGGGAGGCAGAAGTTGCAGTGAGCTGAGATTGTATCAAGCTCCATCCTGGGTGACAGAGCAAGACTCCATCTCAAAAAAAAAAAAACTAGAAGAACTGGATAAATGAGATTGAACCCATAGTAAAACATCTCCTAGCAAAGAAAAGCCTGGATCCAATATCTTCACTGATTAATTTTACCAAAGATTGAAGCAAGAATTACTATCAATCTTACTCAAACTATTCCAAAAAACAGAGAACGCTGTAGCATTTCCAAAATCATTCTATGAAAAAGACTATTCATCATGTCTAAGTGGGATTCATCCCAAGGATGCTAACATGGTTCAACATATGCAAATCAATCAATGTGACACATCATATCAACAGAATGAAGAACAAAAAAAATGGTAATTTCAATTGATGCTGAAAAGCATTTAATAAAATCCAACATCCCTGTGATAAAAAGAAACCCTAAAAAAAACTAGATTTAGAAGGAACATACCACAACACAATAAAAACCATATGCAACAGACCAACAGCCAGTATCATCCTGAACAGAGATAACCTGAAAGCCTTTCTTCTAAGATCTGGAACAAGGCAAGAATGTCCACTTCCAACACTGTTACTCAACATGGTACTGGAAGTCCTAGCTAGAGCAATCCAGAAAAGTGAAAAACAATAAAGGGCATCCAAATTGAAAGAAGTAAAATTATTATTGTTTTCTTGTTTGCAGGTGATTTGATCTTATATTTGGAAGAACCTAAGGACTCCACCAAAAAGCTATTAGAACTGATTAACAAATTCAGAGTCACACGATACAAAATCAAAATACAAAACTCAGTAGCATTTCTAAATGCCAAAAATGAACAATCTAAAGCAGAAAATCAAGAATGTAATCCCATTTACAATAGCTACAAACAAAATAAAATATCTAGGAATAAATGTAACAAAAGAAGTGAAAGATCTCTACGATGAAAACTATAGAACACCAATGCAAAAAAATTAAAGAACACACCAAAAAAAAAAAAATGGAAAGATAGTCCATGTTCATTGAATGGAAGAGTAAATATTGTTAAAATACACATACTTCACAAAGCAATCTACAGATTCAATGCAATCCCTATTGAAATACTAATAACGTTGTTCACAGAAACAGAAAAAAAATCCTAAAATTTATATGAAATCATAAAAGACCCAGAATACCCAAAGCCATCCTTAGCAAAAAGAACAAAACTGGAAGAATCACATCACCTGACATTAAATTATACTACAGAGCAATTGTAAACAAAGCAGCATGATACTGGCATAAAACAGACACATAGACCAATGGAACAGAAAAGAGAACCCAGAAATAAATCCTTACATTTACAAATAACTCATTTTCAATGAAGGTTCCAAGAATATACATGGGGTAGAGGACATTCTCTTCAACAAATTGTGCTGGGAAAACTAGATATTCATTGGCAGAATAATTTTTTATTTTTTGAGATGGAGTCTAGCTCTGTTGCTCAGGCTGCAGTGCAGTGGCACGATCTGGGCTCACTGCAAGCTCCACCTCCCTGGTTCACACCATTCTCCTCCTCAGCCTCCCAAGTAGCTGGGAGTACAGGTGCCCCCACCACACCCAGCTAATTTTTTTTTTTTTGTATTTTTAGTAGAGACGGAGTTTCACTGTGTTAGCCAGGATGGTCTCGATATCCTGCCCTCATGATCTGCCCACCTCAGCCTCCCAAAGTCATTGGCAGAATAATTAAACTAGAACCCTCTCTTGTGCTATATACAAAAATCAAATCCAAATGGGTTAAAGACTTAAATCAAGGACAAGAAACTCGTGAAAGAAAACATTAGGGAAACTCTCCAGAGAATTGGTCTGGGCACAGATTTCTTGAGTAATACTCCAAAAGCCCAGGCAACCAATGCAGAAATGAACAAATGGTATCACATGAAGTTCAAAAGTTTCTGCATAGTAAAGAAAACAATGGACAAAGTGAAAAGACAATACACAGAATGGAAGAAAATATTTGCAAACTATATATCTGACAAGGGATTAATAACCAGAATATATAAGGAGTTCAAACAACTCTATAAGAAAAAAACTAATAATCCAATTATTTAAATGGGCAAAAAATCTGAACAGACATTTCTCAAAAGAAGGCACACAGGTCAGGCGCACTGGCTCTCACCTGTAATTCCAGCATTTTGGGGAGCCAAGACAGGTGGACCACTTGAGCCCAGGAATTCAAGACCAAACTGAAAAACATAGCAAATAATTTTAAAAACTATCTGGGCATGGTGATGCATGCCTGTGGTCCCAGCTACTCAGGAGGCTGAGGTGGGAGGATTGCTTGAACCCTGGTAGTCAAAACTACAGTAAGCCATCATCATACCACTGCACTCCAGCCTGGGTGACAGAGTGAGACCCTGTCTCAAAAAATGAGCAAAAACAAAAACAAAAACGAAGATATATAAATGTCAAATAGGTATATGAAAAGATGCTTAATATCATTGATCATCAGAGCATTTCAAATCAAAACTACAATAAGATATCATCTTACCCCCATTAAAATGGCTTTTATGCAAAAGAGAGGCAATAACAAATGCTTGCAAGAATATGGGGAAAAGAGAACCCTCTTCATCTGTTGGTGGGAATGTAAATTAGTACATTCACTAAAGAGAACAATATGGAGGTCCCTCAAAAAATTAAAAATAGAACTATCATATGATACAGCAATCCTGCAATGCAGCAACCCAGCAATGCTGGGTATATACCCAAGAGAGGGAAAATTAGTATATCAAAGATTTATCTGCATTCCCATATTTATTTCAGCACTATTCATAATAGCCAAGATTTGGAAGCAACCTAAGTGTGCATAAACAGATGAAGGGATAAAGAAAATGTAGTACATGTACACAATGGAGTACTCTTCGGCCATGAAAAAGAATAAGATTCTGTCATTTGCAACAACGTGGATGGAACTAGGGGACATTATGTTAAGTACAATGAGCCAGGCACAGAAAGACTTTGCATGTTCTCACATATTTGTGGGAGCTAAAAATTAAAACAATTGAACTCATCAAGATAGAGAGTAGACTGAGAGTTTCCAGAGGTTGGGAAGATTAGCGGTGTTACGGGATCTTTGGAGTGTCACTTTTCTGGACAGAAAACTCTATGGCTGGTGGCACCTTTACCTGAGTTTTGCTTGGGCCCCGCCCACTCAGCCTGGCAGGCTGTGCTCAGCTCATGCTACCAGGTTGGATCCCATGTTTGCCAAGGGAGACTGCGCAGAGTGGCAAGGGGTGTGTGAGCGAGCATGGGGTGTGGCCACTGTGCAGTCAGACTTCCTGGCTGCTGCAGTGGGGCAGGTAACTCCAGGTGCCAACGTGGGTACCAGCTCTCCACAAGGCTGTGGCTGGACCACGGGCACCGCAAGCAGCTTCCACAGCTGGCACACTGGGAACACAGTGGCACCCAGAAGCTTGGAGATACCAGGAACCACAGGGCCCCAAAGAGGGAATCACAGCCCTGGCTCGGGGAGCTCCCAGGTCTGGGCTTCCCAAAGGGTCACAGCTCTTCTTTCCTTCTCTTTGCCCACAATGTGGCTAGCAAGGGGCATGTCTCAGCCCTGTTTGTGTTACAGCTCTTTCAGCCACTTCCCTAGGATTTGTCATAATTAATTCTCATATTGTCTTATTTTTTTACATGTGTTTCAACTTCAGAAGATGCATGGATCTAAACACAACATGATGTGTTAGCAAGCTGCCATATGAATTTCTCCCTGTTTCACCACTATGTAGCCTAAAGTTATTCCGTCATCCATGACTATCCTGGCTAAAGAGTCTAAAGATCTTTGTTTGGTAGCTATGGCTTCAGCTAGTTCATTTGCTAAGTTACCTAGAGTGGTTGACAGATTTCTAATTATACGTTCATGAGAGGTTACTCCCCAACATTGCAAGTGATTTCTGCCAAACATAGGCCAAAATTCATCTCCTTGGTGTGCAGGTATGGTTTGTCTAATCCTGGAAAGTAATTTCGATGAATTACTTCAGTGTTCAGAAACATTGGAGTTATAAATAGAAAAAGGAATAGTCACATAACCTAATAGACAATTACTTCTCATATGCCAGCGGTCAACACATTCATAAACCCATGGGTGGTTGATCCAGGGACCACAGTGTCCCTGACATATTCTGAAAGTTAAGGCTTTGGTTTACTGGTAACAGAGACAGGTTAAAGTACATGTCTTCAGTCTTGAGTAGAGTGTAATCAGTCTCATTTTTTTTTAATGAGACAAACATCAGGTAAAGACCTTGACAAGAAGGAAGAGAAATCCTGAGATTCTATAATCATAACAATCAAATTGTAATTGCTAGTTTAAGTAGTCCTTCAGAAAATACATCTCATTCCTGACAGGATAAAACAAGTTTTTAAAAATATATTATATTCAGATTCACTAGGGAACACTTGGAGCCAGGAAATAATTCAGGATTCAGCCCAAATTATAGGCAAATAATAAAAACTCTAAAACAATGATCGGGGTTGGAATCTAATAGCATATGTCATAGTTTTCTTTTGGAACATAAATTTTCTCTCTAGTCCATCATTTTATCAAAGACAAATCATAGTAGGACCAATTTTGTATGCAAAATAAGTTTTAGTCTTATCATACCTGGCCTGATTATTTCCATAAAGTGCAGCAAGAATATTTATTGGCCATATAGGCTTCTTAAAATTGGCTTTGTTGGAAATTTTAAATAAGGAATCTTAGACTTTTAAGAGCCTTGAAGCTAGCCAAGTCAAAGATTTGCATCAGACTGTGTCTGTAATACTTTTTTAAGCTACTTTTTAAAATTATACTTTAAGTTCTGGGGTACATGTGCAGAAAGTGCAGGTTTGTTACATAGGTATATATATTCTGTGGTGGTTTGCTGCACCCATCAACCCATTACGTATATTAGGCATTTCTCCTAATGCTATTCCTCCCCCTTCCCCCACCCCCCAACAGGCCCCAGTGTGTGATGTTCCCCTCCCTGTGTCCATGTGTTCTCATTGTTCAACTCCCACTTATGAGTGAGAACATGTGGTGTTTGGTTTTCTGTTCTTGTGTTAGTTTGCCGAGAATGATGGTTTCCAGCTTCTTCCATGTCCCTGCAAAGGACATGAACTCATCCTTTTTTATGGCTGCATAGTATTCCATGGTGTATATGTGCCATATTTTCTTTACTCAGTCTATCATTTATGGGCATTTGGGTTGGTTCCAAGTCTTTGTTATTGTGAACAGTCCTGCAATAAACATACATGTGCATGTGTCTTTATAGTAGAATGATTTATAATCCTTTGGGTATATACCCAGTAATGGGATTGCTGGACCAAATGGTATTTCTAGTTCTAGATCCTTGAGGAATAGCCACACTGTCTTCCACAATGGTTGAACTAATTTACACTCCCACCAACAGTGTAAAAGCATTCCTATTTCTCCACACCCTCTCCAGTATTTGTTGTTTCCTGACTCTTTAATGATCGCCATTCTAACTGGCATGAGATGGTATCTCATTGTGGTTTTGATTTGCATTTCTCTAATGACTAGTGATGATGAGCTTTTTTTTCATAAGTTTGTTGGTTGCATAATTGTCCTCTTTTGAGAAGTGTCTGTTCACATCCTTCGCCCACTTTTCAATGGGGTTGTTTTATCTTGTAAATTTGTTTAGGTTCTTTGTAGATTCTGGATATTAGCCCTTTGTCAGATGGATAGATAGATTGCAAAAGTTTTCTCCCATTTTGTAGGTTGCCCGTTCACTCTGATAGTTTCTTTTTCTGTCCAGAAGCTCTTTAGTTTAATTAGGTCCCATTTGTCAATTTTGGCTTTTGTTGCCTTTGTTTTTGGTGTTTTAGTCATGAAGTCTTTGCCCATGCCTATGTCCGGAATGGTATTGCCTAGGTTTTCCTCTATGGTTTTTATGGCTTTAGGTCTTATGTTTAAGTCTTTAACCCATCTTGAGTTAATTTTTGTATAAGGTGTAAGGAAGGGATCCAGTTTCAGCTTTCTGCCTGTGGCTAGCCAGTTTTCCCAACACCATTTATTAAATAGGGAATCCTTTCCCCAGTGATTGTTTTTCTGAGGTTTGTCAAAGATCAGATGGTTGTAGATGTGTGGTGTTATTTCTGAGGCCTCTGTTCTGTTCCTTTGATCTATATATTTGTTTTGGTACCAGTACCATGCTGTTTTGGTTACCATAGCTTGTAGTATAGTTTGAAGTCAGGTACCATGATGCTTCCAGCTTTATTCTTTTTGGTTAGGATTGTCTTGGCTATTCGGGCTCTTTTTTGATTCCATATGAAATTTAAAGTATATTTTTCCAATTCCGTGGAGAAAGTCATTGGTAGTTTAGTGGGGATAGCAGTGAATCTATAAATTACTTTGGGCAGTATGGCCACTTTCACGATACTGATTCTTCCTATCTATGAGCATGGAATGATTTTCCATTTGTTTGTGTCCTCTCTTATTTCCCTGAGGAGTGGTTTGTAGTTCTCCTTGAAGAGGTCCTTCACATCCTTGTAAGTTGTATTCCTAGGTATTTCATTCTTTTTTTAGCAATGGTGAATGGGAGTTCACTCACAGTTTGGCTCTCTGTTTGTCTGTTATTGCTGTATAGGAATGCTTCTGATTTTTGCACATTGATTTTGTATCCTGAAATTTTGCTGAAGTTGCTTATCAGCTTAAGGAGATTTTGGGCTGAGATGATGGGGTTTTCTAAATATACAATCATGTCATCTGCAAACAGAGACCATTTGACTTCCTCTTTTCCTAATTGAATACCCTTTATTTCTTTCTCTTGCCTGATTGCCCTGGCCAGAACTTCCAATACTATGTTGAATAGGAGTAGTGAGAGAGGGCATCCTTGTCTTGTGCTGATTTTCAAAGGGAATGCTTCCAGTTTTTGCACATTCAGTATGTTATTGGCTGTGGGCTTGTCGTAAATAGCACTTACTATTTTGAGATACGTTCCATCAATACCAGTTTATTGAGAGTTTTTAGCATGAAGGGCTGTTGAATTTTGTCAAAGGCCCTTTCTGCATCTATTGAGCTAATCATGCAGTTTTTGTCATTGGTTCCCTTTATGTGATGGATTACATTTATTGATTTGCATATGTTGAACCATCCTTGCATCCCAGGGGTGAAGCCAACTTGATCATGGTGGACAAGCTTTTTGATGTGCTGCTGGATTCAGTTTTCCAGTATTTTATCCAGGATTTCTGCATCGATGTTCATCAGGGATATTGGCCTAAAATTTTCTTTTTTTGTTGTGTCCCTGTGAGGTTTTGGTATCAAGGTGATGCTGACCTCATAAAATGAGTTAGGGAGGATTCTCTCTTTTTCTATTGTTTGGAATAGTTTCAGAAGGAATGGTAGCAGCTCCTCTTTGTACATCTCATAGAATTCGGCTGTGAATCCGTCTGGTCCTGGAATTTTTTTCGTTGGTAGGCTATAATTAATGCCTCAATTTCAGAACTTGTTATTGGTCTATTCAGGAATTTCACTTCTTCCCGGTTTAGTCTTGGTAGTATTCTCTGATGATAATTTGTATTTCTGTGGGATCAGTGGTGATATCCCCTTAATCATGTTTTATTGCATCTATTTGATTCTTCTCTCTTTTCTTCTTTATTAGTCTGGCTAGTGGTCTGTTTTGTTGATCTTTTCAAAAAACCAGCTCCTGGATTCATTGATTTTTTGAAGGGTTTTTCGTGTCTCTATCTCCTTCAATTCTGCTCTGATCTTATTTGTGTCTTGTCTCCTGTTAGCTTTTGAATTTGTTTGTTCTTGCTTCTCTAGTTCTTTTAATTTTGATGTTAAGGTGTCAATTTTAGATCTTTCCTGCTTTCTCTTGTGGACATTTAGTGCTATAAATTTCCCTCTACACACTGCTTTAAATGTGTCCCAGAGATTCTGGGACGTTGTGTCTTTGTTTTCATTGGTTTTGAAGAACATCTTTATTTCTGCCTTCATTTCGTTATTTACCCAGTAGTCATTCAGGAGCAGGTCACCCTGTTTCCATGTAGTTGTGAGGTTTTGAGTGAGTTTCTTAATCCTGCATATTAATTTGAATGCATTGTGGTCTGAGAGACTGTTTGTTATGATTTCAATTCTTTTGCATTTCCTGAGGAGAGTTTTACTTCCAATTATGTGGTCAATTTTAGAATAAGTGCAATGTGGTGCTGAGAATAAGGTATATTCTGTTGATTTGGGGTGGAGAGCTCTGTAGATATCTTTTAGGTCCACTTGGTCCAGAACTGAGTTCAAGTCCTGGATATTATTGTTAATTTTCTGTCTCATTGATCTAATATTGACAGTGGAGTGTTAAAGTCTCCCACTATTATTGTGTGGGAGTCTAAGTCTCTTTGTAGGTCTTTAAGAACTTGCTTTATGAATCTGAGTGCTCCTGTATTGGGTGCATATATGTCTAGGATAGTTAGCTCTTCTTGTTGCATTGATCCCTTTACCATTATGTAACGCCCTTCTTTGTCTCTTTTGATCTTTGCTGGCTTAAGATCTGTTTTATCAGAAGCTAGGATTGCAACCCCTGCCTTTTGTTGCTTTCCACTTGCTTGGTAAATGTTCCTCCATCCCTTTATTTTGAGCCTATGTGTATGAGATGGGTCTCCTGAGTACAGCACATTGATGGGTCTTGACTCTTTATCCAATTTGCCAGTCTGTGTCTTTCAATTGGGGGCATTTAGCTCATTTACATTTAAGGTTTATATTGTTATGTATGAATTTGATCCTGTCATTATGATACTAGCTGGTTATTTTGCTCATTAGTTGATGCAATTTTTTCATAGTGTCAATGGTCTTTATAATTTGGTATGTTTTTGCAGTGGCTGTTACCAGTTGTTCCTTTCCGTGTTTAGTGCTTCCTTCAGAAACTCTTGTAAGGCAGGCCTGGTGGTGACAATATCTCTCAGCATTTGCTTGTAAAGGATTTTATTTCTCCTTCAATTATGAAGCTTAGTTTGGCTGGATATGAAATTCTGGCTTGAAAATTCTTTTCTTTAGAAATGTTGTATATTGGCTCCCACTGTCTTCTGGCTTGTAGGCTTTCTGCCAAGAGATCCACTGTTAGTCTGATGGGCTTCCCTTTGTGGGTAACTCAACCTTTCTCTCTGGCTGCCCTTTATATTTTTTTCCTTCATTTCAACCTTGCTGAATCTTATGATTTTGTGTCTTGGGGTTGCTCTTCTTGAGGAGTATCTTAGTGGTGTTCTCTGTATTTCCTGAATTTGAATGTTGGCCTGTCTTGCTAGGTTGGGGAAGTTCTCCTGGATAATATCCTTGAGAGTGTTTTCCAACTTGGTTCCATTCTCTCTGTCACTTTCAGGTACACGAATCAAACATAGATTCAGTCTTTTAACATAGTCCTCTATTTCTTGGAGGCTTTGTTCATTTCTCTCACTCTTTTTTCTCTAATCTTGTCTTCTTGCTTTATTTCATTGAGTTGATCTTCAATCTCTGATATCCTTTCTCCTGCTTGATTGATTCAGCTATTGATACTTGTGTATGCTTCATGAAGTTCTTGTGCTGGGTTTTTCAGCTCCATCAGGTCATTTATATTCTCCTCTAAACTGGTTATTCTAGTTAACAATTCATCCTACCTTTTTTTTCAGGCTCTTAGCTTCCTTGCATTGGGTTAGAACATGCTCCTTTAGCTCGGAGGAGTTTGTTATTACCCGCCTTCTGAAGCCTACTTCTATCAATTCATCAAACTCATTGTCTGTCCAGTTTTGTTCCCTTGCTGGTGGGGAGTTGTGATCTTCTGGAAGAGAAGAGGCATTCTGGGTTTTGGAGTTTTCAGCCTTTTTGCACTGGTTTCTCCCCATCTTTGTGGATTTATCTACCTTTGCTCTTTGATGTTGGTGATGTTGATACTATTCCTTTCTGTATGTTAGTTTTCCTTCTAAAAGTCAGGTCCCTCTGCTGCAGGTTTGCTCAAGTTTGCTGGAGGTCCACTCCAGACCCCGTTTGCATGAGTATCACCAGTGGAAGCTGTTGGAAATGCATGAACCACCTGCCTTCTGTGTTGATCTCATTGGGTGCTGCAGGCCGGAGCTGTTCCTATTCAGACATCTTGCCAGCTCTCCTGTAATACTTTTATGAATGGGTGTAGTCCTCTCTTCTCAAGGTCCCCAAATAACTTGAGGTTCCTGGGCCCATCAGAAAGTGACATTCTTTGCTTCTTACCACAAGGACAGCAACTTTCTAAAGGACCCTTGTAGACAGGACACCAAGCCAGTCATTCTAAGGGGCTTTGTATTGGTGCTATAAAGTCAACCTCAATTCCTTAAAGTGGTCTGGTTGTATCTGCCGTTCGAGTTAAAGCCTTGATAAAACAAACAGTGTCTCCAATTGAATCCTGTTACCAAAAATAGATTCTTATTGAAATTATGCAAATAATTATATTGCCATAATTTAGGAATGCTCACGAATGGCTTCTGAATTCTGGAGAAATCAGTTAGAGAGACAGATAAATGGCTCAAATTTTTGTTCACAATGTAGTTTATCTAATGTATGGTAAGTTAAAAGTAGCTGAAAAGAAAAAAAATTCTTGACTTTGGAAAACAAAACATAAAGAGAATCAACAATGTTTCCAATGGAAGGGCCATGAATAAAATATTTTCCTTCTCTTATAAGTTCAGTCCCATGTAACTAAATCTTGTTCTGCTTTATTTCAAATAGCAATTCTCATTCAGTTTTTTTGTGTTTTGCTTGATTTCAATTGGAAATTCTCATTCAGCTTTTTAGAGTCCTGGAAGATTTTCCTAGTCCAACAGTATGATCCCCAAAGTTATCTGAAACCATATTTAAGGGAACTTGTCAGAGTCCTTTCCATTAAAAGTAATTTAGATGATAGCTGATTGTAAAGGCTTTTTTTTTTTTTGAGACATTGTCTGGCTCTATCACTCAGGATGGAGTGCAGTGGCATGATCTTGGCTCACCGCAATCTCTCCCTCCTAAACTCAAGCCATCCTCCTACCTCAGCCTCCAAAGTAGCTGGGACCATAGGCATGCACCATCATGCTGGCTAATTTCTGTATTTTTGTAGAGACAGGGTTTTACCATGTTGCCCAGGATGCTTTCAAACTTCTGAGTTCAAGCAATTCACCCACCTCGGCCTTGCAAAGTGCTGGGATTTTTACACGCGTGAGCCACCATGCCCTGCACCATGCCCAGCACCGTACCCTGCACAGCCTCCAGCAGCGTGCCCGGCCTGTAAAGGGTTTTAGAGAAGAACTTTAAACAATCACCGTGGATGACAAAAACTTAGAATATCCTTTGGTTAAAATCCAGTGGAAGTTCTCAACTGGAGAGAAAATTTAGTTATTTCTATTATATGTAGCATTTTAAGATAACAGCCAGAATCATGACTGACGGCAACACATCAGATCCATCAGACTTCCACAAATTTTATATACTCTTTAGAATATTTATATTAATAATATATCTATACATATACAACTTTAGAGAATATTTAACATCATCAAAATTATGACTGATACCATATTAGATTTTATAATTTATATAACATTTAAAATATTTATATTAATAATATACCTATAAATGTAACCAAAAGAAGATTTAGGCCAGGCACAGTGGCTCATGCCTGTAATCCCAACACTTTGGGAGGCCAAGTTCGACAGATCATCAGAGGTCAGGACTTCGACACCAGCCTGGCCAACATGGAGAAATCTTGTCTCTACTAAAAATACAAAATTAGCCGGGCGTGGTGGCATGTGTCTGTAGTCCCAGCTACTTGGGAGGTTGAGGCAGGAGAATCACTTGAACCTTGGGGCAGAGGTTGCAGTGAACCTAGATCACGCCACTGCACTCCAGCCTGGGTGACAAAGCAAGATTCTGTCTCAGAGAAAAAAAAAAAAAGAAGATTTAGACTTATCTTTTGGCAATGCTTCCCATATAATGTTATCAACTAAGTTTTAGCAAAGATGTAAAAAAATTGAAAACATTTGACCAAAACAGAATGACAGTTTATTGTTTTTTATTTTATTATTTTTTTGAGACAGTGTCTCACCCTGTTGCCCAGGCTGGAGTGCAGTGGTGAAATCATGGCTCACTGCAGCCTCAACCTCCCAGGCTCAGGTGGTCCTCCACCTTAGTCTCCCAAGTAGCCAGGACTGTGAGCACTTGCTACCACACCTAGCTAGCTTTTGTATTTTTAGTAGAGATGGGGTTTTGCCATTTTGCCCAGGCTGGACTTGAACTCCTGGGCTCAAGTGATCCACCCACCTTGGCCTCCCAAAGGGCTGGAATTACAGACATGAGCTGCTGCACACAGCCACATGTCATTTTTAAGTAACAGTCATTCATTTAATTAGCATGACAACCAAAAGACATCAAAAGCAACATAGAAGGTTACTTGGACGTGAAAACTGAAAAACCTCAGTTTTCCCAAGTAATTAAAAAAAAATAAAGGCAACACATGGATTATCTTGATAAAACCTAAAACCTTTATTACAGGCCAGTCATTTAAAGGGTAAAACTCCTGTGGCATAACTGTGTCTTCTTACAGGAAGCTAATTTAAATCACTTGGAAGTCAATTCCGATGATAAGGAGACTTGAATTTAATTCGACATAGAAAGAGTGTGTCCAGGGTCATGAGTGAGCATAATATTACAAAGGAATGTAAACAGGAAAACCAGAGCATAGAGCAGTGGGGATCCATAGCTCACCATGATAGCATGGAAGTTTCCTGGTTACATGAAGTAATTAAGACATATTTAAAAGCCAAGAGTACAAAATTAGACCTGATGAAAAACCTGAAGGAGTTATCATTGCAGCCAAGCAGGAAACCCAAGCCTTTTATTCCTTCTCAAGAAGGAACAGGAGACAATGATGTGATCTGTGAGTCATGTGTAACATGAAAGTGCGGAAAAGTTGAACTTCTGATATACAAATCTGAAAAGTTTTTATAGCAACAGATTTCAGGATTAAAAGTCAATATTTTTTACCTCTTATTATGAGCAAATAAATACCTTAAGAAAACCTTGTTGTTTTAACCAAAATTTTTAGTTTTTTATCACTATGTTTTTAATATTACAGCTAGTTTAAATAAACTTTATAAACAATCTATCTGATCTCAATCAGTTTTGACCTCGATGTAAGATTTACATAAACTTTTAATAACCTTGTATAATTTTTTCATCTTTCCCAACTTTTTATACACATTTAGTTTTATCTATCTTTTTTATTCCTTCAATTTATAATAATCCTTTAAAATCTCTAAGCGAATTTACCTTTTCTGAAACAAAAACCGGTATATATTTTGCATACAGAATTGTTTCTCTTGTATCTAGTAGTCTTAATCACATATATCTACCAAGATATTAACACTTAGTAACCCTTATTTTAATAAAAAACCTAGGAAGCAAGAAATCTTGAATTGTCATATTGCAGTATCTTACATATGAGAATAATTTTATAATTTAGAATTGTGTGTTCCTAAAACATATTTTTTAAGATGGATTTTCACTCTTGTTGCCCAGGCTGGAGTGCAATGGTGTGATCTCATCTCACTGCAACCTCCGTCCCCCAGGTTCAGGCAATTCTCCTGCCTCAGCCTCCCAAGTAGCTGGGATTACAGGAACCCATCACCACACCTGGCTAATTTTTTGTATTTTTTAGTAGAGATGGGATTTCATTATGTTGATCAGGCTAGTCTTGAGCTCCTGACCTCGGGTGAGCTGCCCGCCTTGGCCTCCCAAAGTGCAGGGATTACAGGCATGAGCCACAGTGCCTGGGCTAAAACATAAGTTTTAAATTGGAAATAACCCAGATATTCAATGAATATCTATTATTTAATTTAACATAACTAAAATTTCAAAAATAGGCTGGGCATGTTGGCTCACACCTGTAATCCCAACACTTTAGGAAGCCAAGGCAGGAGTATCATGAGACCAGCCTGAGCAAAATAGTGAGATGCTGACTCTACAAAAAAAAAATTAAAGTTAGCTGACCATAGTGGTGCATACCTGTAATTATCAGCTACTTGGGAGGCTGAGGTGGGAGGATCCCTTGACCGCAGGAGGTCAAGGTTGCAGTGAGCTGTGATCATGCCACTGCACTTCAGCCTGGGTGACAGACAGAGACACTGTCTCAAAAAAATTTCAAAAATACATTAAGATGTCTCGTATAGACATTTATCCATTTACATTTACTTATTTTTGACAGTTTATCTAGATTATTTGTGAGAACTGAGGTATTAGACAAAGCTAGTCATCATTTCTAGGTTTTTCTCTTGTTAACCATGTTATAGCCTGTGAATATCAGGTGTTCACGTAAGTGAGGACTTCAAAGTTAAATACATGGGTATTTTACCAATAACTCAGAAAATTCCATTATTTTTGTTCAACAAACCGTATTAAATTGGTCTTATGTATTTAAAAAATCACATAAACAAATATTCTTTTTTCCTGTGCTTATAGTTTTATAACCTTCATGCCAAACCCTAGCACCTTAAAATATCTAGCAAATGTAAATATAAAACACAGTCAAAAATGTATGCTGACAATTCTGAAGACATTTCTATTTCTATTTTATCAATACTTTTAAAATTATTTGTATTTATAAAAGAACTCTCTTTTATCTGGGCACAGTGGTTCATGCCTGTATCCCAGCACTTTGAGAGGCTGAGGCAAGAGGATCACTTGAGCTCAGGAGTTTGAGACCAGCCTGGGCAACATAGTGAGACCCAATCTCTACTAAGAATAAGATAAAAAATTGCCAGGCATGGTAGTGCATGCCTATTGTCCCAGCTACTAGAGAGGATGAGGCAGGAGGATTGCTTGAGCCTGGGAGGTTGAGATAACAGTGAGCTATGATCCCACTACTGCACTCCAGTCTGGGGAACAGAGTGAGACCTTAGAGTGAGACCTTGTTTTGAAAAGAGAAAAAAAATAAAGAATTGTTTCATTCTTTTGTTTTTCTTCAGCCAAGTAACCTTGAATTGGTAACACCACAGACAGTAAGTCTTATCTCAACACCAGTAGACAAATCAGCAGATTCAAAGTAGGCAGGGAAAAAAATAGATAGGCAAAAGAACTGAGAATTTTTCATTTTAGGGTTTTTAAAAATAGTAACTATTTGAGTTCTGAATTTTCTTTCAGGTAATTTGGCCATCAGGTTTAAAGTGTGCGTGTAATCCCAACACTATGGGAGGCTGAGGCAGGTGGATCACTTGAGGCCAGGAGTTTGAGACCAGCCTGGCCAACGTGACAAAACCCCATCTCTACTGAAAATACAAAAATTAACTGGGTGTGGTGGTGTGCACCTGTAGTCCCAGCTATTCAGGAGGCTGAGGCAGGATAACCGCTCAAACCTGGGAGGCGGAGGTTGCAGTGAGCCGCGATTGTACCACCATACTCCATCCTGGGCAACAGAGCAAGACACTGTGTCAAAAAGAAAAAGAAAAAAAGTATATATATATATATATATGTATAGGCTGGGCACAGTGGCTCATGCCTGTAATCCCAGCAGTTTGGGAGGCCAAGGCGGGTGGATCACTTGAGATCAGGAGTTTGAGACCAGCCTGGCCAACATGGTGAAACCTCATCTCTACTAAAACCACAAAAATTAGCCGGGTATGGTGGCACACACCTGTAATCGCAGCTACTCAGGAGGCTGAGACAGGAGAATTGCTCGAACCTGGGAAGTGGAGGTTGCAGTGAGCCAAGATCACACCACTGCACTCCAGCATGGGCAACAGAGCAAGACTCTGTCTCAAAAAAGTGTGTGTGTGTGTGTGCGTGTGTGTGTGTGTGTGTGTGTGTGTATGTGTGTGGCTAGAATGGTCCATAATATATAGCCAGCTCGAGTACCAGAAAACCTAGCAAGCTTAAGGTTAAAGCTTCTCATTTTGGCCTTTTCAAGATTAAATCTCCTTTAGTAGGCCCTTCCCCTCTAGGGAGGTACTTGCCGGAGCGCTGCCTGAAGTTGGTTTTCTGATGCTCTGTTGTTTCTGTTCTGAATGGCTTATTTCTCATTATAAGAGCTCAGCAAAGCAGGCAGAGTTAAAAAGCAGAGACATGAAGGCTTTAAAATCATGGACTTCACTCCTACACTGAATCTCAGGTCCCCAGAAAGACAGAAACACCATGGGACCACAGCAAAGGCAGAAGGAGGAGTGAGAGAGGGAGGTGGACAGAACAAGAAACAGGAGTTGGCTCTCATTTTTTCACGCGTGCCATTTTCTTTAGGTTTTTCTAGTTTATGGAGTCTGTTTGTTCCAGTTGAGCACACAGATAAACTAGAGATCTCACAAGGCTTTTGCTGAGAACATCAAAGCCTTTAACCTCTGTTGGGCCAAATATTTAGACCAAAAATACAGACAGACACACAAAAGCCAGAACGAGACCAGATTGAGTAGCTCAGTGGCTACAGCCTTTATTCCCTTTATTCTTTAGGATATGAACTCAAACCAGATTCAGGGTTCTAACCCAAACAGGACCCCCCTGGGGTGAAACTGAAACCCCACAGTCTAGACAAGGTTGGGGGTCATTTTTTATTTTTTATTTTTTTTTTGAGATGGAGTTTCACTCTTGTTGCCCAGGCTGGAGTCCAATGGTGCAATATTGCCTCACTGCAACCTCCGCCTCTCAGATTTAAGCACTTATCCTGCCTCAGCCTCCCAAGCTGGGATTACAGGCTTGTGCCACCACGCCTAGCTCATTTTGCACTTTTAGTAGAGACGGGGTTTCTCCATGTTGGTCAGGCTGGTCTCGAACTCCCAACCTCGGGTGATCCGCACACCTAAGCCTCCCAAAGTGTTGGCATTACAGGCATGAGCCACTGCGCCAGGCCTGCTTGTTCTTTTCATTTCATCCTGAACTCCGAATACAGGAGAGTAGCTGATTTGGTGTTCACTAACAAGCACAGAAGCTTTGTTACATTTACAGTGTCATTCTTGGCAAAACCTGAAGTTTTGCCTCCCGGGTTCACGCCATTCTCCTGCCTCAGCCTCCTGAGTAGCTGGGACTATAGGCGCCCGCCACCTCACCCAGCTAATTTTTTGTATTTTTAGTAGAGACGGGGTTTCACCGTGTTAGCCAGGATGGTCTCGATCTCCTGACCTTGTGATCCGCCCACCTCGGCCTCGCAGAGTGCTGGGATTACAGGCGTGAGCCACCGCGCCCAGCCAGAAGCTCTAATTTCAATGATGATTGTGCTTTTTCTCTCTTCCTCAGCATCTGGCTCATGATAAAATTTCAGGTGTCTTGATGGTATCTAAATCAGTTGTTGATTCGGTCCTGGAGAAACACAAGCATAACCTCTATGCCAAGTTATAATTTTACCTATTTCCCAAGTTTTTGTTATTGGATCTCTCCACCAAGCCAGTTGTTCTGCTTCTGTCTTTGCAGCTGGTTTCTGTAGATGCTGTTCAGCTGCTGGTCACATCTGGCCTTTGGGCAGGCTCAAAAATTTGAAAGTTAATAATGCAAGATTCATTTGTGTATGGGCTATCCCGTAATCCCTGTTTCTCCCCCTTTTTTGTTTTTATTATCAGTTGTTCATCTGTATGGAATCTTAACTGAGCATTTTCAATTAACTGTGTGGAATGACCCATGTATGAAGAATCAGAAATCACATTAACAGGCATATCAAAAGCAGTCAACACCTCAATTACAGCTACAAGCTCCGCCTTTTGAGCTGAAGTATAGGGTGTCTGGAAAACTTTACCTTTTGATCCAGAATAAGAAGCTTTACCATTACTAGACCCATCTGTGAAACAATGAAAACGCTTAGCAGGCTGCAGGTTGTTTACTGCAGGAATTGTAAATGCAAACCGTTCATAGTCTTGCTCAGCTAAAAGGGTAGTAAAGAAACAGTCTTTTAAATCTGTGACTATTAAAGGCCAATTTTTTGGAATTATAGCAGGAGAAGGCAATCCTGGCTGTTATATTTCCATTGGTTGTATAACTGAATTGATGGCTCTTAAGTCAGTTAACATTCTCCATTTACCTGATTTTTTCTTAATTATGAAAACTGGAGAATACCAAGGGGAAAATGTTGGAGCTATGTGCCCATTTTCTAATTGTTCAGTAACTAATTTCTCTAAAGCATCCAGTTTCTCTTTGCTTAACAGCCATTATTCTATCCAAATTGGCTTATCTGTTAACCATTTTAAAGGTATATGTTCTGGAGGCTTAACTATGGCCACCATCAAAAATGGTATCCTAATCTTTGGCAGGAACTTTGTCTTTCCGTTTGAAGCAGTTCTTTCAAATCTTGCAATTTTTTTCTACTCCTATACCAGGGACATGCCCCATTTCGTGCATCATATGTTGACTTTGAGGGCTGTATAATTGTTATGGAATTAGAACTTGTGCTCCCCATTGTCATAATAAATCTCTCCCCCATAAATTTATAGGTACAGAAGTTGCAGTTGGTTGAAGAGTCCCAGGTTGTCCATCGGACCCTTCACAATGCAAAGTATAGCTACTTTGATACACTTCTAGAGCTTTAGCAGTTTCCACTGTGTTAAATTGAGTGAGCTGAATTGGCCACATGGACGGCCAGTGCTGTAGAGAAATAATTGAAATGTCCACTCCTACCAAAAAAAAAAATAGTATCTACCAAACCTTTAAAGTTCTTTCCTTGCATAGTTATTTCACAGGTAGGATGTTTATCAGTAATTTGATTTACCCAATAAGCTGCCTTGCCTTTTTAATTTGTGCTTCCAAATCCTCCAGTTCATTTAATTTCACTTATTCCCATTCCCACATACGGCTCACTCAGGAGCTGTGCTATGCGCACTCCTGGCTGTGCTTTCCAGGGAACAGAACTAAATATCACAATTTGAATTTCCTCATTGTAATCTGAATCAATGACTCTAGTGTGTATTTGTACCCCTTTTAAACTTAAACTAGACGTTCCTAAAAGTAATCCCATTGTCCCTGCTGGCAACGGTCCACAGACTCCTGTTGGGACCTTTTGCGGGGGTTTCCCAGGCAGAAGGCTCACAGCTTTTGTGCAGCATAAATCTACTGCAGCACTATGGGCTGTGGTGGGGGAGAGATAACGTATGGGGGTGAGGGAATGGCCTGAGCTGGAAATGCCCTGGTTTAGAACAGGGTCTGGGATGGGCCCCTCGGGGAGTTTCCCAAAATCGGGTTCCCTTCTTTATCAAACTTAGAGTGACACTGATTAGCCCAAAGTTTTCCTTTTTTACATTTTGGACATATTTCAGGATCAGCAGTTTTGTTTTTTCCCCTATCTGGTGGCCTGACTCGGTGATTTTTTTTTTACATTCTTTTTAGTATGACCACGTTTCCCACAGTTAAAACAAGCTCCAGGAAATAGAGTATTTCCTTTATCCACTCTCAGTCCTGCCATCGCCTGTGCCAACAAAGTAGCTTTATGTAGATTATCTCTGATATCATCACAGGCCTTGTTATAATCAACTAAATGTGCTTTCCCTCTGATAGGTCGCAGAGCAGCCTGGCAATAAGGATTAGCATTGTCAAAACCAATAACTGCAACACTATATCCTAAGCAGCCAAATCTTCAATCATCTTTTTAAGAGACTCCTGTAACCAAGCTATAAAATCCACATATGGTTCTCCTGGTCCCTGTTTTATAGCACTAAAGGAAGGGTATTGTTCTCCACATGAAGTGATTTTCTCCAAGCTCTAATGCACACTCCTCTAAGCTGTTCTATGGCATCATCCTGCATGACCACTTGTGCATGTAAACCTGCCCAGCCACCAACCCCCAAAAGTTGGTCTGCAGTTATATTAATTTGAGGTTGGGCCCAGGCATTGCGAGCAGCCTGAATGGAAGCTTCATCTGCCTACTAAGTTTTAAACTGTAAGAACTGAGCAGGAGTTAGACAAGCTAGAGTAAGGGTGTCCCAGTCAGTAGGAATCATCCAACTGGAAACAGCAACATTCTTTAACAGTCCCATTTCAAAAGGAGAACCTGGTCCATACTGATTTATAGCTTGTTTAATTTTTTTGAGTAATGTAAAAGGAAAAGGCTCAAATGTAGCTATAATGTTTCCCTGTTGATCTGGGGTGTGTATTCAAACAGGGAACTGCCAAGCCTCTAAATCCCACTTTTGTCTAGCTTGCTGTATTCCTGCCTGAATAGAACTAAGAGCAGTCACTCAAGGCGCTGCTCGAACAGTCACCAGGGCAACTAATTTTCACCCAGTGTCCTCCAGAAAAGAAAGATCTGGAGGGTCGTTTTCTTCAAAATAATAATGAGGGTGTGCAGAAGGATAGGGATGAACCTCTCCCTCCTTTTCTGCTTTAGCTTTAGGTGACAAATAAACCTGGTCTGTAACCTCTACTGTTACTTTGTTATACTCTCCTTCCTCCTCATCATCAGTGTGAAAAAGTTCCAAGGTAGAATGAACCACAGCCCACACTTGTCCTATTGCTACCCTGATGCTTCCGAGCTCCCCTTCTGACTCACCACGGGGATTGCTTTAAGAGTACTCGGGTGTCCTCCAGCTAGTGCCACATTCTCCAATCGTTGCTCCAGCGATCCTTTGACCTGTATTTGAGCCCCCATGAATGGGCACCACTTGCTGAGACCAGGTCGGTTGTAGAGACCCTAACCCAGCAGCACTAGAGGAATTAAAGACACACACACACAGAAATATAGAGGTGTGAAGTGGGAAATCGGGGAGGGGGGGTCTTATAGCCTTCAGAGCAGAGCCCTGAACAGAGATTTACCCACGTATTTATTAACAGCAAGCCAGTCATTAGCATTGTTTCTATAGATATTAGATTAACTAAAAGTATCCCTTATTCTTAAGGCACAGATCACTCATGCTATTGTTTGTGGTTTAAGAATGCCTTTAAGTGGTTTTCCACCCTGGACGGGCCAGGTATTCCTTGTTCTCATTCCAGTAAACCCACAACCTTCCAGGGTGGGTGTTATGGCCATCATGAACATGTCACAGTGCTGCAGAGATTTTGTTTATGGCCAGTTTGGGGGCCAGTTTATGGCCGGATTTGGGGAGGCTTGTTCCCAACAGTTCCTCAGGGTAAGGGTGCCCTAACTCCTGTGGGGACCTTCTTTGGTGGCTCTCCAGGACGTAAGGAGATGGGAATTGTGCTGTAGAGGTCTACAGCAGCACTGCTTGCTGAGGCGGGGGACAATTGCTGTACATTTGTAAGGGCAGTGGCTGTGCTGGGTATGCCTCAGTTTGTTGAGGGGCTTGAGGCGGGTCCCTCTTCCTATTTCCTGAAAGAGGTTGTCCTTCTTTGCTAAATTTAGAATGACACGGACTTGCCCAGTGATTGCCTTTCTTACACCAGGGACGTACATTGGGACTTTTCTGTTGATTGATGGTAGTAGTTTTCGTCTTTTGAATTCCTTTCCACATTCCTTTCTTGTGTCCAATTTGCCCACAATTAAGGCAAGAGCCTGAGAAATGAAGCATATTTTTTCTTACTCTTAATCTAGCCACAGCCTGAGCTAAAAGAATAACCTTATGTAAGTTATCTCCAATGCCATCGCAAGCCTTAATATATTTAGTTAAATGGGCCCTCTCTGTCTGGGATCTAATAGCAGTTTGACACTCTGCATTAGCATTATTGTATGCAAGAAGCTGTATTACAACATCCTGAGCTGTTTTGATCATTTACAGCTTTATACACAGCCTCTTGGAGCTGAGCAATAAAATTAATATATGGTTCTTTAGGTCCTTGTCAGACAGAACTGAAATAAGGATACTTTTCCCCTGTAACATTTGTCCTTTTCTATGCATGTAAGCGCATGAAGCACAGCTGAACAATGGCAACATCTTCCATTAGTGCTTGATTCTCTAATCAACCCCAGTTAGGGCCAACTCATATTAACTGATCAAAGAAAACAGGCACAGGTGGCTGCACTTGTGTGTTTTCTTTTGCCTGAGTTTTAGCTTCATCAGCCTACCAAGTTTTAAACTGCAAGTACTGAGATGGAGTGAGAACAGGATTTGTCAAAGTATCCTAATTATATGGTAGTAATCTATTATCAAGAGCCATATTTTTAAATAAAGTTTGCACAAAAAGAGAGTTCAGTCCATATTGACTAATGGCTTGCTTAAATTCTTTAGTAACTTAAAAGAGAAAGCAGCCTAATTAGCTACATTCTGTCCTACTTGCTGGATTATAGTAACGGGAAATTGCCATGCTTCAAGGTCTCCCTTGGCTTTAGCTTTTTGAATAGAATTTTGTCTACCACCACCAATTGCTCCAGGTTTTAATGTTGTAACTACAGGAGGAGTAATTTTTTCAGCTAATTTATTTTTTCACCGATTTAGAGGAGAGAGAGGAGGTGGCCATTCACTTAATTCAGCAGGTGGAGCCAACGGGCTAGTAAAACGTACTTTTTAAAGTTTTTCTTTCTTTTCTTTAATCTCCTCTGGTAGCTGCTCCCCACACTCAGAATTTGAAGTTAGTTTTTTACACTCATCCTCCTCTTCCTCATCTGAGTCTGCGTCATCATCTGTTTGAAATGGCTCAAGGGCTGCCTTTATTAGTGCCCACACTGACCATATAGAGACTGGAATTTCTGCTCCATCTTTATATGCCTTTTAAAAAATCTCTTCCAATTCTCTCCCATTCATCCAACTTCATAGTCCTTTGTTCTGGAAACCATGGGCAAAACTGCTTTACTGTACTAAAGAGTGATAACAAATTCTAAGTAATAAATTTCATTCCCCATCTTTGTATGTCCTCGGGTGTCTTTTGATGTCGTGTCCTCTGCTTTCACATGCCCCAGCCTTCCTTCACCGGGTCTTTGTCACCCCATGTTGGGCGCCAGGAATGTTGGGGTGATCAGACCCAACACTAGGTCATGGGGGTGATGAAGTCCGGCAGAGTCAAAGGAATGAGAAAAAGACAGTTTGAGAGAGAAAGTGGGAGCAGGAGACCATCACGAGTGTGGAGTCTGCAAAGTCCCCAAGCTCTGGGAGCCCACGCTATTTATTGGTGCTCAAACAAACAGGTGGTGAGGATTTAGGGGTTGAAAGGAAACGGTGTATCAAGTGAATGAGAAACATATGGCCCTGCCTCAGCTTCTCTTCCAACACTCAGCTTTTCTCCCAACACATTCCCCTTATGAACAGGAATAAAATAGGGATGCCTGTTCTCACCACTCCTGTTTAACAAGTCCTAGCCAGAGCAATCAGGCAAGAGAAAGCGATAAAAGGCATCCAAATAGGAAATGAAGTCAAATTATCTCTCTTCACTGATGATATGATTCTACACCTAGAAATCCCTAAAGACTGTGCCAAAAGGCTCCTAGAACTGATAAAAAAAAAACTTCAGCAAACTTTCAGGATTAAAAAAATCAATATAAAGAAATTAGTATCATTTCTGTACACCAAAAATGTTTAAACTGAGAGGTAAATCAAGAGTGCAATGCTGTTTACAACAGCAACCCCCAAAATAAAATAAAAGAAAAGAAGAATATGTCTAAGCAAGGAGGTAAAGGATATCTAAAAGGAGAACTACAAAACACTGCAGAAAGAAATCATAGATGACAAAGCAAATGGAAAACTATTCCATGCTCATGGATTAGAAAGATCAATATTGTTAAAATGGCTATACTGCCAAAAGCAATCTACACATTCAACACTATTCCTATGAAACAACCAATATCGTTTTTCACAGAATTAGAAAAAAAAATTCTAAATTTCATATGGATTTTTAACGAGCCCAGACAACCAAAAGAAACCTAAGCAAGAAGAACAAAGCTGGAGACATCACATTACTTGACTTCATACTATACCCTAAGGCCACAATAGACAAAATAGCATGGTAGCGATATGAAAACAGACACAAAGACCAATGAAACAGAATAGAGAACCCCAAAATAAACATGCACCTACAGCCATCAGCTTTCCCAGGATAACACAAAGAGAGCCAAGTGGCACCTGCACATTACACTGTGGAAGAAAAACCCAAGCTCAAGAAACCCCCACTTGTATTATGGGAAGTTCACTTGGCTGTACCCTTCCCAAGAGGGAGAAATTATCTGCATTATACTAGACAGTAAATAAACTTTTCTTTCTTCCAGAAGGAGGTGCTGGTTTTCTATTCCAAGGCTGTTTTCTATACAAACATGCTTGAAAACAATCATTTGGAACAAGAAAGTCAGCGTCCATACTTGCAAAATGTGCGGAAATTAAAGAGACCCCAAAACTGTTTCTCTACCAATTTCTATTTTTTTAAAATCACATTTTCCCCATATAATATGCTTTTAATATGTGATATTATTCTGAAATTGTCTTAGCATTTACCCCCATTTTTGAGTCCAGAAGGATACAATAAATTTAATTTAACTTAGTAACACTTCAAATAGTAGTGATTGAAATAGCAGAGCTAGTTTGTAGCATAAAGAAAAAATAATAATATTATTAGGTGACACAACTAATGCTAGCCACCATTTCTAAGTGTCGTGGTAAGTACAGTGATTATTTTCTTTTTTTCTGACTCTTTTTTATTGTATTTTTTATTTTTTTTCCCATAGGTTATTGGGGTACGGTGGTATTTGGTTCCATGAATAACTTCTTTACTGGTTATTTGTGAGATTTGGGTGCACCTATCACCCGAACAGTGTACACTGCACCTTATTTGTTATCTTTTATCCCTCGTCCCCCACCCTATTAAATAATAGACAAAAAATAATGGGTTTAGAATAAATGAGTTCAAATGAATTGTCAAACGTATGTGGGAAAAGTGGAATCAGTTTGTGAGAAAAAGTAAAATACTCAACAGAAATGCTGATAAAGCATCATCCCTTCATGGCTAGAGCTGCCAGGACACTAGAACACCAAAATCAGCTAGGGAAATTTTGTAGAAGTCCCAGATGTACTAAATGTTCTGTGAATACACAGAGATATAATTATAACTGTTACCTGCATGTAGACTAAAGATGAGAAGGCATTAGTCATGGTGGCAGCTACCTCAGGAGTTACAAAGCAGACATGGTTCCAGGACAGTGTATGTCAGAGCAAAGCTGTCCTAGGAGGCTATTAGGAGTTGGTTACGGCACAGACATTGTAAGTCAGATGGTCTCATTACTTTCAATGACAAAACCAAAATTACTTTTGTATCAGCCTAATACAACGGCCTGGCAAGAGCACAGAAAAAGGCCCTGTGCTATTAGGTGGGGACCTCTGATGCAGCACAATTCCATCATCCCCTTCTCCAAAACCCCCCTCTTCCAATTCCACTGAAGAGAAAATCTGATGGAAGTGCTGTGTAAGTAGGCTCAGATATATCTATCACTATAGATAGTAGAGGTGATTCATAAATCCAAGCCTATCAAATACATCATAAAAAAGTTACACGTTTAATTTTTTTTTTTGAAATTAGGGATCATGATATAAAAGTTATCAGAATCAAAACTGTCAGTAATCTTTAAAAAGAAAAGAAAAAACCTGGACAAATAGATTCAGAGAAGGCCTTGAAGAGAGGGTTCTCATGCTTGTAGGCCTGATACAAACTGTCACAAAATACCACAAAATCCACAACCTTGCACAAAGGCCATAGCAACCTTACACAAAATACACTTCTGTGAGGACATCTATCCAGCAACCACCTGCCCAAACTTCAACTGACATCGACCTTGTTGTTGATCTTTATAATCAAAGATAACTATAACAAAACAATTATATAAGCCTCTTCATTTTTCCTTTATTTATTTTTTTCTACTCCCCCATAATTCCAGGTTGATCGCTTTTCTTTTAAGACCTTGTCTTCCTTTACCATTTGAATCTACACAGTTTGCTTTGTCATGCATATTCCCATTGCAGTGCCCTCCTCCCTAAGATGTGTCTTTTTCCTTTAGAGAACCTTTCTCTGTTTGTTATTTAGGTTTACAATGAGAAGGTGTGTAAAGTAATTTTACTGTCTTCCTAGGAAAAAATCACTGACTTACAATATTTATATTTATTTATTTACATTCCTGGGGATGAGGAATTAAAGATTTCACAAATTTTCTTATTGAGAAGATCGAAGTTTTCATGTGAGCAAAACTGAATATGTAAATTGATATGTGAATTATGCTGCAGATAATATGCTCAAATGTTTGCTTGTATTTAATTTGTTACACATGAATATTGCATATGTAAGATAATATACTAAGAAATTATCACATTTAATGAAATGCTTTAATCAAATTCCTGATTGAATTTTTGATATCAATATCTTTTTCCTTGTTTAATCCATCTTTAGAGTGAACAGGGCTGTCTAGGCCAAAGTCCTCACTTCTATCTAAATTGTCTGAGTTACAGAACTTTTTGAATTTATTATGTTGTCACAGGAAGTTTCTTATTGCTTGTTTAAAGGAGTCGCTCTCAATATGATGCGGAATCCAAAAGCACTGAAGGACATATATCCTGAGTTTCTGTTACTGAAGCCAAAGGTTGCCAATTTCTTGTAGATCCTGCCAGAGTTAAACTTCATTTAAGTAATCATTAAAAGCTGCATTTATTCCCTCACTTGAACTTTTGATTTCACACTATTAGGACTAATCCTCTAAGTCTTTGCTAAGTTATGTTCCTCCTTTTCTTGTGGCTTGACTCTGATGCTCTCTATATGCAACATCAATTGACGTAAAGTACATTCAGGGCAAGAGAGTTTCTTTAAATATTACTTTGTTATTCAAAATAATCACAAAAGCACTCATCGTAGGAAAACTTGTGAGGACTCAAATATAGGGAAATACTTTTTCTTTCTAAGGCACAATTCTCTAAAGAAGTTCACCTTAATTTGAATATACATGGGAAAATATCGTTGTTCACTAATAGCCTATATTCACTCTGTTTTCTTCCCTCATAGACCATCCAGTTCACTATTATTCTCCAAATGATGTGTGCTTCTCTAGAGTCCAGGCTATCTGCATATCTAATTTTTCCCACAAATTACTGTTTTGAATTGCACTGAATTCAATTCAAGGGGATGTCATTTATAAACAGTGCAAATATATACTGCACGAGGGATCTTAGAAATCATACACATGGTTTGATCCATAAGCTCATATGAGCGTGCAATGTCAACTTTTTTCATGTTTTTTTTAAATCCACTTAAATTCTATTTTAAGCCATCATCTGCCTGTGCTGTTAGGGCAGTTAGCCTTCAATCATTTTAAGATGCTCCCCTCTAAGTACTGTGATAGTGATAGAGATATCACCAGTCAGGTGTCCTAGGAAGCCGACTCCGAGTTGGAGAATTGCATGCAAGGAGGCTGAAATGATATTCCCAACACCTGTGGAAGAGTGAAAGCAATAGGATTGGGCAGAGCAGGAAGTCGGCTGGAATGCAATCACTATCATGGCCGCAGTCCACTCTACAGGGATCTTGGTGAGTTTACCTAATGACTTCGAATTCGAGCAAGAAAACCAGGCCTTTATATTTCTGTACCAAGCAGTTCTCGGATGTGGGATGCCTTGAGAAGGGACATGAACTTGGATGAAGGAACTTTACTGTGCTGTGAGTATTGTTGCCAGGAGTCAGCTGTCAACACTCCCAGGAGACGGGAAATTATGCTTTAGTCACTGAGGCGGCATGTAGTGTCAGACCACAGCCTTGTTAAACAGAGCCAGAATTTGGAGGATGGTTGGTGGGTTTAACATTTGGGGTTTGACATCTTGTCCCCACAAGCTGCTGCTGGCCTCTTCCTTGTCCATTTCTGTGTGACCTGTTTAGGAGCCCCAGCTTCCTGCTTCTTCTTTACCATATTTGGAATGCAAAAATCTACACGTAATTTGGCCCATGGACCCTTCTGCTTAGACATATCCTTGTAGCTATTTTTTTAAAAGATGACTACGCCTTCTAGAATATTTCTAAGAAACTGCGTAAGTCACCATTGCTCACCAAGAGGCCTTTGTTTTTTCCTCTTCTTAACCATGGGAAAGGAATGTAGGAGGGTAGGGAGTGGATATTTTCTAACCTGGAAAAAACTCATTTTACCCTGTATAAATTTTGTTAGCAAATTCCTTCTTTGCACTTACTCCACAATCTTTCCAAATTCTCCCAAATGCTCAAGCTTTTAAAAAACAAAAGACAGAAAGATAGCAGGTTATTAGGTTTTCCACCAAACCTTTTCTTTCTATTCCTTTACATCAGTGGGCTTAGAATAACTCTGCTCCTGGAACTGGGAAAGGCACTTGGGAAAAGACAGAAAAAAAAAGCTCTCAAAGTTTGACATCACAAAACATTATAGTCACTGCTATTTTATTATTTATTTATTTATTTATTTATTTATTTTTGAGATGGAGTCTTGTTCTGCCACCAGGCTGGAGTGCAGTGGTGCGATCTCGGCTCACTGCAACCTCCGCGTCCTGGGTTCAAGCGATTCTCCTGCCTCAGCCTACTGAGTAGCTGGGACTACAGGTGTGTGCCACCACACCCAGCTAATTTTTGTATTTTTAGTAGAGATGGGGTTTCACCATGTTAGCCAGGATGATCTCGATCTCCTGACCTTGTGATCCGCCCGCCTTGGCCTCCCAAAGTGCTGGGATTACAGGCATGAGCCACCGTGAGTGACCTTGCTTTGTAATTTTTACATCATATGTCCCCTGTGTTAGACCAAGAGCTTGTAAAAGCCAGAAGACATACACCATTTATAGTTCAATTACAGATGTTCACTGATAAAACTTTTTCTTCCATCTGAGGGTGGTATGTGTAGTTACAGTAATGTAGATGACAATCTAAGTTATGTTCTATAAACTGTGTCACTGACATCTCAATCTACAGCTAACTTTAATTTTTTAAAAGCAGAGGAGTGGGTTGTATAGGTTTAGAAATACATTCATCAAGCTAGTTAAGTGAGATAGACAAAAACCTTCAACTCACTGGAATATTTACCAAATTGACTATTCATTAGCTAAAGGAGCCATATAAACAAGGTACTTTTTAAAATTCAAAATTATGTAAGGTTTTGTTTCCTTTTTATGCTGTTATGAATTGGATTGTAGAGGTTATAAGGTAAAATAAGGTTACTTTACAGTAAAGCATACAACACATTGTCACAAGAGGGCAGCCTTTGAACATGAATTGCTTCTCTGGCATTCCTTGAAATTTTGAGACAGTTACCTTAATTAACACAACTAAATAATAAAACACTACAGAGAATCTAAGAAGACACTTTGACTTATGCATATTGTTACTTTTTTATTACTGCTAGTGGAAGATGTAATCTACAAGGAAGGCAAGGGCTGAATTTGTTTTACGTAAAAAGACAAATTTCTTTGGGTTTTAGCTTTCAAACATCAAGATAGTAGGTCAATGTCTAAATGAGTGTATCAAAGTTCTCACGCTAGCACATGTAAATCCACCTCTTATCTACCCAAAACTCTAACCAAGCAAAGGCAAGTTGGAAGAATCAGACAAATGTAAGTGCCTAGGATACATAAATGCCACTGGATTTTATGTTTTTGACTTTCAACCTCCCAAGTTTCACTAAGAGACATGTTATTTGGAGAGGTTGCTAAAGTGTAGTTGTATGATGTCTCTGTGTACGGTTGGTCTGGACCTCTTTCTGTCCAGTGGTTGCCCTCAACTGATTAGAGTCGCCTCTCTAAAGATCATGCTTATGTCCCTGGAGCAGTCCACAGCACTATCAATGTCTGACTTCCACCTTTTTCCAATTAATATTTCTGTACTTACTGAATTGGAAAACATACAGGTGTTTTTTGCCTGGTCACTTGTGGTTTTACAACACTCCCCCCGCTTCCACACCACTGCCCCAGGTGATTTTGTTGCCAGCCAAAGTGTGAGAACTACTGGCAGCTGCTGGCAGACAGCAGCAAAGGCCCAAATCCTCTCTGTGATTTCAAGACCCCTATCTGGTTTTCAGCCATATTTCCTTCTCCTTCTCACAGCTGAGCCCACTCCTCCTCCCTCACCACCTGTAGGCTATGCTTTCCAGCCTGTGTCCAGGATTAGTCCTGATGTAAGCCACGTGGGGTTTAAGGATCTCTCTCTTCAGTCTTATTTCCGCACCATCGCTGACAGATATATTCCAGTTGTAATCATGGGGCTACCTCCTTTTGTTTCCAGTCCCATGCTCATTTTCTCTATCACATTCTACCTTGTAATAACCTAAATCTTCTGGTGGGCAAGCTTCTTCCTCAATCAAATTTGTGTTTATGATTGTGTTGGGGATTGGCTTAGTAATCCAGGTACTGCTGCTGCCTTGAAAGCGGAGACTGAATCCTTCTGTCTGGATATCTTGAGTTTCTGGATTGTAAACCTTATTAGGGCCCATTTTTCCTAGAATTGGAGCCTCTACTTTGTTCTTGCTACTTTAGTTCACCCAGAAAGCACGATCTCTGCCTGAATTTCAAAGTGTTGGCTAGCTTAAATATCCTTTTGTGAGACTTTTGTCTTCCTGCGGGGTGATTTTTTCATCTTACATACCATTGCTAATCTTTTTATCTTGAATGTAATTGAAATAGTTTTAATCTGTGTTACCAGCAACAAGAACCCCTTTTATGAGATGAAGAGGCCATATCAGTCTCATAACATGTGTCCCCCTCCGTGTGTTGAATTTATGTCAGAGCCAGGTTCTTTCCTATTTGACGTCTCTCACCAAATTCCAGTGTTTATGACCTAGGAGGTGCCCAATAAATTCTAGAGTTGATACAAGCTGTAATTTTAGAGAAATTAAATTAGCAAGTGGAATTAGATTATATACAACCTAATCAACTTTTTTTTTTTCTGAAGATGACCTAGATTTGGGCTTCAGTGACAATAGTTGTCCCCTAAATATTTATACTCAAAATCTAGGATCACCAGTACAATGTTGAATAGCAGTGATGAACACACACATCCCTTTCTTGTCCTAATCTATGTGGTTTAAACATTTACGCTTTCACCATTAAATATAGTATTGTTTATATGATTTGTTGTGGATGCTTTCCATCACTTCGAGAAAATTTCTTTTTCTAGCTTGCTGAGAGTTTTTTTTTAAATCAGCAATAGATATTTCTCCAAAGAAAATATCCAAATGACCAACAGATACATGAAAAAAATGCTCAGCATCACTAATCAGGGAAATGCAAATCAAAACCACAAAGAGATATTGCCTCAAGCCCTTTAGAATTGTCTTATTAAAAGAAAAAGATAACGAGTGTTAACAATGGGGAGAAATTGGAACACTTCTACAGTGTTTCTGGGAAAGTAAAACTGTGCAGCCTCTATGGAAAACAGTACGGTGGTTCCTCAAAAAAATTAAAAAACTAGAACTACCATATGATCTAGCAATCCACTTCAGGTTATTTATCTGAAAGAATTGAGATTGGGATGATTCTCAGGCTCATTGCAGCATTATTTACACTAATCAAAATGTGGAAATGAGGTTAATGTCTATTGGCAGATGAATAGATAAAGAAAATGTGGTATATTCATACAACGGAATATTATTCAGCTTTAAAACAAGAAAGCCTGGCAATATGCAACATGGATGAACCTAGAGGACATTAATGCTAAGTAAAGTAAATCAGTCACAGAAGGACAAACTGTATGATTCCACTTGTATAAAGTATCTAAGATAGCAAAATTCATTAGAATCACAGATTAGAATGGTGATAGCTCTTTAAGTTGAAATCAATTTTGCATTCCTGGGCTTTGTAGTTTTGCTATCAGGATTCTGACACATAAAAAAAGTTTGGAATTTCCCCCTTCTTTATTTCTGAAATAATTTAAAAATTTTATTTTTTTTAAACGTTTGAAAGAATTCACCAGCAAAACTCTTTGGATCTGGAGTTTGCTTATCTTTTTATTTCTTTAGTTTTATGTTTTTATGTGCAGGTATTTGACAATTAATTTAATTATTTTAATAAATGTCAATTACTTCATATGTTCCATTTAATCTTGTGAATTTTTTTATAAGTTTTTTTCAAGGAATTCACCCTTTCATCCAAGTAATGAAAATTAGTATAAAATGTTTCACAATATTCCATTATCTTGTTAATGTCTCTTGTGTCTACAACTGTACAGTCTCATTAATCCATGATATTTATAATTTGTGTTTTCTTTCTTTCTCACAGAACTAACTTTTGGCCATGATGATTTTCTCCTGTTTCTCTTTTCTGTCTCATTGATTTCTAATTTCTGTTTTATTTCTTTTCTTCTACTTGTTTTGGACTTAATTTGCTCTCTTGTTTTAGATTTTCTTTTTAAGGTAGAAAATCAGTTCACTTGTTTTGAACTTCTCTTTTTTAGAATAAGCATTTATACAAAAAATTTACTCTGGGTCTGCTTAACTTTGTCCCATACATTTTGATATAGTATATTTTTATTTGTATTCAGTTCAATGTATTTAAAGGTGTTTCTTATGATTTCTTCCTTGAGCTAAAGGGCATTTTAAGATGTATTTAAATCTTCCAATAGTGTAGACTTTCATGGGTAGCTTTTTACCCATTTCAACTCATTTTCATTATGGTCAGAAAGCATACTTTCTATGATTATAGTGTTTTGAAACTTCTTGAGAGATATTTTGTGGTCTATAGCCTATTGATAACTGTTTCATGTGTAGCATAATAGAACATATATTCTATTGTCTTGGTCAATATGATTAGGTCAAGCTGTTGTCAAAATTATTTTATCTTAATTTTCTTTAGTTATTCTGTCAGCAATACAGCATTATGTCTTCATAATTACTTGACATTTTATCATTATGAAATAGGTGTCTGTTGTAATATTGCTTGTTTGGAGGTCTACTTTTTCTTATATTAATATAGCCACATAAGATTTCTTGTGCTTGTTGTTTCCTTGGTATACTTGGGAATTATTTAACTCTCAACTTATCTATACCATAATATTTGGCATGCATCTCTTATAGGTACTTTTATTATATAGTTGGACAATCTGTGTTTTATTTGGAGTATTTAAATTACATTTGAAATAATTATTGAAAAGTTTGGATTTAAGACTACTATTTTTGCTTTTCTTTTTTTTTTTTTTTTTTTTGAGACGGAGTCTGGTCCTGTCCCCCAGGCTGGAGTGCAGTGGCGGGATCTCGGCTCTCTGCAAGCTCCGCCTCCCGGGTTCACGCCATTTTCCTGCCTCAGCATCCGGAGTAGCTGGTACTACAGGCGCCCGCCGCCATGCCCGGCTAATTTTTGTATTTTTAGTAGAGACGGGGTTTCACCGTGTTAGCCAGGATGGTCTCGATATCCTGACCTCGTGATCCACCGGCCTCGGCCTCCCAAAGTGCTCGGATTACAGGCTGAGCCACTGCACCCAGCCTATTTTGCTCTTATGTTCTATTTGTTCCATCATTTTTTGCTCCTCTGTTCTTTCTTTCATGCCTTTTTATATTAACTGAACAATATTCAGGGTTCCATTTTAATTCCTTTATTGGCATTTTAGAAGAATATCTTCATATAACGTGGTGGTTCTCTAGGGATTATAATAAACATCCTGGGCTTATCGCAGTCCACTTAGTGTTAATAGTCAGCGTTTTCATGTAACATAAAGAAAAGTTGCGGCAAAATTTTTGCATTTAGTCTCCTGTCAGAGCTATTAATTTCGAATATTTTATATACATTATCAATAGTACACTTAAGTTTTTATTCAAACCATCAGTTGTTTGTTATAAAACTAAAAGAAAAAAGCCTTAGTTTTTCATGTTTATGCACATGCCATTCCTAGAGCTTCTCCTTGCTTCCTGTAGGTCAGAATTTCCATCTGTTGTTATCTTTCTTTAGCCTAAAAAATTTCCGTTTGCATTTCTTGTATCTAGGTCTGCTAATGACAATTGTTTGAAGCTTTCTTTTATCTGAATAAATCTTTCTTTTCTCAAGAATTACTTTTTCTAGTTATAGAATTTGGAGTTGACAGTTTTCTTTTATATTGAAGATGTAGTTTCATTGCCTTTTAAAGTGTCATTTCTGATGACAGGTCATCTGTCTATTTGTTTCCACGTATGTAAATTATTTTCTCCCTCCCTTTAGCTACTTTCAAGATTTACTCTTTTTTTGCCCAGTGGTTTGACTATGGTATGTCTACATTTGGTTCTCTTTATTTTTATTTTGTTCTTTGAGTTTCTTAAACCTGTAAGTTGATATATGCTGACAATTAGGAAAACTTTGGGTCTTTACTTTTTCAAATAGCTTTTTCTGTCTCATTTTCTTCTCTACTCTTTCTAGGACTCCAATTACAATAGCGCTAGACTGGCCCTATTTTTATTATTTTTCTTCCTTTGTATTATCTGTATTGGGAAATTGTTCTTGATCTGTTTTTAAGCGCACTGATAGTATTTTCTGCCATCTTTAATTTACTAGTATGTGCATACAATGACACTTTTATATAAGATATTCAGTCTCTCAGTTCTAAAATTTGTCCTATTATCTCTTTATCGTTTTTACTTCTCTGTTGAGATTCTCCATATATTCCCTCTTATGACCATCTATTCCTTAAATCCTTGAATATGCTTATAATAGCTTATTTTAAATTTCTTATCTTCTAATCCCAGCATGTTGGCCATTTCACTGTCTTAATCCATTGTTTACTTTTTTTGTTATGCGTCATATTTTCCTGGTTTTATGTCTAGGCAGGTTAAATTATATGTTAGATTATGTGTATGATATTTTGTAGAGATAGGTTCTTCTATTTTCCTTTGAAGAGTGACTCTTTTCTAACATTAGTCTTTTTTCTGTAGTCAAACACCAAAATTTCACTCCTGAGCTATATGCAATGATTGAAATCTCTGCTCTGTACTAGCAATTTAGCTGTTGTTTTCTGCTGGATTCTATGGAGTCTCTTTTTATGAATGTGAAATGTAGCAGCCATCATATATCTGAATGAAGTTGAAGTGCTGATTTTACATTTTTACTCTGTGACATTCTCCTCTGTGACTTTCAATTGTGTGAGATTTCCTCCCATGTCATTCAGATTTCCCAGTTCTTCTTTTCTGTCAGCCTGGAACTCTGTGCTCTTATTCCTCAAGCTAGTAAAACTCACCGCTTTACTCATAGACATCTAATTTTGCACAGACTGGGAAGCGTCATCAGGTGTGAAGTTGCACTGATGCAAATTTAAATCATTGCAATTTTCTTTATTCAATGGTCAAATACTTCATCAGTGGTTGAATAGTCTACTATTTCTGCCTGTTTTCTGTTTCTCATTGCCATCAAATGTGTATTTAATTTTTTTTAGAGTTAATAGTTTTTTTCCCTGCATTTCAGTTAGACCTGAGCTACTACCACATTTTTTAATTCAAACTTTTTGTCTAACAATGTTTTAAAAAAAACTCTTTATTTGGCGGGAATTCTCAAATTTCTAAATACTCTACAAACATTAGGATCAGGGCTCACATTCCCAGTTTCCCTTGTAGCCAGATGTACATATGGAAAATGGCCTCAGCTAATGAAGCATACCCACATATTTGAAACTCAGAAAAGTGTTAAGAGGAACTGTAGATATCATTTTAGTTGATGCAAGGATGGAAAAAAATAACCAACTTTCACTGGTGAACTTTGTCTTCAATCATTGTTTTCCTGTGGGTAAGTGGCTAATTTTCTGGCCTAGAGGTGGAATTGGTGTGTTGGTAACAATTGATTTGATGATAACCTGCTTTTGTCTTTTTAAAAATTGCTAATCCACCATTGTTTCTGGTCCTGTTTTATACTTATGCAGTGTATAATCTCTCATGCAAAATTTAGTTCTTTGTTTCTCAGCTTAAACTGGATTTTGATGAGCAGTTTTCAACTTCAAATGAAAGAAATGGCTTTGGTTGATGTTAGACAAAAATAAAAAGAGGGAATTAAAGAAATATGTTTGTCATCTTGTAATATTAAATAAATGAAACTGAAAATTCAACAATTCTGCTTCATAAAAAAATAGAAAGTTTCCACTGTTTTTCATTATTTTTGAAGCTATATGATTAAATGAAATTTCTGCCTCATGGAAGGTTTTTAGAACTATGTAATAATACCATAAAGACCATTAGGAGAGAAATGAATAAAGACTGAAAGAAGTAAGCACTGTGTGGTAACGTAGATGGCACATAGTTGTGTGCGTGGAGCCCTAATACATTTTACCATGGAATTTATACAATAAATGTTAGTTTCCTGTGAACCTGCTAATTAATATGACTTTCTCAGACATTTCTTTAACCTAAACAGTTTAGGTTTCCTGTAGATAGCCTGCATGTATTCTCATCTTTAACCTTTCCATAATCTTCCCTAATTACAGATGTCATTGGTTCTTAATAGCAAAAGAACAGCAGTAGCTTATAAAGTTATATTATTTGTTTTTTACTAATATGTGAAGTGATTTTGTCTTTCATTTCACCTCTAAAGCTAATTATGTCTTCTAAGTTAACAAAAATTCTGGATCATACCATCATTAGTTTAAAGTTTACAATGAATTCATTCTTTCCATTTATTACTAACCTGCATTATAGCAATATTTAGCTAATGAATTCTCAAAATATTTCTTGAAAGGTGAAAGAGTACCTCAAGTAAATGGTGCAATTAATTTATTTATCAGAATTTTAAATTAAGTGTTCTGTTTAATCTCAAAGGGGTACCAATGAAGTTAGGGCATAAGGAGTCCGTGGTTAATAAAATGGCAAGAATTAAAAAAGATTATTACATTTTTCCTCATACTATGATGGCTATAATTTTTAAAACAGTAGAAATGTTTAATTTTTAAAGGCTACTAGTGTCTATTTAATTCAAAGATGTGAGGTCTTCAGTTCAAATTATTGTTTGAAATTTGAACAGCTTTTTCTTGCTGTTGTTCAATACAGTTATTAAACAGTCCAGGCAGGCCTCTGGAGTTACATATATGTATGTGGCTATGTGTGTATATATACATAGAAGTAGAAATAGCATATAATCAATTTACATAAGACTTTTGCTTTTGATGAAAATTCTTCTAAAAGTGAATATAAATTAATAGCATATGGAGCCTACAAAAATTGTCTAATAGGGAAGTAGGAAAATATAATTTGTGAAGAAAAAGTTTGCTAAAACAGACTTTTTATTTTTACATGTAATAAATTTATATCGAAGGGTTTCCAGAAATATAAAATGTTATAGGGCGCCTATCCTGAGACACACGAAGGAGACAAGGGATAGAGCTAGGATGGAAGTGAAAATAAAGGACAAATAGAGATAGATACTTAAGTGGAAATGAAACACTGCATGTTCTCACTCACAGGTGGGAATTGAACAATGAGAACACATGGATACAGGAAGGGGAACATCACACACCAGGGCCTGTTGTGGGGTGGGGGAGGGGGGAGGGATAGCATTAGGACATATACCTAATGCTAAATGACGAGTTAATGGGTGCAGCACACCAACATGGCACATGTATACATATGTAACTAAACTGCACGTTGTGCACATATGCCCTAAAACTTAAAGTACAAAAAAAAGTCATCAAACAGGTGGTAATTTTAAAACATGGCTTTTCCAGGCAGCAAATTTTCTGAATGTATCACAAAAGAAGATAAATTTTGTGTCTATGTAGATCATGTCAATGAAATAAACAATAAAGGTTACTTATTGGAATATTAAAAGTGGTTGATAATAAATTAATTATTTATATTTATGGTAAAATCAATAAACTTGATTTTTAGGGGGTTCAATGACTTCCTGAAAATATCCTCTCACAGATTTTCTCAGAGTGTCTAGTTGGCAAAAGCACAGCTCCAAATTGCTATTTCTGTCAACGTCTACAGAACATTTACAGTTCGATTTCCAAAAGTTTCCATTTCTACTGACCTTACAAATTTGTAAAATGAATGCCCACCAGGACAAAATATTAAGTGATAAAATTAATTGGATCCTACAAGTGAAAATCTAGGCAAGGAAAATCTTCCTTCTTAATGAATGATTTTTATGTCTCTTCATTCTTGTCCTTCTAGGTAAAGCAACACTCTGGAGACCTTCTTTTGAGGCATTTCACCACCAGAGTAAGTGTGATGTATGAGTAATTAGTCCACCCACAGGGAGCTGGTGAAATTAAATTGGAAGCTATTTCCTAACTGGCATATCTTGGAGTAAAATTAATCTAATAACAGTTTTCATAAGAGAGCATAAGCTTAAAAGACAACATTTTTCATTCAGCTTTACCAAACAAAGTGCAAATTTAGGTGTCCAGTTGTGAAGTTTGGTTGTGTGTGGATTGTACAGTGAAGGTACCAGTGGACAACAGTTGCTCATCAAGCAAGTTTATACAAAAGCTTTTGGACAAGTCCAACTCTAGATAAAATTCTAAAGTATTTCATGCTTGTGTTCAGAGTTTCTTTTTCTCTCTCCAAGGTAACCCACATATCAAAAGACATATGGGGTTGTGGGTAGAACTTCCTAAAATTGCTCGTGAGAAGTGTGCCATGCATAAACATACTTCACTAGCTTGAATTTTCTGTTAGTCTCACAGGAAACAATTAAAATCCTGTATGTTTTTCTATCTCCACCCGCTCCTGAACATAGAAAGACCAAGTGATATCTCTGGTTAAGATGTGTACAGGTTACAAGACATGTCTAAATATATTCACCAAGAGGTTTATTATTTTCACAGTGGCATTCACTAAATCAGTTGTCAGTGTAGCAATACTCAAGGAATAAGCAGGGTCTTTAATTTATCAAAGTTTGGAGTCCACCCCAAGTTGGATCACTGAAGCACGTAACTGTAGATAAGGTCACTCAAAAGCACAAATCCAGGTTATAAATATTCAGTAGTAGTTTATATGCATTTAGCAATTTGAATGCTGGGAAGTGTAGCCCAGAAAATCAATCGACATTGAACTATTAAAGAGGCCTTCATGGCACCTGCACTTTGAATCTCTTCAGACTCAGGTTAAACAGGAGACATGGTAGCTCATATATACTGCAAAAACCCTTCCTCTTTTCCTTTTTATCTATGAACCTGCCCTTTTCAATGTTGTCTAGATGCCTGAAGTTATGAATACCCTTGATCTTAGTAAAAAATGGTACCACCCTTCAGCAAAATCTCACTGATCAGTGTCTATGTTGCCTCACTGAGTTAGCCTTTTGTGTTCTTGTGGCCCAGGATGACAATGTTGACACAATCCAAACCAGTAGTTGGAAAGTTAATGTTGGATGCGTCTTTGACAATTGATGGAATGACCTGAAATCAAATGTGAGGCGGTGGAGACCCAAGAATGCTATTCAGGCAGTAAGTGATCTGTGGAGATACTAAATGAAATATCTGGAAGGAATTGTAATCTTGCAACTATGCTTTTACGTGTTTTTTGACATAAACAGTTTCTATTTATGGTGGAGCTAGAGTGTCCATTTCCCATGAAGTTCCCATAGTGTTAACTAATACAGTCATGTGTCACTTAATGACAGGGGTGTGTCTGAGAAATGCATTGCTGGACAATATTATTATTGTATGAACATCACAGAGTTTACTTACATAAACCTAGATGCTATAGCTGATTACATACCTAGGTTAGGTGGTATAGCCTATTCCTTCTAGGCTACAAACCTGTGCAGCATGTTACTGTACTGAATACTGTAGGCAATTGTAACACAACAGTTAAGTATATCTATACTTACTTATATCTATACAGTAAGTGTATCTATACATTTCTAAACATACAAGAGGTACAGTAGAAATACAGTGTTATGATTTTATTGCACCACTGTCATACATGTGCACTATCCTTGACCAAAATGTTGTTATGTGATGCATGATTGTAACAAAAGAATTAATTAAAGATAATATTGAAGTGCCTATTGAGATTTCAATGAAGAAAGGAATATTTGTAAATTTTGATTACCTTAAGTGGGAATTGACTTTCTTCCTGTTTCCATGGCTGTTCTTGTAAAAGAGCATAGCTTTCCAAAGACCTGAAATCTCTGACAAATCTTGCAATTCTCTATTGCCTGCATTATGAAGGTCACCTGGTGTCAAATGAGGCAAAATGGTAGATTATAAAGACCTGTACTTTATTGTCAGTTCCTAAACATAGAAAGCATTGGTCTATCTTGAACATTTCTGCAGTTATAAACTAGCCTTGGGTCATGATTTTCTGCCTTTTTATCATAGACAAGATTTAATTTAGGAGATGTCCTTTTAATGTGTAATGTGAATAGTAAGTGCCACTTATGAAGCCCTATTTTCTTCCAGCCATTTTAGTTGTCAAATCTGTCCAGTCAAGATGCATTGTTAGAGGCTTCACTGACAACACCGTCTCTGTGTGTGTGTGTGTGTGTGTGTGTGTGTGTACATACATATGATTGAGCAGGATTTAATGTAAGTCAAAACTGTCTCAAATTTCCTAGGACAATACAGCTTCCTTGGCCATTCCCTTAGAGCTCTGAGTTGAGGAGCTGGTGATGTGTATTTCTTGTGCATGTTCTCCACATTATCCCTATGCAGGCCTTCCATGGGCTTGGTTTTGGAACCAGTGATGAGGAAGATCATTAGAATTGTTGTTCTCAAAAAGATTCCTCCATTCTTCTGTATAAGCAATGGGAATTTTCCCAGACCAATATTTCTTCTTTTGAAATGGTAAATTTTGAATATTAACTGGTTAGTATAATCCCATAAAATAACAAAGTTTGAGCCCTATGAACTGTGTTTTAGGCTAAAGTTGTGTTTTATGCTAAATCATCATTTACTTCTTGTATGATTTTTTTTTTTTTGAGACAGAGTCTGGCACTGTCACTCAGGCTGGAGAGCAGTGGCACAATTTTGGCTTACTGCAAGCTCCGCCTCCCAGGGGCACACCATTCTCCTGCTTCAGCCTCCTGAGTAGCTGGGACTACAGGTGCCCACCACCACACACGGCTAATTTTTTTTTATGATTAAGGGCGAAATCAAAGCTGCTCCCCTATATTACATTCATAAGTCAGAATGATTAAAGCAAGCTATTTATTTATTAGAAACACATACTCCAAATTTAGCATCTAAGACATGACAGCCTTTCAGGAGACATCAATTTACTTTTTAGAGTCTATAGCTATATTTGTATTCATGCTATTGGTGTCCATAATATTTCATTAGATGTTCTGGTTAAATTGATAAATGAAAATAATGTATGTGATAAGGAGAACAACCTAGGTCTCCTGGAGGGCCCCTTACAACTCAGCTGGTGTTAGCAGAAATGCCTGGGTGTAACAGTGAGAAGCAACATTTCAAAAGTGTTGAGCAATTTTTCAGGCAGAGGAATATGTATGCCAATCCAGGCAGCAAGATAAGTGGAGGTCAGTTAAAAGATCAGTGTGTGATTACATTTTTTTTTAGGTTTCTACTGAGAGGAAATATAATACTCAGTTATTATTTTCTCTGTATATCTCTGGTTATTTTGTCACAACTTTTTATGTAAGCTACTACCAAACATTGGGTTATACAAGATCTATGGGTCGTATTCAATATTTGCTTTTCCCCCAACTACTAACACGTTTGATTCCCTTTGTAACTTTCTCCCCTATTTCTCCTTTCAACCTGTTTTCTCCAACCACATTGAGTTAAGAAGCCTCCTATATACTTTCATACCCTGTTTTATCTAAAGAGATTTCCTTTTTCTACTATTATACCCATCTCATTCCCTAATTTATTTCTTCTTATTTCTCTCTCTATTTTTTATTCTTTTAGGCACAGCTCATGTCTCATGACTTTCAAAAAGTTTTTCTTCTGATATTCCCAGCTCGAATTACGTATATCCCAATCAGTTTCCTTAGTCTTACAACTCTGCATATTATTGGCTTATAATCTGTCTTAGGCTGGGAATTAGCTCCTTGTAGGCAGGGGCTAGAATTTATTTACTCTTATGTCCATAATGCCTGACACAGGAACTATTCTCACATACAAATTGTAGGGCCATAATTCCTGAGAACATATGTATATTGTAGTGACTCATAAAGGCTTGAAATAAATTTTTTAAATGATTAATTGGGAAGTCCATGAACTTGACATCTTGATGTAGAATAAAAGCAAGGGCAGATGAAGAAGTTATACAGGATACTTGAAATACCAGAAGAATATAATCAGAGAGCAATAAATTAATCCTAGATTTTTAGATGTGAAGAAGTTCTGAGAAATATTTGAAGACATGGCTCTAGGGAAGAATACAAAACAGAGACCAGTAGCCAGACTCAGAGCTTTAAAGAGTGAAGAAATTGCATTGCAGGGGAAGGACTGTTGTATACTAAATAGAAATTGTCATTAAATGGAAGACTAAGCAAGAGGCTGATGATCTGTGGATGAGAGACCAAAATGGTGTGGAGATAGAGGTAAATGCCATAATCTACAAAGAAGATATTTTTGTGCCAGGAAGAAATAATAGGTCTAGAACATAATAAAAGATAAATGGTTAACTACATTGTAATGTGGTCTCAGAACTCACTGAAGGCATAGCCATTGATATTAACTTCCACTTTGCTTCCAGACAAAAGATTTTAAATATTTTAAAAATTGCATTTGATATTGTATGATTCATCAAGACAGAAAGTAAAGCTGTAGTTGCCCTGGGAGGGCAGGGAATGGGGAGTCACTTTTTAGTGGGTACAGGATTTCAATTTTACAAGATAAAAAGAATTATGGAGATGGGTGGTGGTGATGCTTGCACAACATTGTGAATACATTTAATAACACTGAATTGTATACTTAACAGTGGTTAAGATGCAAATTGTTGAGTGTGTTTTGCCACAATTAAAAAATGGAAAACAATAGTATTTTATGATATAGCCTATTTCATCTGGTAGCTAGCTGTATGTGTCTGCTCAGCTGTGGATAGATATTTATGCTGTTTCTGAACTGGAGGTTACTGGTATTCGCTAAGGTATAGGAAAATTGATCTTATGTGGCTAACTGAGGTGGATATAGTTGTATCAGTCAGACAGTAATGATATAATCATGATAGTTTACATTTAACATAATTTGCATGTGTTATACTTTAGAAAGCACTTCATAGATATTATTACTTCATACCATTTTCCCCTTACCATATTTGTCTCTCCTTTCTCTGCTGACTTCAGAAAATGTCTCTTCCACACTACTCAATTCATCTCCTTATTTTGTCAAAATTTTAAGTCTCAGAGTCTCCAAAAAAAATTCCAGACAAGTCTCATCAGTTTTCGGTCATTGATTAATCGATATCCTTAGAGGCTTTCCCTTCCCCTTCTCAATTTAACATAGCTTCCAAATACACTTGCCAGTAAAACAAAGTTGTTTATATGGTTTTGTATTTCTTCCTGCTGAATTATGAACATTTTTTCATATTGACATTGATTTCCATCTGGCCATGAAATACTCAAGGTGAAGAAAATGAAACAAAATTGTTAATATTTATCAAGAGCCAGGTACTGTTTTCAGTGTCCTAGAAGCATAAACTAGTGTAATGCTCACCACCTCATATGAGAGGCAAAAATGGATGAAACTATAAAATCAAGACACAGAGAGTTAAGGGAAATTTCCCAAGATCACACAGCCACTGAGGATATGAACTAGATTTTGACTTCAGGCTATTTACCCCAGAACCTGTGCTTTCAACCATCATTTGTACTGCTTCCCTAAATTACTCTTGAGTACACTATGACATCATATTTCACCTATGACACTGATTATCTGGGTAACTTTGCAACTTATTCTGAATGTGATTCAGTTTTCTTTTCTGTACAGAGATAAAGTCAGTATATATTCCATAGATTCGTTATAAGGATTATATGAAGTGACACATGAGAAGGCTTTAAAAGGACTTGGAAAGCAATAAGCTTTTTTGTTTTCAATCATTTTTCAATAGGTTATCAGTGTTGTGAATGGTTCATGAAAAATGACTCTGGGCTCAGTGAGTAACTGAAATGTTGTTCCTTAATAGTGTGTTTAATATTAATATAATAGTAACAAATGTTGTTATCGTTGAGTAATACTTATTTGGCTTTTCACGGCTTTTCTTTTCTAGTGTTTTAGTCAGAGACTTCTTAAGTCTCCTCAAGTGTGTACACATTTCTTAAATTTGTTGGAAAGTACCAAATTTAAGATATCTTGCATTTTTTTCTTCCTTAGTAAACACTAAATTCCATCACGCAGCAGAAAAAGGGCTCTGTTATTGTTGGTACAATGGTTTAATATTCACTTTTATTCCCTGTATCGTAGTTCTGATTTAATTGCTATTTAGAATAAAACTTGTTCCTTATTATATGCATTCATAATTATAAAATTTGTGTTTTAATGCCTTCTACACATATACTGTGCTTTTCTTTATTTCCTTATATCTCTTACTGTTTCATGATCCTGGTATTTGAAATCTCATTAAGTGTTGTTTGGGGATTTGCTGGGAATGTCATCTACATAGTAATGTCTCAAGTTTGTAGCATCTTTAAAACATAATAGGAGATGGAATTCACAGCAGAGTAATAACCCTCCTGCTTTAGGCAATGTATTTGTGATTGGTATGACTTTGTTCCCAGAGGGCAGTTAGCAACACAATATTAAGGCTATGTGTACAAGGAAAACAAATTTTAAAAATCTCCTTTAAAAAAAACAGTTCCCAATCCTAACCAGTATCATGCAGAGAATCCGTTTCCACCTCTTCATATGGAAGCAGCTCTGGGTGGACATCTAGAAAGTTGGATAACTATTTATCACATATGATCTGTAAAGGGAGAGATTTACAAGAAAGTGTTAAATTTAATCCATAGGAAAGCAAAATCAAAAATCAATGAATTTTCCATTTGTAGTTTTCCCTAGGGGCTCCACTCTCTAGATGGCTTAAAAGCGTTAGAATTAAATGACTAGGCACAATTGTTTGTTAGTGACATAAAAGCAAGGTAAGCATTTCTGCTTTATGAGTCCAAGCACAGGGACACTTGGTTTTCTTTGGAAGGATATCATAAAGGCAATGTTTATGAGTAATCCCTCATTGTCTTTCCTTCTGTAGCATTCAATGGTATGTACTATAATTTAGAAATGAAAACTACTTAAAGACCACTTGCTAAGTTTCATGTATTTCAAATTCTCAGATCCTGAGTGCTTAAATATGCCTATATTTCTTCATGAAAACAACATAATCTTTGCCAAGTTAGAAAAAGAAAGTCATATTCCCATTTTTAACTAAATGTAATCAGAAATTTGGACAGTTTTTAGCCTTCAATACATTATGTAATTTGGGTAACAGGCTGAATAAAAGTAAGGAACTTCAGTTAAATTCAGAGAGAAGCTAGTAATTTTTTCTAAGACTCAAATGTATAGAACAGATCTCTGATATTAAGAGTAAGACCCTCAAAGGTGACCGAAAATGGGTAATTGTGGGATTATTTTGGGAGGAATCATCATAGATTCTTACTGCTATAAATACAGTCAAATGTCAGATAAATATACTCCACTGAAATGTTTTCTAGGAGTGATGTTGGAACCAATGTTGGTAATTTTGAAAGTCATGGAAAGGATTTCAGATGATAGAAGTCGGGCAACTATCCCAGGTTTAATAAATAAGCAAATGGTGAGTTCCAAAAATGCTGTATCAATGAGCCTCATATTGATCCTGAGCACAATTTCAGGAAGGTCCATTAAATGGGTCTTTGGAGAGCACTTAGGATAAAAGGCTGGCAGCAGGGATTCACTAAGAGCAATGGTGCCAAGCTTGCCTCTTTGACATTGTTATCTGACTGATAAAGGTAGGCTATAGCGGTACACAATACAGATATTTCCAGGGCAAAGCTGTTGAGCTGCTGTAATTTTCCTTGCCTCTTCACTATCTTCTACTATAGTTGACTCCCAAGGAAAAGATAGTTGACTTTTAATCTAGAAATGTATGTTAATTGGCAAAAACAAACAAATGAAACCATAAACTGTCCTTTAGGCTTGTCTCTGCTCAGTTATTAGATCATATGAATGTGCCCTCAGGAAACACAGAAGGCCCACACTATTATAGAGACAAATTTCTTACATTCTCTGCTGTTTAATGCTCTTCAAAAGACTTACCATACTTTGCTAATTTGATTACCAACTACTTGAACACAGGGACCAATGTGCTTATTAAAAATTTTGCATATTATGAGGGCATTAACTTTTAAGTATTCGATTGTTAAGACAATGCATATTATTATAAACCATAGAAGGCACACTTATTACCTCCTTAAGAACCAGTCTCTATTTCTCTGGTTCATAGAACTCCAAGGTCATAGAGGGATTGGACATTTGTGTCTTCAATTGGCCCTCTTCAGCCCTAGGATAAATAGTGATTAATCTAAGCCAATGGTTTTCGGCTCTGTCTGACCCAAGGCCTCTACTTCATAAGAAATTCTTCAAAGACCCCTTCACTATTCTAAACTATTAGTGAGAACACAATGTATGCATTCAAGTTGTTGAAAATATTAATGTTATGCTGAAGCTAACAAAGGAGAAATAATTTACTGTCAATATATGATCCAAAATGTATATAATTGTGCCAGAACATTTACATATCAAATACAATACAACATAATGAAATTTTCATCTCTTCGCCCATACCTTGAAACATTGTAAATAAAAAGCTACAAATATAGTTTCATTGAATAACCAAATGCCAAAACTGCCATTTCTGTTTTTGACATGATTGAATTGCATTGGTAAATGTAATAGATACTTTCTGTTTGGCCCTTGTCCCCTGTTATATTCTCCTATTTACTGGCTTTTGTCCAAGTGGAATGGTCCATATTGAATATCTCAATCTGTTCCCTTGCTCATTGCCTTCTATGCATGTTCATGAGATTAAAGGGGAGGAGGAAATGGGATTGGGGGTAATTGCCTAAACTCCCTCTCTGCTAGGTCTCCTTGACCAATCTTTTTCATAAGAAAATTAGTGTTTCCTTGTGTGATCAGGGCAGTTTACTCCCCAGAACTCTGTCTGCTGCTACTAACCCAGAGTTATTGTGGGGTGTGATTTCTGTGATTCCTTCACCCTTCTCCCCTGACATTTTCGTAAGTAGTCTCTTTGGAAATAAACCCATGTTAAATTATCTTAGTTTGTGTGTGTTCTGTTTTTCCTATTGAGACTCTGAAATGAGTATCTAAATGAAAAAATCTACCATCTTTTCTCATATACATAGTAGTTTCATTCTTGCAAAATTCATGGCATATTAAAACCATGCAAAAGTACTTGGCACTTAGGCAGTTACATTTGGGATTGTATAATTAAACAAAGCAGGTTATTCACCTTCATTACATTAGAAAGTCATTCAGGACATACAGCAATCCTTAATTAGGAACGGCTATCCCATGTTACTGGACATATGGCATCTCTGTTTTCCAATTCTTAAAGTTTTTCCTTAAAGTTCCAAAATGCCGTCACTTATTATTTCCTGCCATTGGATTTTGTCACATGAAGTTGTAAGGCTGGGAATGCCATAGCCATCTTGAAAACATAGGTAGAAAGATAAGAGAATCACAAAGAAGTGGATCATGTTGAATTAACTAAGCATTGATACCACCTATTTGTTGTGCGATTTGGTAAAAGTTGCTCCTTGCTTTTTTCTTCAATTAGTTGACTATTCTGTTACTTGAAGCTAAAAACTTTTTTTTCTTTTCTTTCCTTCGTTTTTTTTTTGACAGAATCTTACTCTGTGGCCCAGGCTGGAGTGCAGTGGCATGATCTTGGCTCACTGCAACCTCTGCTTGCCTAGTTCAAGCAATTCTCACACCTCAGCCTCCCTAGTAGCTGGGATTACAGGCACATGCCACCACACTCAGATGATTTTTGTATTTTTAGTAGAGATGGGGTTTCACCCTGTTTGCCAGGCTGGTCTCAAACTCCTGACCTCAAGCGATCTGCCCACCTCAGCCTACCAAAGTTCTGGGATTACAGGTGTAAGCCACTGACCCTGCCCAAAAACATTTTAACCAATAGCAAAGCACATTATTTCATTACATTTTTTCAAAAGTTGGCAGTAATTTCAATTAAAAATATTATATAACATGTTTAATGCAATACAAATGCTTTTCAATGTACAATGGGGTTAAGTCTTGATAAGCTGATTATAAATTGAAAGTACAGTAAGTTAAAAATGTATTTAATACCTAACTTACTGAATATCACAGCTTAGCCTGGCATACCTTTAATGTGCTCAGAACACTTACATCAGCTGACAATTGGGCAAAATCATTGAATACAAAACCCACTTTATAATAAAGTATTGGATATTTTATGTAATTTGTTGAATATTGTACTGAAAGTGAAAAGCAGAATGGTTGTATTCTATTCAAAGCTATCACTTTTGCTTCATCATAAAGTAAAAAAAATCATAAATTGAACCATTATAAGTTGTTGACCATCTGTGTATATGTATGTGTGTGTACCTATATAAACATGTATGTTTATATATATATTTGTGTGCGTATGTATCCTCGGTGTGTGTGTATGTGTGTTTGAGAGAGTGTGTGTGTGTGTATGAAATTGTAGGAAAGTAAAATTTCTTATCTTATAGATATAGCATGTTAACATGTTGGTACCTAACCTCCTGAGATGTAAAATTTTACATGGATAGATGTGTACATTTACTGTTGTACACAAAGGGAAACATATTCTGTAGGCTCTTTGTTTTTCTGTAGTTTCATTCAACACTATCTGGTTTATATGGATGATTACATATATAATGCTAGGATGAAGGTTCTTCTCTATAACTTTGAAACATCCTTGATTATCAACCCTTGGTATATTCTTAGAATAGGATTTTATTTTAGAATTAAGATCCTTGTTTCAGGACTCTAGACTGATAAAACACAGAGCCAATAATTATTCAGAATGGTTGGGTTAGTTCACATTCCCACAGATGAGACATCAAATGTCCAGGCTGCACAGCCTCATTAACACTAGATTTTCTGGACATTTTATATAGTATTTCATCTGATATAAAAAGTAGAATTCTAATTTAATTATGGTTGTTAATTTATTTTTATCTTTTTAGTCATTATGAAAATGTTTAACTATATGAAAAGCTAGGAAAGAGTTTTATTTTTAAGGTAGTACTTCAGAAATATTTGCGATACTTAATTTTTAAAAATTAACTCTAAAAATCTTGAAATGTCTGTTTAATGAAATAGGATATAAATACTGGTCACATTAGTGAAAAATATTTGTTTAAAATTAAAATATCTGCAGCAATCCTGTAGATATTATTAATTTCTAAAGAATGACATCTTTAAAATATAAATGTTCTAAACTTATAATCAGTTAAATATGTCTCTATTAATACACATAGATACATATATCTAAATAAATTTGAAGACTTAAAATTCCAGATACAATATACTTCTTTTCTATCCTGTGATTTGTCATTCAGTATTTTGTAATTTGAACAGAAATATTTTGCCCTAACCACATGTCTGTATTTTCTCTTACCTAGAAATGTTATTTTATGCAAAATTGTTTTAAAGGTCAGTTTGCATGTTTGAAAGCATCTTGTAGAATGTTACATAATATATTGCATATTTGGTTACATTGTTTTAACTGTGTAAATATGGTTTAAATCTATGATGCTCTTTAGTGCTGATCATGATGCAAAGCAAATTTATCTGTATAAAAGTCTCCTGTTAATTTATTTTTTATTATTATATTTTAAGTTTTAGGGTACATGTGCACAACGTGCAGGTTTGTTAGATATGTATACATGGGCCATGTTGGTGTGCTGCACCCATTAACTCGTCATTTAACATTAGGTATATCTCCTAATGCTATCCTTCCCCCCTCCCCCCCACAACTGTCCCCAGTGTGTGATGTTCCCCTTCCTGCATCCATGTTTTCTCATTGTTCAATTCCCACCTATGAGTGAGAACATGTGGTGTTTGGTTTTTTTCCTTGCAATAGTTTGCTGAGAATGATGGTTTCTAGCTTCATCCATGTCCCTACAAAGGACATGAACTCAACATTTTTTATGGCTGCATGGTATTCCATGGTGTATATGTGCCACGTTTTCTTCATCCAGTCTATCATTGTTGGACATTTGTGTTGGCTCCAAGTCTTTGCTATTGTAAATAGTGCCACAATAAACATACATGTGCTTGTGTCTTTATAGCAGCATGATTTATAATCCTTTGAGTATATACCCAGCAATGGGATGGCTGGGTCAAATGGTATTTCTAGTTCTAGATCCCTGAGGAATCACCACACCGAGTTCCACAATGGTTGAACTAGTTTACAGTCCCACCAACAGTGTAAAAGTGTTCCTATTTCTCCACATCCTATCCAGCACCTGTTGTTTCCTGACTTTTTAATGATCGCCATTCTAACTGGTGTGAGATGGTATCTCATTGTGGTTTTGATATGCATTTCTCTGATGGCCAGTGATGATGAGCATTTTTTCATGTGTCTTTTGGCTGCAAAATGTCTTCTTTTGAGAAGTGTCTGTTCATTTCCTTTGCCCACATTTTGATGGGGTTGTTTGTTTTTATCTTGTGAATTTGTTTGAGTTCATTGTAGATTCTGGATATTAGCCCTTTGTAAGATGAGGAGGTCACAAAACTTTTCTCCCATACTGTAGGATGCCTGTTCACTCTGATAGTGGTTTCTTTTGCTGTGCAGAAACTCCTTAGTTTAATTAGATCCCATTTGTCAATTTTGGCTTTTGTTGCCATTGCTTTTGGTGTTTTAGACATGAAGTCTCTGCCTATGCCTATGTCCTGAATGGTATTGCCTGGTTTTTCTTCTAGGGTTTTTATGGTTTTCGGTCTAACATGTAAGTCTTTAATCCATCGTGAATTAATTTCTGTATAAGGTGTAAGGAAGGGATCCAGTTTCAGCTTTCTACCTATGGCTAGCCAGTTTTCCCAGCACCATTTATTAAATAGGATATCCTTTCCCTAGTTCTTGTTTTTGTCAGGTTTGTCAAAGATCAGATAGTTGTAGATATGTGGCATTATTTCTGAGGGCTCTGTCCTGTTCCATTGGTCTATATCTCTGTTTTGGAACTAGTACTATGCTGTTTTGGTTACTGTAGCCTTGTAGTATAGTTTGAAGTAAGGTAGCATGATGCCTTCACCTTTGTTCTTTTGGCTTAGGATTGACTTGGCAATGTGGGCTCTTTTTTGGTTCCATATGAACTTTAAAGTAGTTTTTTCCAATTCTGTGAAGAAAGTCATTGGTAGCTTGATGGAGATGGAATTGAATCTATAAATTACCTTGGACAGTATGGCCATTTTCACGATACTGATTCTTCCTACCCATGAGCATGGCATGTTCTTCCATTTGTTTGTATCCTTTTTTATTTCATTGAGCAGTAGTTTGTAGTTCTCCTTGAAGAGGTCCTTCACTTCCCTTGTAAGTGGTATTCCTAGGTATTTTATTTTCTTTGAAGCAATTGTGAATGGGAGTTCACTCATGATTTGGCTCTCTGTTTGTCTGTTATTGGTGTATAAGAATGCTTGTGATTTTTTCACATTGGTTTGTATCCTGAGACTTTGCTGAAGTTGCTTATTAGCTTAAGGAGATTTTGGGCTGAGACGATGGGGTTTTCCACATACACAGTCATGTCATCTGCAAACAGGGACAATTTGACTTCCTCTTTTCCTAATTGAATGCCCTTTATATCCTTCTCCTTCCTGATTGCCCTGGCCAGAACTTCCAACACTATGTTGAATAGGAGTGGTGAGAGAGGGCATCCCTGTCTTGTGCCAGTTTTCAAAGGGAATGCTTCCAGTTTTTGTCCATTCAGTATGATATTGGCTGTGGATTTGTCATAGATAGCTCTTGTTATTTTGAGATACGTCTTATCAATCCCTAATTTATTGAGAGTTTTTAGCATGAAGGTTTGCTGAATTTTGTCAAAGGCCTTTTCTGCATCTATTGAGATAATCATGTGGTTTTTGTCTTTGGTCCTGTTTATACGCTGGATTACGTTTACTGATTTTTATATGTTGAACCAGCCTTGCATCCCAGGGATGAAACCTGCTTGATCATGGTGGATAAGCTTTTTTATGTGTTGCTGGATTCGGTTTGCCAGTATTTTATTGAGGATTTTTGCATCAATGTTCATCAAGGATGTTGGTCTAAAATTCTCTTTTTTTTGTTTTGTCTCTGCCAGGCTTTGGTATCAGGATGATGCTGGCCTCATAAAATGAGTTAGGGAGGATTCCCTCTTTTCTATTGATTGGAATAGTTTCAGAAGGAATGGTACCAGTTCCTCCTTGTACCACTGGTAGAATTCGGCTGTGAATCCATCTGGTCCTGGACTTTTTTTGGTTGGTAAGCTATTAATTATTGCCTCAATTTCAGAGCGTGTTATTTGTCTATTCAGAGGTTCTACTTCTTCCTGGTTTAGTCTTGGGAGAGTATATGTGTCAAGGAATTTATCCATTTCTTCTAGATTTTCTAGTTTATTTGTGTAGAGGTGTTTATAGTATTCTCTGCTTGTAGTTTGTATTTCTGTGGGATTGGTGCTGATATCCCCTTTGTCAATTTTTATTGCATCTATTTGATTCTTTTCTCTTTTCTTCTTTATTGGTCTTGCTAGTGGTCTGTCGATTTTGTTGATCTTTTCAAAAAACAGCTTCTGTATTCATTGATTTTTTTGAAGGGTTTTTTGTGTCTCTATTTCCTTCAGTTCTGCTCTGATCTTAGTTACTTCTTGCCTTCTGCTAGCTTTTGAATGTGTTTGCTCTTGCTTCTCTAGTTCTTTTAATTGTGATGTTAAGATGTCAATTTTATTTCTTTCCTGCTTTCTCTTGTGGGCATTTAGTGCTGTAAATTTCCCTCTTCACACTGCTTTGAATGTGTCCCAGAGATTCCGGTATGTTGTGTCTTTGTTCTTGTTGGTTTCGAAGAACATCTTTATTCCTGCCTTCATTTCCTTATGTACCCAGTAGTCATTCAGGAGCAGATTGTTCAGTTTCCATGTAGTTGAGTGGTTTCGAGTGAGTTTCTTAATCCTGAGTTGTAGTTTGATTGCACCATGCTCTGAGAGACAGTTTGTTATACCTTCTGTTCTTTTACATTTGCTGAGGAGTGCTTTACTTCCAACTATGTGGTCAATTTTGGAATAGGTGTGGTGTGGTGCTGAAAAGAATACATATTCCATTGATTTGGGATAGAGAGTTCTGTAGATGTCTATTAGGTCTGCTTGGTGCAGAGCTGAGTTCAATTCCTGTATATCCTTGTTAACTTTCTGTCTCGTTGATCTGTCTAATGTTGACAGTGGGGTGTTAAAGTCTCCCATTATTATTTTGTGGGCGTCTAAGTCACTTTGTAGATCACTAAGGACTTGCTTTATGAATCTGGGTGCTTCTGTATTGTGTGCCTATATATTTAGGATAGTTAGTTCTTGTTGAATTGATCCCTTTACCATTATGTGATGGCCTTCTTTGTCTCTTTTGATCTTTGGTGTTTTAAAGTCTGTTTTATCAGAGACTAGGATTGCAACCCCTGCCTTTTTTTGTTTTCCATTTGCTTGGTAGATCTTCCTCCATCCCTTTATTTTGAGCCTATGTGTGTCTCTGCAGGTGAGAAGGGTTTCCTGAATACAGCACACTGATGGGTCTTGACTCTTTACCCAATTTGCCAGTCTGTGCCTTTTAATTGGAGCATTTAACCCATGTACATTTAAGGTTAGTATTGTTATGTGTGAATTTGATCCTGCCATTATGATGTTAGCTGGTTATTTTCCTCGTTAGTTGATGCAGTTTCTTCCTAGCCTTGATGGTCTTTACAATTTGGCATGTTTTTGCAGTGGCTGGTACCAGTTGTTCTTTTCCATGTTTAGTGCTTCCTTCAGGAGCTCTTTTAGGGCAGGCCTGGTGGTGACAGAATCTCTCAGCATTTGCTTGTCTGTGGAGTACATTATTTCTCCTTCACTTATGAAGCTTAGTTTAGCTGAATATGAAATTCTGGGTTGAAAATTCTTTTCTTTAAGAATGTTGAATATTGGCCCCCACTATCTTCTGGCTTGTAGAGTTTCTGAGGAGAGATCAGCAGATTGTCTGATGGGCTTCCTTTTGTGGGTAACCTGACCTTTCTCTTGGCTGCCTTTAAAATTTTTTCATTCATTTCAACTTTGGTGAATCTGACAATTATGTGTCTTGGAGTTGCTCTTCTTCAGGAGTATCTTTGTGGCATTCTCTGTATTTCCTGAATTTGTATGTTGGCCTGCCTTACTAGATTAGGGAAGTTCTCCTGGATAATATCCTGCAGAGTGTTTTCCAACTTGGTTCCATTCTCCCCGTCACTTTCAGGTACACCAATTAGACATACATTTGGTCTTTTCACATAGTCCCATATTTCTTGGAGGCTTTGTTCATTTCTTCTATTCCTTTTCTCTAAACTTCTCTTCATGCTTTATTTCATTCATTTCGTTTTCCATCGCTGATACTCTTTCTTCCAGTTGATCACATCGGTTACTGAGGCTTATGCATTTGTCATGTAGTTCTTGTGCCATGGTTTTCAGCTCCATCAGGTCCTTTAAGGACTTCTCTGTATTTGTTATTCTAGTTATCAATTCGTCTAATTTTTTTCAAAGTTTTTAACTTCTTTGCCACTGGTTCGAACTTCCTCCTTTAGCTCGGAGTACTTTGATCTTCTGAAGCCTTTCTCTCTCAACTCGTCAAAGTCATACTCCATCCAGCTTTGTTCCATTGCTGGTGAGGAGCTGCATTCCTTTGCAGGAGGAGAGGCACTCTGATTTTTAGGGTTTCCAGTTTTTCTGCTCTGTTTTTTCCCATCTTTGTGGTTTTTTCTTCCTTTGGTCCTTGATGATGGTGACATAGAGATGGGGTTTTGGTGTGGATGTCCTTTCTGTTTGTTAGTTTTCCTTCTAACAGTCAGGACCCTCAGCTGCAGGTCTGTTGGAGTTTACTGGAGGTCTACTCCAGACACTATTTGCCTGGGTATCAGCAGCGGTGGTTGCAGAACAGTGGATATTGGTGAACTGCAAATGCTGCTGCCTGATCGTTCCTCTGGAAGTTTTGACTCAGAGGGGTACCCGGCCATGTGAGATGTCAGTCTGCCCCTACTGGGGGGTGCCTCCCAGTTAGGCTACTCAGGGGTCAGGAACCCACTTGAAGAGGCTGTCTGCCCATTCTCAGATCTCAAGCTGCATGCTGGGAGAACCACTACTCTCTTCAAAGCTGTCAGACAGGGATATTTAAGTCTGCAGAGGGTATTGCTGTCTTTTGTTTGTCTGTGCCCTGCCCCCAGAGGTGGAGCTTACAGAGGCAGGCTGGCCTCCTTGAGCTGTGTTAGGCTCCACCCAGTTCGAACTTCCTGGCTGCTTTGTTTACTTAATCCTGAGCAATGGCGGGCGCCCCTCCCCCAGCCCCACTGTAACCTTGCAGTTTGATCTCAGACTGCTGTGTTAGCAAACAGTGAGGCTCCGTGGGTGTAGGATCCTCCAAGCCAGGTGCTGGATTCAATCTCCTGGTGTGCCATTTGATAAGCCTGTTGGAAAAGTGCAGTATTAGGGTGGGAGTGACCTGATTTTCCAGGTGCCATCTGTCACCCCTTTCTTTGACTAAGAAAGGGAATTCCCTGAACCATTGTGCTTCCCAGGTGAGGTGATGCCTTGCCCTGCTTTGGCTCATGCATGGTGCGCTGCACCCACTGTCCAGCACTCCCCAGTGAGATGAACCTAGTACCTCAGTTGGAAATGCAGATATCACCTGTCTTCTGCATCACTCACGCTGGGAGCTGTAGACTGGAGCTGTTCCTATTCAGCCATGTTGCCTCCATCCTCTAATTTTTAACTTTCAAATGATTAGATACATTTACCCTCTTCTGAATTTTAATTCCTGATGAAAATATTGTGAAATCTCAGGAAGATAATGAATCAGCTTCTGATTATATTCTGGAATTACGATTTGATCACCCATCCAAGAATGCATATTCACTTTCCTTTACATTACACACATGCATAATACCATGCTGAGTGATGCTGGAAAAAGTGAGTCTTCAGTAATGCCCTCATGAAATTACAGTCTCACTACACCGAGGTATTTTCTTTTTAACACTTTTTTTCTTTTCTGCTGTGAATATGTGCCTTCTAAGAGGTGAACAACTGGGAAAAACTGAAAAAGAACCTTCATCTAATTCAGTAACTAGCTTTTGTATCTTCTAAGAATTTTTATCTCCAGAAAGCTCTAATCTTCATTCCTTTACAAGCTTTATTTCTCTCTCCTTTCCAACACCAGACTTTTCTCTGTTTTCTATAACTTTTTTAGAGATGCCTACAATAGAAAAAAACTATGACATATTCAATACATCTGAAAAGTTTGCATTGCCATAGATAAGAATGAATTATCTGTTTATAAAGAAAAAACAATAAAAATATGAACCAAGAAAGCACAGGAGGTAGTAACCACATTTAGATGTTTATCATGGAATCGTCTTTATAATCCATCTGTTACAATTCCACAGAGCAAATTACAAGTAATTGTGAAGTTTCCCCTCATTTTATAGGTTTGGTCTTATAAGGCATACAACACAAATTTTAATTACTTTTCTTTTTGGTATTTGGATCTTAATTTGGTGAAGTGGCCATGGGTAGATGATGGAGCCTCTTGAGACATACAGTCTTCTTCTAGCTTTGTTGATGTAAATATTACTGTGTAGTTTTCATTCACTTATTATTTTACAAGGCATGCTTCATTAAAAATATGTCAGCATCTCATTGACAAATCACAAAATTTAAAAGGCACAAGAAAAAAACAATTTATTTGAAACATTCCTGTGTAAAAGCAGTCACCACTCTCACTATTCTTCAAATATTTTTATTATATTTAAACACAAGCCTAGTTTTATCTCGAGTGTCTGACCTTGATGATATTGTACACTTTAAACTTAGAAAAAATTGAACTCTATTGGAAATTTCCTACAGATCAGCTTTTCTACATGCCAAGTGCCTTGTTTCAGCTGCGGTGATGACAGCATATTGGGTTCTCAGGGATTCTAGCCTCCGGCATCATCTCAGTTGTTTATAATTGAAGTTGGCTCTGATGAGAACTCAGCTTAGATGCATGGTTGGACTGCTGGGCTTAAGGCTGGCCTGCCAGGAGTTTGCATTGAGGTGTAACTAGGCAAAGAAAGAAGGAGTTTACTGAGGCACTACTGACAATAGCAAAGACTTGGAACCAACCCAAATGTCCAACAATGATAGACTGGATTAAGAAAATTTGGCACGTATACACCATGGAATACTATGCAGCCATAAAAATGATGAGTTCATGTCTTTGTAGGGACAAGGATGAAGCTAGAAACCATCATTCTCAGCAAACTATCACAAGGACAAAAAACCAAACACCACATGTTCTCATTCATAGGTGGGAATTAAACAATGAGCATGGACACAGGAAGGGGAACATCACACACTGGGGCCTGTTGTGGGGTGACAGGCTAGGGGAGGAAAAGCATTAGGGGATATATCTAATGTAAATGACGAGTTAATGGGTGCAGCACACCAACATGTCACATGTATACATATGTAATGAACCTGCACATTGTGCACATGTACCCTAGAACTTAAAGTATAATAAAAAGAAAAGAAGGAGGTTGGGCAAAATTACCAACAATCTTCAACTATGAATTTTTATGAGTAGGGGCTTCCCACACCATCAGGCACTCCAAGTTGGAGAAACAAGTGATGTTGAATTGAAAGTTTAATTTTTTGGCTTGATAGTCAGATTAGGTAAGTTTTAGGTACACCTTTCCCACTCTACAGCCCTCTCCCTAACTCACGGCCAATTTGGGACATGGGCTCAATGGAAAAGAGTGCCGAGATCAATTAGAAATATCTTTCATGAACATAGGAGGCAGGCATTCTGGCCAAGGGGTGCGTCTTCCCACTTTGTAATCCAGAGTGCGATTTCTTCTTGCTATCTGTCCCTCCGTAAATAAGCGTTGGGTGAAGGACAAGGTAGTTACAACTGAGGATGGAATGAGATTCTAGCAGAATTGCAAAATGAACTGAGAGCCACGAAAGTGTTCCTCTGTGAACCAGCAGAGAGATCTGTGGAAGGCAAAGGAAGAGGAGCCAAGAGGCCAGATAACATTCCTGCTTCCCCTACATTGTGAGAGTGAAATTATCAGCAACGTATATCAGTAACTAACCAGAGGCTTTTTAGAGAGTAAGACTTCTGATAGATACCTCAATAGCTGAAGTTGCTCTTCAGTACTGCACATAACCTGTGGACAGATTTTCATCATTATTAATTCATTTATTCAACAGATAGATATGAAATTCAAGGCATAGTTCTAAACTATGCAGTCAATTACAAAAAAAATAATGAAGGGCATTAGCTGTGCCTCATAGGACGTTAAAACTCTAGGTGCTGAATGAGACAAATAGGGTTCCCACATCAAGTGCCTGGGCTCCTGTTATAACCTGGATTGTGCTTCCAATGACTTCTCTTGTTTCTGTTTTGGTAAACCCATCATTTGGCTTAGTCCCTATCCTTGCCATGCTCACCCACCAGTAGGTGGACCTCCTTGACCATAACTACAGGCATAGATCTTTGATTGTTTCTTTTCAAATGTTTGCTTACTTTAGAGCTGCAGTCAAATATTGTTTGGACCATAAGACTCTGAGGGTGTGTGTGGTTGAAACTGTCTTGAGACTCAAAGAGCTATTGAGGAAGGGATTTGGTAGCTGAACTCTTTTGAAGTTTTTCTCTGTCTCTCACCCATCTGGGACTGAATAGCTTAATATATTGTTTAATTTCTACATCAATGATAGTTTAATAGGCATTCATGCAAATCAGTTCTGCTGGGAGTTTATTATCCTACTCCAATAGCAAGTAATGCATTCCTTAAATTTAGTGTATGTATAAATTCTACATGATAAGTGAAGCTGTCTTTATGAATTGCTGCTATAGAATATACTAGATTGTGTAGGTTTTAGTACAATCCAGGTAATTATCAAGCCTTTGTAATATTTTCAGGAAAGTGATCCTTTCACTTCAGTTTATGGAACTTGGAAAGTTTTCAGTTGCCACCCACTTGTTAGATCATAAACTTAATTCTATGTATCTGAATTTATTTTTCTATTTATAAGTTTATCTGGATGTTTTCTCAAAGGTTTCCCAGATTAAAAACCTATGGCTTTGTAAAATTAAAACAGAAGTAATAAGAATTGTGTTAAAAAACAGAATCAGGCCAAGCATGGTGGCTTATGCCTGTAATGCCAACACTTAAGGAGGCCGAGGTGGGAGGATCATTTGAGGTCAGGAGTTCAAGACCAGCCTGGGCAACATGGCAAAACGCCACCTGTATTTAAAAAATACACAAATTAGCTGGCTTTGTGGTGAATGCCTTTATTCCTAGCTACTCAGGAGGCTAAGGCAGGAGAATAGCTTGAACCCGGGAGGCTGAGGTTGCAGTGAGCCAAGATAGAGCCACTGCATTCCAGCCTGGGTGAGAGAGTGAGATCCTGTATTAAAAAAAAAAAGAAAAAAAGAAAAGAAAAAGAAAGAAAACCAGAATCATACAATGAGAGAGATTGTATAGCCCTTTTAATTGTCCATAATGGATACATTTCTTTTTCTGTGTAATAGTTTATGAGCATGAAAATTTTCTTTTTCTGCATAATAGTTTATCAGCATGAAAAAAAAGAGTCACTGAACACTGATATTTTTTTTCTCTCTCTCTCTCTTTTTTTTTCCTTTTTTTGGAGATGAAGTCTCACTCTGTTGCCCAGGCTGGAGTGCAATGGCAACATCTCTGTTCACTGCAACCTTCACATCCTGGGTTCAGGCGATTTTCCTGCCTCAGCCTCCCAAGTAGCTGGGATTCCAGGTGCATCCCGCCATGCCTGAATAAGTTTTTGTATTTTCAGTAGAGACGGGGTTTCATCATGTTGACCAGGCTGGTCTCAAACTCCGGACCTCAAATGATCTGCCCGCCTTAGCCTCCCAAATTGCTGGTGATGATTTTCATTTAATGGTGTTCTACAAAGTGAGTTTAGGCAATGAAAACGCACATGTCATCTATAGTTTACCAGAAAGTAGTACCGGTCACCAGCATTGAAGCATACTCCTAACACTGGAAAATTTCTTCAGCAGCCAGAATTAATCTCAGATTTTGAGACTGGAGCAAAGACTAATTTGGTATGTGTTCATTCAGATTAGTAAATCTCCATGGTGTTCGAACTGTATAATATCAAATCTAAAATAAGTCAAAAGAGTTGAACAATATCTCATCTCTGAGAAAAAAATGCATTATTTTCAACAGATTTAAGACTGAGTTTAAAATCCAACTGCCTATTCCAGTGTATGTTTCTCTAGAATAAGGCCAAGCCCGACAAATTCTGGATAGTGTCCTCCAAGTTGTGTTTAAGTGATAATTGATAAATCTGTGGTTTAGATACATATGGAATTCCATATAACTCTAGCTCCAGCCTTTGTGAGTAAAAATTGGCAGTGATCATGGCCTTAATGGGGGCATGTGGTTAATTGGAATTTTCAGTACCAAAAGTCGTATTCTTACTAGTTTATCAGGGTACCCTATGATAGTATCCATAACTCATTGCCCACTTGTCTGTTTTGATTTCTTTTTTAAAAAGACAATTTTAAACTTAGAGGATTTGTACCTCAAGTCACATATGTGGCACATTTATAAAATAATCATGCCTTTGCATATTTTTCCTTTGATATCTTAGCTATATATCCAAGCCATTTATGTTTTTTAATTGCCACAAATATTGCACTGAAATAGAGCACTAGTTGCAAAAATGCCTGGTATAACATTTCTTCTTGTTCTTGAAAGTTAATTTAATACCCCATGTTTAAGATATTCCTAGACAACTATATGTAACTATAATTATTTCTGCTAGATAGAAACATCTTTGTGGTCCACATTTGTGAAGTGCCTTGTAAATAAAAATATGCTTGAGTAGAAATAGCATTTTGCAAATATATCCCTAGATAGAGCTACTGATTTTACCAAGAATTAAAGACTCCAAACTCTGTCTTTGTCTTTTAAATTAGGTTTATAGGAACATCTCATTACAATGAGCCAAAAGCCTATCTGATCATTAATGAGATAATTTTGACACTTCCAAATGATACAGCTAATTTGTAGTAGGTTTTTGAAGTGTCAATTACATGTTTCTGTTTAAATAATGACAGTAAAATATGGACACTATGTATTCACACTCTATATACACAACTAACTCCAACTTGTCTCTAGAAGAAAAGTTTAATTTTTCAGGTCTCATCCACAAAATGAAGTGTTAATAAGCTGTAACTTTATTCTCACTTTTAGGTAATTTCTTCTTAACCATTGTATAACACTACCACAGTTTGTATGGAGATAAAATAATTCATGGTGAGAAATCCAGTTCTTTAAAAAATCATTTTACCTTCAATCACTTTTAGGATATCTATGGTTTTAAAGTAAGGACGAAAATTTATAAACATTTGTTAAATTATGAAACTGTTTTTGAAGATGTTTCAAAATTACATTTTCCTTATTTTACAACTAGTTTTCATGTATTCACAAATGAGACACATGAGAATTATTAATGCAAAAGCACAGCATATCAACAAAGTTTATAATGTAAATAGTTTAGTTAGGAAAGAATGTAATGAGTGAATTATCAAAGCTATTTTATTGGTTCCTAGATTTACCATAGAAGAAAATACAGCAGCCTTATAAAAATTTCTCAGCACTGAGTCCATTTAAGGTCTATTTGGTATGCCATAAGATCTAAAAAATGTTATTGCCAGTAAAAATAGGGTGCCTATCTAAAATTGTCTTTTTAAAGGTTCTCTCTTATTCTTCTTCCCTTCCTATGTGTGCACAGAATACTGTCATCGTCTTGATTGGAACACTGTCTCTCTTTCTCAGAGGGTATACATTTGTAGAAGGGAGAAAATATTTGTTAATTTTGCTTCCTATAAGATAAGGTCTCAATCATTGAAGGTCAGTTAACAAACATTTTTTTTTTGTCTTCATACTATTATCTTGGAATTATCAACTGGCTTCTATTTAGATTTTGAATAATGAAAGAAAAGAACTAGCATTTGTTAGAACTTACTGTGTTCCAGAAACTTTATTGATACCATTTCTTCTCATTATCACATTCGTTCTTTCAATTAGTATTATTTTTTTCCATCTTAATAAGGTGGGACCAGAGGTTTTGTAATATCCACTAACCCACTGTGGATTTCATGGCTTGCAAGAGGAGGAAAGCATGGTGGAACTCAGGTTTCTCTGATTCCAAATTCACATCCTTTCATGTCTCCATGAAAAATAGAAAAGATAAATTGGGCTCTATTATAACAAGAGAAACACAATTTTCCGTCAATTAAATGAATAATTCTTAAACCTCAAAAATAAAACGTAGCAAAACCTCAATTCAAGAGTAGACATAAAGGTTGTGGCATGGGTAGAAGGGACTTATGTCTAGTGACATAGATTTGCTATGCATATCTGACCAAAAATCTCCCTCATGATTTTCAAATCAGATGCATAACTGCATTTAATGAGTTTCACGAATCATTAATATCAGGCTCTGAAAACAGGATCATTAAAATGATTAAGATTTTCAACAACAAAGATTTTATTTAAATAGTAAGGAAATTATATTAGATGGCTCCATTCCCTGGTCAGTCTAGTTAATAATTCAACTTGTTCGAAGCTATAAAATATGGCAACTTAAAAAATTATGAAAGTTTTTCTAACTTTTTGCTTAAGGTAGTTGGCCATTCTTCCTCTTGGGAATAAGAAGGGCAGATTTTCTGTCGGAGCATTTTGCTATTGCTTTTCAATTTCCATTTATGGAAAATAGATAAAATAGCAACTTTTTAGTTATAAATTTAAAGTCAAAATGGAGATAATTAAGTATCTCCATTAACTAAGTAAAGATTAATTTTTCAAAAAATAGCATTTACTAAATTCTAATCAATCGATTGACTATTTTTATCCCTGGCTCAATGTAACTCTCTTTGACATACTCTTGTCTTAATTCTAGTTTATGTCAACAATGTGTAATCATAGATGACTCTTTGCCATTTGATCTCTCAGTTCTATTAACACCTTTGATCTAACGATAATGTTTTCCAACAGAATTATTTCTACTCAAACTTCAGAGATGAAATTTGTGGATTTAGTCTCACCCCAATCAATTTTTCAACCCTCAGGACACCAAATGGTGTCCTACAATTCAATTCAATCCTGAGACTATCTATCTGGAGATAGCATCAGATCCCACAAGTTCAGGGTTCAGGCCCACAAGACTGCCCCCACACCATTAGAGAGGAGTTGTGGGCCTCGCATACTCCTGACCAACTGTCTATAAATTAGGACCTCCATGGATTCCTTCCCCAGGTTCTATAATTTGCTAAGATGGCGCACAGAACCCAAGAAAGCACTTTACTTACAGTTACTGTCTGATACAAATCAGGAACTGTCAAATACAAGAGACACATAGGGCCAGGTATGGTGAAAAGGGGCACAAAGCTGCCATATGACCTCTAAGTATATCATTGTATCACCCTCCCAGCACCTCAGAGGTGATGGAGGAGAGGGCTGACAGTTTCAAACATCTAGTTATGCCTTCATGTTTCTGGTGTCGAGCACCCACCCTGAAGCTATACGGGTCTCCAGCCACCACTCATGTCATGTCAATAGCATAAACTCAGGTATGGCTAAGAGGGACTTATGACTAGTAAAGGATAGTCCTCTCATCTCTATCAGGAAATTTCAAGTTTTAGGAGCTCTGTACTGTGAACCGGGGAGGAAGACCAAATAGGACATACACTAGACCAGTTGTGCTAACTACTGTGTGCCTCAAAATTGCCTACATTTGTGTTACAATAAGAGATTGCTGAGACCTGCTATTGGAATTTCAGATTTGGAAGATCTGGGGGTGTAACCTGAGAATATGCAGTTCTAGTAAGTTCCCAGGTGATGCTGTTGCTGCTAGCACCGGGACCACACTTCCAGAGGGACTGAGTGAAGCATCGTCGTTACTTATAATAGCAACTTCTCTGTAGTCACAATTTCATTCATCCCATTCTCTGAGCTCCTCCTTTAATCATTCCCTTTCATACGCTGACATAAAATTTTTCAATCTCTCTGAGACCTCCAAATTATTATTTTATCATATTCATAATGACCTTTACCTACTGATATACTCTATTTCCTGTTCTCCTGCCTAAATTCCATGGCCAACCATTCCCAGGAAACTTCAACTTCCTTGTTTCTCTTTCACTTTGCTGAATCTAACCAGGAAAATAACTCTGGTTAGATCCAAATTTCCACCAAATCCCCACATATATTTTAGCAACTAGCTATATGGATCAAATTGAAAAATATCCCACTTGAAACTGAGAATCTGAGTGCCGCCTATCAATCAATCATACTACATATGTTCCGATCTATTCACTCTCTAATTTACCTAGTTTTGTATCTTATCCTGTCTCTAATCCCTAACACTTCCCCAGAAATCCTCAATGTCTTTTTGGATGTGCTTCCCTGAGAACATTGAATCACCCAAAGACAATTTCCACAGACTCCTGAAACCATTTAAACTCACTTTCCCATGTCTACACCCACATACTCTCCATTTTCACCTATTATTATCTGTGAAATAACTGGCCCCTATCTGTATATTGTCTGATGATGATTTCTATATTACAGGTGAAGAAAATGAGAATAGGGTTAGAGCTACTTTCTCATTATAGCATAGCTTAGAATCAAATCCACGCAGTCCACCACTGAAACTGGGGTTCCAAGTCAGTGTATTTGGAGAAGGAGAGCTAGTAGAAAAACAAGGATGAAAAGATCCAGGATGAAGTTTCTGATGGAAGAAAAGGACATTTTTACTATTATGAACTCCTTGAAGTAGACCTTAAGCATTCTCATCTAGACAAACATCCATTCATCCACTCCAGTGAGCTGATTAAGTTTTAGGATTTTAAGGGTCAGTGAACAATTATTACTCATTCAGCAATTAAAGAAGGATTAATATGAATATTATATTGGAGAAGTTTCATTTAAAACATATTTGATTGATTTTTGGCAATTGTCTTCTATCAGATCATTACCAATCCATATGAGTTGGTAGGAAGGGAGAAAACCCAAAACTTAACCAGATGCCTGAAGTTAGGGAACATTTTATAACCAACCCAGGGGGAAAAATGCTCAAAAGGGGAAAGATGAGGACAGAAAATACATTTCAAAGATTTTAATTTTTTGACAAAATGTCAATTCCGTGCAAGAAAAACTGATTGTGTGAATATAACTTTGTCATTTACATCTGCCAATGTGTTCAGAAATATTTAATCTATAAGTTTTTTTAATAGTAGTTTGTTAACACAAAATTTGTTCATCAAAGTATCTCAAACATTCTAAAAATACAAAAAATTTTCAATTTGAAGATTAAGCTAAACAGCTCTGTATATATAAGTAAGCTCAAACAAACGTGCATGCTCCCCAACAATAACACTGCTACAGATATTGACTGGTGATTTTGGTTTCATTTCGTTTTATAATGGCAAATCTGGTTAAGACCCAGATTCTGGGCTGGGCGCAGTGGCTCACGTCTGTGATCCCAGCACTTTGGGAGGCTGAGGCAGGCAAATCACAAGGTCAACAGATTCGGACCATCCTGGCCAACATGGTGAAACCCCATCTCTACTAAAAAAACATACAAAAGTTAGCTGGGTATGGTGGCACGTGCCTGGAGTTCCAGCTACTTGGGAGGCTGAGGCAGGAGAATCGCTTGGACCTGGGAGGCAGAGGTGGCAGTGAGCAGAGACTGTGCCACTGTACTCCAGCCTGGTGACAGAGAGAGACTCCATCTCAAAACAAAACAAAATCCCAGATTCTGAATTGAATCTCACAATAAGGATCTCAATTGCCTCAAAGAGAATAAAATACCTAGAAATCCAACTTACAAGGGATGTGAAGGACCTCTTCAAGGAGAACTACAAACCACTGCTCAATGAAATAAAAGAAGATACAAACAAATGTAAGAACCTTCCATGCTCATGGGTAGGAAGAATCAATATTGTAAAAATGGCCATACTGCCCAAGGTTATTTATAGATTCAATGCCATCCCCATCAAGCTACTAATGACTTTCTTCCCAGAATTGGAAAAATCTACTTTAAAGTTCATATGGAAGCAAAAAAGAGCCTGCATTGCCAAGTCAATCCTAAGCCAAAAGAACAAAGGTGGACGTACGACGCTACCTGACTTCAAACTATACTACAAGGCTCCAGTGACCAAAAGAGCATGGTACTCGTACCAAAAGAGAGATAGAGGCCAATGGAATGCAACAGAGCCCTCAGAAATAATGCCGCGTATCTACAACTATCTGATCTTTGAGAAACCTAACAAAAACAATAACTAGGGAAAGGATTCCCTATTTAATAAATGGTGCTGGGAAAACTGGCTAGCCATATGTAGAAAGCTGAAACTGGATCCCTTCCTTACACCTTATACAAAAATTAATTCAAGATGGATTAAAGACTTACATGTTAGACCTAAAATCATAAAAACCATAGAAAAAAACCAGGCAATACCATTCAGGACATAGGCATGGGCAAGGACTTCATGTCTAAAACACCAAAAGCTATGGCAACAAAAGCCAAAATTGACAAATGGGATCTAATTAAACTAAAGAGCTTCTGCACAGCAAAAGAAACCACCATCAGAGTGAACAAGTAACCAACAGAATGGGAGAAAAGTTTCACAACTTACTCATCTGACAAAGGGCTAATACCCAGAATCTACAATGAACTCCAACAAATTTACAAGAAAAAAAAACCCATCAAAAAGTGGGTGAAGGATATGAACAGACACTTCTAAAAAGAAGATATTTATGCAGCCAAAAAACACGTGAAAAAATGCTATCACTGCCCATCAGAGAAAAGCAAATCAAAACCACAATGAGATACCATCTCACACCAGTTAGAATTGCAATCATTAAAAAGTCAGGAAACAACAGGTGCTGGAGAGGATGTGGAGAAATAGGAACACTTTTACACTGTTGGTGGGACTGTAAACTAGTTCAATGATTGTGGTAGTCAATGTGGCGATTCCTCAAGTATCTGGAACTAGAAATACCATTTGACCCAGCCATCCCATTACTGGGTATGTACCCAAAGGATTATAAGTCATGCTGCTCTAAAGACACATGCACATGTATGTTTATTGTAGCACTATTCACAATAGCAAAGACTTGGAACCAACCCAAATGTCCAACAATGATAGACTGGATTAAGAAAATGTGGCACATAAACACCATGCAATACTATGCAGCCATAAAAATTATGAGTTTATGTCCTTTGTAGGGACATGGATGAAGCTGGAAACCATCATTCTCAGTAAACTATCACAAGGACGAAAAGCCAAACACCGCATATTCTCACTCATAGGTGGGAATTGAACAATGAGAACACATGGACACAGGAAGGGGAACATCACACACTGGGAACTGTTGTGGGGTGGGGGGAGGGGGGAGGGATAGCATTAGGAGATACACCTAATGTAAATGACGTGTTAATGGGTGCAGCACACCAACATGGCACATGTATAGATATGTAACGAACCTGCACGTTGTGCACATGTACCCTAAAACTTCAAGTATAATAATCATAATTAAAAAAAGAAATGAAAACATATGTCCACACACACAAAAAAAAAAGAAAAAAATAAGGTTCTCAAAGAGGTCAATATGTATATAATCGATTCTTAAAAAAATTTTTCTCCAATTGTTTATTGAAATATCACACAGGCTCTGACTTTGTTTATACCCTTAAGAAGTACGTAGATTTATGTGTAGCTTTTGTAAAGTGAAAGCTCAGAATGTCTACCCTGTTCTGGTACCACTTTAGTTTAATTGTTGGAAAATATTTAATAAAAATGAATTACTCAACAAATGGAAAATTTGAACTTTGCATACTAAATTTTTACTTCATATTACCAACTCTTGAAAAATAAGTGTGTCTATTAGAAATGACACTCATTTGACTATACCATAATGTATTTCAGACTTTTTATCTTCAGCTACAGAATTTCTCCGTCCTTTGAATTATGTTAGCGGGCTTTATTTGGCTAGTATTGGTGATCCACCTCCACTAATTCCCAACTCTATTATCTTACCCCCAGGTATGCATTTCCATAGTTCTGCCTTGTTATGAGTGTCATTTTTTTCTTCTGTTTTGTTGACTGCCATTCAAGTAGTTTTGGCTTTATCAGAGATTTTCACTTTATTGTTTATCACCTCCTCATTTTTTTAGCTTCTCATAATTTACTGTATTATATCTGCCTGGGCTTTTGGTTCCTTTACAGATTTGTTTCATTTTATTTTTAGCTTATGATACTTCTAAAGTGTGTACCCTTTTAATTTTCACTTGCTTCATCGTCACATTCTTGTGTTTTGTTTTTATTTCAAAATACCAGAAAGTAGGATGTCTCAGCATCTTGGCGAGTGGAATAGTTTATTTATAATCCAAAAAAACCCCATACTTTTTGTGAGCTATCTGCTTCTGAGTAAAAATTTTATATAAAAATTCTTGAAAAAAAATCTTAAACTTCTGAAGGATTGAATGAGATTTTAAAAATCATTCTATACAACAGGTGCAAAATTTGTATTCCTCTACTCAAGAGAAATAATGAACATTTGTTATTCGTTTACTAACATCTAAATGTTAATGTATTCAATTATACATTATTAAAACACGATTAAGCTTAAGAGGTGGAAAAGTATAAAACAAACAAGTGTATAATTTACCTTTATTCATATGAAACATCTTTTTCTCTCCCGAAAATAAAGACTAAGCACTGGTGTGCTGAGGCGGGAGGGGGTGTGTTGGAGGGAGACAAGCCATGATTTGCCAATTTCAGCACAAAACTGAAAATGGTTATTAATCTTTACTAGCTCCAGATATCTTTTAACATATATTGAAATCTATGACCCTTAAAAAGAAAACATATATATAGATTTTGACAAAACTTTGCAGTTCCACTCATGGATCCATGTGTAAGAATCGCTTTTCTATGTGTGTTTGCAATTTAAAGAGTTCAGACTTTATGATTCACAGGTGACAACTCATGATTTAATCTCAACACTTAGGCTTTTATAATTTGGGAGTCAGGTGTTTAACTTCTGTAGTAGTAACTGCTTCTTCTCAGAGAAACTTAGTAGCTCAGACCAGGAAAATGTCCCTTGGTGTGCAACACACCTCTTCTTTCTGAACGTACCATATAAGACGCTAACTTTGTCTCAAAGTTTATATGACTTTTGCATTTGCATTACTAGCTATTTTCTTTTGGAACTGTAGGTCTTGGAGACCTTTCCCTCTACCCTCTGAAGGTATGATAACTGAGTCTATTGAATAAATGGATAACAGGCATGTCAAAAGAAGAAAATGTGTACACATTTATTACACGCATGGGGGAATCACAGGAAAGAAAAGTGGAATCAAAAACAAAATAAAACAAAACAAAACAAACAAAACACCACCAAGAAAAACCCCAGTGAGATTTAGGAGCTTATAGGGAAGGCAGGGGGAAGAATGTAGGAAACTTAAGGGAGAGCAAATGACTTTTTGGAAAGATGACCAGACCCCTAGGAGAATAGATGATAGTTTGTGGCAGTCTGTCTTGGTGTGGAATGGACTCTTAGTCTTGTCTCCTGTGATATGAGGAGTCAATTTTCCCTGGCTGATGAAACTCCTAGGAAGGAGATGAATGTCTCTGTGCTGACAAGACAGTATCTTGAAGCTTTGTTTTCCAATTCAGTTCTAAGTCTGCAGTGTATAAAAATCTCCTCATCATGCTTTGGATGTTATGGTAGATAAATGGTATCTTTACAAAGATACATTCATTCTGGTATTGAAAGTTCCTTTTGGAGGATCTCTCTTGAGGAACGTAAAGGGAGTGCAGAGAAAGCATGTCCCGCAGTTGTTATTTTTCAAATATTTTCAGTTCTATGTAATCAGTACACCAAAGCAATCCATTTAGGACTGGCATTTCCTGAACACCTTCAGAACTCTTTTTATCCCATGTTATTTCTATGAGATCATGTGATTTAAGAACAACTTTTACTTGCCACTTATATATATATTGAAAAGGCAAACTTTCCTTTCATAGTTTGCTAATTTTGGCAAAGTACTTTAACAAAAGTTAAATTAAGTGAGTAAGTGAAATTTTCTGTTCTATTGTTTTGAAAACAATTCTAGAAACTGTCCTTGTAAGAAAAGCAAAAAGAGAAAAAGATAATTCTCAACTGCAGCTTCAACCATTCTTTGCATAACAATGTATCTAATTAAAAGGCAAAACTCTCTATTTCAGGTTTATATGTATCAATTGCTTGATTAGAAAGTAAATTATTTACCCCATATAATCTGGTGTCAAAAAACTTATAATAAAATTACTTTGATTTTATTGCTTATAAGTTTGTGAATTTAAATCTCAACTGAGAGTGATGAATTTATTTGCTTTGTGCTGACAAGACAGTATGTTGAAGTTTTGTTTTCCAACTCAGTTCTAAATCTGCAGTGTATCAAAATCTCCTCATTATGCTTTGGATGTTATGGTACATAAATGGTATCTTCACAAAGATATATTCATTCTGGTACTGAAAGTGCATACTTAAAATTCTTCATGAACAGTTTTATTGAAAAAATATGTAGACAAGCCATTAATTATACACAGTGATCTGGAACAAATTCTTACAAGAAGCACAGCATGTCTTCCATTAACTGTATACAATTTATAAAAAGTTACTGAAAGTCTTCTTGAGGTTAAACAATAAATCTTTTAAATTTAACCACTGTGCTCCCTCAAAGGTAATTTTTTCTTTATGACACTCACTTAGGGGATACAGTCAGATCTCAGCCTACTTTAAACAACTAGGCAGTATTTTTAGTGCACTTTTCTGTTTGTTAAAAAGCTAGTTGTCAAGAATAAGTTGCTCAATTATCTTCCTCAATTACTTTTTATTTTGTTTTGTAATTATTATTCTATTTTGGTTTTCCTTTAGAATTGTGGACTATCTTGAATCAGAAATTGCAGAGAATATATAAATAAGTAAGAATGCACTCTTCAATCAAACTAGATCTCGAAAGTGTTTTGTTGTAGTTTATACCTTGAATTCGAAGGCCATTCTATACAAGGCACTTGAAAAATTTTCAAGCTCTTATATTTCATAATAGTACAGAATTTATTGTTCTTTTATTTGCAAGGAGATAGACCAGATAAAATATCACTTTATTTTTTACAGTGTTGACTTTGATATTCTAAACTTGTCAGTATATACAAATTAATGAAGACTCCATACATGTAAAATTCACTGTAATTTTTTTCTTGTATGACAGTCCAAACAAATAGTAACTACATACCCAAACAGGTAAAGTACAAATATGCAATAGCTTGACAAAAAAAAAAGAAGAAAAAAGAAACCCCTATACATTCCTTAACATTCTAAAACTCTGAGGACCAAATTGAATTCAAAAGAAACATTTCTGGTGATCAGGGAAAGGGCTAAAAAGCTAAAGTATATAATAAGTAAATTCCTCATTGCTGTAAAATATATGACCAGCATGACATTTCAATACATGTTCAAGTTTTCTGAAAAAAGTTCTAGGATAATAGGATTTCAACTTTTGATTCTACAGATATCATTCTTGTGATTGGTATGGTAGAATCATCCTCTTCATGTATTAGTGGATTCAAACGAAAAAAAATCAGGCAGCTAGTTCCTTTCCAAGAAGCCTTAGAGATTGTTGTACATAAAAATATGAGCCATATTTCTGATTCAAATTTTAATTAGAGAATTCTCTTTATTCCCTCTTCTGCATAAAATTATGCACTTGCTCTCTGCTCTCCAGACAAGTAAAACTTCTTACCTGCTACAATTTGAGATAATCAAGACTCAGAACATATTATCTCCTAGCTGAAAGTCCCAATAAACTTCTCAGGACAAAAACAGCAAAAAATTAAATATACAGAGATAGAGTATAAAACAGTGGTTACCAGGGGCTGGGGGTGAGAAGAGAAAATGGAGATAGAGAATTCAAAGGATGCAAAGTTGCAGATATGTAGAATTAACAAATTGAGGGATCTAATGTACAACATGAGGACTGTAGGTATTAATATTTATTGTATATGGCATTTAACTAAAAGGGTAGTTTGTAGGTACATTTTCCACACACACATATCCAAAAGAAAGGTAACTGAGATTTTCAAAGGGAATGCTTTCAGGTTTTGCCCATTCAGTATGATATTGGCTGTGGGTTTGTCATAAATAGCTCTTAATATTTTGAGATACGTCCCATCAATATCTAATTTATTGAGAGTTTTTAGAATGAAGGTTGTTGAATTTTGTCAAAGGGCTTTTCTGCATCGATTGAGATAATCGTGGTTTTTGACGTTGGTTCTGTTTATATGATGGATTACGTTTACTGATTTGCATATGTTGTACCAGCCGTGCATCCCAGGGATGAAACCCATTTGATCATGATGGATAAGCTTTTTGATTTGCTGCTGGATTCGGTTCGCTAGTATTTTATTGAGGATTTTTGCACTCCACTCCACTCCACTCCACTCCACTCCTCTCCACTCCATTCCATTCCATTCCATTCCATCTCATTTTGTTCCATTCCTTTCCACTCTACTCCACTCCATTCCACTCTACTCCAGTCCACTAAACTCCATTCCATTTCATTCCAATCCATTCTATTACATTCTTTTATTTCGTCAGGAACTCACTCCGTCACCCAGGCTGTAGTGAAGTGGCACAATCTCAGCCCACATTTCATGTCACCGTGCCATTCCATTCCATTCCATTCCACTCCACTCCACACCACTCCACTCCACTCTACTCCACTCCACTGCATTCCTTTCCAATACATCCCATTCCATTCCTCTTTATTCCACTCTAATCCACTACACTCCACTCCAATCCACCCCACTCCATTCCATTCCACTCTCATCGGTTCCATTCCTTTTTTTCGATAGAATCTCACCTGTCACCCAGGATGGAGTGCAGTGGCACAATCTCAGCTCACATTTCATTTCACCATTCTATTCCCTTCTATTCCATTCCATTCCATTCCATTCCATTCCATTCCACTCCTCTCCACTCCATTCCATTCGATTCTAGTCCACTCATCTCCACTCCACTCCACTCCATTCCATCCCATCCCATTCCATTCCACTCCATTCCGCTCCACTCCACTCCACTCCATTCCATTCCACTCCATCCCATCCCATTCCATTACATTTCATTCCACTCCACTCCACTCCACTGAAATCTACTCCATTCCATTCCACCTCATTCCATTCTATTACTTTCTGTCTACAGAATCTCCTTCTGTCACCCAGGATGGAGTGCAGTGTCATAATCTCAGCTATCATTTCATTTCACGATTCCATTCCATTCCATTCCATGGCATTCCATTCCATTCCATCCTTTCCAATTACACTACATTCCACTCCATTCCTCTCCTCTCCATTCCATTCCATTCCATTCCATTCCATTCCGTTCCATCCCATTCCATTCCATTCGGGTTGATTCCATTCCATTCCATTCCATTCCAATCCATTCCATTCCATTCCATTCCATTCCGGTTGATTCCATTCCATATCATTCCATTCCATTCCATTTGGGTTGATTCCTTTCCATTCCATTCCTTTCCATTCCATTCCAATAGATTCGTGTTGATTCCATTCCATTCCATTCCATTCCATTCCATTCCATTCGGGTTGATTCCATTCCATTCCATTCCATTCCATTCCATTCCATTCCATTCGGGTTGATTCCATTCCATTCTATTCCATTCCATTCCATTCCATTCCATTCCCTTTCATTCCATTCCATTCCATTCTATTCGGGTTGATTCCATTCCAATCCATTCCATTCCATTCCACTCCATTCCATTCCATTCCATTCCATTCCATTCGGGTTGATTCCATTCCATTCCATTCCATTCCATTCGTGTTGATTCCATTCCATTCCATTCCATTCCATTCCATTCCATTCCATTCCATTCCATTTCATTCTGGTTGATTCCATTCCATTCCATTCCATTCCATTCCATTCCATTCTATTCCAATCCATTCCATTCGGGTTGATTCCATTCCATTCCATTCCATTCCATTCCATTCCATTCCATTCCATTCCAATCCATTCCATTCGGGTTGATTCCATTCCATTCCATTCCATTCCGTTCCATTCCATTGCATTCCATTCCATTCCTTTCGGGTTGATTCCATTCCATTCCATTCCATTCCATTCTATTCGGGTTGATTCCATTCCATTCCATTCCATTCCATTCCATTCGGGTTGATTCCATTCCATTCCACTCCATTCCATTCCATTCTACTCCATTCCATTCCATTCCATTCCATTCGGATTGATTCCATTCCATTCCATTCCATTCCAGTCGAGTTGATTCCATTCCATTCCATTCCATTCCATTCCATTCCATTCCATTCCATTCCATTCCACTCGGGTTGATTCCATTCCTTCCCATTCCTTTCCATTCCATTCCATTCCATTCAATTCTGGTTGATTCCTTTCCATTCCATTCCATTCCATTCCATTCCAATCCACTCCACTCCACTCCACTCCAATCCACTACACTACACTTCTTCCATTCAAATCCATCCCATTCCATTACACTCCATTCCACTCCACATCACTCCACACCACGCCATTCCACTCCATTTCACTCCACATCACTCCACACCTCTCCACTCCACTCCACTCCATTCCATTCCTTTCTTTCGACAGGATCTCATTCTGTCACCCAGGCTGGCGTGCAGTGGCACAAACTGAGCTCACATTTCATTTCACCATTCCATTCCATTCTATTCCATTCCTTTTCATTGCATTCCATTCCATTCCATACCATTCCATTCCATTCCATTCCTTTCCATTCCCCTCTACTCCACTCCAATCCACTCCATTCCACTCCACTCCTTGCCATTCCCTTCCATCACTTTCCATTCCACTCCATTCCACTCCATTCCACCCTACTCTACTCGAATTCACTCACCCCACTCCACTGCAAGCCATTCCATTTCCTCCTATTCCATTTCACTCCATTTCACTCGACTTCACTCCACTCCAATGCACTCCACTCCAATCCACTCACTCCGTTCCATTCTACTCCATTCCTTTCCACCCCATTCCATTCCAGTCCTTTCTTTCGATGGGATCTCACTGGGTCAAAAAAGGCCGGAACACAGTGGCACAATCTCAGCTCACATTTTATTTCACCATTCCATTCCACTCTACTCCATTCCCCTCCACCTCCCTCCATTACCCTCCATTCCATTCCATTCCATTCCGTTCCACTCCACTCCATTCCACTTCAATCCAGTCAACTCCACTCTACTCCAATTCAATCCACTCCATTCCACTCCATTCCATTCCACTCCATCCCATTCCATTCCACTCCATTACGCTCCATTCCAGTCCACTCTACTCCACTCCATTCCATTCCTTTCCATTCCATCATACTTCACACACTTACATTCCATTAATTTCTTTCGACAGGATCTCACTCTGTCACACAGGCTGGAGTGCGGTGGCACTATCTCAGCTAACATTTAATTTCACAATTCCATTCCATTGCATTCCATTGTATTCTATTCCATTGCATTCCATTGCATTCCATTCCTTTGCATTCCATTCCATTCCATCCCATTGCATTCCACTCCTGTGAACTAAACTCCGCTGCATTCCATTCCATTCCATTCCATTCCATTCCACTCCATTCCATTCCATTCCATTCCATTCAATTCCACTCCACTACACTCCAGTGTATTCCTCAACATTCCATTCCATCCCATTCCATTCCACTCCCTTCCACTATACTCCACTCTACTCCACTCTATTCCATTCCATTGCATTCCAGTCCTTTCCATTCCATTCCTTTCCTTCAACAGGATTTCACTCTGTCACCATGCTGGAGTGCAGTGGCACAATCTCAGCTCATATTTCATTTCATCATTCCATTCTATTCCATTCCATTCTTTTCCATTCCATTCCACTCCACTCCATTCCACTCTACTCCACTCCAATCCAGTCCACTCCACTCCACTCCAGTCCACTCCACTCCACCTCATTCCATGGCATTCAATTCCATCCCATTCCATTCCACTCCATGCTAATCTACTCCACTCCAATCCACTCCTCTCTACTCCACTCCATGCCATTTCTTTCCATCCCATTACATTCCAGTCCATTGCACTCGACTCCAATCCACTCCACTTCACTCCACTCCACTTCACTTCATTCCATTCCATACAATTCCACTCCATTCCATCACATTCCTTTCTTTCCACAGGATCTCACTCTTTCACAAAGGCTGGAGTGCAGTGGCACAATCTCAGTTCAAATTTCTTTTCACTATTCCATTGCATCCCATTCCATCCAATTCCATTCCACTCTATTTCACTCTAGTCCACTCCACTCCATTCCATTTCACTCCATCCCATTCCATTCGACTCCATTTCACTCCCGTCCACTCCACTCAACTCCCCTCCACTCCACTCCATTCCATTCCATTCCCTTCCATTTCACTTAATTGTATTCCATTCCTTTCTTTCGACAGGATATCACTGTGTCACCCAGGCTGGAGTGCAGTGGCACAATCTCATTTCACATTACATGTCAACTTTCCATTGCATTGCATTCAATTCCATTCCATTCAATTCAATTCCATTTCATTCCACTTATTTCCACACCACTTCACACCACTCTACTCCATTACATTCCATTATATCCGATTCCATTCCACTCAATTCCACTCCTCTCCTCTCCACTGCACTCCACTCCACTCCATTCCACTCCATCCCATTCCATTCCGCTGCATTCCACTCCATTCCACTGAACTCCACTTCACCCGACTCCACTCCACATCATTCAATTCCATTCCATCCCATTCTATTCCTCGCCATTGCACTCAACTCCACTCCACTTCACTCCACTCCACTCCAGTCCACGCCATTCCGTTCCATTCCATTCCACTGCATTCCAATCCATTCCTTTCTTTCGAGACTATCTCTCTCTCTGACACAGTCTGGAGCACAGTGACACAATCTCAGCTCCCATTTCATTTCTCCATTCCATTCCATTGCATTCCATTCCACTCCATTCCATTCCATTCCATTCTACCCCACTCCACTCCTATCCATGCCACTTCACTCCTCTCCATTCCACTGCACTCCACTCCTATTCATTCCATCCCATTCCATTCCACTCTTTCCACTCCACTCCACTCGAATCCATTCCATTAAATTCCACTCCATTCCATTCTATTGCACTCCATTCCATTCCATTCCACTCCATTCCATTCCATTCCACTCCTTTCCATTCCATTCCACTCCATTCCATTCCATTCTTTTCTTTTGACAGGATCTCACTCTGTCACCTAGGCTGGTGTGCAGTGGCACAATAACAGCTCACATTTTATTTCACAATTCCAATCCATTTCATTCCATTCCACTGCACTCCAGTCCACTCCACCCAATTCCACTCCACTGAACTTCAGTCCATTCCATTCCATTCCATTCGAATCCCTTCAATTCCACTCCTTTTCTTCGACAGGATCTCCCTGTGTCACATGCTGTAGCGCAGTGGCACAATTTCAGCACGCATTTCTTTTCACCATCCCATTGCATTCCACTCTATTCCACTCCACACCCCTCCACTCCTTTCCACTCAACTCCACTCCATTCCATTCCACACTACTCCACTCCACTCCATTTCATTCCATCCCATTCCATTCCACTCCTTTCCACTCCACTCCACTACATGCCATTCCATTCCACACCATTCCATTCCGATATTTTCTTCTGACAGGATCTCACTCTGTCACCGAGACTGGAGTGCAGTGGCACAATTTTAGCTCACATTTCATTTCACCTTTCCATTTCACTCCATTCCATTCCATTCCATTACACTCCATTCAATTCCAACCCATTCCATTTCATTACACTCCATTCCATTCCAACCCATTCCATTCTATTTTTTCCTTTGACAGGATCTCACTGTGTCAAAAAAGGCTGGAATACAGTGGAACAATCTCAGCTCACATTTCCTTTCACCATTCCGTTCCATTCTATTCCGTTCCATTCCACTCCACTCCATTCTCCTCCACTCCATTCCACTCCCCTCCATTCTATTCCATTCCATTCCATTCCATTCCATTCCGTTCCACTCTATTCCACTCCACTCCAATCAAATCCACTCCACTCCAGTTCACTCCACTCCACTCCACTGCACTCCACTCTATTACATTCCATCCCATTCCATTTCACTGCATTCCTCTCCACTCCACTACAGTCAACTCCATTCCGTTCCATTCCTTTACACTTCGTTCCATTCGACTCCACTCCACTCCATTCCATTCCACTCCATTCCGTTCCATTCCTCACATTCGACAGGATGTCACTCTGTCACCCAGTCTCGAGTGCAGTGGCAGAATCTCAGCTTACATTTCATTTCACTATTCCATTCAATTCCATTCCATTCCATTCCACGCCACTTCACTGCACTCCAAACCACTCCATTCCGTTCCATTACATTCCACTCCATTTAAATCCAGTTCACTCTATTCCACTCCACTCCACTCCATTCCATTCCATCCCATTCCATCACATTCCATTCAACTGCATTTCACTCCATGCCACTCCACTTAATGCACTCCATTCCATTCCACTCCATCCCATTCCATTCCACTCCATTCCACTCCACACCACTCCACTCCACTCATCTCCACTCCAATTCATTCCATTCCATTCCTTTCTTTTGATACCATGTAACCTTGTCAACCAGACTGGCGGGCATTGGCACAAAGTCAGCTCACATTTCTTTTCACCACTCCATTCCAATCTATTCCATTGCATTCCATTCCATTGCTTTCCACTGCTTTCAATTCTATTTCATTCCATTCCATTCCATTCCATTCCATTCCATTCCAATCGGGTTGATTCCATTCCATTCCATTATATTCGTGTTGATTCCATTCCAGTCCATTCCATTCCATTCCACTCCACTCCACTCCAATCGGGTTGATTCCATTCTATTCCATTCCATTCCATGCCATTCCATTCAATTCCATTCGGTTTGATTCCATTCCGTTCCACTTCATTGAATTTCATTCCATTCCATTCCATTCCATTCGGGTTGATTCCATTCCATTCCATTCAATTCCATTCCATTCCGTTCCATTCCATTCCATTCCATTCCATTCCATTCCATTCCATTCCATTCGGGTTGATTCCATTCCATTCCATTCCATTCCATTCCATTCCATTCAGGTTGATTCCATTCTATTCCATTCCATTGCATTCCATTCCATTCCAGTCCATTCGGGGTGATTCCATTCCATTCCCTTCCATTCCATTCCATTCCATTCCCTTGCATTCCATTTGGGTTGATTCCATTCCATTCCATTTCATTCCATTCCATTCCATACTATTCCATTCAGGTTGATTCCATTCCATTCCATTCCATTCCATTCGGGTTGATTCCATTTCATTCCATTCCATTCCATGCCATTCCATTCCATTCCATTTGGGTTGATTCCATTCCATTCCATTCCATTGCATTCCATTCCATTCCTTTAGATTAGTGTTGATTCCATTCGATTCCATTCCATTCTATTCCATTCCATTCCATTCGGGTGGATTCCATTCCATTCCATTCCATTCCAATCCATTCCATTCCATTCCATTCCATTCCATTCGGGATGATTCCATTCCATTCCATTCCATTTCATTCCATTCCATTCCATTCTGGTTGATTCCATTCCATTCCATTCCATTCCATTCCATTCCATTCCATTAGATTCGTGTTCATTCCATTTCATTCCATTCCATTCCATTCACTTCCATTCCATTCCATTCGGTTGGATTCCATTCCATTCCATTCCATTCCATTCCATTCCATTCCATTCCACTCCATTCGGGTTGATTCCATTGCATTCCATTCCATTAGATTCATGTTGATTCCATTTCATTCCATTCCATTCCATTCCATTCACTTCCATTCCATTCCATTCGGTTGGATTCCATTCCATTCCATTCCATTCCATTCCATTCCACTCCATTCGGGTTGATTCCATTGCATTCCATTCCATTCCATTCCATTGCATTCTATTCCGGTTGATTCCATTCCATTCCATTCCACTGCATTCCATTCATTTCGGGTTGATTCCATTCCATTGCACTGCATTCGGATTGATTCCTTTCCATTCCATTCCACTCCATTCCATTCCATTCCATTCCATTGCATTCCATTCGGGTTGATTCCATTCCATTCCATTCCATTTGGGTCGATTCCATTCCATTCCAATGCATTCCATTCCATTACTTTCGGGTTGATTCCATTCCATTCCATTCCACTCCATTCCATTCCATTCCATTCCGTTCCATTCGTGTTGATTCCATTCCACTCCATTCCATTCGATTCCATTCCATTCGGGTTGATTTCATTCCATTCCATTCCATTCCATTCATGTTGATTGCATTCCATTGCATTCCATTCCAGTCCATTCGAATTGAATCCATTCCATTCCATTCCATTCCATTCAGGTTGATTCCATTCCATTTCATTCTATTCCATTCCATTCCATTCAGGTTGATTCCATTCCATTCCATTCCATTCCATTCCAATCCATTCCATTCTATTCGGATTGATTCCTTGCCATTCCATTCCATTCCATTCCATTCCATTCCATTCCATTCGGGTTGATTCCATTCCATTCCATTCCATTCCATTCCATTCCATTCCGGTTGATTCCATTCCATTCCATTGCATTGCATTCCATTCCATTCCATTCCTTTCCTTTCCAATCCATTCCATTCCAATGCATTCCATTCGGGTTGATTCCATTCCATTCCATTCCACTCCATTCCATTTGGGCCGATTCTATTCCATTCCATTCCCTTCCATTCCGTTCCATTCCATTCCCATCCATTCGGAATGATTCCATTCCATTCCATTCCATTCCCTTCCGTTCCATTCGTGTTGCTTCCACTCCGTTCCATTTCATTGCATTCCATTCCATTCCATTTCATTCCATTCGGGTTGATTCCATTCTATTACATTCTATTCCATTCCATTCCCTTGCATTCCATTCCATTCGAGTTCATAACATTCCGTTCCATTCTATTCCACTCCATTCCATTCCATTCGAGTTGACAACATTCCGTTCCTTTCTATTCCACTCCATTCCATTCCATTCCTTTTGGGATGATTCCATTCCATTCCATTCCATTGAATGCCGTTCCATTCGGTTGATTCCGTTCTATTCCACTCCGTTCCATTCCATTCCACTCCATTCCATTCCATTCGGGTTGATTCCATTCCATTCCAATCCATTCCATTCCATTCCATTCCGGTTGATTCCATTCCGTTCCATTTCATTGCATTTCATTCTATTCCATTCCATTCAATTTGGGTTGATTCCATTCCATTCCATTCCATTCCATTCCATTCCATTCCATTGCACACCATTCCTTTAGATTCGTGTTGATTCCATTCCATTCCACTCCATTCGGGTTGATTCCATTCCAGTCCATTCCATTCCATTGCATTCGGATTGATTCCATTCCATTTCATTCTGTTCTCTTCCATTCCCTTCCATTCCATTCGGGTTGATTCCATTCCTTTGCATTCCATTGCATTCCAGTCCATTCCATTCGGGTTGATTGCATTCCATTCCATCCCATTCCATTCCATTCCATTCCATTCCATTCCATTGCACACCATTCCTTTAGATTCGTGTTGATTCCATTCCATTCCACTCCATTCGGGTTGATTCCATTCCAGTCCATTCCATTCCATTGCATTCGGATTGATTCCATTCCATTTCATTCTGTTCTCTTCCATTCCCTTCCATTCCATTCGGGTTGATTCCATTCCTTTGCATTCCATTGCATTCCAGTCCATTCCATTCGGGTTGATTGCATTCCATTCCATCCCATTCCATTCCATTCCATTCCATTCCATTCCATTGGATTCAATTCCATTCCTTTCTGGTTGATTCTATTATATTCCATTCCATTCCATTCCATTCGGGTTGATTCCATTCCCTTCCATTCCATTCCATTGCATTCCATTCCATTCCAATCCATTCAGGTTGATTTCATTCCATTCCATTCCATTCCGTTCCATTCGGTTTGATTGCATCCCATTGCATTCCATTCCAGTCCATTCGAGTTGATTGCATTCCATTCTATTCCATTTGGGTTAATTCCATTCCATGTCATTCTATTCCATTCCATTCCATTGGGGTTGATTCCATTCCATTCCATTCCATTCCATTTCATTCCATTCTATTCGGGTTGATTCCAATCCATTGCATTCCTTTCGGGATGAGTCCATTCCATTCCATTCCATTCCATTCTATTCCATTCCATTCCATTCCAATCCATTCGGGTTGATTCCATTCCATTCCATTCCATTCCTTTCCATTCCATTCGGGTTGATTCCATTCCATTCCATTCCATTCCATTACTTAGCATTCCACTCGGGTTGATTCAATTCCATTCTATTCCATTCCATTCCATTTGGGTCGATTCCATTCCATTCCATTCCATTTCATTCCATTCCATTCCTTTCGGGTTGATTCCATTCCATTCCATTCCATTCCATTCGGGTTGATTCCATTCCGTTCCATTCCATTCCATACCATTCCATTCCATTCCATTCGGGTTGATTCCATTCCATTCCATTCCATTTCATTTCATTCGGCTTGATTGCATTCCATTGCATTCCATCCCCGTCCATTCGGGTTGATTCCATTCCATTCCGTTCCCTTCCATTCCATTCCATTCTTTTTGATTGCATTTCATAACATTCCATTACAGTCCATTCGGGTTGATTCCATTCCATTCCGTTCCATTTGGGTTGACTCCATTCCATTCCATTCCATTCCATTCCATTCCATTCTATTCGGGTTGATTCCATTCCATTCCATTCCACTGCATTCCATTCCTTTCGGGTTGATTCCACTCCATTCCATTGCATTGCATTGCATTCGGATTGATTCCTTTCCATTCCATTCCACTCCATTCCATTCCATTTGGGTCGATTCCATTCCATTCCATTCCATTCCATTGCATTCCATTCGGGTTGATTCCATTCGATTCCATTCCATTTGGGTCGATTCCGTTCCATTCCATTGCATTCCATTCCATTCCTTTCGGGTTGATTCCATTCCATTCCATTCCATTCCATTCCATTCCATTCCACTCCATTCCATTCCATTCCGTTCCATTCGTGTTGATTCCATTCCGCTCCATTCCATTCCATTCCATTCCATTCGGGTTGATTTCATTCCATTCCATTCCATTCCATTCCATTCGGGTTGATTTCATTCCATTCCATTCCATTCCATTCCATTCGGGTTGATTGCATTCCATTGCATTCCATTCCAGTCCATTCGAATTGATTCCATTCCATTCCATTCCATTCCATTCAGGTTGATTCCATTCCATTTCATTCTATTCCATTCCATTCCATTCAGGTTGATTCCATTCCTTTCCATTCCATTCCATTCCATTCCAATCCATTCCATTCTATTCGGATTGATTCCATGCCATTCCATTCCATTCCATTCCATTCGGATTGATTCCATTCCATTCCATTCCATTCCATTCCATTCAGTTTGATTCCATTCCATTCCATTGCATTGCATTGCATTCCATTCCATTCCATGCCATTCCATTCCATTAAATTGCATTCCATTCGGGTTGATTCCATTCCATTCCATTCCATTCCACTCCATTCCATTTGGGTCGATTCCATTCCATTCCATTCCATTCAGTTCCATTCCATTCCCTTCCATTCGGAATGATTCCATTCCATTCCATTCCGTTCCATTCCATTCCCTTCCATTCGGAATGATTCCATTCCATTCCATTCCGTTCCATTCGTGTTGATTCCACTCCGTTCCATTTCATTGCATTCCATTCCATTCCTTTTCATTCCTTTCGGGTTGATTCCATTCTATTACATTCTATTCAATTCCATTCCCTTCCATTCCATTCCATTCGAGTTCATAACATTCCATTCCATTCTATTCCACTCCATTCCATTCCATTCCATTCGAGTTGACAACATTCCGTTCCTTTCTATTCCACTCCATTCCATTCCATTCCTTTCGGGATGATTCCATTCCTTTCCATTCCATTCCATTCCATTCAATTCGGTTGCATTCGGTTGATTCCGTTCTATTCCACTCCATTCCATTCCATTCCACTCCATTCCATTCCATTCCATTCGGGTTGATTCCATTCCATTCCAATCCATTCCATTCCTTTCCATTCCGGTTGATTCCATTCCGTTCCATTTCATTGCATTTCATTCCATTCCATTCCATTCAATTCGGGTTGATTCCATTCCATTCCATTCCATTCCATTGCACACCATTCCTTTAGATTTGTGTTGACTCCATACCATTCCACTCCATTCGGGTTTATTCCATTCCAGTCCATTCCATTCCATTTCATTCGATTACATTAAATTCTATTCGGGTTGATTCCTTTCCATTCCATTCCATTCCATTCCATTCCATTCCATTGCATTCCATTCCATTCGGGTTGATGCCATTCCATTCCATTCCATTCCAATCCATTCCATTCCATTCCATTCGGGTTGATTCCATTCCATTGAATTCCATTTCATTCCATTCCATTCCATTTAGGTTGATTCCATTCCATTCCATTCCATTCCATTCCATTCCAGTCGGCTTGATTCCATTCCATTCCATTCCATTCCATGCCATTCCATTCCATTCCATTCTGGTTGATTCCATTCCGTTCCATTTCATTGCATTTCATTCCATACCATGCCATTCCATTCGGGTTGATTCCATTCCATTCCACTCAATTCAATTCCATTCCCTTCCATTCCATTCCATTCGGTTTGATTCCATTCCGTTCCATTACATTCCATTCCAATCCATTCCATTCCATTCGGGTTGATTCCATTCCATTCCATTCCATTCCATTCCACTCCATTCCATTCCATACTATTTCATTCGGGTTGATTCCATTCCATTCCATTCCATTCCATTCCATTCTATTCCATTCCATTCCCGTCCATTACATTCCATTGCATTCCATTCCATTCCATTCCATTCGGGTTGACTCCATTCCATTCCATTCCATTCCATGCCATTCCATTCCATTCCATGCCATTCCATTCCATTCCCTTCGGGTTGATTCCAGTTCGTTCCATTTCATTCCGTTCCATTCCACTCCATTCCTTTCAGTTCCATTCCATTCCATTCGGGTTGACTCCATTCCTTTCCATGCCATTCCATACGGGTTGATTCCAGTCCGTTCCATTCCATTCCATTCCATTCAATTCCAATCCATTCCATTCGGGTTGATTCCATTCAAAGAAATTCCATTCCATTCCATTCCATTCTATTTGGGTTGATTCTCTTCCAATCCATTCCATTCCATTCCATTCGGGATGATTCCATTCCATTCCATTCCATTACATTCCATTCTGGTTGATTCCATTTCGTTCCATTTCATTCCATTCCATTCCATTACATTACATTCTGGTTGATTCCATTCCATTCCATTCCATTCTGGTTGATTCCATTCCATTCCATTCCATTCCATTCCCTTCCATTCCATTCGGGTTCATTCTATTCCATTCCATTCAATTCCATTCCATTCCATTGCATTAGATTCGTGTTGATTCCATTCCATTCCATTCCATTCCATTCCATTCCATTCCATTCCATTCCATTCCATTCCATTCGGGTTGATTCCATTCCATTCCATTCCATTCCATTCCATTCCATTCCATTCCATTCGGGTTGATTCCATTCCATTCCATTCCATTCCATTCCATTCGGGTTGATTCCATTCCATTCCATTCCATTCCATTCCATTCCATTCCATTCGGGTTGATTCCATTCCATTGCGTTCCATTCCATTCCATTCCATTCGTGTTGATTCCATTCCATTCCATTCCATTCCATTATATTCGTGTGGATTCCATTCCATTCCATTCCATTCCACTCCATTCGGGTTGATTCCATTCCATTGCATTCCATTGCATTCCAGTTGATTCGTGGTGATTCGATTCCATACCATTTCATTCCATTCCATTACATTCTGGTTGATTCCATTCCATTCAATTCCATTCCATACTATTCCATTCGGGTTGATTCCATTCCATTCCATTCCATTCCATTCCAATCCATTCCATTCCATTCCATTCGGGTTGACTCCATTCCATTCCATTCCATGACATTCCATTCCATTCAGGTTGATTCCATTCCATTCCATTCCATTCCATTGCATTCCATTCCATTCCATTCGGGATGATTTCATTTCGTTCCATTTCATTCCACTCCATTCTATTCCATTCCATTCGTGTTTATTCCATTCCCTTCCATGCCATTCCATTCGGGTTGATTCCAGTCCGTTCCATTCCATTCCATTCCATTTCATTCCATTTCATTCCATTCCATTCCATTCCATTCGGGTTGATTCCATTCGATTCGATTCGATTCGATTCGATTCCATTCCATTCCATTCCATTCCATTCCATTCCATTCCATTTTGGTTGACTTCATTCCATTTCATTCCATTCCATTCCATTCCTTTCCATTCGGGTTCATTCCATTCCATTCCATTCCATTCCATTCTATTCGGGTTGATTCCATTCCATTCCATTCCATTCCATTCGGGTTGATTCCATTCCATTCCATTCCATTCCATTCTATTCCATTCCATTCCATTCGCGTTGATTCCATTCCATTCCATTCCATTCCATTCCATTCCATTCGTGTTGATTCCAATCCATTTCATTCCATTCCGTTCCATTAGATTCCATTCCTGTTTATTCCATTCCATTCCATTGAATTCCATTCCATTCCATTGCATTCCATTCCAGTCAAATCGGGTTTATTCCATTCCATTCCATTCCATTCCATTATATTCGTGTTGATTCCGTTGCATTCCGTTCCATTCCACTCCACTCCATTCGGGTTGATTCCATTCCATTCCATTCCATTACATTAGATTCGTGGTGATTACATTCCATACCATATCATTCCATTCCATTCCATTCTGGTTGATTCCATTCCATTCAATTCCATTCCAATGCATTCCATTCGTGTTGATTCCATTCCATTCCATTCCATTCCATTCCATTCCATTCCATTCGGGTTGACTCCATTCCATTCCATTCCATTCCATGCCATTTCATTCCATTCAATTCGGGTTGATTCCATTCCATTCCATTCCATTCCATGACATTCCCTTCCATTTCATTCAGGTTGATTCCATTCTATTCCATTCCATTCCATTCCCTTCCATTCCGGTTGATTCCATTTCGTTCCATTTCGTTCCATTCCATTCCATTCAAATCCATTCCATTCCATTCTTGTTGATTCCATTCCATTCCATTCCATTCCATTCCATTCCATTCCAATCCATTCCATTCTTGTTGATTCCATTCCATTCCATTCCATTCCATTCCATTCGGGTTGATTCCATTCGATTCGATTCGATTCCATTCCATTCCATTCCATTCCATTCCATTCCATTCGGGTTGATTCCATTCCATTCCATTCCATTCTGGTTGATTCCATTCAAATCCATTCCATTCCAGTCCATTCCATTCCATTCTATTCGTGTTGATTCCATTCCAATCCATTCCATTCCATTCCATGGCATTGCATTCCATTCCATTGCATTGCATTCCATTCCATTAGTGTTGATTCCATTCCATTGCATTCCATTCCATTGCATTCCATTCCATTATTTTCGTGTTGATTCCATTCCATTCGATTCCATTCCATTCCATTCCACTCCATTCCATTGCGGTTGATTCCGTTCCATTCCATTCCATTCCATTCCATTCCAATCGGGTTGATTCCAGTACATTCCATTCCATTCCATTAGATTCGCATTGATTCCATTCCATTCCATTCCATTCAATTCCATTCCATTCCATTGCATTCCACTCCATTCGGGTTGATTCCCTTCCATTCCATTCCATTCCATTCTATTCTATTCCTCTCCATTCAGTTTGATTCCATTCCGTTCCATTTCATTGCATTTCATTCCATTCCTTTCCATTCAATTCGGGTTGATTCCATTCCATTCCATTGCATTCAATTCCATTCCTTTAGATTCGTGTTGATTCCATTCGATTCCATTCCATTCTATTCCATTCCATTCCATTCGGGTCGATTCCATTCCATTCCATTCCATTCCATTCCATTCCATTGCATTCTGGTTGATTCCATTCCATTCCAATCCATTCCATTCCATTCGAGTTAGTTCCCTTCCATTCCATTCCATTCGGGTTGATTCCATTGCATTGCATTCCATTCCATTCCATTGTATTCGGGTTGATTCCATTCTTTTCCATTCCACAGCATTCCATTCCTTTCGGGTTGAATCCATTCCATTCCATTCCATTGCTTTCCATTCGGGTTGATTCCATTCCCTTCCATTCCATTCCATTGCATTCCATTCCGTTGCATTCCATTCGGGTTGGTTTCATTCCATTCCATTCCATTCCATTCCATTCGGGATGATTGCATTCCATTGCATTCCATTCCAGTCCCTTCGAGTTGATTCCGTTCCATTCCATTCGGGTTGATTCCATTCCATTCCATTCCATTCCATTCCATTCCATTCCATTCCATTCCATTCGGGTTGATTCCATTCGATTCCATTCCATTCCATTCCATTCGTGTTGATTCCATTCCATTCCATTCTTTCCATTCCATTCCATTCCGTTCCATTAGGCTTGATTCCGTTCTATTCCATTGCATTCCATTCCATTCCATTCCATTCCATTCGGGTTGATTCCATTCCATTCCATTGCATTCAGTTTGATTCCATTCCGTTCCATTTCATTGCATTTCATTCCATTCCATTCCTTTCAATAACGGTTGATTCCATTGCATTCCATTCCATTCCACTGCAATCCTTTAGATTCGTGTGGATTCCATTCCATTCCATTCCATTCCATTCGGGTTGATTCCATTCCATTCCATTCCATTCCATTCCATTTCATTCCATTCCATTCGATTCTATTGGGGTTGATTCCATTCCATTCCATTCCATTCCATTCCATTCCATTCCATTCCATTCGGGTTGATACCATTCCATTCCATTCCATTCCAATCCATTCCATTCCATTCCATTCGGGTTGATTCCATTCCATTCCATTCCATTTCAATCCATTCCATTCCATTCTGGTTGATTCCATTCCATTCCATTCCACTCCATTCGGTTTGATTCCATTCGATTCCATTCCATTGCATTCGATGCCATACCATTCCATTCCATTCGGGTTGATTCCATTCGATTGCATTCCATTCCATTCCATTCGGGTTGATCCCATTCCATTCCATTCTATTCCATTCCATTCCATTCTGGTTGATTCCATTCCATTCCATTCCATTCCATTCCATTCCTTTCCATTCTACTAGGGTTGATTCCATTCCATTCCATTCCATTCCATGACATTCCATTCCATTCCATTCGGGTTGATTCCATTCCATTCCATTCCCTTCCATTCAATTCCATTCGAGTTGATAACATTCCGTTCCATTCTATTCCACTCCATTCCATTGCATTCGAGTTCATAACATTCCGTTGCATTCTATTCCACTCCATTCTATTCCATTCCGTTCGGGTTGATTGCATTCCATTCCATTCCAGTCCATTTCATTCCATTAGGATTGATTCCATTCTATTGCATTCCGTTCCATTCCATTCCATTCTATTCCATTCCATTCCATTCCATTCGGGTTGATTCCATTCCATTCCATTCCATTCCATTCCATTCCATTCCATTCCATTCGATTCCATTCCACTCCATTCAGGTTGATTCCATTCCGTTCCGTTTCATTGCCTTTCATTCCATTCCATTCCTTTCAATTCGGGTTGATTCCATTCCATTCCATTCCATTCCATTGCATTCCATTCCATTCCTTTAGATTCGTGTTGATTCCATTCAATTCCATTCCATTCTATGCCATTCCATTCCATTCGGGTGGATTCCATTCCATTCCATTCCATTCCAATCCATTCCATTCCAATCCATTCGGGTTGACTCCATTCCATTCCATTCCATTTCATTCCATTCCATTCCATTCGGGTTGAATCCATTCCATTCCATTCCATTCCATTCCATTCCATTCCACTGCATACTATTCCATTCGGGTTGATTCCATTCCATTCCATTCCATTCCATTCCATTCCATTCCATTCCATTCGATTCGGTTTGACTCCATCCATTCCATTCCATTCCTTGCCATTCCATTCCATTCAATTCGGGTTGATTCCATTACATTCCACTCCATTCCATGTCATTCCATTCCCTTCCATTCAGGTTGATTCCATTGCATTCCATTCCATTCCATTCCATTCCATTCCATTCCATTCCATTCGGGTTTATTGCATTTCATTGCATTTCATTCCACTCCATTCCATTCCATTCCATTCCATTCCATTCCATTCCATTCCATTCTGGTTGATTCCATTCCCTTCCATGCCATTCCATTCGGGTTGATTCCAGTCCGTTCCATTCCATTCCATTCCATTCGGGTTGATTCCATTCCATTCCATTCCATTCGTGTTGATTCCATTCCATTCCATTCCATACCATTCCATTCCATTCCATTCAGGTTGATTCCATTCCATTCCGTTCCATTCCATTCCATTTGCGTTGATTCCATTCCATTCCATTCGGGTTGATTCCATTCCATTGCGTTCCATTCCATTCCATTCCATTCGGGTTGATTCCATTCCATTCCATTCCGTTCCATTAGATTCCATTCCTGTGTATTCCATTCCATTCCATTGCATTCCATTCCTTTCCATTCCATTCCATTATATTCGTGTTGATTCCATTCCATTCCATTCCATTCCACTCCACTCCATTCTGGTTGATTCCATTCCATTCCATTCCGTTCCATTAGATTCGTGTTGATTCCTTTCCATACCATTTCATTCCATTCCATTCCATTCTGGTTGATTCCATTCCATTTGATTTCATTCCAATCCATTCCATTCGGGTTGATTCCATTGCATTCCATTCCATTCCATACTATTCCCTTCGGGTTGATTCCATGCCATTCCATTCCATTCCATTGAGGTTGTCTCCATTCCATTCCATTCCATGCCATTCCATTCCATTCAATTCGGGTTGATTCCATTCCATTCCATTCCATTCCATTCCATGACATTTCTTTCCATTCCATTCAGGTTTATTCCATTCCATTCCATTCCATTCCATTCCATTCCATTCCATTCCATTCCATTTGTGTTGATTCCATTCCCTTCCATGCCATTCCATTCGGGTTGATTCCATTCCATTCCATTCCATTCCATTCCATTCGGGTTCATTCCATTCGATTCAATTCCATTCCATTGCATTCCATTCCATTCGGGTTGATTCCATTCCATTCCATTCCATTCCATTCTGGTGGATTCCATTCCATTCCATTCCATTCCATTCCTTTCTACTCCGGTTGATTCCATTCAAATCCATTCCATTCCATTCCATTCCAATCCATTCCATTCCATTCCATTATTTTCGTGTTGTTCCCACTCCATTCCATTCCATTCCATTCCATTCCATTCCATTCCATTCCATTCCGGTTGATTCCGTTCCATTCCATTCCATTCCATTCCAATCTGGTTGATTCCAGTCCATTCCATTCCATTCCATTCCATTTGATTCGTAATGATTGCAGTCCATTCCATTCCATTCAATTGCATTCCACTCCATTCGGGTTGATTCCATTAAATTCCATTCCATTCCATGCCATTCCATTCCATTCCATTCGGGTTCATTCCATTCCATTGCATTCCCTTCCATTCAATTCCATTCGAGTTCATAACATTCCGTTCCATTCTATTCCACTCCATTCCATTCCATTGGAGTTGATAACATTCCGTTCCATTCTATTCCACTCCATTCCATTCCTTTCCATTCGGGTTGATTGCATTCCATTCCATTACATTACATTTCATTCCATTACGGTTGATTCCATTCTATTCCATTCCTTTCCATTCCATTCCATTCGGGTTGATTCCATTCCATTCCATTCCATTCCATTCCATTCCATTCCATTCCATTCAATTCAGGTTGACTCCATTCCGTTCCGTTTCATTGCATTTCATTCCATTGCATTCCATTCAATTCGGGTTTATTCCATTCCATTCCATTCCATTCCGCTGCATTCCAGTCCATTCCTTTAGATTCGTGTTGATTCCTTTCATTTCCATTCCATTCTATTCCATTCCATTCCTTTCGGGTTCATTCCATTCCATTCCATTCCATTCCATTCCATTCTGGTTGATTCCATTCCATTCCAATCCATTCCATTCCATTCGAGTTGGTTCCATGCCATTCCATTCCATTCGGGTTGATTCCATTGCATTCCATTCCATTCCATTCCATTCCATTCTATTCGGGTCGATTCCATTCCATTCCATTCTACAGCATTGCATTCCTTTCGGGTTGAATCCATTCCATTCCATTCCATTGCATTCCATTCGGGTTGATTCCATTGCCTTCCGTTCCATTCCATTGCATTCCATTCCATTGCGTTCCATTCACGTTGATTTCATTCCATTGCATTCCATTCCAGTCCTTTCGAGTTGATTCCATTCCATTCCATTCGGGTTGATTCCATTCCATTTCATTCTATTCCATTCCATTCCATTCGGGTTGATTCCATTCCATTCCATTCCATTCCATTCCATTCCTTTTCATTCCATTCTATTCGGGTTGAATCCATTCTATTCCATTCCATTCCATTCCATTCCATTCCATTCCATTCCATTCCATTCCATTCCATTCGGGTTTATTCCATTCCATTCCATTCCATTCCATTCCATTCCATTCCATTCGGGTTGATTCCATTCCATTCCATTCCATTCCATTCCATTCCATTGCATTCCATTGCATTTGGGTCGATTCCATTCCATTCCATTCCATTCCATTCCGCACGGGTTGATTCCGTTCCACTTCATTCCATTCCATTCCATTCCATTCCATTCCATTCCGTTCCATTCGTGTTGATTCCGTTCTATTCCATTCCATTCCATTCCATTCCGTTCCTTTCGTGTTGATTCCATTCCATTCCATTCCATTCCATTCCATTCCATTCCATTCTGCTTGATTCCATTCCGTTCCATTTCATTGCATTTCATTCCATTCCATTCCATTTAATTCGGTTTGATTCCATTCCATTCCATTCCATTCCACTCCACTCCTTTAGATTCATGTTGATTCCATTCCATTCTATTGCAATCCATTCGGGTTTATTCCATTCCATTCCATTCCATTCCATTCCATTGCATTCGGGTTGATTTCATTCCATCTCATTCCATTCCATTGCATTCTGTTCCATTCCATTCCATTCCATTCCATTTCATTGCATTCCATATCATTCTATTCCATTCCATTTCATTGCATTCCATTTCATTCCATTCCATTCCATTCCATTCCGATTGATTCCATTCCATTCCATTCCATTCCATTTCATTCCATTCCATTGCATTCCATTCTATTCCATTCCATTCCATTCGGATTAATTCCATTCTATTTCATTCCATTCCATTCGGGTTGATTCCATTCCATTCCATTCCATTCCATTCCATTCCATTCCATTCGTGTTGATTCCACTCCATTCCATTCCAATCCATTCCACTTGGGATGATTACATTCCACTGTGTTCCATTCCATTCCATTCCAATGCATTTCATTACATTACGTTAGGTTCCGCTCCATTCCATTCCATTCCATTCCATTTCACTTGGGTTGATTCAATTCCATTCCATTCCATCACATTCCCTTCCATTTCATTCCGTTCCATTCCATTTCATTCCATTCCATTCCATTCCATTCCATTCTGGTTGATTCCATTCCATTCCATTCCAATGCATTCGGTTTGATTCCATTCGATTCCATTCCATTCCACTGCATTCCATTCCATTCCATTGCATTCCGGTTGATTCCATTCCATTCCATTCCATTCCATTCCATTCCATTCCATTCCATTCCATTCGGGTTGATTCCCTTCCATTCCATTCCACTCCATTCCATTCCATTCCATTCCATTTGGGTTGATTCCATTCCATTCCACTCCATTCCACACCATTCCGTTCCTTTGGGGTTGATTCCATTCCATTCCATTCCATTCCATTCCTCTCCATTCCATTCCATTCAATTCGGGTTGATTCCTTTCCATTCCATTCCATTCCATTCGATTCCATGCCATTCGGTGTGACTCCACGCTATTGCATTCCATTCCATTCCATTCGGGTTGATTCCATTCCTTACCATTCCATTCCATTCCAATCCATTCGGTTTGATCCATTCCATTCCATTCCATTCCACTCCATTCCATTACATTCCATTCCTTTCCATTCCATTCGGATTGATTCCATTCCATTCCATTCCATTCCATTCCACTCGGGTTGATTCCATTCGATTCCATTCCATACCATTCCATTCCATTCCATTACATTTGGGTTGATTCCATTCCATTCCATTCCATTCCATTCCATTCGGGTTGGTTCCATTCCATTCCATTCAGTTCCATTCCATTCCATTCCATTCGGGTTGATTCCATTCTATCTCATTCCTTTCCATTGCATGCTGTTCCATTCCATTCCATTCCATTCCATTCCATTCCATTCCATTCCATTGCATTCGGGTTGATTCCATTCCATCTCATTCCATTCCATTGCATGCTGTTCCATTCCATTCCATTCCATTTCATTGCATTCCATTTCATTCCATTCCATTCCATTCCATTCCATTCCATTCCATTCCATTCGGATTGATTCCATTCTATTCCATTCCATTCCATTCCTTTCGGGTTGATTCCATTTCATTCCATTCCATAACATTCCATTTCATTTGGGTTGATTCCATTCTATTCTTTTCCATTCCATTCCATTCCACTCGGGTTGATTCCATTCCATCCCATTCCATTCCATGTCATTCTGTTCCATTCCATTCCATTCCATTCCATTCCATTCCATTCCATACCATTTGGGTTGATTCCATTCCATTCCATTCCATTCCATTTCATTCCATTCCATTCCATTCCATTCCATTCCATTCGGATTAATTCCATTCCATTCCATTCCATTCCATTCGGGTTGATTCCATTCCATTCCATTCCATTCCATTTGGGTTGATTCCACTCCATTCCATTCCATTCCATTCCAATCCATTCCACTTGGGATGATTACATTCCACTGTATTCCATTCCATTCCATTCCAATGCATTTCATTACATTACGTTAGGTTCCACTCCATTCCATTCCATTCCATTCCATTCCATTTCATTCCATTCCATTTCATTCCATTCCATTTCCTTTCATTCCATTCCATTCGGGTTGTTTCCATTCCATTCCATTCCAATCCATTCCATTCCATTCCATTCCATTCGGGTTGATTCCATTCCATTCCATTCCATTCCATTCATTTACATTCCATTCTATTCCATTCCTTTCCTTTCCATTCCATTCGGGTTGATTCCATTCCATTCCATTCCATTCCATTCCGTTCCATTCCATTGCATACCGGTTGATTTCATTCCATTCCATACCAATAAATTCCATTCCATTCCATTCCATTCGGGTTGATTCCATTCCATTCCTTCGCATTCCGATTGATTCCATTCCATTACATTCGGGTTGATTCCATTCCATTCCATTCCGTTCCATTCCATTCCATTTGGGTTGGCTCCATTCCATTCCATTCCATTCCACACCATTCCATTCCATTGGGGTTTATTCCATTCCATTCCATTCCTCTCCATTCCATTCCATTCAATTCGGGTTGATTCCATTCCATTCCATTCTATTGCATTCGATTCCATTCCATTCTATTCGGGTTGATTGCATTCCATTCCATTCTATTCCATTCGATTCCATGCCATTCGTGGTGACTCCATGCCATTGCATTCCATTCCATTCCATTCCATTCCATTCCATTCCATTCCATTCCATTCGGGTTGATTCCATTCCATTCCATTCCATTCCACTCTATTCCATTCCATTCCATTCGGGTTGATTCCATTCCATCTCATTCCATTCCATTTCATTATGTTCCATTCCATTCCATTCCATTTCATTCCATTCCATTTCATTCCATTCCATTCCATTCCATTCCATTCCATTTCATTCCATTCCATTTCATTCCATTCCATTCCATTCCATTCCATTCCTTTCGGGTTGATTCCATTCCATTCCATTCGGGTTGATTCCACTCCATTCCATTCCATTCCATTCCCATCCATTCCACTTGGGATGATTCCATTCCACTATATTCCATTCCATTCCATTCCAATCCATTTCATTACATTACGTTAGGTTCCACTCCATTCCATTCCATTCCATTCCATTTGGGTTGATTCAATTCCATTCCATTCCATCTCATTCCCTTCCATTTCCTTCCGTTCCATTCTATTTCATTTCATTCGATTCCATTCCATTCCATTTCCTTCCATTCCATTTCATTCCATTCCATTCCATTCGGGTTGATTCCATTTATTTCCATTCCCTTCCATTCCATTCCATTCCTTTCGGATTGATTCCATTCCATTCCATTCCATTCCATTCATTCCCATTCCTTTCCATTCCATTCCATTCAATTCGGGTTGATTCCATTCCATTCCATTCCATTCCATTCCATTCCATTCCATTCCATTCCATTGCATTCTGGTTGATTCCATTCCATTCCATTCCATTCCATTCCATTCCATTCCATTCGGGTTGATTCCCTTCCCTTCCATTCCATTCCATTCCATTCCATTCCATTCCATTTGGGTTGATTCCCTTCCATTCCATTCCATTCCACACCATTCCATTCCATTGGGGTTGATTCCATTCCATTCCATTCCATTCCATTCCTCTCCATTCCATTCCATTCAATTCGGGTTGATTCCATTCCATTCCATTCCATTCCATTCCATTCCATTCGGTGTGACTCCATGCTATTCCATTCCATTCCATTCCATTCCATTCCATTCCATTCCATTCGGGTTTATTCCATTCCATTCCATGCCATTCCATTCCAACCCATTCGGTTTTATTCCATTCCATTCCATTCCATTCAACTCCATTCCTTTCCATTCCATTCCTTTCCATTCCATTCAGATTGATTCCATTCCATTCCATTCCATTCCATTCCACTCCGGTTGATTCCATTCGATTCTATTCCATACCATTCCATTTCATTCCATTTCATTTGGGTTGATTCCATTCCATCCATTCCATTCCATTCCATTCGGGATCATTCCATTCCATTCCATTCAATTCCATTCCATTCCATTCAATTCGGGTTGATTCCATTCCATCTCATTCCATTCCATTGCATTCTGTTCCATTCCATTCCATTCCATTCCATTTCATTGCATTCCATTTCATTCCATTCCATTCCATTCCATTCCACTCCATTCCATTCGGGTTGATTCCATTCCATTCCATTCCATTCCATTTCATTCCATTCCATTTCATTCCATTCCATTCCATTCCATTCCATTCCATTTCATTCCATTCCATTTCATTCCATTCCATTCCATTCCATTCCATTCCTTTCGGGTTGATTCCATTCCATTCCATTCGGGTTGATTCCACTCCATTCCATTCCATTCCATTCCCATCCATTCCACTTGGGATGATTCCATTCCACTATATTCCATTCCATTCCATTCCAATCCATTTCATTACATTACGTTAGGTTCCACTCCATTCCATTCCATTCCATTCCATTTGGGTTGATTCAATTCCATTCCATTCCATCTCATTCCCTTCCATTTCCTTCCGTTCCATTCTATTTCATTTCATTCGATTCCATTCCATTCCATTTCCTTCCATTCCATTTCATTCCATTCCATTCCATTCGGGTTGATTCCATTTATTTCCATTCCCTTCCATTCCATTCCATTCCTTTCGGATTGATTCCATTCCATTCCATTCCATTCCATTCATTCCCATTCCTTTCCATTCCATTCCATTCAATTCGGGTTGATTCCATTCCATTCCATTCCATTCCATTCCATTCCATTCCATTCCATTGCATTCTGGTTGATTCCATTCCATTCCATTCCATTCCATTCCATTCCATTCCATTCGGGTTGATTCCCTTCCCTTCCATTCCATTCCATTCCATTCCATTCCATTCCATTCCATTTGGGTTGATTCCCTTCCATTCCATTCCATTCCACACCATTCCATTCCATTGGGGTTGATTCCATTCCATTCCATTCCATTCCATTCCTCTCCATTCCATTCCATTCAATTCGGGTTGATTCCATTCCATTCCATTCCATTCCATTCCATTCCATTCGGTGTGACTCCATGCTATTCCATTCCATTCCATTCCATTCCATTCCATTCCATTCGGGTTTATTCCATTCCATTCCATGCCATTCCATTCCAACCCATTCGGTTTTATTCCATTCCATTCCATTCCATTCAACTCCATTCCTTTCCATTCCATTCCTTTCCATTCCATTCAGATTGATTCCATTCCATTCCATTCCATTCCATTCCACTCCGGTTGATTCCATTCGATTCTATTCCATACCATTCCATTTCATTCCATTTCATTTGGGTTGATTCCATTCCATCCATTCCATTCCATTCCATTCGGGATCATTCCATTCCATTCCATTCAATTCCATTCCATTCCATTCAATTCGGGTTGATTCCATTCCATCTCATTCCATTCCATTGCATTCTGTTCCATTCCATTCCATTCCATTCCATTTCATTGCATTCCATTTCATTCCATTCCATTCCATTCCATTCCACTCCATTCCATTCGGGTTGATTCCATTCCATTCCATTCCATTCCATTTCATTCCATTCCATTCGTGTTGATTCCATTCCGTCTCATTCCATTCCATTGCATTCTGTTCCATTCCATTCCATTCCATTTCAATGCTTTCCATTTCATTCCATTCCATTTCAATGCATTCCATTTCATTCCATTCCATTCCATTCCATTCCTCTCCATTCCATTCCATTCAATTCGTGTTGATTCCATTCCATTGCATTCCATTCCATTCCATTCCATTCCGTTCGGGGTGACTCCATGGCATTGCATTCCATTTCATTCCATTCCATTCCATTCAGGTTGATTCCATTCCATTCCTTTCCATTCCATTCCAATCCATTCGTTTTGATTCCATTCCATTCCATTCCATTCCACTCCATTCCATTCCATTCCATTCCTATCCATTCCATTCGCATTGATTCCATTCCATTCCATTCCATTCCGTTCCATTCTGGTTGATTCCATTCCCTTCCATTCCATACCATTCCATTCCACTCCATTCCTTTCGGGTTGATTCCATTCCATTCCATTCCATTCCATTGCATTCCATTCCATTCGGGTTGATTGCATTCCATCTCATTCCATTTCATTGCACTCTGTTCCATTCCATTCCGTTCCATTTTATTCCATTCCATTTCATTCCATTCCATTCCATTCCATTCCATTCCATTCCATTCCATTCCATTCTGATTGATTCCATTCCATTCCATTCCATTCCATTCCATTCCATTCGGATTGATTCCATTCCATTCCATTCCATTACATTCCAATTTATTTTGGTTGATTCCATTCCATTCCATTCCATTCGGGTTGATTCCAATCCATTCTATTTCATTCCATTCAGGTTGATTCCATTCCATTCCAATGCATTCCATTCGGGTTGATTCCACTCCATTCCATTCCATTCCATTCCAATCCATTCCACTTGGGATGATTCCATTCCACTGTATTCCATTCCATTCCATTCCAATCCATTTCATTACATTACGTTCGATTCCACTACATTCCATTCCATTCCATTCTACTTGGGTTGATTCAATTCCATTCCATTGCATCTCATTCCCTTCCATTTCATTCTGTTCCATTCCATTCCATTTCATTCCATTCCATTCCATTCCATTTCATACCATTCCATTCCATTCCATTGGTTTTGATTCCATTCCATTCCATTCCATTTCATTCCATTCGATTCCATTCCATGGGTGGTGACTCCATGCCATTGTATTCCATTCCAATCCATTCCCTTCCATTCCATTCCATTCCATTCGGTTTGATTGCATTCCGTGCCATTCCATTCCACTTCAATCCATTCCATTCCTTTCCATTCCATTCGGATTGATTCCATTCCATTCCATTCCATTCCATTCCATTCCATTCCATTCGGGTTGATTCCATTCCATTCCATTCCATACCATTCCATTCCATTCCATATCATTTTGGTTGATTCCATTCCATTCCATTCCATTCCATGCGGGTTGATTCCATTCTTCTCATACCATTCCATTTCATTCTGTTCCATTCCATTCCATTCCATTCCATTCCATTCCATTCCATTTCATTCCATTCCATTCCATTCCATTCCCTGCCATTCCATTCGGGTTGATTCCATTCCATTCCATTCCATTTCTTTCCATTCCTTTCCATTCCATTCCATTCCATTCCATTCCATTCCATTCCATTCCATTCCGGTTGATTCCATTCCATTCTATTTCATTCCATTCGGGTTGATTCCATTCCATTCCATTCCATTCCATTCGGGTTGATTCCACTCCATTCCATTCCATTCCATTCCAATCCATTCCACTTGGGATTATTCCATTCCACTGTATTCCATTCCATTCCATTCCAATCCATTTCATTACATTACGTTCGATTCCACTACATTCCATAGCATTCCATTCCACTTGGGTTCATTCAATTCCATTCCATTCCCTCTCATTCCCTTCCATTTCATTCCGTTCAATTCCATTCCATTTCATTCCATTCCATTCCATTCCATTCCATTCCATTCCATTTCATTTCATTCCATTCCATTCGGGTTGATTCCATACCATTCCATTCCATTCCATTCATTCCCATTCCATTCTATTCCATTCCATTCCATTCGGGTTGATTCCATTCCATTCCATTCCATTCCATTCCATTCCATTCCATTGCATTCCGTTTGATTCCATTCCGTTCCATTCCATTCCATTCCATTCCATTCGGGTTGATTCCATTCCATTCCATTCCATTCCATTTGAGTTGATTCCATTCCATTCCATTCCATTCCACACCATTCCATTCCACTGGGGTTGATTCCATTTCATTCCATTCCATTTCTTTCGGGTTGATTCCATTCCATTCCATTCCATTCTATTCGGGTTGATTCTATTCCATTCCATTCCATTCCATTCGTGTTGATTCCAGTCCATTCCATTCCATTGTATTCCATTCCATTCGGGTTGATACCATTCCATTCCATTCCATTCCATTTGGGTTGATTCCATTCCATTCCTTTCCGTTCCATTCGGGTTGATTCCACTCCATTCCATTCCATTGCATTCCATTCCATTCGGGTTGATTACATTCCATTCCATTCCGGTTGATTCCATTCCATTCCATTGCATTCCATTCCATTCGGGTTGATTCCATTCCATTCCATTGCATTCCACTCTATTCCGTTCCATTGCATTCCACTCTATTCCATTCCATTACATTCGGGTTGATTCCATTCCATTCAATTCCATTCGATTAAAATCCATTCCATTCCATTCAATTCTCGTTGATTCCATTCCATTCGTTTCCATTCCATTCCATTGCATTCCATTCCATTCCATTCCATTCCATTCCATTCCATTCCATTCCATTCCATACAGTTTGATTCCATTCCATTCCATTCCATACCAATCAATTCCACTTGGGATGATTCCATTCCACTGTATTCTATTCCATTCCATTCCAATCCATTTCATTACATTACGTTCCATTCCACTCGATTCAATTCCATTCTATTCCACTTGGGTGGATTCCATTCCATTCCATTCCACTCATTCCCTTCTATTTCATTCCGTTCCATTCCATTCCATTTCATTCCATTCCATTCCATTTCATTCCATTCCATTTCATTCCATTCCATTCCATTCCATTTCACTTGGGTTGATTCAATTCCATTCCATTCCATCACATTCCCTTCCATTTCATTCCGTTCCATTCCATTTCATTCCATTCCATTCCATTCCATTCCATTCTGGTTGATTCCATTCCATTCCATTCCAATGCATTCGGTTTGATTCCATTCGATTCCATTCCATTCCACTGCATTCCATTCCATTCCATTGCATTCCGGTTGATTCCATTCCATTCCATTCCATTCCATTCCATTCCATTCCATTCCATTCCATTCCATTCGGGTTGATTCCCTTCCATTCCATTCCACTCCATTCCATTCCATTCCATTCCATTTGGGTTGATTCCATTCCATTCCACTCCATTCCACACCATTCCGTTCCTTTGGGGTTGATTCCATTCCATTCCATTCCATTCCATTCCTCTCCATTCCATTCCATTCAATTCGGGTTGATTCCTTTCCATTCCATTCCATTCCATTCGATTCCATGCCATTCGGTGTGACTCCACGCTATTGCATTCCATTCCATTCCATTCGGGTTGATTCCATTCCTTACCATTCCATTCCATTCCAATCCATTCGGTTTGATCCATTCCATTCCATTCCATTCCACTCCATTCCATTACATTCCATTCCTTTCCATTCCATTCGGATTGATTCCATTCCATTCCATTCCATTCCATTCCACTCGGGTTGATTCCATTCGATTCCATTCCATACCATTCCATTCCATTCCATTACATTTGGGTTGATTCCATTCCATTCCATTCCATTCCATTCCATTCGGGTTGGTTCCATTCCATTCCATTCAGTTCCATTCCATTCCATTCCATTCGGGTTGATTCCATTCTATCTCATTCCTTTCCATTGCATGCTGTTCCATTCCATTCCATTCCATTCCATTCCATTCCATTCCATTCCATTGCATTCGGGTTGATTCCATTCCATCTCATTCCATTCCATTGCATGCTGTTCCATTCCATTCCATTCCATTTCATTGCATTCCATTTCATTCCATTCCATTCCATTCCATTCCATTCCATTCCATTCCATTCCATTCGGATTGATTCCATTCTATTCCATTCCATTCCATTCCTTTCGGGTTGATTCCATTTCATTCCATTCCATAACATTCCATTTCATTTGGGTTGATTCCATTCTATTCTTTTCCATTCCATTCCATTCCACTCGGGTTGATTCCATTCCATCCCATTCCATTCCATGTCATTCTGTTCCATTCCATTCCATTCCATTCCATTCCATTCCATTCCATTCCATACCATTTGGGTTGATTCCATTCCATTCCATTCCATTCCATTTCATTCCATTCCATTCCATTCCATTCCATTCCATTCGGATTAATTCCATTCCATTCCATTCCATTCCATTCGGGTTGATTCCATTCCATTCCATTCCATTCCATTTGGGTTGATTCCACTCCATTCCATTCCATTCCATTCCAATCCATTCCACTTGGGATGATTACATTCCACTGTATTCCATTCCATTCCATTCCAATGCATTTCATTACATTACGTTAGGTTCCACTCCATTCCATTCCATTCCATTCCATTCCATTTCATTCCATTCCATTTCATTCCATTCCATTTCCTTTCATTCCATTCCATTCGGGTTGTTTCCATTCCTTTCCATTCCATTCCATTCCATTCCAATCCATTCCATTCCATTCCATTCCATTCGGGTTGATTCCATTCCATTCCATTCCATTCCATTCATTTACATTCCATTCTATTCCATTCCTTTCCTTTCCATTCCATTCGGGTTGATTCCATTCCATTCCATTCCATTCCATTCCGTTCCATTCCATTGCATACCGGTTGATTTCATTCCATTCCATACCAATAAATTCCATTCCATTCCATTCCATTCGGGTTGATTCCATTCCATTCCTTCGCATTCCGATTGATTCCATTCCATTACATTCGGGTTGATTCCATTCCATTCCATTCCGTTCCATTCCATTCCATTTGGGTTGGCTCCATTCCATTCCATTCCATTCCACACCATTCCATTCCATTGGGGTTTATTCCATTCCATTCCATTCCTCTCCATTCCATTCCATTCAATTCGGGTTGATTCCATTCCATTCCATTCTATTGCATTCGATTCCATTCCATTCTATTCGGGTTGATTGCATTCCATTCCATTCTATTCCATTCGATTCCATGCCATTCGTGGTGACTCCATGCCATTGCATTCCATTCCATTCCATTCCATTCCATTCCATTCCATTCCATTCGGGTTGATTCCATTCCATTCCATTCCATTCCACTCTATTCCATTCCATTCCATTCGGGTTGATTCCATTCCATCTCATTCCATTCCATTTCATTATGTTCCATTCCATTCCATTCCATTTCATTCCATTCCATTTCATTCCATTCCATTCCATTCCATTCCATTCCATTTCATTCCATTCCATTTCATTCCATTCCATTCCATTCCATTCCATTCCTTTCGGGTTGATTCCATTCCATTCCATTCGGGTTGATTCCACTCCATTCCATTCCATTCCATTCCCATCCATTCCACTTGGGATGATTCCATTCCACTATATTCCATTCCATTCCATTCCAATCCATTTCATTACATTACGTTAGGTTCCACTCCATTCCATTCCATTCCATTCCATTTGGGTTGATTCAATTCCATTCCATTCCATCTCATTCCCTTCCATTTCCTTCCGTTCCATTCTATTTCATTTCATTCGATTCCATTCCATTCCATTTCCTTCCATTCCATTTCATTCCATTCCATTCCATTCGGGTTGATTCCATTTATTTCCATTCCCTTCCATTCCATTCCATTCCTTTCGGATTGATTCCATTCCATTCCATTCCATTCCATTCATTCCCATTCCTTTCCATTCCATTCCATTCAATTCGGGTTGATTCCATTCCATTCCATTCCATTCCATTCCATTCCATTCCATTCCATTGCATTCTGGTTGATTCCATTCCATTCCATTCCATTCCATTCCATTCCATTCCATTCGGGTTGATTCCCTTCCCTTCCATTCCATTCCATTCCATTCCATTCCATTCCATTCCATTTGGGTTGATTCCCTTCCATTCCATTCCATTCCACACCATTCCATTCCATTGGGGTTGATTCCATTCCATTCCATTCCATTCCATTCCTCTCCATTCCATTCCATTCAATTCGGGTTGATTCCATTCCATTCCATTCCATTCCATTCCATTCCATTCGGTGTGACTCCATGCTATTCCATTCCATTCCATTCCATTCCATTCCATTCCATTCGGGTTTATTCCATTCCATTCCATGCCATTCCATTCCAACCCATTCGGTTTTATTCCATTCCATTCCATTCCATTCAACTCCATTCCTTTCCATTCCATTCCTTTCCATTCCATTCAGATTGATTCCATTCCATTCCATTCCATTCCATTCCACTCCGGTTGATTCCATTCGATTCTATTCCATACCATTCCATTTCATTCCATTTCATTTGGGTTGATTCCATTCCATCCATTCCATTCCATTCCATTCGGGATCATTCCATTCCATTCCATTCAATTCCATTCCATTCCATTCAATTCGGGTTGATTCCATTCCATCTCATTCCATTCCATTGCATTCTGTTCCATTCCATTCCATTCCATTCCATTTCATTGCATTCCATTTCATTCCATTCCATTCCATTCCATTCCACTCCATTCCATTCGGGTTGATTCCATTCCATTCCATTCCATTCCATTTCATTCCATTCCATTCGTGTTGATTCCATTCCGTCTCATTCCATTCCATTGCATTCTGTTCCATTCCATTCCATTCCATTTCAATGCTTTCCATTTCATTCCATTCCATTTCAATGCATTCCATTTCATTCCATTCCATTCCATTCCATTCCTCTCCATTCCATTCCATTCAATTCGTGTTGATTCCATTCCATTGCATTCCATTCCATTCCATTCCATTCCGTTCGGGGTGACTCCATGGCATTGCATTCCATTTCATTCCATTCCATTCCATTCAGGTTGATTCCATTCCATTCCTTTCCATTCCATTCCAATCCATTCGTTTTGATTCCATTCCATTCCATTCCATTCCACTCCATTCCATTCCATTCCATTCCTATCCATTCCATTCGCATTGATTCCATTCCATTCCATTCCATTCCGTTCCATTCTGGTTGATTCCATTCCCTTCCATTCCATACCATTCCATTCCACTCCATTCCTTTCGGGTTGATTCCATTCCATTCCATTCCATTCCATTGCATTCCATTCCATTCGGGTTGATTGCATTCCATCTCATTCCATTTCATTGCACTCTGTTCCATTCCATTCCGTTCCATTTTATTCCATTCCATTTCATTCCATTCCATTCCATTCCATTCCATTCCATTCCATTCCATTCTGATTGATTCCATTCCATTCCATTCCATTCCATTCCATTCCATTCGGATTGATTCCATTCCATTCCATTCCATTACATTCCAATTTATTTTGGTTGATTCCATTCCATTCCATTCCATTCGGGTTGATTCCAATCCATTCTATTTCATTCCATTCGGGTTGATTCCATTCCATTCCAATGCATTCCATTCGGGTTGATTCCACTCCATTCCATTCCATTCCATTCCAATCCATTCCACTTGGGATGATTCCATTCCACTGTATTCCATTCCATTCCATTCCAATCCATTTCATTACATTACGTTCGATTCCACTACATTCCATTCCATTCCATTCTACTTGGGTTGATTCAATTCCATTCCATTGCATCTCATTCCCTTCCATTTCATTCTGTTCCATTCCATTCCATTTCATTCCATTCCATTCCATTCCATTTCATACCATTCCATTCCATTCCATTGGTTTTGATTCCATTCCATTCCATTCCATTTCATTCCATTCGATTCCATTCCATGGGTGGTGACTCCATGCCATTGTATTCCATTCCAATCCATTCCCTTCCATTCCATTCCATTCCATTCGGTTTGATTGCATTCCGTGCCATTCCATTCCACTTCAATCCATTCCATTCCTTTCCATTCCATTCGGATTGATTCCATTCCATTCCATTCCATTCCATTCCATTCCATTCCATTCGGGTTGATTCCATTCCATTCCATTCCATACCATTCCATTCCATTCCATATCATTTTGGTTGATTCCATTCCATTCCATTCCATTCCATGCGGGTTGATTCCATTCTTCTCATACCATTCCATTTCATTCTGTTCCATTCCATTCCATTCCATTCCATTCCATTCCATTCCATTTCATTCCATTCCATTCCATTCCATTCCCTGCCATTCCATTCGGGTTGATTCCATTCCATTCCATTCCATTTCTTTCCATTCCTTTCCATTCCATTCCATTCCATTCCATTCCATTCCATTCCATTCCATTCCATTCCGGTTGATTCCATTCCATTCTATTTCATTCCATTCGGGTTGATTCCATTCCATTCCATTCCATTCCATTCGGGTTGATTCCACTCCATTCCATTCCATTCCATTCCAATCCATTCCACTTGGGATTATTCCATTCCACTGTATTCCATTCCATTCCATTCCAATCCATTTCATTACATTACGTTCGATTCCACTACATTCCATAGCATTCCATTCCACTTGGGTTCATTCAATTCCATTCCATTCCCTCTCATTCCCTTCCATTTCATTCCGTTCAATTCCATTCCATTTCATTCCATTCCATTCCATTCCATTCCATTCCATTCCATTTCATTTCATTCCATTCCATTCGGGTTGATTCCATACCATTCCATTCCATTCCATTCATTCCCATTCCATTCTATTCCATTCCATTCCATTCGGGTTGATTCCATTCCATTCCATTCCATTCCATTCCATTCCATTCCATTGCATTCCGGTTGATTCCATTCCGTTCCATTCCATTCCATTCCATTCCATTCGGGTTGATTCCATTCCATTCCATTCCATTCCATTTGAGTTGATTCCATTCCATTCCATTCCATTCCACACCATTCCATTCCACTGGGGTTGATTCCATTTCATTCCATTCCATTTCTTTCGGGTTGATTCCATTCCATTCCATTCCATTCTATTCGGGTTGATTCTATTCCATTCCATTCCATTCCATTCGTGTTGATTCCAGTCCATTCCATTCCATTGTATTCCATTCCATTCGGGTTGATACCATTCCATTCCATTCCATTCCATTTGGGTTGATTCCATTCCATTCCTTTCCGTTCCATTCGGGTTGATTCCACTCCATTCCATTCCATTGCATTCCATTCCATTCGGGTTGATTACATTCCATTCCATTCCGGTTGATTCCATTCCATTCCATTGCATTCCATTCCATTCGGGTTGATTCCATTCCATTCCATTGCATTCCACTCTATTCCGTTCCATTGCATTCCACTCTATTCCATTCCATTACATTCGGGTTGATTCCATTCCATTCAATTCCATTCGATTAAAATCCATTCCATTCCATTCAATTCTCGTTGATTCCATTCCATTCGTTTCCATTCCATTCCATTGCATTCCATTCCATTCCATTCCATTCCATTCCATTCCATTCCATTCCATTCCATACAGTTTGATTCCATTCCATTCCATTCCATACCAATCAATTCCACTTGGGATGATTCCATTCCACTGTATTCTATTCCATTCCATTCCAATCCATTTCATTACATTACGTTCCATTCCACTCGATTCAATTCCATTCTATTCCACTTGGGTGGATTCCATTCCATTCCATTCCACTCATTCCCTTCTATTTCATTCCGTTCCATTCCATTCCATTCCATTCCATTCCATTCCATTTCATTCCATTCCATTTCATTCCATTCCATTCCATTTCATTTCATTCCATTCCATTCGGGTTGAATCCATTCCATTCCATTCCATTCCATTCGGGTTGATTCCATACCATTCCATTCCATTCCATTCATTCCCATTCCATTCTATTCCATTCCTTTGCATTCGGGTTGATTCCATTCCATTCCATTCCATTCCATTCTATTGCATTCCGGTTGATTCCATTCCATTCCATTCCATTCCATTTGAGTTGATTCCATTCCTTTCCATTCCATTCCACACCATTCCATTCCACTGGGGTTGATTCCATTCCATTCCATTCCATTCCATTCGGGTTGATTCCATTCCATTCCATTCCATTCTATTCGGGTTGATTCTATTCCATTGCATTCCATTCAATTCGGGTTGATTCCATTCCATTCGATTCCATTCCATTGGATTCCATTCCATGCGGGGTGACTCCATGCCATTCCATTCCATTCCATTCGGGTTGATTCCATTCCATTCCATTCCATTCCATTCCATTCCATTCCATTCCATTTGGGTTGATTCCATTCCATGCCATTCCGTTCCACTCCAATCCATTCGGTTTGATTCCATTCCATTCCATTCCATTCCATTCCATGCGGGTTGATTCCATTCTTCTCATACCATTCCATTTCATTCTGTTCCATTCCATTCCATTCCATTCCATTCCATTCCATTCCATTCCATTCCATTCCATTTCATTCCATTCCATTCCATTCCATTCCCTGCCATTCCATTCGGGTTGATTCCATTCCATTCCATTCCATTTCTTTCCATTCCTTTCCATTCCATTCCATTCCATTCCATTCCATTCCATTCCGGTTGATTCCATTCCATTCTATTTCATTCCATTCGGGTTGATTCCATTCCATTCCATTCCATTCCATTCGGGTTGATTCCACTCCATTCCATTCCATTCCATTCCAATCCATTCCACTTGGGATTATTCCATTCCACTGTATTCCATTCCATTCCATTCCAATCCATCTCATTACATTACGTTCGATTCCACTACATTCCATAGCATTCCATTCCTCTTGGGTTCATTCAATTCCATTCCATTCCTTCTCATTCCCTTCCATTTCATTCCGTTCAATTCCATTCCATTTCATTCCATTCCATTCCATTCCATTTCATTTCATTCCATTCCATTCGGGTTGATTCCATTCCATTCCATTCCATTCTATTCGGGTTGATTCCATACCATTCCATTCCATTCCATTCATTCCCATTCCATTCTATTCCATTCCATTCCCTTCGGGTTGATTCCATTCCATTCCATTCCATTTCATTCCATTCCATTCCATTCCATTGCATTCCGGTTGATCATTCCATTCCATTCCATTCCATTCCATTCCATTCCATTCGGGTTGATTCCATTCCATTCCATTCCATTCCATTCCATTCCATTTGAGTTGATTCCATTCCATTCCATTCCACACCATTCCATTCCACTGGGGTTGATTCCATTTCATTCCATTCCATTTCTTTCGGGTTGATTCCATTCCATTCCATTCCATTCTATTCGGGTTGATTCTATTCCATTCCATTCCATTCCATTCGTGTTGATTCCAGTCCACTCCATTCCATTGTATTCCATTCCTTTCGGGTTGATACCATTCCTTTCCATTCCATTCCATTAGGGTTGATTCCATTCCATTCCTTTCCGTTCCATTCGGGTTGATTCCACTCCATTCCATTCCATTGCATTCCATTCCATTCGGGTTGATTACATTCCATTCCATTCCGGTTGATTCCATTCCATTCCATTGCATTCCATTCCATTCGGGTTGATTCCATTCCATTCCATTGCATTCCACTCTATTCCGTTCCATTGCATTCCACTCTATTCCATTCCATTACATTCGGGTTGATTCCATTCCATTCAATTCCATTCGATTAAAATCCATTCCATTCCATTCAATTCTCGTTGATTCCATTCCATTCGTTTCCATTCCATTCCATTGCATTCCAGTTGATTCCATTCCATTCCATTCCATTCCATTCCATTCCATACAGGTTGATTCCATTCCATTCCATTCCATACCAATCCATTCCACTTGGGATGATTCCATTCCACTGTATTCTATTCCATTCCATTCCAATCCATTTCATTACATTACGTTCCATTCCACTCGATTCAATTCCATTCTATTCCACTTGGGTGGATTCCATTCCATTCCATTCCATCTCATTCCCTTCTATTTCATTCCGTTCCATTCCATTCCATTTCATTCCATTCCATTCCATTTCATTCCATTCCATTCCATTTCATTCCATTCCATTTCATTCCATTCCATTCCATTTCATTTCATTCCATTCCATTCGGGTTGAATTCATTCCATTCCATTCCATTCCATTCGGGTTGATTCCATACCATTCCAATCCATTCCATTCATTCCCATTCCATTCTATTCCATTCCTTTGCATTCGGGTTGATTCCATTCCATTCCATTCCATTCCATTCTATTGCATTCCGGTTGATTCCATTCCATTCCATTCCATTCCATTCCATTCCATTCCATTTGAGTTGATTCCATTCCATTCCATTCCATTCCACACCATTCCATTCCACTGGGGTTGATTCCATTCCATTCCATTCCATTCCATTCGGGTTGATTCCATTCCATTCCATTCCATTCTATTCGGGTTGATTCTATTCCATTGCATTCCATTCAATTCGGGTTGATTCCATTCCATTCGATTCCATTCCATTGGATTCCATTCCATGCGGGGTGACTCCATGCCATTCCATTCCATTCCATTCGGGTTGATTCCATTCCATTCCATTCCATTCCATTCCATTCCATTCCATTTGGGTTGATTCCATTCCATGCCATTCCGTTCCACTCCAATCCATTCGGTTTGATTCCATTCCATTCCATTCCATTCCATTCCATTCCATGCAGGTTGATTCCATTCTTCTCATACCATTCCATTTCATTCTGTTCCATTCCATTCCATTCCATTCCATTTCATTCCATTCCATTCCATTCCATTCCCTGCCATTCCATTCGAGTTGATTCCATTCCATTCCATTCCATTTCTTTCCATTCCTTTCCATTCCATTCCATTCCATTCCATTCCATTCCATTCCGGTTGATTCCATTCCATTCTATTTCATTCCATTCGGGTTGATTCCATTCCATTCCATTCCATTCCATTCGGGTTGATTCCACTCCATTCCATTCCATTCCATTCCAATCCATTCCACTTGGGATTATTCCATTCCACTGTATTCCATTCCATTCCATTCCAATCCATTTCATTACATTACGTTCGATTCCACTACATTCCATAGCATTCCATTCCTCTTGGGTTCATTCAATTCCATTCCATTCCTTCTCATTCCCTTCCATTTCATTCCGTTCAATTCCATTCCATTTCATTCCATTCCATTCCATTCCATTTCATTTCATTCCATTCCATTCGGGTTGATTCCATTCCATTCCATTCCATTCTATTCGGGTTGATTCCATACCATTCCATTCCATTCCATTCATTCCCATTCCATTCTATTCCATTCCATTCCATTCGGGTTGATTCCATTCCATTCCATTCCATTTCATTCCATTCCATTCCATTCCATTGCATTCCGGTTGATTCCATTCCATTCCATTCCATTCCATTCCATTCCATTCGGGTTGATTCCATTCCATTCCATTCCATTCCATTCCATTCCATTCCATTCCATTCGGGATCATTCAATTCCATTCCATTCCATACAATTCCATTCCATTCCATTTCATTTGGGTTGATTCCATTCCATTCCATTCCATTCCATCCGGGTTCATTCCATTCCATCTCATTCCATTCCATTTCATTCTGTTCCATTCCATTCCTTTCCATTTCATTCCATTCCATTTCATTCCATTCCATTCCATTCGATGCCATTCCATTCGGGTTGATTCCATTCCATTACATTCCATTTCATTCCATTCCATTCCATTCCATTCCTTTCCATTCCATTCCATTCCATTCCATTCGGGTTGATTCCAATCCATTCTTTTTCATTCCATTCGGGTTGATTCCATTCCATTCCAATCCATTCCATTCGGTTTCATTCCACTCCATTCCATTCCATTCCATTCCAATCCATTCCACTTGGGATGATTCCATTCCACTGTATTCCATTCCATTCCATTCCAATCCATTTCATTACATTACGTTCGATTCCACTACATTCCATTCCATTCCATTCTACTTGGGTTGATTCAGTTCCATTCCATTCCATCTCATTCCCTTCCATTTCATTCCATTCCATTCCATTCCATTTCATACCATTCCATTCCATTCCATTGGTGTTGATTCCATTCAATTCCATTCCATTCCATTCCATTCGATTCCATTCCATGCATGGTGACTCCATGCCATTGCATTCCATTCCAATCCATTCCATTCCATTCCATTCCATTCCATTCGGGTTGATTGCATTCCATGCCATTCCATTCCACTCCAATACATTCGGTTTGATTCCATTCCATTCCATTCCATTCCACTCCATTCCATTCCATTCCATTCCTTTCCATTCCATTCGGATTGATTCCATTACATTCCATTCCATTCCATTCCATTCCATTCCATTCGGGTTGATTCCATTCCATTCCATTCCATACCATTCCATTCCATTCCATTTTATTTGGGTTGATTCCATTCCATTCCATTCCATTCCATTCCATTCCATTCCATGCGGGTTGATTCCATTCCATATCATACTATTCCATTTCTTTCTGTTCCATTCCATTCCATTCCATTTCATTCCATTCCATTTCATTCCATTCCATTCCATTCCATTCCATTCCCTGCCATTCCATTCGGGTTGATTCCATTCCATTCCAATCCATTTCTTTCCATTCCATTCCATTCCATTCCATTCCATTCCATTCCATTCCGATTGATTCCATTCCATTCTATTTCATTCCATTCTGGTTGATTCCATTCCATTCCATTCCATTCCATTCGCGTTGATTCCACTCCATTCCATTCCATTCCATTCCAATCCATTCCACTTGGGATTATTCCATTCCACTGTATTCCATTCCATTCCATTCCAATCCATTTCATTACATTACGTTCGATTCCAGCTACATTCCATACCATTCCATTCCACTTGGGTTCATTCAATTGCATTCCATTCCATCTCATTCCCTTCCATTTCATTCCGTTCAATTCCATTCCATTTCATTCCATTCCATTCCATTTCATTCCATTCCATTTCATTCCATTCCATTCCATTTCATTTCATTCCATTCCATTCGGGTTGATTCCATTCCATTCCATTCCATTCCATTCGGGTTGATTCCATACCATTCCATTCCATTCCATTCATTCCCATTCCATTCCATTCCATTCCATTCCATTCGGGTTGATTCCATTCGATTCGATTCGATTCCATTCCATTCCATTCCATTCCATTCCATTCCATTCCATTCGGGTTGATTCCATTCCATTCCATTCCATTCCATTCCATTCTGGTTGATTCCATTCAAATCCATTCCATTCCAGTCCATTCCATTCCATTCTATTCGTGTTGATTCCATTCCAATCCATTCCATTCCATTCCATGGCATTGCATTCCATTCCATTGCATTGCATTCCATTCCATTAGTGTTGATTGCATTCCATTCCATTCCATTCCATTGCATTCCATTCCATTATTTTCGTGTTGATTCCATTCCATTCGATTCCATTCCATTCCATTCCACTCCATTCCATTGCGGTTGATTCCGTTCCATTCCATTCCATTCCATTCCATTCCAATCGGGTTGATTCCAGTACATTCCATTCCATTCCATTAGATTCGCATTGATTCCATTCCATTCCATTCCATTCCATTCCACTGCATTCCACTCCATTCGGGTTGATTCCCTTCCATTCCATTCCATTCCATTCTATTCTATTCCTCTCCATTCAGATTGATTCCATTCCGTTCCATTTCATTGCATTTCATTCCATTCCTTTCCATTCAATTCGGGTTGATTCCATTCCATTCCATTGCATTCAATTCCATTCCTTTAGATTCGTGTTGATTCCATTCGATTCCATTCCATTCCATTCCATTCCATTCCATTCCATTCCATTGCATTCTGGTTGATTCCATTCCATTCCAATCCATTCCATTCCATTCGAGTTAGTTCCATTCCATTCCATTCCATTCGGGTTGATTCCATTGCATTCCATTCCATTCCATTCCATTCCATTGTATTCGGGTTGATTCCATTCTTTTCCATTCCACAGCATTCCATTCCTTTCGGGTTGAATCCATTCCATTCCATTCCATTGCTTTCCATTCGGGTTGATTCCATTCCCTTCCATTCCATTCCATTGCATTCCATTCCGTTGCATTCCATTCGGGTTGGTTTCATTCCATTCCATTCCATTCCATTCCATTCGGGATGATTGCATTCCATTGCATTCCATTCCAGTCCCTTCGAGTTGATTCCATTCCATTCCATTCGGGTTGATTCCATTCCATTCCATTCCATTCCATTCCATTCCATTCCATTCCATTCCATTCGGGTTGATTCCATTCGATTCCATTCCATTCCATTCCATTCCATTCCATTCGTGTTGATTCCATTCCATTCCATTCTTTCCATTCCATTCCATTCCGTTCCATTAGGCTTGATTCCGTTCTATTCCATTGCATTCCATTCCATTCCATTCAATTCCATTCGGGTTGATTCCATTCCATTCCATTGCATTCAGTTTGATTCCATTCCGTTCCATTTCATTGCATTTCATTCCATTCCATTCCTTTCAATAACGGTTGATTCCATTGCATTCCATTCCATTCCACTGCAATCCTTTAGATTCGTGTGGATTCCATTCCATTCCATTCCATTCCATTCGGGTTGATTCCATTCCATTCCATTCCATTCCATTCCATTTCATTCCATTCCATTCGATTCTATTGGGGTTGATTCCATTCCATTCCATTCCATTCCATTCCATTCCATTCCATTCCATTCCATTCGGGTTGATACCATTCCATTCCATTCCATTCCAATCCATTCCATTCCATTCCATTCGGGTTGATTCCATTCCATTCCATTCCATTTCATTCCATTCCATTCCATTCTGGTTGATTCCATTCCATTCCATTCCACTCCATTCGGTTTGATTCCATTCGATTCCATTCCATTGCATTCGATGCCATACCATTCCATTCCATTCGGGTTGATTCCATTCGATTGCATTCCATTCCATTCCATTCGGGTTGATCCCATTCCATTCCATTCTATTCCATTCCATTCCATTCTGGTTGATTCCATTCCATTCCATTCCATTCCATTCCATTCCATTCCATTCTACTAGGGTTGATTCCATTCCATTCCATTCCATTCCATGACATTCCATTCCATTCCATTCGGGTTGATTCCATACCATTCCATTCCCTTCCATTCAATTCCATTCGAGTTGATAACATTCCGTTCCATTCTATTCCACTCCATTCCATTGCATTCGAGTTGATAACATTCCGTTGCATTCTATTCCACTCCATTCTATTCCATTCCGTTCGGGTTGATTGCATTCCATTCCATTCCAGTCCATTTCATTCCATTAGGATTGATTCCATTCTATTGCATTCCGTTCCATTCCATTCCATTCTATTCCATTCCATTCCATTCCATTCGGGTTGATTCCATTCCATTCCATTCCATTCCATTCCATTCGATTCCATTCCACTCCATTCACGTTGATTCCATTCCATTCCGTTTCATTGCGTTTCATTCCATTCCATTCCTTTCAATTCGGGTTGATTCCATTCCATTCCATTCCATTCCATTGCATTCCATTCCATTCCTTTAGATTCGTGTTGATTCCATTCAATTCCATTCCATTCTATGCCATTCCATTCCATTCGGGTGGATTCCATTCCATTCCATTCCATTCCAATCCATTCCATTCCAATCCATTCGGGTTGACTCCATTCCATTCCATTCCATTCCACTGCATACTATTCCATTCGGGTTGATTCCATTCCATTCCATTCCATTCCATTCGGTTTGACTCCATCCATTCCATTCCATTCCTTGCCATTCCATTCCATTCAATTCGGGTTGATTCCATTACATTCCACTCCATTCCATGTCATTCCATTCCCTTCCATTCAGGTTGATTCCATTGCATTCCATTCCATTCCATTCCATTCCATTCCATTCGGGTTTATTGCATTTCGTTGCATTTCATTCCATTCCATTCCATTCCATTCCATTCCATTCCATTCTGGTTGATTCCATTCCCTTCCATGCCATTCCATTCGGGTTGATTCCAGTCCGTTCCATTCCATTCCATTCCATTCCATTCGGGTTGATTCCATTCCATTCCATTCCATTCGTGTTTATTCCATTCCATTCCATTCCATTCCATTCCATTCCATTCCATACCATTCCATTCCATTCCATTCGGGTTGATTCCATTCCATTCCATTCCATTCCATTCCATTCCATTTGCGTTGATTCCATTCCATTCCATTCGGGTTGATTCCATTCCATTGCGTTCCATTCCATTCCATTCCATTCGGGTTGATTCCATTCCATTCCATTCCATTCCGTTCCATTAGATTCCATTCCTGTGTATTCCATTCCATTCCATTGCATTCCATTCCTTTCCATTCCATTCCATTATATTCGTGTTGATTCCATTCCATTCCATTCCATTCCACTCCACTCCATTCTGGTTGATTCCATTCCATTCCATTCCGTTCCATTAGATTCGTGTTGATTCCTTTCCATACCATTTCATTCCATTCCATTCCATTCTGGTTGATTCCATTCCATTTGATTTCATTCCAATCCATTCCATTCGGGTTGATTCCATTGCATTCCATTCCATTCCATACTATTCCCTTCGGGTTGATTCCATTCCATTCCATTCCATTCTATTCAGGTTGACTCCATTCCATTCCATTCCATGCCATTCCATTCCATTCAATTCGGGTTGATTCCATTCCATTCCATTCCATTCTATTCCATGACATTTCTTTCCATTCCATTCAGGTTTATTCCATTCCATTCCATTCCATTCCATTCCATTCCATTCCATTCCATTCCATTTGTGTTGATTCCATTCCCTTCCATGCCATTCCATTCGGGTTGATTCCATTCCATTCCATTCCATTCCATTCCATTCGGGTTCATTCCATTCGATTCAATTCCATTCCATTGCATTCCATTCCATTCGGGTTGATTCCATTCCATTCCATTCCTTTCTACTCGGGTTGATTCCATTCAAATCCATTCCATTCCATTCCATTCCATTCCAATCCATTCCATTCCATTCCATTATTTTCGTGTTGTTTCCACTCCATTCCATTCCATTCCATTCCATTCCATTCCATTCCGGTTGATTCCGTTCCATTCCATTCCATTCCATTCCAATCGGGTTGATTCCAGTCCATTCCATTCCATTCCATTCCATTTGATTCGTAATGATTGCAGTCCATTCCATTCCATTCCATTCAATTGCATTCCACTCCATTCGGGTTGATTCCATTAAATTCCGTTCCATTCCATGCCATTCCATTCCATTCCATTCGGGTTCATTCCATTCCATTGCATTCTCTTCCATTCAATTCCATTCGAGTTCATAACATTCCGTTCCATTCTATTCCACTCCATTCCATTCCATTGGAGTTGATAACACTCCGTTCCATTCTATTCCACTCCATTCCATTCCTTTCCATTCGGGTTGATTGCATTCCATTCCATTACATTACATTTCATTCCATTACGGTTGATTCCATTCTATTCCATTCCATTCCATTCCATTCCATTCGGGTTGATTCCATTCCATTCCATTCCATTCCATTCCATTCAATTCAGGTTGATTCCATTCCGTTCGGTTTCATTGCATTTCATTCCATTGCATTCCATTCAATTCGGGTTTATTCCATTCCATTCCATTCCGTTGCGCTGCATTCCAGTCCATTCCTTTAGATTCGTGTTGATTCCTTTCGATTCCATTCCATTCTATTCCATTCCATTCCATTCGGGTTCATTCCATTCCATTCCATTCCATTCCATTCTGGTTGATTCCATTCCATTCCAATCCATTCCATTCCATTCGAGTTGGTTCCATGCCATTCCATTCCATTCGGGTTGATTCCATTGCATTCCATTCCATTCCATTCCATTCCATTCTATTCGTGTCGATTCCATTCCATTCCATTCCATTCTACAGCATTCCATTCCTTTCGGGTTGAATCCATTCCATTCCATTCCATTGCATTCCATTCGGGTTGATTCCATTCCCTTCCGTTCCATTCCATTGCATTCCATTCCATTGCGTTCCATTCACGTTGATTTCATTCCATTGCATTCCATTCCAGTCCTTTCGAGTTGATTCCATTCCATTCCATTCGGGTTGATTCCATTCCATTTCATTCTATTCCATTCCATTCCATTCGGGTTGATTCCATTCCATTCCATTCCTTTTCATTCCATTCTATTCGGGTTGAATCCATTCTATTCCATTCCATTCCATTCGGGTTTATTCCATTCCATTCCATTCCATTCCATTCCATTCGGGTTGATTCCATTCCATTCCATTCCATTCCATTCCATTCCATTCCATTCCATTCCATTCCATTGCATTCCATTCCATTTGGGTCCATTCCATTCCATTCCATTCCATTCCATTCCATTCCATTCCTTACGGGTTGATTCCGTTCCATTTCATTCCATTCCATTCCATTCCATTCCATTCCGTTCCATTCGTGTTGATTCCGTTCTATTCCATTCCATTCCATTCCATTCCGTTCCATTCGTGTTGATTCCATTCCATTCCATTCCATTCCATTCCATTCCATTCCATTCTGCTTGATTCCATTCCGTTCCATTCCATTGCATTTCATTCCATTCCATTCCATTTAATTCGGGTTGATTCCATTCCATTCCATTCCATTCCACTCCACTCCTTTAGATTCATGTTGATTCCATTCCATTCTATTGCAATCCATTCGGGTTTATTCCATTCCATTCCATTCCATTCCATTCCATTGCATTCGGGTTGATTTCATTCCATCTCATTCCATTCCATTGCATTCTGTTCCATTCCATTCCATTCCATTTCATTGCATTCCATATCATTCTATTCCATTCCATTTCATTGCATTCCATTTCATTCCATTCCATTCCATTCCATTCCATTCCATTCCATTCCATTCCGATTGATTCCATTCCATTCCATTCCATTCCATTTCATTCCATTCCATTCCATTCCTTTCGGGTTGATTCCATTCCATTCCATTCCATAACATTCCATTTCGTTTGGATTGATTCCATTCCATTCCATAACATTCCATTTCATTTGGGTTGATTCCATTCCATTCCTTTCCATTCCATTCCATTCCATTCGGGTTGATTCCATTCCATCGCATTCCATTCCATGTCATTCTGTTCCATTCCATTCCATTCCATTTCATTCCATTCAATTCCATTCCATTCTATTACATTCCATTCCATTCGGGTTGATTCCATTCCATTCCATTCCATTTCATTCCATTCCATTGCATTCCATTCCATTCCATTCCATTCCATTCCATTCGGGTTGATTCCATTCCATTCCATTCCATTCCATTCCATTCCATTCCATTCGGGTTGATTCCATTCCATTCTATTCCATTCCATTCCATTCCATTCCATTCCCTTTCATTCCATTCCATTCCATTCTATTCGGGTTGATTCCATTCCAATCCATTCCATTCCATTCCACTCCATTCCATTCCATTCCATTCCATTCCATTCGGGTTGATTCCATTCCATTCCATTCCATTCCATTCGTGTTGATTCCATTCCATTCCATTCCATTCCATTCCATTCCATTCCATTCCATTCCATTCCATTCCATTTCATTCTGGTTGATTCCATTCCATTCCATTCCATTCCATTCCATTCCATTCTATTCCAATCCATTCCATTCGGGTTGATTCCATTCCATTCCATTCCATTCCATTCCATTCCATTCCATTCCATTCCAATCCATTCCATTCGGGTTGATTCCATTCCATTCCATTCCATTCCGTTCCATTCCATTGCATTCCATTCCATTCCTTTCGGGTTGATTCCATTCCATTCCATTCCATTCCATTCTATTCGGGTTGATTCCATTCCATTCCATTCCATTCCATTCCATTCGGGTTGATTCCATTCCATTCCACTCCATTCCATTCCATTCTACTCCATTCCATTCCATTCCATTCCATTCGGATTGATTCCATTCCATTCCATTCCATTCCAGTCGAGTTGATTCCATTCCATTCCATTCCATTCCATTCCATTCCACTCGGGTTGATTCCATTCCTTCCCATTCCTTTCCATTCCATTCCATTCCATTCAATTCTGGTTGATTCCTTTCCATTCCATTCCATTCCATTCCATTCCAATCCACTCCACTCCACTCCACTCCAATCCACTACACTACACTTCTTCCATTCAAATCCATCCCATTCCATTACACTCCATTCCACTCCACATCACTCCACACCACGCCATTCCACTCCATTTCACTCCACATCACTCCACACCTCTCCACTCCACTCCACTCCATTCCATTCCTTTCTTTCGACAGGATCTCATTCTGTCACCCAGGCTGGCGTGCAGTGGCACAAACTGAGCTCACATTTCATTTCACCATTCCATTCCATTCTATTCCATTCCTTTTCATTGCATTCCATTCCATTCCATACCATTCCATTCCATTCCATTCCTTTCCATTCCCCTCTACTCCACTCCAATCCACTCCATTCCACTCCACTCCTTGCCATTCCCTTCCATCACTTTCCATTCCACTCCATTCCACTCCATTCCACCCTACTCTACTCGAATTCACTCACCCCACTCCACTGCAAGCCATTCCATTTCCTCCTATTCCATTTCACTCCATTTCACTCGACTTCACTCCACTCCAATGCACTCCACTCCAATCCACTCACTCCGTTCCATTCTACTCCATTCCTTTCCACCCCATTCCATTCCAGTCCTTTCTTTCGATGGGATCTCACTGGGTCAAAAAAGGCCGGAACACAGTGGCACAATCTCAGCTCACATTTTATTTCACCATTCCATTCCACTCTACTCCATTCCCCTCCACCTCCCTCCATTACCCTCCATTCCATTCCATTCCATTCCGTTCCACTCCACTCCATTCCACTTCAATCCAGTCAACTCCACTCTACTCCAATTCAATCCACTCCATTCCACTCCATTCCATTCCACTCCATCCCATTCCATTCCACTCCATTACGCTCCATTCCAGTCCACTCTACTCCACTCCATTCCATTCCTTTCCATTCCATCATACTTCACACACTTACATTCCATTAATTTCTTTCGACAGGATCTCACTCTGTCACACAGGCTGGAGTGCGGTGGCACTATCTCAGCTAACATTTAATTTCACAATTCCATTCCATTGCATTCCATTGTATTCTATTCCATTGCATTCCATTGCATTCCATTCCTTTGCATTCCATTCCATTCCATCCCATTGCATTCCACTCCTGTGAACTAAACTCCGCTGCATTCCATTCCATTCCATTCCATTCCATTCCACTCCATTCCATTCCATTCCATTCCATTCAATTCCACTCCACTACACTCCAGTGTATTCCTCAACATTCCATTCCATCCCATTCCATTCCACTCCCTTCCACTATACTCCACTCTACTCCACTCTATTCCATTCCATTGCATTCCAGTCCTTTCCATTCCATTCCTTTCCTTCAACAGGATTTCACTCTGTCACCATGCTGGAGTGCAGTGGCACAATCTCAGCTCATATTTCATTTCATCATTCCATTCTATTCCATTCCATTCTTTTCCATTCCATTCCACTCCACTCCATTCCACTCTACTCCACTCCAATCCAGTCCACTCCACTCCACTCCAGTCCACTCCACTCCACCTCATTCCATGGCATTCAATTCCATCCCATTCCATTCCACTCCATGCTAATCTACTCCACTCCAATCCACTCCTCTCTACTCCACTCCATGCCATTTCTTTCCATCCCATTACATTCCAGTCCATTGCACTCGACTCCAATCCACTCCACTTCACTCCACTCCACTTCACTTCATTCCATTCCATACAATTCCACTCCATTCCATCACATTCCTTTCTTTCCACAGGATCTCACTCTTTCACAAAGGCTGGAGTGCAGTGGCACAATCTCAGTTCAAATTTCTTTTCACTATTCCATTGCATCCCATTCCATCCAATTCCATTCCACTCTATTTCACTCTAGTCCACTCCACTCCATTCCATTTCACTCCATCCCATTCCATTCGACTCCATTTCACTCCCGTCCACTCCACTCAACTCCCCTCCACTCCACTCCATTCCATTCCATTCCCTTCCATTTCACTTAATTGTATTCCATTCCTTTCTTTCGACAGGATATCACTGTGTCACCCAGGCTGGAGTGCAGTGGCACAATCTCATTTCACATTACATGTCAACTTTCCATTGCATTGCATTCAATTCCATTCCATTCAATTCAATTCCATTTCATTCCACTTATTTCCACACCACTTCACACCACTCTACTCCATTACATTCCATTATATCCGATTCCATTCCACTCAATTCCACTCCTCTCCTCTCCACTGCACTCCACTCCACTCCATTCCACTCCATCCCATTCCATTCCGCTGCATTCCACTCCATTCCACTGAACTCCACTTCACCCGACTCCACTCCACATCATTCAATTCCATTCCATCCCATTCTATTCCTCGCCATTGCACTCAACTCCACTCCACTTCACTCCACTCCACTCCAGTCCACGCCATTCCGTTCCATTCCATTCCACTGCATTCCAATCCATTCCTTTCTTTCGAGACTATCTCTCTCTCTGACACAGTCTGGAGCACAGTGACACAATCTCAGCTCCCATTTCATTTCTCCATTCCATTCCATTGCATTCCATTCCACTCCATTCCATTCCATTCCATTCCATTCTACCCCACTCCACTCCTATCCATGCCACTTCACTCCTCTCCATTCCACTGCACTCCACTCCTATTCATTCCATCCCATTCCATTCCACTCTTTCCACTCCACTCCACTCGAATCCATTCCATTAAATTCCACTCCATTCCATTCTATTGCACTCCATTCCATTCCATTCCACTCCATTCCATTCCATTCCACTCCTTTCCATTCCATTCCACTCCATTCCATTCCATTCTTTTCTTTTGACAGGATCTCACTCTGTCACCTAGGCTGGTGTGCAGTGGCACAATAACAGCTCACATTTTATTTCACAATTCCAATCCATTTCATTCCATTCCACTGCACTCCAGTCCACTCCACCCAATTCCACTCCACTGAACTTCAGTCCATTCCATTCCATTCCATTCGAATCCCTTCAATTCCACTCCTTTTCTTCGACAGGATCTCCCTGTGTCACATGCTGTAGCGCAGTGGCACAATTTCAGCACGCATTTCTTTTCACCATCCCATTGCATTCCACTCTATTCCACTCCACACCCCTCCACTCCTTTCCACTCAACTCCACTCCATTCCATTCCACACTACTCCACTCCACTCCATTTCATTCCATCCCATTCCATTCCACTCCTTTCCACTCCACTCCACTACATGCCATTCCATTCCACACCATTCCATTCCGATATTTTCTTCTGACAGGATCTCACTCTGTCACCGAGACTGGAGTGCAGTGGCACAATTTTAGCTCACATTTCATTTCACCTTTCCATTTCACTCCATTCCATTCCATTCCATTACACTCCATTCAATTCCAACCCATTCCATTTCATTACACTCCATTCCATTCCAACCCATTCCATTCTATTTTTTCCTTTGACAGGATCTCACTGTGTCAAAAAAGGCTGGAATACAGTGGAACAATCTCAGCTCACATTTCCTTTCACCATTCCGTTCCATTCTATTCCGTTCCATTCCACTCCACTCCATTCTCCTCCACTCCATTCCACTCCCCTCCATTCTATTCCATTCTATTCCATTCCATTCCATTCCGTTCCACTCTATTCCACTCCACTCCAATCAAATCCACTCCACTCCAGTTCACTCCACTCCACTCCACTGCACTCCACTCTATTACATTCCATCCCATTCCATTTCACTGCATTCCTCTCCACTCCACTACAGTCAACTCCATTCCGTTCCATTCCTTTACACTTCGTTCCATTCGACTCCACTCCACTCCATTCCATTCCACTCCATTCCGTTCCATTCCTCACATTCGACAGGATGTCACTCTGTCACCCAGTCTCGAGTGCAGTGGCAGAATCTCAGCTTACATTTCATTTCACTATTCCATTCAATTCCATTCCATTCCATTCCACGCCACTTCACTGCACTCCAAACCACTCCATTCCGTTCCATTACATTCCACTCCATTTAAATCCAGTTCACTCTATTCCACTCCACTCCACTCCATTCCATTCCATCCCATTCCATCACATTCCATTCAACTGCATTTCACTCCATGCCACTCCACTTAATGCACTCCATTCCATTCCACTCCATCCCATTCCATTCCACTCCATTCCACTCCACACCACTCCACTCCACTCATCTCCACTCCAATTCATTCCATTCCATTCCTTTCTTTTGATACCATGTAACCTTGTCAACCAGACTGGCGGGCATTGGCACAAAGTCAGCTCACATTTCTTTTCACCACTCCATTCCAATCTATTCCATTGCATTCCATTCCATTGCTTTCCACTGCTTTCAATTCTATTTCATTCCATTCCATTCCATTCCATTCCAATCGGGTTGATTCCATTCCATTCCATTATATTCGTGTTGATTCCATTCCAGTCCATTCCATTCCATTCCACTCCACTCCACTCCAATCGGGTTGATTCCATTCTATTCCATTCCATTCCATGCCATTCCATTCGATTCCATTCGGTTTGATTCCATTCCGTTCCACTTCATTGAATTTCATTCCATTCCATTCCATTCCATTCGGGTTGATTCCATTCCATTCCATTCAATTCCATTCCATTCCGTTCCATTCCATTCCATTCCATTCCATTCCATTCCATTCCATTCGGGTTGATTCCATTCCATTCCATTCCATTCCATTCCATTCCATTCAGGTTGATTCCATTCTATTCCATTCCATTGCATTCCATTCCATTCCAGTCCATTCGGGGTGATTCCATTCCATTCCCTTCCATTCCATTCCATTCCATTCCCTTGCATTCCATTTGGGTTGATTCCATTCCATTCCATTTCATTCCATTCCATTCCATACTATTCCATTCAGGTTGATTCCATTCCATTCCATTCCATTCCATTCGGGTTGATTCCATTTCATTCCATTCCATTCCATGCCATTCCATTCCATTCCATTTGGGTTGATTCCATTCCATTCCATTCCATTGCATTCCATTCCATTCCTTTAGATTAGTGTTGATTCCATTCGATTCCATTCCATTCTATTCCATTCCATTCCATTCGGGTGGATTCCATTCCATTCCATTCCATTCCAATCCATTCCATTCCATTCCATTCCATTCCATTCGGGATGATTCCATTCCATTCCATTCCATTTCATTCCATTCCATTCCATTCTGGTTGATTCCATTCCATTCCATTCCATTCCATTCCATTCCATTCCATTAGATTCGTGTTCATTCCATTTCATTCCATTCCATTCCATTCACTTCCATTCCATTCCATTCGGTTGGATTCCATTCCATTCCATTCCATTCCATTCCATTCCATTCCACTCCATTCGGGTTGATTCCATTGCATTCCATTCCATTAGATTCATGTTGATTCCATTTCATTCCATTCCATTCCATTCCATTCACTTCCATTCCATTCCATTCGGTTGGATTCCATTCCATTCCATTCCATTCCATTCCATTCCACTCCATTCGGGTTGATTCCATTGCATTCCATTCCATTCCATTCCATTGCATTCTATTCCGGTTGATTCCATTCCATTCCATTCCACTGCATTCCATTCATTTCGGGTTGATTCCATTCCATTGCACTGCATTCGGATTGATTCCTTTCCATTCCATTCCACTCCATTCCATTCCATTCCATTCCATTGCATTCCATTCGGGTTGATTCCATTCCATTCCATTCCATTTGGGTCGATTCCATTCCATTCCAATGCATTCCATTCCATTACTTTCGGGTTGATTCCATTCCATTCCATTCCATTCCATTCCACTCCATTCCATTCCATTCCATTCCGTTCCATTCGTGTTGATTCCATTCCACTCCATTCCATTCGATTCCATTCCATTCGGGTTGATTTCATTCCATTCCATTCCATTCCATTCCATTCCATTCATGTTGATTGCATTCCATTGCATTCCATTCCAGTCCATTCGAATTGAATCCATTCCATTCCATTCCATTCCATTCAGGTTGATTCCATTCCATTTCATTCTATTCCATTCCATTCCATTCAGGTTGATTCCATTCCATTCCATTCCATTCCATTCCAATCCATTCCATTCTATTCGGATTGATTCCTTGCCATTCCATTCCATTCCATTCCATTCCATTCCATTCCATTCCATTCGGGTTGATTCCATTCCATTCCATTCCATTCCATTCCATTCCATTCCATTCCATTCCGGTTGATTCCATTCCATTCCATTGCATTGCATTCCATTCCATTCCATTCCTTTCCTTTCCAATCCATTCCATTCCAATGCATTCCATTCGGGTTGATTCCATTCCATTCCATTCCACTCCATTCCATTTGGGCCGATTCTATTCCATTCCATTCCCTTCCATTCCGTTCCATTCCATTCCCATCCATTCGGAATGATTCCATTCCATTCCATTCCATTCCCTTCCGTTCCATTCGTGTTGCTTCCACTCCGTTCCATTCCATTGCATTCCATTCCATTCCATTTCATTCCATTCGGGTTGATTCCATTCTATTACATTCTATTCCATTCCATTCCCTTGCATTCCATTCCATTCGAGTTCATAACATTCCGTTCCATTCTATTCCACTCCATTCCATTCCATTCGAGTTGACAACATTCCGTTCCTTTCTATTCCACTCCATTCCATTCCATTCCTTTTGGGATGATTCCATTCCATTCCATTCCATTGAATGCCGTTCCATTCGGTTGATTCCGTTCTATTCCACTCCGTTCCATTCCATTCCACTCCATTCCATTCCATTCGGGTTGATTCCATTCCATTCCAATCCATTCCATTCCATTCCATTCCGGTTGATTCCATTCCGTTCCATTTCATTGCATTTCATTCTATTCCATTCCATTCAATTTGGGTTGATTCCATTCCATTCCATTCCATTCCATTCCATTCCATTGCACACCATTCCTTTAGATTCGTGTTGATTCCATTCCATTCCACTCCATTCGGGTTGATTCCATTCCAGTCCATTCCATTCCATTGCATTCGGATTGATTCCATTCCATTTCATTCTGTTCTCTTCCATTCCCTTCCATTCCATTCGGGTTGATTCCATTCCTTTGCATTCCATTGCATTCCAGTCCATTCCATTCGGGTTGATTGCATTCCATTCCATCCCATTCCATTCCATTCCATTCCATTCCATTCCATTGCACACCATTCCTTTAGATTCGTGTTGATTCCATTCCATTCCACTCCATTCGGGTTGATTCCATTCCAGTCCATTCCATTCCATTGCATTCGGATTGATTCCATTCCATTTCATTCTGTTCTCTTCCATTCCCTTCCATTCCATTCGGGTTGATTCCATTCCTTTGCATTCCATTGCATTCCAGTCCATTCCATTCGGGTTGATTGCATTCCATTCCATCCCATTCCATTCCATTCCATTCCATTCCATTGGATTCAATTCCATTCCTTTCTGGTTGATTCTATTATATTCCATTCCATTCCATTCCATTCGGGTTGATTCCATTCCCTTCCATTCCATTCCATTGCATTCCATTCCATTCCAATCCATTCAGGTTGATTTCATTCCATTCCATTCCATTCCGTTCCATTCGGTTTGATTGCATCCCATTGCATTCCATTCCAGTCCATTCGAGTTGATTGCATTCCATTCTATTCCATTTGGGTTAATTCCATTCCATGTCATTCTATTCCATTCCATTCCATTGGGGTTGATTCCATTCCATTCCATTCCATTCCATTTCATTCCATTCTATTCGGGTTGATTCCAATCCATTGCATTCCTTTCGGGATGAGTCCATTCCATTCCATTCCATTCCATTCTATTCCATTCCATTCCATTCCAATCCATTCGGGTTGATTCCATTCCATTCCATTCCATTCCTTTCCATTCCATTCGGGTTGATTCCATTCCATTCCATTCCATTCCATTACTTAGCATTCCACTCGGGTTGATTCAATTCCATTCTATTCCATTCCATTCCATTTGGGTCGATTCCATTCCATTCCATTCCATTTCATTCCATTCCATTCCTTTCGGGTTGATTCCATTCCATTCCATTCCATTCCATTCGGGTTGATTCCATTCCGTTCCATTCCATTCCATACCATTCCATTCCATTCCATTCGGGTTGATTCCATTCCATTCCATTCCATTTCATTTCATTCGGCTTGATTGCATTCCATTGCATTCCATCCCCGTCCATTCGGGTTGATTCCATTCCATTCCGTTCCCTTCCATTCCATTCCATTCTTTTTGATTGCATTTCATAACATTCCATTACAGTCCATTCGGGTTGATTCCATTCCATTCCGTTCCATTTGGGTTGACTCCATTCCATTCCATTCCATTCCATTCCATTCCATTCTATTCGGGTTGATTCCATTCCATTCCATTCCACTGCATTCCATTCCTTTCGGGTTGATTCCACTCCATTCCATTGCATTGCATTGCATTCGGATTGATTCCTTTCCATTCCATTCCACTCCATTCCATTCCATTTGGGTCGATTCCATTCCATTCCATTCCATTCCATTGCATTCCATTCGGGTTGATTCCATTCGATTCCATTCCATTTGGGTCGATTCCGTTCCATTCCATTGCATTCCATTCCATTCCTTTCGGGTTGATTCCATTCCATTCCATTCCATTCCATTCCATTCCATTCCACTCCATTCCATTCCATTCCGTTCCATTCGTGTTGATTCCATTCCGCTCCATTCCATTCCATTCCATTCCATTCGGGTTGATTTCATTCCATTCCATTCCATTCCATTCCATTCGGGTTGATTTCATTCCATTCCATTCCATTCCATTCCATTCGGGTTGATTGCATTCCATTGCATTCCATTCCAGTCCATTCGAATTGATTCCATTCCATTCCATTCCATTCCATTCAGGTTGATTCCATTCCATTTCATTCTATTCCATTCCATTCCATTCAGGTTGATTCCATTCCTTTCCATTCCATTCCATTCCATTCCAATCCATTCCATTCTATTCGGATTGATTCCATGCCATTCCATTCCATTCCATTCCATTCGGATTGATTCCATTCCATTCCATTCCATTCCATTCCATTCAGTTTGATTCCATTCCATTCCATTGCATTGCATTGCATTCCATTCCATTCCATGCCATTCCATTCCATTAAATTGCATTCCATTCGGGTTGATTCCATTCCATTCCATTCCATTCCACTCCATTCCATTTGGGTCGATTCCATTCCATTCCATTCCATTCAGTTCCATTCCATTCCCTTCCATTCGGAATGATTCCATTCCATTCCATTCCGTTCCATTCCATTCCCTTCCATTCGGAATGATTCCATTCCATTCCATTCCGTTCCATTCGTGTTGATTCCACTCCGTTCCATTTCATTGCATTCCATTCCATTCCTTTTCATTCCTTTCGGGTTGATTCCATTCTATTACATTCTATTCAATTCCATTCCCTTCCATTCCATTCCATTCGAGTTCATAACATTCCATTCCATTCTATTCCACTCCATTCCATTCCATTCCATTCGAGTTGACAACATTCCGTTCCTTTCTATTCCACTCCATTCCATTCCATTCCTTTCGGGATGATTCCATTCCTTTCCATTCCATTCCATTCCATTCAATTCGGTTGCATTCGGTTGATTCCGTTCTATTCCACTCCATTCCATTCCATTCCACTCCATTCCATTCCATTCCATTCGGGTTGATTCCATTCCATTCCAATCCATTCCATTCCTTTCCATTCCGGTTGATTCCATTCCGTTCCATTTCATTGCATTTCATTCCATTCCATTCCATTCAATTCGGGTTGATTCCATTCCATTCCATTCCATTCCATTGCACACCATTCCTTTAGATTTGTGTTGACTCCATACCATTCCACTCCATTCGGGTTTATTCCATTCCAGTCCATTCCATTCCATTTCATTCGATTACATTAAATTCTATTCGGGTTGATTCCTTTCCATTCCATTCCATTCCATTCCATTCCATTCCATTGCATTCCATTCCATTCGGGTTGATGCCATTCCATTCCATTCCATTCCAATCCATTCCATTCCATTCCATTCGGGTTGATTCCATTCCATTGAATTCCATTTCATTCCATTCCATTCCATTTAGGTTGATTCCATTCCATTCCATTCCATTCCATTCCATTCCATTCCATTCCAGTCGGCTTGATTCCATTCCATTCCATTCCATTCCATGCCATTCCATTCCATTCCATTCTGGTTGATTCCATTCCGTTCCATTTCATTGCATTTCATTCCATACCATGCCATTCCATTCGGGTTGATTCCATTCCATTCCACTCAATTCAATTCCATTCCCTTCCATTCCATTCCATTCGGTTTGATTCCATTCCGTTCCATTACATTCCATTCCAATCCATTCCATTCCATTCGGGTTGATTCCATTCCATTCCATTCCATTCCATTCCACTCCATTCCATTCCATACTATTTCATTCGGGTTGATTCCATTCCATTCCATTCCATTCCATTCCATTCTATTCCATTCCATTCCCGTCCATTACATTCCATTGCATTCCATTCCATTCCATTCCATTCGGGTTGACTCCATTCCATTCCATTCCATTCCATGCCATTCCATTCCATTCCATGCCATTCCATTCCATTCCCTTCGGGTTGATTCCAGTTCGTTCCATTTCATTCCGTTCCATTCCACTCCATTCCTTTCAGTTCCATTCCATTCCATTCGGGTTGACTCCATTGCTTTCCATGCCATTCCATACGGGTTGATTCCAGTCCGTTCCATTCCATTCCATTCCATTCAATTCCAATCCATTCCATTCGGGTTGATTCCATTCAAAGAAATTCCATTCCATTCCATTCCATTCTATTTGGGTTGATTCTCTTCCAATCCATTCCATTCCATTCCATTCGGGATGATTCCATTCCATTCCATTCCATTACATTCCATTCTGGTTGATTCCATTTCGTTCCATTTCATTCCATTCCATTCCATTACATTACATTCTGGTTGATTCCATTCCATTCCATTCCATTCTGGTTGATTCCATTCCATTCCATTCCATTCCATTCCCTTCCATTCCATTCGGGTTCATTCTATTCCATTCCATTCAATTCCATTCCATTCCATTGCATTAGATTCGTGTTGATTCCATTCCATTCCATTCCATTCCATTCCATTCCATTCCATTCCATTCGGGTTGATTCCATTCCATTCCATTCCATTCCATTCCATTCCATTCCATTCCATTCGGGTTGATTCCATTCCATTCCATTCCATTCCATTCCATTCGGGTTGATTCCATTCCATTCCATTCCATTCCATTCCATTCCATTCGGGTTGATTCCATTCCATTGCGTTCCATTCCATTCCATTCCATTCGTGTTGATTCCATTCCATTCCATTCCATTCCATTATATTCGTGTGGATTCCATTCCATTCCATTCCATTCCACTCCATTCGGGTTGATTCCATTCCATTGCATTCCATTGCATTCCAGTTGATTCGTGGTGATTCGATTCCATACCATTTCATTCCATTCCATTACATTCTGGTTGATTCCATTCCATTCAATTCCATTCCATACTATTCCATTCGGGTTGATTCCATTCCATTCCATTCCATTCCATTCCAATCCATTCCATTCCATTCCATTCGGGTTGACTCCATTCCATTCCATTCCATGACATTCCATTCCATTCAGGTTGATTCCATTCCATTCCATTCCATTCCATTGCATTCCATTCCATTCCATTCGGGATGATTTCATTTCGTTCCATTTCATTCCACTCCATTCTATTCCATTCCATTCGTGTTTATTCCATTCCCTTCCATGCCATTCCATTCGGGTTGATTCCAGTCCGTTCCATTCCATTCCATTCCATTTCATTCCATTTCATTCCATTCCATTCCATTCCATTCGGGTTGATTCCATTCGATTCGATTCGATTCGATTCGATTCCATTCCATTCCATTCCATTCCATTCCATTCCATTCCATTTTGGTTGACTTCATTCCATTTCATTCCATTCCATTCCATTCCTTTCCATTCGGGTTCATTCCATTCCATTCCATTCCATTCCATTCCATTCGGGTTGATTCCATTCCATTCCATTCCATTCCATTCGGGTTGATTCCATTCCATTCCATTCCATTCCATTCTATTCCATTCCATTCCATTCGCGTTGATTCCATTCCATTCCATTCCATTCCATTCCATTCGTGTTGATTCCAATCCATTTCATTCCATTCCGTTCCATTAGATTCCATTCCTGTTTATTCCATTCCATTCCATTGAATTCCATTCCATTCCATTGCATTCCATTCCAGTCAAATCGGGTTTATTCCATTCCATTCCATTCCATTCCATTATATTCGTGTTGATTCCGTTGCATTCCGTTCCATTCCACTCCACTCCATTCGGGTTGATTCCATTCCATTCCATTCCATTACATTAGATTCGTGGTGATTACATTCCATACCATATCATTCCATTCCATTCCATTCTGGTTGATTCCATTCCATTCAATTCCATTCCAATGCATTCCATTCGTGTTGATTCCATTCCATTCCATTCCATTCCATTCCATTCCATTCCATTCGGGTTGACTCCATTCCATTCCATTCCATTCCATGCCATTTCATTCCATTCAATTCGGGTTGATTCCATTCCATTCCATTCCATTCCATGACATTCCCTTCCATTTCATTCAGGTTGATTCCATTCTATTCCATTCCATTCCATTCCCTTCCATTCCGGTTGATTCCATTTCGTTCCATTTCGTTCCATTCCATTCCATTCAAATCCATTCCATTCCATTCTTGTTGATTCCATTCCATTCCATTCCATTCCATTCCATTCCATTCCAATCCATTCCATTCTTGTTGATTCCATTCCATTCCATTCCATTCCATTCCATTCCATTCGGGTTGATTCCATTCGATTCGATTCGATTCCATTCCATTCCATTCCATTCCATTCGGGTTGATTCCATTCCATTCCATTCCATTCTGGTTGATTCCATTCAAATCCATTCCATTCCAGTCCATTCCATTCCATTCTATTCGTGTTGATTCCATTCCAATCCATTCCATTCCATTCCATGGCATTGCATTCCATTCCATTGCATTGCATTCCATTCCATTAGTGTTGATTCCATTCCATTGCATTCCATTCCATTGCATTCCATTCCATTATTTTCGTGTTGATTCCATTCCATTCGATTCCATTCCATTCCATTCCACTCCATTCCATTGCGGTTGATTCCGTTCCATTCCATTCCATTCCATTCCATTCCAATCGGGTTGATTCCAGTACATTCCATTCCATTCCATTAGATTCGCATTGATTCCATTCCATTCCATTCCATTCAATTCCATTCCATTCCATTGCATTCCACTCCATTCGGGTTGATTCCCTTCCATTCCATTCCATTCCATTCTATTCTATTCCTCTCCATTCAGTTTGATTCCATACCGTTCCATTTCATTGCATTTCATTCCATTCCTTTCCATTCAATTCGGGTTGATTCCATTCCATTCCATTGCATTCAATTCCATTCCTTTAGATTCGTGTTGATTCCATTCGATTCCATTCCATTCTATTCCATTCCATTCCATTCGGGTCGATTCCATTCCATTCCATTCCATTCCATTCCATTCCATTGCATTCTGGTTGATTCCATTCCATTCCAATCCATTCCATTCCATTCGAGTTAGTTCCCTTCCATTCCATTCCATTCGGGTTGATTCCATTGCATTGCATTCCATTCCATTCCATTGTATTCGGGTTGATTCCATTCTTTTCCATTCCACAGCATTCCATTCCTTTCGGGTTGAATCCATTCCATTCCATTCCATTGCTTTCCATTCGGGTTGATTCCATTCCCTTCCATTCCATTCCATTGCATTCCATTCCGTTGCATTCCATTCGGGTTGGTTTCATTCCATTCCATTCCATTCCATTCCATTCGGGATGATTGCATTCCATTGCATTCCATTCCAGTCCCTTCGAGTTGATTCCATTCCATTCCATTCGGGTTGATTCCATTCCATTCCATTCCATTCCATTCCATTCCATTCCATTCCATTCGGGTTGATTCCATTCGATTCCATTCCATTCCATTCCATTCGTGTTGATTCCATTCCATTCCATTCTTTCCATTCCATTCCATTCCGTTCCATTAGGCTTGATTCCGTTCTATTCCATTGCATTCCATTCCATTCCATTCCATTCCATTCGGGTTGATTCCATTCCATTCCATTGCATTCAGTTTGATTCCATTCCGTTCCATTTCATTGCATTTCATTCCATTCCATTCCTTTCAATAACGGTTGATTCCATTGCATTCCATTCCATTCCACTGCAATCCTTTAGATTCGTGTGGATGCCATTCCATTCCATTCCATTCCATTCGGGTTGATTCCATTCCATTCCATTCCATTCCATTCCATTTCATTCCATTCCATTCGATTCTATTGGGGTTGATTCCATTCCATTCCATTCCATTCCATTCCATTCCATTCCATTCGGGTTGATACCATTCCATTCCATTCCATTCCAATCCATTCCATTCCATTCCATTCGGGTTGATTCCATTCCATTCCATTCCATTTCATTCCATTCCATTCCATTCTGGTTGATTCCATTCCATTCCATTCCACTCCATTCGGTTTGATTCCATTCGATTCCATTCCATTGCATTCGATGCCATACCATTCCATTCCATTCGGGTTGATTCCATTCGATTGCATTCCATTCCATTCCATTCGGGTTGATCCCATTCCATTCCATTCTATTCCATTCCATTCCATTCTGGTTGATTCCATTCCATTCCATTCCATTCCATTCCTTTCCATTCTACTAGGGTTGATTCCATTCCATTCCATTCCATTCCATGACATTCCATTCCATTCCATTCGGGTTGATTCCATTCCATTCCATTCCCTTCCATTCAATTCCATTCGAGTTGATAACATTCCGTTCCATTCTATTCCACTCCATTCCATTGCATTCGAGTTGATAACATTCCGTTGCATTCTATTCCACTCCATTCTATTCCATTCCGTTCGGGTTGATTGCATTCCATTCCATTCCAGTCCATTTCATTCCATTAGGATTGATTCCATTCTATTGCATTCCGTTCCATTCCATTCCATTCTATTCCATTCCATTCCATTCCATTCGGGTTGATTCCATTCCATTCCATTCCATTCCATTCCATTCCATTCCATTCGATTCCATTCCACTCCATTCAGGTTGATTCCATTCCGTTCCGTTTCATTGCCTTTCATTCCATTCCATTCCTTTCAATTCGGGTTGATTCCATTCCATTCCATTCCATTCCATTGCATTCCATTCCATTCCTTTAGATTCGTGTTGATTCCATTCAATTCCATTCCATTCTATGCCATTCCATTCCATTCGGGTGGATTCCATTCCATTCCATTCCATTCCAATCCATTCCATTCCAATCCATTCGGGTTGACTCCATTCCATTCCATTCCATTTCATTCCATTCCATTCCATTCGGGTTGAATCCATTCCATTCCATTCCATTCCATTCCATTCCATTCCATTCGGGTTGATTCCATTCCATTCCATTCCATTCCATTCGGGTTGATTCCATTCCATTCCATTCCATTCCATTCTATTCCATTCCATTCCATTCGCGTTGATTCCATTCCATTCCATTCCATTCCATTCCATTCCATTCGTGTTGATTCCAATCCATTTCATTCCATTCCGTTCCATTAGATTCCATTCCTGTTTATTCCACTCCATTCCATTGAATTCCATTCCATTCCATTGCATTCCATTCCAGTCAAATCGGGTTTATTCCATTCCATTCCATTCCATTCCATTATATTCGTGTTGATTCCGTTGCATTCCATTCCATTCCACTCCACTCCATTCGGGTTGATTCCATTCCATTCCATTCCATTACATTAGATTCGTGGTGATTACATTCCATACCATATCATTCCATTCCATTCCATTCTGGTTGATTCCATTCCATTCAATTCCATTCCAATGCATTCCATTCGTGTTGATTCCATTCCATTCCATTCCATTCCATTCCATTCCATTCCATTCGGGTTGACTCCATTCCATTCCATTCCATTCCATGCCATTTCATTCCATTCAATTCGGGTTGATTCCATTCCATTCCATTCCATTCCATGACATTCCATTCCATTCCATTCAGGTTGATTCCATTCTATTCCATTCCATTCCATTCCGGTTGATTCCATTTCGTTCCATTTCGTTCCATTCCATTCCATTCAAATCCATTCCATTCCATTCTTGTTGATTCCATTCCATTCCATTCCATTCCATTCCAATCCATTCCATTCTGGTTGATTCCATTCCATTCCATTCCATTCCATTCCATTCGGGTTGATTCCATTCGATTCGATTCGATTCCATTCCATTCCATTCCATTCGGGTTGATTCCATTCCATTCCATTCCATTCCATTCCATTCTGGTTGATTCCATTCAAATCCATTCCATTCCAGTCCATTCCATTCCATTCTATTCGTGTTGATTCCATTCCAATCCATTCCATTCCATTCCATGGCATTGCATTCCATTCCATTGCATTCCATTCCATTATTTTCGTGTTGATTCCATTCCATTCGATTCCATTCCATTCCATTCCACTCCATTCCATTGCGGTTGATTCCGTTCCATTCCATTCCATTCCATTCCATTCCAATCGGGTTGATTCCAGTACATTCCATTCCATTCCATTAGATTCGCATTGATTCCATTCCATTCCATTCCATTCAATTCCATTCCATTCCATTGCATTCCACTCCATTCGGGTTGATTCCCTTCCATTCCATTCCATTCCATTCTATTCTATTCCTCTCCATTCAGTTTGATTCCATTCCGTTCCATTTCATTGCATTTCATTCCATTCCTTTCCATTCAATTCGGGTTGATTCCATTCCATTCCATTGCATTCAATTCCATTCCTTTAGATTCGTGTTGATTCCATTCGATTCCATTCCATTCTATTCCACTCCATTCCATTCGGGTCGATTCCATTCCATTCCATTCCATTCCATTCCATTCCATTCCATTGCATTCTGGTTGATTCCATTCCATTCCAATCCATTCCATTCCATTCGAGTTAGTTCCATTCCATTCCATTCCATTCGGGTTGATTCCATTGCATTGCATTCCATTCCATTCCATTGTATTCGGGTTGATTCCATTCTTTTCCATTCCACAGCATTCCAATCCTTTCGGGTTGAATCCATTCCATTCCATTCCATTGCTTTCCATTCGGGTTGATTCCATTCCCTTCCATTCCATTCCATTGCATTCCATTCCGTTGCATTCCATTCGGGTTGGTTTCATTCCATTCCATTCCATTCCATTCCATTCGGGATGATTGCATTCCATTGCATTCCATTCCAGTCCCTTCGAGTTGATTCCATTCCATTCCATTCGGGTTGATTCCATTCCATTCCATTCCATTCCATTCCATTCCATTCCATTCCATTCCATTCCATTCCATTCCATTCCATTCGGGTTGATTCCATTCGATTCCATTCCATTCCATTCCATTCGTGTTGATTCCATTCCATTCCATTCTTTCCATTCCATTCCATTCCGTTCCATTAGGCTTGATTCCGTTCTATTCCATTGCATTCCATTCCATTCCATTCCATTCCATTCGGGTTGATTCCATTCCATTCCATTGCATTCAGTTTGATTCCATTCCGTTCCATTTCATTGCATTTCATTCCATTCCATTCCTTTCAATAACGGTTGATTCCATTGCATTCCATTCCATTCCACTGCAATCCTTTAGATTCGTGTGGATTCCATTCCATTCCATTCCATTCCATTCGGGTTGATTCCATTCCATTCCATTCCATTCCATTCCATTCCATTTCATTCCATTCCATTCGATTCTATTGGGGTTGATTCCATTCCATTCCATTCCATTCCATTCCATTCCATTCCATTCCATTCCATTCGGGTTGATACCATTCCATTCCATTCCATTCCAATCCATTCCATTCCATTCCATTCGGGTTGATTCCATTCCATTCCATTCCATTTCATTCCATTCCATTCCATTCTGGTTGATTCCATTCCATTCCATTCCACTCCATTCGGTTTGATTCCATTCGATTCCATTCCATTGCATTCGATGCCATACCATTCCATTCCATTCGGGTTGATTCCATTCGATTGCATTCCATTCCATTCCATTCGGGTTGATCCCATTCCATTCCATTCTATTCCATTCCATTCCATTCTGGTTGATTCCATTCCATTCCATTCCATTCCATTCCTTTCCATTCTACTAGGGTTGATTCCATTCCATTCCATTCCATTCCATGACATTCCATTCCATTCCATTCGGGTTGATTCCATTCCATTCCATTCCCTTCCATTCAATTCCATTCGAGTTGATAACATTCCGTTCCATTCTATTCCACTCCATTCCATTGCATTCGAGTTGATAACATTCCGTTGCTTTCTATTCCACTCCATTCTATTCCATTCCGTTCGGGTTGATTGCATTCCATTCCATTCCAGTCCATTTCATTCCATTAGGATTGATTCCATTCTATTGCATTCCGTTCCATTCCATTCCATTCTATTCCATTCCATTCCATTCCATTCGGGTTGATTCCATTCCATTCCATTCCATTCCATTCCATTCCATTCCATTCGATTCCATTCCACTCCATTCAGGTTGATTCCATTCCGTTCCGTTTCATTGCCTTTCATTCCATTCCATTCCTTTCAATTCGGGTTGATTCCATTCCATTCCATTCCATTCCATTGCATTCCATTCCATTCCTTTAGATTCGTGTTGATTCCATTCAATTCCATTCCATTCTATGCCATTCCATTCCATTCGGGTGGATTCCATTCCATTCCATTCCATTCCAATCCATTCCATTCCAATCCATTCGGGTTGACTCCATTCCATTCCATTCCATTTCATTCCATTCCATTCCATTCGGGTTGAATCCATTCCATTCCATTCCATTCCATTCCATTCCATTCCACTGCATACTATTCCATTCGGGTTGATTCCATTCCATTCCATTCCATTCCATTCCATTCCATTCCATTCGGTTTGACTCCATCCATTCCATTCCATTCCTTGCCATTCCATTCCATTCAATTCGGGTTGATTCCATTACATTCCACTCCATTCCATGTCATTCCATTCCCTTCCATTCAGGTTGATTCCATTGCATTCCATTCCATTCCATTCCATTCCATTCCATTCCATTCCATTCCATTCGGGTTTATTGCATTTCATTGCATTTCATTCCACTCCATTCCATTCCATTCCATTCCATTCCATTCCATTCCATTCCATTCTGGTTGATTCCATTCCCTTCCATGCCATTCCATTCGGGTTGATTCCAGTCCGTTCCATTCCATTCCATTCCATTCCATTCGGGTTGATTCCATTCCATTCCATTCCATTCGTGTTGATTCCATTCCATTCCATTCCATACCATTCCATTCCATTCCATTCAGGTTGATTCCATTCCATTCCGTTCCATTCCATTCCATTTGCGTTGATTCCATTCCATTCCATTCGGGTTGATTCCATTCCATTGCGTTCCATTCCATTCCATTCCATTCGGGTTGATTCCATTCCATTCCATTCCGTTCCATTAGATTCCATTCCTGTGTATTCCATTCCATTCCATTGCATTCCATTCCTTTCCATTCCATTCCATTATATTCGTGTTGATTCCATTCCATTCCATTCCATTCCACTCCACTCCATTCTGGTTGATTCCATTCCATTCCATTCCGTTCCATTAGATTCGTGTTGATTCCTTTCCATACCATTTCATTCCATTCCATTCCATTCTGGTTGATTCCATTCCATTTGATTTCATTCCAATCCATTCCATTCGGGTTGATTCCATTGCATTCCATTCCATTCCATACTATTCCCTTCGGGTTGATTCCATGCCATTCCATTCCATTCCATTCAGGTTGTCTCCATTCCATTCCATTCCATGCCATTCCATTCCATTCAATTCGGGTTGATTCCATTCCATTCCATTCCATTCCATTCCATGACATTTCTTTCCATTCCATTCAGGTTTATTCCATTCCATTCCATTCCATTCCATTCCATTCCATTCCATTCCATTCCATTTGTGTTGATTCCATTCCCTTCCATGCCATTCCATTCGGGTTGATTCCATTCCATTCCATTCCATTCCATTCCATTCGGGTTCATTCCATTCGATTCAATTCCATTCCATTGCATTCCATTCCATTCGGGTTGATTCCATTCCATTCCATTCCATTCCATTCTGGTGGATTCCATTCCATTCCATTCCATTCCATTCCTTTCTACTCCGGTTGATTCCATTCAAATCCATTCCATTCCATTCCATTCCAATCCATTCCATTCCATTCCATTATTTTCATGTTGTTTCCACTCCATTCCATTCCATTCCATTCCATTCCATTCCGGTTGATTCCGTTCCATTCCATTCCATTCCATTCCAATCTGGTTGATTCCAGTCCATTCCATTCCATTCCATTCCATTTGATTCGTAATGATTGCAGTCCATTCCATTCCATTCAATTGCATTCCACTCCATTCGGGTTGATTCCATTAAATTCCATTCCATTCCATGCCATTCCATTCCATTCCATTCGGGTTCATTCCATTCCATTGCATTCCCTTCCATTCAATTCCATTCGAGTTCATAACATTCCGTTCCATTCTATTCCACTCCATTCCATTCCATTGGAGTTGATAACATTCCGTTCCATTCTATTCCACTCCATTCCATTCCTTTCCATTCGGGTTGATTGCATTCCATTCCATTACATTACATTTCATTCCATTACGGTTGATTCCATTCTATTCCATTCCTTTCCATTCCATTCCATTCGGGTTGATTCCATTCCATTCCATTCCATTCCATTCCATTCCATTCCATTCCATTCCATTCAATTCAGGTTGATTCCATTCCGTTCCATTTCATTGCATTTCATTCCATTGCATTCCATTCAATTCGGGTTTATTCCATTCCATTCCATTCCATTCCGCTGCATTCCAGTCCATTCCTTTAGATTCGTGTTGATTCCTTTCATTTCCATTCCATTCTATTCCATTCCATTCCTTTCGGGTTCATTCCATTCCATTCCATTCCATTCCATTCTGGTTGATTCCATTCCATTCCAATCCATTCCATTCCATTCGAGTTGGTTCCATGCCATTCCATTCCATTCGGGTTGATTCCATTGCATTCCATTCCATTCCATTCCATTCCATTCCATTCTATTCGGGTCGATTCCATTCCATTCCATTCTACAGCATTCCATTCCTTTCGGGTTGAATCCATTCCATTCCATTCCATTGCATTCCATTCGGGTTGATTCCATTCCCTTCCGTTCCATTCCATTGCATTCCATTCCATTGCGTTCCATTCACGTTGATTTCATTCCATTGCATTCCATTCCAGTCCTTTCGAGTTGATTCCATTCCATTCCATTCGGGTTGATTCCATTCCATTTCATTCTATTCCATTCCATTCCATTCGGGTTGATTCCATTCCATTCCATTCCATTCCATTCCATTCCTTTTCATTCCATTCTATTCGGGTTGAATCCATTCTATTCCATTCCATTCCATTCCATTCCATTCCATTCCATTCCATTCGGGTTTATTCCATTCCATTCCATTCCATTCCATTCCATTCCATTCCATTCGGGTTGATTCCATTCCATTCCTTTCCATTCCATTCCATTCCATTGCATTCCATTCCATTTGGGTCGATTCCATTCCATTCCATTCCATTCCATTCCGCACGGGTTGATTCCGTTCCACTTCATTACATTCCATTCCATTCCATTCCATTCCATTCCGTTCCATTCGTGTTGATTCCGTTCTATTCCATTCCATTCCATTCCATTCCGTTCCATTCGTGTTGATTCCATTCCATTCGGGTTGTTTCCATTCCTTTCCATTCCATTCCATTCCATTCCAATCCATTCCATTCCATTCCATTCCATTCGGGTTGATTCCATTCCATTCCATTCCATTCCATTCATTTACATTCCATTCTATTCCATTCCTTTCCTTTCCATTCCATTCGGGTTGATTCCATTCCATTCCATTCCATTCCATTCCGTTCCATTCCATTGCATACCGGTTGATTTCATTCCATTCCATACCAATAAATTCCATTCCATTCCATTCCATTCGGGTTGATTCCATTCCATTCCTTCGCATTCCGATTGATTCCATTCCATTACATTCGGGTTGATTCCATTCCATTCCATTCCGTTCCATTCCATTCCATTTGGGTTGGCTCCATTCCATTCCATTCCACACCATTCCATTCCATTGGGGTTTATTCCATTCCATTCCATTCCTCTCCATTCCATTCCATTCAATTCGGGTTGATTCCATTCCATTCCATTCTATTGCATTCGATTCCATTCCATTCTATTCGGGTTGATTGCATTCCATTCCATTCTATTCCATTCGATTCCATGCCATTCGTGGTGACTCCATGCCATTGCATTCCATTCCATTCCATTCCATTCCATTCCATTCCATTCCATTCCATTCCATTCGGGTTGATTCCATTCCATTCCATTCCATTCCACTCTATTCCATTCCATTCCATTCGGGTTGATTCCATTCCATCTCATTCCATTCCATTTCATTATGTTCCATTCCATTCCATTCCATTTCATTCCATTCCATTTCATTCCATTCCATTCCATTCCATTCCATTCCATTTCATTCCATTCCATTTCATTCCATTCCATTCCATTCCATTCCATTCCTTTCGGGTTGATTCCATTCCATTCCATTCGGGTTGATTCCACTCCATTCCATTCCATTCCATTCCCATCCATTCCACTTGGGATGATTCCATTCCACTATATTCCATTCCATTCCATTCCAATCCATTTCATTACATTACGTTAGGTTCCACTCCATTCCATTCCATTCCATTCCATTTGGGTTGATTCAATTCCATTCCATTCCATCTCATTCCCTTCCATTTCCTTCCGTTCCATTCTATTTCATTTCATTCGATTCCATTCCATTCCATTTCCTTCCATTCCATTTCATTCCATTCCATTCCATTCGGGTTGATTCCATTTATTTCCATTCCCTTCCATTCCATTCCATTCCTTTCGGATTGGTTCCATTCCATTCCATTACTTTCCATTCATTCCCATTCCTTTCCATTCCATTCCATTCAATTCGGGTTGATTCCATTCCATTCCATTCCATTCCATTCCATTCCATTGCATTCTGGTTGATTCCATTCCATTCCATTCCATTCCATTCCATTCCATTCCATTCCATTCCATTCCATTTGGGTTGATTCCCTTCCATTCCATTCCATTCCACACCATTCCATTCCATTGGGGTTGATTCCATTCCATTCCATTCCATTCCATTCCTCTCCATTCCATTCCATTCAATTCGGGTTGATTCCATTCCATTCCATTCCATTCCATTCCATTCCATTCGGTGTGACTCCATGCTATTCCATTCCATTCCATTCCATTCCATTCCATTCCATTCGGGTTTATTCCAATCCATTCCATGCCATTCCATTCCAACCCATTCGGTTTTATTCCATTCCATTCCATTCCATTCAACTCCATTCCTTTCCATTCCATTCCTTTCCATTCCATTCAGATTGATTCCATTCCATTCCATTCCATTCCATTCCACTCCGGTTGATTCCATTCGATTCTATTCCATACCATTCCATTTCATTCCATTTCATTTGGGTTGATTCCATTCCATCCATTCCATTCCATTCCATTCGGGATCATTCCATTCCATTCCATTCAATTCCATTCCATTCCATTCAATTCGGGTTGATTCCATTCCATCTCATTCCATTCCATTGCATTCTGTTCCATTCCATTCCATTCCATTCCATTTCATTGCATTCCATTTCATTCCATTCCATTCCATTCCATTCCACTCCATTCCATTCGGGTTGATTCCATTCCATTCCATTCCATTCCATTTCATTCCATTCCATTCGTGTTGATTCCATTCCGTCTCATTCCATTCCATTGCATTCTGTTCCATTCCATTCCATTCCATTTCAATGCTTTCCATTTCATTCCATTCCATTTCAATGCATTCCATTTCATTCCATTCCATTCCATTCCATTCCTCTCCATTCCATTCCATTCAATTCGTGTTGATTCCATTCCATTGCATTCCATTCCATTCCATTCCATTCCGTTCGGGGTGACTCCATGGCATTGCATTCCATTTCATTCCATTCCATTCCATTCAGGTTGATTCCATTCCATTCCTTTCCATTCCATTCCAATCCATTCGTTTTGATTCCATTCCATTCCATTCCATTCCACTCCATTCCATTCCATTCCATTCCTATCCATTCCATTCGCATTGATTCCATTCCATTCCATTCCATTCCGTTCCATTCTGGTTGATTCCATTCCCTTCCATTCCATACCATTCCATTCCACTCCATTCCTTTCGGGTTGATTCCATTCCATTCCATTCCATTCCATTCCATTCCATTCCATTCGGGTTGATTGCATTCCATCTCATTCCATTTCATTGCACTCTGTTCCATTGCATTCCGTTCCATTTTATTCCATTCCATTTCATTCCATTCCATTCCATTCCATTCCATTCCATTCCATTCCATTCTGATTGATTCCATTCCATTCCATTCCATTCCATTCCATTCCATTCCATTCGGATTGATTCCATTCCATTCCATTCCATTACATTCCAATTTATTTTGGTTGATTCCATTCCATTCCATTCCATTCGGGTTGATTCCAATCCATTCTATTTCATTCCATTCGGGTTGATTCCATTCCATTCCAATGCATTCCATTCGGGTTGATTCCACTCCATTCCATTCCATTCCATTCCAATCCATTCCACTTGGGATGATTCCATTCCACTGTATTCCATTCCATTCCATTCCAATCCATTTCATTACATTACGTTCGATTCCACTACATTCCATTCCATTCCATTCTACTTGGGTTGATTCAATTCCATTCCATTGCATCTCATTCCCTTCCATTTCATTCTGTTCCATTCCATTCCATTTCATTCCATTCCATTCCATTCCATTTCATACCATTCCATTCCATTCCATTGGTTTTGATTCCATTCCATTCCATTCCATTTCATTCCATTCGATTCCATTCCATGGGTGGTGACTCCATGCCATTGTATTCCATTCCAATCCATTCCCTTCCATTCCATTCCATTCCATTCGGTTTGATTGCATTCCGTGCCATTCCATTCCACTTCAATCCATTCCATTCCTTTCCATTCCATTCGGATTGATTCCATTCCATTCCATTCCATTCCATTCCATTCCATTCCATTCGGGTTGATTCCATTCCATTCCATTCCATACCATTCCATTCCATTCCATATCATTTTGGTTGATTCCATTCCATTCCATTCCATTCCATGCGGGTTGATTCCATTCTTCTCATACCATTCCATTTCATTCTGTTCCATTCCATTCCATTCCATTCCATTCCATTCCATTCCATTCCATTCCATTTCATTCCATTCCATTCCATTCCATTCCCTGCCATTCCATTCGGGTTGATTCCATTCCATTCCATTCCATTTCTTTCCATTCCTTTCCATTCCATTCCATTCCATTCCATTCCATTCCATTCCATTCCATTCCATTCCGGTTGATTCCATTCCATTCTATTTCATTCCATTCGGGTTGATTCCATTCCATTCCATTCCATTCCATTCGGGTTGATTCCACTCCATTCCATTCCATTCCATTCCAATCCATTCCACTTGGGATTATTCCATTCCACTGTATTCCATTCCATTCCATTCCAATCCATTTCATTACATTACGTTCGATTCCACTACATTCCATAGCATTCCATTCCACTTGGGTTCATTCAATTCCATTCCATTCCCTCTCATTCCCTTCCATTTCATTCCGTTCAATTCCATTCCATTTCATTCCATTCCATTCCATTCCATTCCATTCCATTCCATTCCATTTCATTTCATTCCATTCCATTCGGGTTGATTCCATACCATTCCATTCCATTCCATTCATTCCCATTCCATTCTATTCCATTCCATTCCATTCGGGTTGATTCCATTCCATTCCATTCCATTCCATTCCATTCCATTCCATTGCATTCCGGTTGATTCCATTCCGTTCCATTCCATTCCATTCCATTCCATTCGGGTTGATTCCATTCCATTCCATTCCATTCCATTTGAGTTGATTCCATTCCATTCCATTCCATTCCACACCATTCCATTCCACTGGGGTTGATTCCATTTCATTCCATTCCATTTCTTTCGGGTTGATTCCATTCCATTCCATTCCATTCTATTCGGGTTGATTCTATTCCATTCCATTCCATTCGTGTTGATTCCAGTCCATTCCATTCCATTGTATTCCATTCCATTCGGGTTGATACCATTCCATTCCATTCCATTCCATTTGGGTTGATTCCATTCCATTCCTTTCCGTTCCATTCGGGTTGATTCCACTCCATTCCATTCCATTGCATTCCATTCCATTCGGGTTGATTACATTCCATTCCATTCCGGTTGATTCCATTCCATTCCATTGCATTCCATTCCATTCGGGTTGATTCCATTCCATTCCATTGCATTCCACTCTATTCCGTTCCATTGCATTCCACTCTATTCCATTCCATTACATTCGGGTTGATTCCATTCCATTCAATTCCATTCGATTAAAATCCATTCCATTCCATTCAATTCTCGTTGATTCCATTCCATTCGTTTCCATTCCATTCCATTGCATTCCATTCCATTCCATTCCATTCCATTCCATTCCATTCCATTCCATACAGTTTGATTCCATTCCATTCCATTCCATACCAATCAATTCCACTTGGGATGATTCCATTCCACTGTATTCTATTCCATTCCATTCCAATCCATTTCATTACATTACGTTCCATTCCACTCGATTCAATTCCATTCTATTCCACTTGGGTGGATTCCATTCCATTCCATTCCACTCATTCCCTTCTATTTCATTCCGTTCCATTCCATTCCATTTCATTCCATTCCATTCCATTTCATTCCATTCCATTTCATTCCATTCCATTCCATTTCATTTCATTCCATTCCATTCGGGTTGAATCCATTCCATTGCATTCCATTCCATTCGGGTTGATTCCATACCATTCCATTCCATTCCATTCATTCCCATTCCATTCTATTCCATTCCTTTGCATTCGGGTTGATTCCATTCCATTCCATTCCATTCCATTCTATTGCATTCCGGTTGATTCCATTCCATTCCATTCCATTCCATTTGAGTTGATTCCATTCCTTTCCATTCCATTCCACACCATTCCATTCCACTGGGGTTGATTCCATTCCATTCCATTCCATTCCATTCGGGTTGATTCCATTCCATTCCATTCCATTCTATTCGGGTTGATTCTATTCCATTGCATTCCATTCAATTCGGGTTGATTCCATTCCATTCGATTCCATTCCATTGGATTCCATTCCATGCGGGGTGACTCCATGCCATTCCATTCCATTCCATTCGGGTTGATTCCATTCCATTCCATTCCATTCCATTCCATTCCATTCCATTCCATTCCATTCCATTCCATTTGGGTTGATTCCATTCCATGCCATTCCGTTCCACTCCAATCCATTCGGTTTGATTCCATTCCATTCCATTCCATTCCATTCCATGCGGGTTGATTCCATTCTTCTCATACCATTCCATTTCATTCTGTTCCATTCCATTCCATTCCATTCCATTCCATTCCATTCCATTCCATTCCATTTCATTCCATTCCATTCCATTACATTCCCTGCCATTCCATTCGGGTTGATTCCATTCCATTCCATTCCATTTCTTTCCATTCCTTTCCATTCCATTCCATTCCATTCCATTCCATTCCATTCCATTCCGGTTGATTCCATTCCATTCTATTTCATTCCATTCGGGTTGATTCCATTCCATTCCATTCCATTCCATTCGGGTTGATTCCACTCCATTCCATTCCATTCCATTCCAATCCATTCCACTTGGGATTATTCCATTCCACTGTATTCCATTCCATTCCATTCCAATCCATTTCATTACATTACGTTCGATTCCACTACATTCCATAGCATTCCATTCCTCTTGGGTTCATTCAATTCCATTCCATTCCTTCTCATTCACTTCCATTTCATTCCGTTCAATTCCATTCCATTTCATTCCATTCCATTCCATTCCATTTCATTTCATTCCATTCCATTCGGGTTGATTCCATTCCATTCCATTCCATTCTATTCGGGTTGATTCCATACCATTCCATTCCATTCCATTCATTCCCATTCCATTCTATTCCATTCCATTCCATTCGGGTTGATTCCATTCCATTCCATTCCATTTCATTCCATTCCATTCCATTCCATTGCATTCCGGTTGATTCCATTCCATTCCATTCCATTCCATTCCATTCCATTCCATTCGGGTTGATTCCATTCCATTCCATTCCATTCCATTCCATTCCATTTGAGTTGATTCCATTCCATTCCATTCCATTCCACACCATTCCATTCCACTGGGGTTGATTCCATTTCATTCCATTCCATTTCTTTCGGGTTGATTCCATTCCATTCCATTCCATTCTGTTCGGGTTGATTCTATTCCATTCCATTCCATTCCATTCGTGTTGATTCCAGTCCACTCCATTCCATTGTATTCCATTCCTTTCGGGTTGATACCATTCCTTTCCATTCCATTCCATTAGGGTTGATTCCATTCCATTCCTTTCCGTTCCATTCGGGTTGATTCCACTCCATTCCATTCCATTGCATTCCATTCCATTCGGGTTGATTACATTCCATTCCATTCCGGTTGATTCCATTCCATTCCATTGCATTCCATTCCATTCGGGTTGATTCCATTCCATTCCATTGCATTTCACTCTATTCCGTTCCATTGCATTCCACTCTATTCCATTCCATTACATTCGGGTTGATTCCAATCCATTCAATTCCATTCGATTAAAATCCATTCCATTCCATTCAATTCTCGTTGATTCCATTCCATTCGTTTCCATTCCATTCCATTGCATTCCAGTTGATTCCATTCCATTCCATTCCATTCCATTCCATTCCATACAGGTTGATTCCATTCCATTCCATTCCATACCAATCCATTCCACTTGGGATGATTCCATTCCACTGTATTCTATTCCATTCCATTCCAATCCATTTCATTACATTACGTTCCATTCCACTCGATTCAATTCCATTCTATTCCACTTGGGTGGATTCCGTTCCATTCCATTCCATCTCATTCCCTTCTATTTCATTCCGTTCCATTCCATTCCATTTCATTCCATTCCATTCCATTTCATTCCATTCCATTCCATTTCATTCCATTCCATTTCATTCCATTCCATTCCATTTCATTTCATTCCATTCCATTCGGGTTGAATTCATTCCATTCCATTCCATTCCATTCGGGTTGATTCCATACCATTCCATTCCATTCCATTCATTCCCATTCCATTCTATTCCATTCCTTTGCATTCGGGTTGATTCCATTCCATTCCATTCCATTCCATTCTATTGCATTCCGGTTGATTCCATTCCATTCCATTCCATTCCATTCCATTCCATTCCATTCCATTTGAGTTGATTCCATTCCATTCCATTCCATTCCACACCATTCCATTCCACTGGGGTTGATTCCATTCCATTCCATTCCATTCCATTCGGGTTGATTCCATTCCATTCCATTCCATTCTATTCGGGTTGATTCTATTCCATTGCATTCCATTCAATTCGGATTGATTCCATTCCATTCGATTCCATTCCATTGGATTCCATTCCATGCGGGGTGACTCCATGCCATTCCATTCCATTCCATTCGGGTTGATTCCATTCCATTCCATTCCATTCCATTCCATTCCATTCCATTTGGGTTGATTCCATTCCATGCCATTCCGTTCCACTCCAATCCATTCGGTTTGATTCCATTCCATTCCATTCCATTCCATTCCATTCCATTCCATGCGGGTTGATTCCATTCTTCTCATACCATTCCATTTCATTCTGTTCCATTCCATTCCATTCCATTCCATTTCATTCCATTCCATTCCATTCCATTCCCTGCCATTCCATTCGGGTTGATTCCATTCCATTCCATTCCATTTCTTTCCATTCCTTTCCATTCCATTCCATTCCATTCCATTCCATTCCGGTTGATTCCATTCCATTCTATTTCATTCCATTCGGGTTGATTCCATTCCATTCCATTCCATTCCATTCGGGTTGATTCCACTCCATTCCATTCCATTCCATTCCAATCCATTCCACTTGGGATTATTCCATTCCACTGTATTCCATTCCATTCCATTCCAATCCATTTCATTACATTACGTTCGATTCCACTACATTCCATAGCATTCCATTCCTCTTGGGTTCATTCAATTCCATTCCATTCCTTCTCATTCCCTTCCATTTCATTCCGTTCAATTCCATTCCATTTCATTCCATTCCATTCCATTCCATTTCATTTCATTCCATTCCATTCGGGTTGATTCCATTCCATTCCATTCCATTCTATTCGGGTTGATTCCATACCATTCCATTCCATTCCATTCATTCCCATTCCATTCTATTCCATTCCATTCCATTCGGGTTGATTCCATTCCATTCCATTCCATTTCATTCCATTCCATTCCATTCCATTGCATTCCGGTTGATTCCATTCCATTCCATTCCATTCCATTCCATTCCATTCCATTCGGGTTGATTCCATTCCATTCCATTCCATTCCATTCCATTTGAGTTGATTCCATTCCATTCCATTCCATTCCACACCATTCCATTCCACTGGGGTTGATTCCATTCCATTCCATTCCATTCCATTCCATTCGGGTTGATTCCATTCCATTCCATTCCATTCCATTCCATTCCATTCCATTCCATTCGGGATCATTCAATTCCATTCCATTCCATACAATTCCATTCCATTCCATTTCATTTGGGTTGATTCCATTCCATTCCATTCCATTCCATCCGGGTTCATTCCATTCCATCTCATTCCATTCCATTTCATTCTGTTCCATTCCATTCCTTTCCATTTCATTCCATTCCATTTCATTCCATTCCATTCCATTCGATGCCATTCCATTCGGGTTGATTCCATTCCATTACATTCCATTTCATTCCATTCCATTCCATTCCATTCCTTTCCATTCCATTCCATTCCATTCCATTCGGGTTGATTCCAATCCATTCTTTTTCATTCCATTCGGGTTGATTCCATTCCATTCCAATCCATTCCATTCGGTTTCATTCCACTCCATTCCATTCCATTCCATTCCAATCCATTCCACTTGGGATGATTCCATTCCACTGTATTCCATTCCATTCCATTCCAATCCATTTCATTACATTACGTTCGATTCCACTACATTCCATTCCATTCCATTCTACTTGGGTTGATTCAGTTCCATTCCATTCCATCTCATTCCCTTCCATTTCATTCCATTCCATTCCATTCCATTTCATACCATTCCATTCCATTCCATTGGTGTTGATTCCATTCAATTCCATTCCATTCCATTCCATTCGATTCCATTCCATGCATGGTGACTCCATGCCATTGCATTCCATTCCAATCCATTCCATTCCATTCCATTCCATTCCATTCGGGTTGATTGCATTCCATGCCATTCCATTCCACTCCAATACATTCGGTTTGATTCCATTCCATTCCATTCCATTCCACTCCATTCCATTCCATTCCATTCCTTTCCATTCCATTCGGATTGATTCCATTCCATTCCATTCCATTCCATTCCATTCCATTCCATTCGGGTTGATTCCATTCCATTCCATTCCATACCATTCCATTCCATTCCATTTTATTTGGGTTGATTCCATTCCATTCCATTCCATTCCATTCCATTCCATGCGGGTTGATTCCATTCCATATCATACTATTCCATTTCTTTCTGTTCCATTCCATTCCATTCCATTTCATTCCATTCCATTTCATTCCATTCCATTCCATTCCATTCCCTGCCATTCCATTCGGGTTGATTCCATTCCATTCCAATCCATTTCTTTCCATTCCATTCCATTCCATTCCATTCCATTCCATTCCGATTGATTCCATTCCATTCTATTTCATTCCATTCTGGTTGATTCCATTCCATTCCATTCCATTCCATTCGCGTTGATTCCACTCCATTCCATTCCATTCCATTCCAATCCATTCCACTTGGGATTATTCCATTCCACTGTATTCCATTCCATTCCATTCCAATCCATTTCATTACATTACGTTCGATTCCAGCTACATTCCATACCATTCCATTCCACTTGGGTTCATTCAATTGCATTCCATTCCATCTCATTCCCTTCCATTTCATTCCGTTCAATTCCATTCCATTTCATTCCATTCCATTCCATTTCATTCCATTCCATTTCATTCCATTCCATTCCATTTCATTTCATTCCATTCCATTCGGGTTGATTCCATTCCATTCCATTCCATTCCATTCGGGTTGATTCCATACCATTCCATTCCATTCCATTCATTCCCATTCCATTCCATTCCATTCGGGTTGATTCCATTCGATTCGATTCGATTCCATTCCATTCCATTCCATTCCATTCCATTCCATTCCATTCCATTCGGGTTGATTCCATTCCATTCCATTCCATTCCATTCCATTCTGGTTGATTCCATTCAAATCCATTCCATTCCAGTCCATTCCATTCCATTCTATTCGTGTTGATTCCATTCCAATCCATTCCATTCCATTCCATGGCATTGCATTCCATTCCATTGCATTGCATTCCATTCCATTAGTGTTGATTGCATTCCATTCCATTCCATTCCATTGCATTCCATTCCATTATTTTCGTGTTGATTCCATTCCATTCGATTCCATTCCATTCCATTCCACTCCATTCCATTGCGGTTGATTCCGTTCCATTCCATTCCATTCCATTCCATTCCAATCGGGTTGATTCCAGTACATTCCATTCCATTCCATTAGATTCGCATTGATTCCATTCCATTCCATTCCATTCCATTCCACTGCATTCCACTCCATTCGGGTTGATTCCCTTCCATTCCATTCCATTCCATTCTATTCTATTCCTCTCCATTCAGATTGATTCCATTCCGTTCCATTTCATTGCATTTCATTCCATTCCTTTCCATTCAATTCGGGTTGATTCCATTCCATTCCATTGCATTCAATTCCATTCCTTTAGATTCGTGTTGATTCCATTCGATTCCATTCCATTCCATTCCATTCCATTCCATTCCATTCCATTGCATTCTGGTTGATTCCATTCCATTCCAATCCATTCCATTCCATTCGAGTTAGTTCCATTCCATTCCATTCCATTCGGGTTGATTCCATTGCATTCCATTCCATTCCATTCCATTCCATTGTATTCGGGTTGATTCCATTCTTTTCCATTCCACAGCATTCCATTCCTTTCGGGTTGAATCCATTCCATTCCATTCCATTGCTTTCCATTCGGGTTGATTCCATTCCCTTCCATTCCATTCCATTGCATTCCATTCCGTTGCATTCCATTCGGGTTGGTTTCATTCCATTCCATTCCATTCCATTCCATTCGGGATGATTGCATTCCATTGCATTCCATTCCAGTCCCTTCGAGTTGATTCCATTCCATTCCATTCGGGTTGATTCCATTCCATTCCATTCCATTCCATTCCATTCCATTCCATTCCATTCCATTCCATTCGGGTTGATTCCATTCGATTCCATTCCATTCCATTCCATTCCATTCCATTCGTGTTGATTCCATTCCATTCCATTCTTTCCATTCCATTCCATTCCGTTCCATTAGGCTTGATTCCGTTCTATTCCATTGCATTCCATTCCATTCCATTCAATTCCATTCGGGTTGATTCCATTCCATTCCATTGCATTCAGTTTGATTCCATTCCGTTCCATTTCATTGCATTTCATTCCATTCCATTCCTTTCAATAACGGTTGATTCCATTGCATTCCATTCCATTCCACTGCAATCCTTTAGATTCGTGTGGATTCCATTCCATTCCATTCCATTCCATTCGGGTTGATTCCATTCCATTCCATTCCATTCCATTCCATTTCATTCCATTCCATTCGATTCTATTGGGGTTGATTCCATTCCATTCCATTCCATTCCATTCCATTCCATTCCATTCCATTCCATTCGGGTTGATACCATTCCATTCCATTCCATTCCAATCCATTCCATTCCATTCCATTCGGGTTGATTCCATTCCATTCCATTCCATTTCATTCCATTCCATTCCATTCTGGTTGATTCCATTCCATTCCATTCCACTCCATTCGGTTTGATTCCATTCGATTCCATTCCATTGCATTCGATGCCATACCATTCCATTCCATTCGGGTTGATTCCATTCAATTGCATTCCATTCCATTCCATTCGGGTTGATCCCATTCCATTCCATTCTATTCCATTCCATTCCATTCTGGTTGATTCCATTCCATTCCATTCCATTCCATTCCATTCCATTCCATTCTACTAGGGTTGATTCCATTCCATTCCATTCCATTCCATGACATTCCATTCCATTCCATTCGGGTTGATTCCATACCATTCCATTCCCTTAAATTCAATTCCATTCGAGTTGATAACATTCCGTTCCATTCTATTCCACTCCATTCCATTGCATTCGAGTTGATAACATTCCGTTGCATTCTATTCCACTCCATTCTATTCCATTCCGTTCGGGTTGATTGCATTCCCTTCCATTCCAGTCCATTTCATTCCATTAGGATTGATTCCATTCTATTGCATTCCGTTCCATTCCATTCCATTCTATTCCATTCCATTCCATTCCATTCGGGTTGATTCCATTCCATTCCATTCCATTCCATTCCATTCGATTCCATTCCACTCCATTCACGTTGATTCCATTCCGTTCCGTTTCATTGCGTTTCATTCCATTCCATTCCTTTCAATTCGGGTTGATTCCATTCCATTCCATTCCATTCCATTGCATTCCATTCCATTCCTTTAGATTCGTGTTGATTCCATTCAATTCCATTCCATTCTATGCCATTCCATTCCATTCGGGTGGATTCCATTCCATTCCATTCCATTCCAATCCATTCCATTCCAATCCATTCGGGTTGACTCCATTCCATTCCATTCCATTTCATTCCATTCCATTCCATTCGGGTTGAATCCATTCCATTCCATTCCATTCCATTCCATTCCATTCCACTGCATACTATTCCATTCGGGTTGATTCCATTCCATTCCATTCCATTCCATTCCATTCCATTCGGTTTGACTCCATCCATTCCATTCCATTCCTTGCCATTCCATTCCATTCAATTCGGGTTGATTCCATTACATTCCACTCCATTCCATGTCATTCCATTCCCTTCCATTCAGGTTGATTCCATTGCATTCCATTCCATTCCATTCCATTCCATTCCATTCGGGTTTATTGCATTTCGTTGCATTTCATTCCATTCCATTCCATTCCATTCCATTCCATTCCATTCTGGTTGATTCCATTCCCTTCCATGCCATTCCATTCGGGTTGATTCCAGTCCGTTCCATTCCATTCCATTCCATTCCATTCGGGTTGATTCCATTCCATTCCATTCCATTCGTGTTTATTCCATTCCATTCCATTCCATTCCATACCATTCCATTCCATTCCATTCGGGTTGATTCCATTCCATTCCATTCCATTCCATTCCATTCCATTTGCGTTGATTCCATTCCATTCCATTCGGGTTGATTCCATTCCATTGCGTTCCATTCCATTCCATTCCATTCGGGTTGATTCCATTCCATTCCATTCCATTCCGTTCCATTAGATTCCATTCCTGTGTATTCCATTCCATTCCATTGCATTCCATTCCTTTCCATTCCATTCCATTATATTCGTGTTGATTCCATTCCATTCCATTCCATTCCACTCCACTCCATTCTGGTTGATTCCATTCCATTCCATTCCGTTCCATTAGATTCGTGTTGATTCCTTTCCATACCATTTCATTCCATTCCATTCCATTCTGGTTGATTCCATTCCATTTGATTTCATTCCAATCCATTCCATTCGGGTTGATTCCATTGCATTCCATTCCATTCCATACTATTCCCTTCGGGTTGATTCCATTCCATTCCATTCCATTCCATTCAGGTTGACTCCATTCCATTCCATTCCATGCCATTCCATTCCATTCAATTCGGGTTGATTCCATTCCATTCCATTCCATTCTATTCCATGACATTTCTTTCCATTCCATTCAGGTTTATTCCATTCCATTCCATTCCATTCCATTCCATTCCATTCCATTCCATTCCATTTGTGTTGATTCCATTCCCTTCCATGCCATTCCATTCGGGTTGATTCCATTCCATTCCATTCCATTCCATTCCATTCGGGTTCATTCCATTCGATTCAATTCCATTCCATTGCATTCCATTCCATTCGGGTTGATTCCATTCCATTCCATTCCTTTCTACTCGGGTTGATTCCATTCAAATCCATTCCATTCCATTCCATTCCATTCCAATCCATTCCATTCCATTCCATTATTTTCGTGTTGTTTCCACTCCATTCCATTCCATTCCATTCCATTCCATTCCATTCCGGTTGATTCCGTTCCATTCCATTCCATTCCATTCCAATCGGGTTGATTCCAGTCCATTCCATTCCATTCCATTCCATTTGATTCGTAATGATTGCAGTCCATTCCATTCCATTCCATTCAATTGCATTCCACTCCATTCGGGTTGATTCCATTAAATTCCATTCCATTCCATGCCATTCCATTCCATTCCATTCGGGTTCATTCCATTCCATTGCATTCTCTTCCATTCAATTCCATTCGAGTTCATAACATTCCGTTCCATTCTATTCCACTCCATTCCATTCCATTGGAGTTGATAACACTCCGTTCCATTCTATTCCACTCCATTCCATTCCTTTCCATTCGGGTTGATTGCATTCCATTCCATTACATTACATTTCATTCCATTACGGTTGATTCCATTCTATTCCATTCCATTCCATTCCATTCCATTCGGGTTGATTCCATTCCATTCCATTCCATTCCATTCCATTCAATTCAGGTTGATTCCATTCCGTTCGGTTTCATTGCATTTCATTCCATTGCATTCCATTCAATTCGGGTTTATTCCATTCCATTCCATTCCGTTGCGCTGCATTCCAGTCCATTCCTTTAGATTCGTGTTGATTCCTTTCGATTCCATTCCATTCTATTCCATTCCATTCCATTCGGGTTCATTCCATTCCATTCCATTCCATTCCATTCTGGTTGATTCCATTCCATTCCAATCCATTCCATTCCATTCGAGTTGGTTCCATGCCATTCCATTCCATTCGGGTTGATTCCATTGCATTCCATTCCATTCCATTCCATTCCATTCTATTCGTGTCGATTCCATTCCATTCCATTCCATTCTACAGCATTCCATTCCTTTCGGGTTGAATCCATTCCATTCCATTCCATTGCATTCCATTCGGGTTGATTCCATTCCCTTCCGTTCCATTCCATTGCATTCCATTCCATTGCGTTCCATTCACGTTGATTTCATTCCATTGCATTCCATTCCAGTCCTTTCGAGTTGATTCCATTCCATTCCATTCGGGTTGATTCCATTCCATTTCATTCTATTCCATTCCATTCCATTCGGGTTGATTCCATTCCATTCCATTCCTTTTCATTCCATTCTATTCGGGTTGAATCCATTCTATTCCATTCCATTCCATTCGGGTTTATTCCATTCCATTCCATTCCATTCCATTCCATTCCATTCCATTCCATTCGGGTTGATTCCATTCCATTCCATTCCATTCCATTCCATTCCATTCCATTCCATTCCATTGCATTCCATTCCATTTGGGTCCATTCCATTCCATTCCATTCCATTCCATTCCATTCCATTCCGTACGGGTTGATTCCGTTCCATTTCATTCCATTCCATTCCATTCCATTCCATTCCGTTCCATTCGTGTTGATTCCGTTCTATTCCATTCCATTCCATTCCATTCCGTTCCATTCGTGTTGATTCCATTCCATTCCATTCCATTCCATTCCATTCCATTCCATTCCATTCCATTCCATTCTGCTTGATTCCATTCCGTTCCATTCCATTGCATTTCATTCCATTCCATTCCATTTAATTCGGGTTGATTCCATTCCATTCCATTCCATTCCACTCCACTCCTTTAGATTCATGTTGATTCCATTCCATTCTATTGCAATCCATTCGGGTTTATTCCATTCCATTCCATTCCATTCCATTCCATTGCATTCGGGTTGATTTCATTCCATCTCATTCCATTCCATTGCATTCTGTTCCATTCCATTCCATTCCATTTCATTGCATTCCATATCATTCTATTCCATTCCATTTCATTGCATTCCATTTCATTCCATTCCATTCCATTCCATTCCATTCCATTCCATTCCATTCCGATTGATTCCATTCCATTCCATTCCATTCCATTTCATTCCATTCCATTCCATTCCTTTCGGGTTGATTCCATTCCATTCCATTCCATAACATTCCATTTCGTTTGGATTGATTCCATTCCATTCCATAACATTCCATTTCATTTGGGTTGATTCCATTCCATTCCTTTCCATTCCATTCCATTCCATTCGGGTTGATTCCATTCCATCGCATTCCATTGCATGTCATTCTGTTCCATTCCATTCCATTCCATTTCATTCCATTCAATTCCATTCCATTCTATTACATTCCATTCCATTCGGGTTGATTCCATTCCATTCCATTCCATTTCATTCCATTCCATTGCATTCCATTCTATTCCATTCCATTCCATTCGGATTAATTCCATTCTATTTCATTCCATTCCATTCGGGTTGATTCCATTCCATTCCATTCCATTCCATTCCATTCGTGTTGATTCCACTCCATTCCATTCCAATCCATTCCACTTGGGATGATTACATTCCACTGTGTTCCATTCCATTCCATTCCAATGCATTGCATTACATTACGTTAGGTTCCGCTCCATTCCATTCCATTCCATTCCATTTCACTTGGGTTGATTCAATTCCATTCCATTCCATCACATTCCCTTCCATTTCATTCCGTTCCATTCCATTTCATTCCATTCCATTCCATTCCATTCCATTCTGGTTGATTCCATTCCATTCCATTCCAATGCATTCGGTTTGATTCCATTCGATTCCATTCCATTCCACTGCATTCCATTCCATTCCATTGCATTCCGGTTGATTCCATTCCATTCCATTCCATTCCATTCCATTCCATTCCATTCCATTCGGGTTGATTCCCTTCCATTCCATTCCACTCCATTCCGTTCCATTCCATTCCATTTGGGTTGATTCCATTCCATTCCACTCCATTCCACACCATTCCGTTCCTTTGGGGTTGATTCCATTCCATTCCATTCCATTCCATTCCTCTCCATTCCATTCCATTCAATTCGGGTTGATTCCTTTCCATTCCATTCCATTCCATTCGATTCCATGCCATTCGGTGTGACTCCACGCTATTGCATTCCATTCCATTCCATTCGGGTTGATTCCATTCCATACCATTCCATTCCATTCCAATCCATTCGGTTTGATCCATTCCATTCCATTCCATTCCACTCCATTCCATTACATTCCATTCCTTTCCATTCCATTCGGATTGATTCCATTCCATTCCATTCCATTCCATTCCACTCGGGTTGATTCCATTCGATTCCATTCCATACCATTCCATTCCGTTCCATTACATTTGGGTTGATTCCATTCCATTCCATTCCATTCCATTCCATTCGGGTTGGTTCCATTCCATTCCATTCAGTTCCATTCCATTCCATTCCATTCGGGTTGATTCCATTCTATCTCATTCCTTTCCATTGCATGCTGTTCCATTCCATTCCATTCCATTCCATTCCATTCCATTCCATTCCATTCCATTGCATTCGGGTTGATTCCATTCCATCTCATTCCATTCCATTGCATTCTGTTCCATTCCATTCCATTCCATTTCATTGCATTCCATTTCATTCCATTCCATTCCATTCCATTCCATTCCATTCCATTCCATTCCATTCCATTCCATTCGGATTGATTCCATTCTATTCCATTCCATTCCATTCCTTTCGGGTTGATTCCATTCCATTCCATTCCATAACATTCCATTTCATTTGGGTTGATTCCATTCTATTCTTTTCCATTCCATTCCATTCCACTCGGGTTGATTCCATTCCATCCCATTCCATTCCATGCCATTCTGTTCCATTCCATTCCATTCCATTCCATTCCATTCCATTCCTTACCATTTGGGTTGATTCCATTCCATTCCATTCCATTCCATTTCATTCCATTCCATTCCATTCCATTCCATTCCATTCGGATTAATTCCATTCCATTCCATTCCATTCCATTCGGGTTGATTCCATTCCATTCCATTCCATTCCATTTGGGTTGATTCCACTCCATTCCATTCCATTCCATTCCAATCCATTCCACTTGGGATGATTACATTCCACTGTATTCCATTCCATTCCATTCCATTCCAATGCATTTCATTACATTACGTTAGGTTCCACTCCATTCCATTCCATTCCATTCCATTCCATTTCATTCCATTCCATTTCCTTTCATTCCATTCCATTCGGGTTGTTTCCATTCCTTTCCATTCCATTCCATTCCATTCCAATCCATTCCATTCCATTCCATTCCATTCGGGTTGATTCCATTCCATTCCATTCCATTCCATTCATTTACATTCCATTCCATTCCATTCCTTTCCTTTCCATTCCATTCGGGTTGATTCCATTCCATTCCATTCCATTCCATTCCGTTCCATTCCATTGCATACCGGTTGATTTCATTCCATTCCATACCAATAAATTCCATTCCATTCCATTCCATTCGGGTTGATTCCATTCCATTCCTTTGCATTCCGATTGATTCCATTCCATTACATTCGGGTTGATTCCATTCCATTCCATTCCGTTCCATTCCATTCCATTTGGGTTGGCTCCATTCCATTCCATTCCATTCCACATCATTCCATTCCATTGGGGTTTATTCCATTGCATTCCATTCCTCTCCATTCCATTCCATTCAATTCGGGTTGATTCCATTCCATTCCATTCTATTGCATTCGATTCCATTCCATTCTATTCGGGTTGATTCCATTCCATTCCATTCTATTCCATTCGATTCCATGCCATTCGGGGTGACTCCATGCCATTGCATTCCATTCCATTCCATTCCATTCCATTCCATTCCATTCGGGTTGATTCCATTCCATTCCATTCCATTCCGCTCTATTCCATTCCATTCCATTCGGGTTGATTCCATTCCATCTCATTCCATTCCATTTCATTATGTTCCATTCCATTCCATTCCATTTCATTCCATTCCATTTCATTCCATTCCATTCCATTCCATTCCATTCCATTTCATTCCATTCCATTTCATTCCATTCCATTCCATTCCATTCCATTCCATTCCATTCCTTTCGGGTTGATTCCATTCCATTCCATTCGGGTTGATTCCACTCCATTCCATTCCATTCCATTCCCATCCATTCCACTTGGGATGATTCCATTCCACTATATTCCATTCCATTCCATTCCAATCCATTTCATTACATTACGTTAGGTTCCACTCCATTCCATTCCATTCCATTCCATTTGGGTTGATTCAATTCCATTCCATTCCATCTCATTCCCTTCCATTTCCTTCCGTTCCATTCTATTTCATTTCATTCGATTCCATTCCATTCCATTTCCTTCCATTCCATTTCATTCCATTCCATTCCATTCGGGTTGATTCCATTTATTTCCATTCCCTTCCATTCCATTCCATTCCTTTCGGATTGATTCCATTCCATTCCATTACATTCCATTCATTCCCATTCCTTTCCATTCCATTCCATTCAATTCGGGTTGATTCCATTCCATTCCATTCCATTCCATTCCATTCCATTCCATTCCATTCCATTGCATTCTGGTTGATTCCATTCCATTCCATTCCATTCCATTCCATTCCATTCGGGTTGATTCCCTTCCATTCCATTCCATTCCATTCCATTCCATTCCATTCCATTTGGGTTGATTCCCTTCCATTCCATTCCATTCCACACCATTCCATTCCATTGGGGTTGATTCCATTCCATTCCATTCCATTCCATTCCTCTCCATTCCATTCCATTCAATTCGGGTTGATTCCATTCCATTCCATTCCATTCCATTCCATTCCATTCGGTGTGACTCCATGCTATTCCATTCCATTCCATTCCATTCCATTCGGGTTGATTCCATTCCATTCCATGCCATTCCATTCCAATCCATTCGGTTTTATTCCATTCCATTCCATTCCATTCAACTCCATTCCTTTCCATTCCATTCCTTTCCATTCCATTCAGATTGATTCCATTCCATTCCATTCCATTCCATTCCACTCCGGTTGATTCCATTCGATTCTATTCCATACCATTCCATTTCATTCCATTTCATTTGGGTTGATTCCATTCCATCCATTCCATTCCATTCCATTCGGGATCATTCAATTCCATTCCATTCCATACAATTCCATTCCATTCCATTTCATTTGGGTTGATTCCATTCCATTCCATTCCATTCCATCCGGGTTCATTCCATTCCATCTCATTCCATTCCATTTCATTCTGTTCCATTCCATTCCTTTCCATTTCATTCCATTCCATTTCATTCCATTCCATTCCATTCGATGCCATTCCATTCGGGTTGATTCCATTCCATTACATTCCATTTCATTCCATTCCATTCCATTCCATTCCTTTCCATTCCATTCCATTCCATTCCATTCGGGTTGATTCCAATCCATTCTTTTTCATTCCATTCGGGTTGATTCCATTCCATTCCAATCCATTCCATTCGGTTTCATTCCACTCCATTCCATTCCATTCCATTCCAATCCATTCCACTTGGGATGATTCCATTCCACTGTATTCCATTCCATTCCATTCCAATCCATTTCATTACATTACGTTCGATTCCACTACATTCCATTCCATTCCATTCTACTTGGGTTGATTCAGTTCCATTCCATTCCATCTCATTCCCTTCCATTTCATTCCATTCCATTCCATTCCATTTCATACCATTCCATTCCATTCCATTGGTGTTGATTCCATTCAATTCCATTCCATTCCATTCCATTCGATTCCATTCCATGCATGGTGACTCCATGCCATTGCATTCCATTCCAATCCATTCCATTCCATTCCATTCCATTCCATTCGGGTTGATTGCATTCCATGCCATTCCATTCCACTCCAATACATTCGGTTTGATTCCATTCCATTCCATTCCATTCCACTCCATTCCATTCCATTCCATTCCTTTCCATTCCATTCGGATTGATTCCATTCCATTCCATTCCATTCCATTCCATTCCATTCCATTCGGGTTGATTCCATTCCATTCCATTCCATACCATTCCATTCCATTCCATTTTATTTGGGTTGATTCCATTCCATTCCATTCCATTCCATTCCATTCCATTCCATTCCATGCGGGTTGATTCCATTCCATATCATACTATTCCATTTCTTTCTGTTCCATTCCATTCCATTCCATTTCATTCCATTCCATTTCATTCCATTCCATTCCATTCCATTCCATTCCCTGCCATTCCATTCGGGTTGATTCCATTCCATTCCAATCCATTTCTTTCCATTCCATTCCATTCCATTCCGATTGATTCCATTCCATTCTATTTCATTCCATTCTGGTTGATTCCATTCCATTCCATTCCATTCCATTCGCGTTGATTCCACTCCATTCCATTCCATTCCATTCCAATCCATTCCACTTGGGATTATTCCATTCCACTGTATTCCATTCCATTCCATTCCAATCCATTTCATTACATTACGTTCGATTCCAGCTACATTCCATACCATTCCATTCCACTTGGGTTCATTCAATTGCATTCCATTCCATCTCATTCCCTTCCATTTCATTCCGTTCAATTCCATTCCATTTCATTCCATTCCATTCCATTTCATTCCATTCCATTTCATTCCATTCCATTCCATTTCATTTCATTCCATTCCATTCGGGTTGATTCCATTCCATTCCATTCCATTCCATTCGGGTTGATTCCATACCATTCCATTCCATTCCATTCATTCCCATTCCATTCCATTCCATTCCATTCCATTCCATTCGGGTTGATTCCATTCGATTCGATTCCATTCCATTCCATTCCATTCCATTCCATTCCATTCCATTCCATTCCATTCGGGTTGATTCCATTCCATTCCATTCCATTCCATTCCATTCTGGTTGATTCCATTCAAATCCATTCCATTCCAGTCCATTCCATTCCATTCTATTCGTGTTGATTCCATTCCAATCCATTCCATTCCATTCCATGGCATTGCATTCCATTCCATTGCATTGCATTCCATTCCATTAGTGTTGATTGCATTCCATTCCATTCCATTCCATTGCATTCCATTCCATTATTTTCGTGTTGATTCCATTCCATTCGATTCCATTCCATTCCATTCCACTCCATTCCATTGCGGTTGATTCCGTTCCATTCCATTCCATTCCATTCCATTCCAATCGGGTTGATTCCAGTACATTCCATTCCATTCCATTAGATTCGCATTGATTCCATTCCATTCCATTCCATTCCATTCCACTGCATTCCACTCCATTCGGGTTGATTCCCTTCCATTCCATTCCATTCCATTCTATTCTATTCCTCTCCATTCAGATTGATTCCATTCCGTTCCATTTCATTGCATTTCATTCCATTCCTTTCCATTCAATTCGGGTTGATTCCATTCCATTCCATTCGGGTTGATTCCATTCCATTCCATTCCATTCCATTCCATTCCATTCCATTCCATTCGGGTTGATTCCATTCGATTCCATTCCATTCCATTCCATTCCATTCCATTCGTGTTGATTCCATTCCATTCCATTCTTTCCATTCCATTCCATTCCGTTCCATTAGGCTTGATTCCGTTCTATTCCATTGCATTCCATTCCATTCCATTCAATTCCATTCGGGTTGATTCCATTCCATTCCATTGCATTCAGTTTGATTCCATTCCGTTCCATTTCATTGCATTTCATTCCATTCCATTCCTTTCAATAACGGTTGATTCCATTGCATTCCATTCCATTCCACTGCAATCCTTTAGATTCGTGTGGATTCCATTCCATTCCATTCCATTCCATTCGGGTTGATTCCATTCCATTCCATTCCATTCCATTCCATTTCATTCCATTCCATTCGATTCTATTGGGGTTGATTCCATTCCATTCCATTCCATTCCATTCCATTCCATTCCATTCCATTCGGGTTGATACCATTCCATTCCATTCCATTCCAATCCATTCCATTCCATTCCATTCGGGTTGATTCCATTCCATTCCATTCCATTTCATTCCATTCCATTCCATTCTGGTTGATTCCATTCCATTCCATTCCACTCCATTCGGTTTGATTCCATTCGATTCCATTCCATTGCATTCGATGCCATACCATTCCATTCCATTCGGGTTGATTCCATTCGATTGCATTCCATTCCATTCCATTCGGGTTGATCCCATTCCATTCCATTCTATTCCATTCCATTCCATTCTGGTTGATTCCATTCCATTCCATTCCATTCCATTCCATTCCATTCTACTAGGGTTGATTCCATTCCATTCCATTCCATTCCATTCCATTCCATTCCATTCCATTCCTTTCGGGTTGATTCCATTCCATTCCATTCGGGTTGATTCCACTCCATTCCATTCCATTCCATTCCCATCCATTCCACTTGGGATGATTCCATTCCACTATATTCCATTCCATTCCATTCCAATCCATTTCATTACATTACGTTAGGTTCCACTCCATTCCATTCCATTCCATTCCATTTGGGTTGATTCAATTCCATTCCATTCCATCTCATTCCCTTCCATTTCCTTCCGTTCCATTCTATTTCATTTCATTCGATTCCATTCCATTCCATTTCCTTCCATTCCATTTCATTCCATTCCATTCCATTCGGGTTGATTCCATTTATTTCCATTCCCTTCCATTCCATTCCATTCCTTTCGGATTGATTCCATTCCATTCCATTACATTCCATTCATTCCCATTCCTTTCCATTCCATTCCATTCAATTCGGGTTGATTCCATTCCATTCCATTCCATTCCATTCCATTCCATTCCATTGCATTCTGGTTGATTCCATTCCATTCCATTCCATTCCATTCCATTCCATTCCATTCCATTCCATTCGGGTTGATTCCCTTCCCTTCCATTCCATTCCATTCCATTCCATTCCATTCCATTCCATTTGGGTTGATTCCCTTCCATTCCATTCCATTCCACACCATTCCATTCCATTGGGGTTGATTCCATTCCATTCCATTCCATTCCATTCCTCTCCATTCCATTCCATTCAATTCGGGTTGATTCCATTCCATTCCATTCCATTCCATTCCATTCCATTCGGTGTGACTCCATGCTATTCCATTCCATTCCATTCCATTCCATTCGGGTTGATTCCATTCCATTCCATGCCATTCCATTCCAATCCATTCGGTTTTATTCCATTCCATTCCATTCCATTCAACTCCATTCCTTTCCATTCCATTCCTTTCCATTCCATTCAGATTGATTCCATTCCATTCCATTCCATTCCATTCCACTCCGGTTGATTCCATTCGATTCTATTCCATACCATTCCATTTCATTCCATTTCATTTGGGTTGATTCCATTCCATCCATTCCATTCCATTCCATTCGGGATCATTCAATTCCATTCCATTCCATACAATTCCATTCCATTCCATTTCATTTGGGTTGATTCCATTCCATTCCATTCCATTCCATCCGGGTTCATTCCATTCCATCTCATTCCATTCCATTTCATTCTGTTCCATTCCATTCCTTTCCATTTCATTCCATTCCATTTCATTCCATTCCATTCCATTCGATGCCATTCCATTCGGGTTGATTCCATTCCATTACATTCCATTTCATTCCATTCCATTCCATTCCATTCCTTTCCATTCCATTCCATTCCATTCCATTCGGGTTGATTCCAATCCATTCTTTTTCATTCCATTCGGGTTGATTCCATTCCATTCCAATCCATTCCATTCGGTTTCATTCCACTCCATTCCATTCCATTCCATTCCAATCCATTCCACTTGGGATGATTCCATTCCACTGTATTCCATTCCATTCCATTCCAATCCATTTCATTACATTACGTTCGATTCCACTACATTCCATTCCATTCCATTCTACTTGGGTTGATTCAGTTCCATTCCATTCCATCTCATTCCCTTCCATTTCATTCCATTCCATTCCATTCCATTTCATACCATTCCATTCCATTCCATTGGTGTTGATTCCATTCAATTCCATTCCATTCCATTCCATTCGATTCCATTCCATGCATGGTGACTCCATGCCATTGCATTCCATTCCAATCCATTCCATTCCATTCCATTCCATTCCATTCGGGTTGATTGCATTCCATGCCATTCCATTCCACTCCAATACATTCGGTTTGATTCCATTCCATTCCATTCCATTCCACTCCATTCCATTCCATTCCATTCCTTTCCATTCCATTCGGATTGATTCCATTCCATTCCATTCCATTCCATTCCATTCCATTCCATTCGGGTTGATTCCATTCCATTCCATTCCATACCATTCCATTCCATTCCATTTTATTTGGGTTGATTCCATTCCATTCCATTCCATTCCATTCCATTCCATTCCATTCCATGCGGGTTGATTCCATTCCATATCATACTATTCCATTTCTTTCTGTTCCATTCCATTCCATTCCATTTCATTCCATTCCATTTCATTCCATTCCATTCCATTCCATTCCATTCCCTGCCATTCCATTCGGGTTGATTCCATTCCATTCCAATCCATTTCTTTCCATTCCATTCCATTCCATTCCGATTGATTCCATTCCATTCTATTTCATTCCATTCTGGTTGATTCCATTCCATTCCATTCCATTCCATTCGCGTTGATTCCACTCCATTCCATTCCATTCCATTCCAATCCATTCCACTTGGGATTATTCCATTCCACTGTATTCCATTCCATTCCATTCCAATCCATTTCATTACATTACGTTCGATTCCAGCTACATTCCATACCATTCCATTCCACTTGGGTTCATTCAATTGCATTCCATTCCATCTCATTCCCTTCCATTTCATTCCGTTCAATTCCATTCCATTTCATTCCATTCCATTCCATTTCATTCCATTCCATTTCATTCCATTCCATTCCATTTCATTTCATTCCATTCCATTCGGGTTGATTCCATTCCATTCCATTCCATTCCATTCGGGTTGATTCCATACCATTCCATTCCATTCCATTCATTCCCATTCCATTCCATTCCATTCCATTCCATTCGGGTTGATTCCATTCGATTCGATTCGATTCCATTCCATTCCATTCCATTCCATTCCATTCCATTCCATTCCATTCCATTCCATTCGGGTTGATTCCATTCCATTCCATTCCATTCCATTCCATTCTGGTTGATTCCATTCAAATCCATTCCATTCCAGTCCATTCCATTCCATTCTATTCGTGTTGATTCCATTCCAATCCATTCCATTCCATTCCATGGCATTGCATTCCATTCCATTGCATTGCATTCCATTCCATTAGTGTTGATTGCATTCCATTCCATTCCATTCCATTGCATTCCATTCCATTATTTTCGTGTTGATTCCATTCCATTCGATTCCATTCCATTCCATTCCACTCCATTCCATTGCGGTTGATTCCGTTCCATTCCATTCCATTCCATTCCATTCCAATCGGGTTGATTCCAGTACATTCCATTCCATTCCATTAGATTCGCATTGATTCCATTCCATTCCATTCCATTCCATTCCACTGCATTCCACTCCATTCGGGTTGATTCCCTTCCATTCCATTCCATTCCATTCTATTCTATTCCTCTCCATTCAGATTGATTCCATTCCGTTCCATTTCATTGCATTTCATTCCATTCCTTTCCATTCAATTCGGGTTGATTCCATTCCATTCCATTGCATTCAATTCCATTCCTTTAGATTCGTGTTGATTCCATTCGATTCCATTCCATTCCATTCCATTCCATTCCATTCCATTCCATTCCATTGCATTCTGGTTGATTCCATTCCATTCCAATCCATTCCATTCCATTCGAGTTAGTTCCATTCCATTCCATTCCATTCGGGTTGATTCCATTGCATTCCATTCCATTCCATTCCATTCCATTGTATTCGGGTTGATTCCATTCTTTTCCATTCCACAGCATTCCATTCCTTTCGGGTTGAATCCATTCCATTCCATTCCATTGCTTTCCATTCGGGTTGATTCCATTCCCTTCCATTCCATTCCATTGCATTCCATTCCGTTGCATTCCATTCGGGTTGGTTTCATTCCATTCCATTCCATTCCATTCCATTCGGGATGATTGCATTCCATTGCATTCCATTCCAGTCCCTTCGAGTTGATTCCATTCCATTCCATTCGGGTTCATTCCATTCCATTCCATTCCATTCCATTCCATTCCATTCCATTCCATTCCATTCGGGTTGATTCCATTCGATTCCATTCCATTCCATTCCATTCCATTCCATTCGTGTTGATTCCATTCCATTCCATTCTTTCCATTCCATTCCATTCCGTTCCATTAGGCTTGATTCCGTTCTATTCCATTGCATTCCATTCCATTCCATTCAATTCCATTCGGGTTGATTCCATTCCATTCCATTGCATTCAGTTTGATTCCATTCCGTTCCATTTCATTGCATTTCATTCCATTCCATTCCTTTCAATAACGGTTGATTCCATTGCATTCCATTCCATTCCACTGCAATCCTTTAGATTCGTGTGGATTCCATTCCATTCCATTCCATTCCATTCGGGTTGATTCCATTCCATTCCATTCCATTCCATTCCATTTCATTCCATTCCATTCGATTCTATTGGGGTTGATTCCATTCCATTCCATTCCATTCCATTCCATTCCATTCCATTCCATTCCATTCGGGTTGATACCATTCCATTCCATTCCATTCCAATCCATTCCATTCCATTCCATTCGGGTTGATTCCATTCCATTCCATTCCATTTCATTCCATTCCATTCCATTCTGGTTGATTCCATTCCATTCCATTCCACTCCATTCTGTTTGATTCCATTCGATTCCATTCCATTGCATTCGATGCCATACCATTCCATTCCATTCGGGTTGATTCCATTCAATTGCATTCCATTCCATTCCATTCGGGTTGATCCCATTCCATTCCATTCTATTCCATTCCATTCCATTCTGGTTGATTCCATTCCATTCCATTCCATTCCATTCCATTCCATTCTACTAGGGTTGATTCCATTCCATTCCATTCCATTCCATGACATTCCATTCCATTCCATTCGGGTTGATTCCATACCATTCCATTCCCTTAAATTCAATTCCATTCGAGTTGATAACATTCCGTTCCATTCTATTCCACTCCATTCCATTGCATTCGAGTTGATAACATTCCGTTGCATTCTATTCCACTCCATTCTATTCCATTCCGTTCGGGTTGATTGCATTCCATTCCATTCCAGTCCATTTCATTCCATTAGGATTGATTCCATTCTATTGCATTCCGTTCCATTCCATTCCATTCTATTCCATTCCATTCCATTCCATTCGGGTTGATTCCATTCCATTCCATTCCATTCCATTCCATTCGATTCCATTCCACTCCATTCACGTTGATTCCATTCCGTTCCGTTTCATTGCGTTTCATTCCATTCCATTCCTTTCAATTCGGGTTGATTCCATTCCATTCCATTCCATTCCATTGCATTCCATTCCATTCCTTTAGATTCGTGTTGATTCCATTCAATTCCATTCCATTCTATGCCATTCCATTCCATTCGGGTGGATTCCATTCCATTCCATTCCATTCCAATCCATTCCATTCCAATCCATTCGGGTTGACTCCATTCCATTCCATTCCATTTCATTCCATTCCATTCCATTCGGGTTGAATCCATTCCATTCCATTCCATTCCATTCCATTCCACTGCATACTATTCCATTCGGGTTGATTCCATTCCATTCCATTCCATTCCATTCCATTCCATTCGGTTTGACTCCATCCATTCCATTCCATTCCTTGCCATTCCATTCCATTCAATTCGGGTTGATTCCATTACATTCCACTCCATTCCATGTCATTCCATTCCCTTCCATTCAGGTTGATTCCATTGCATTCCATTCCATTCCATTCCATTCTGGTTGATTCCATTCCCTTCCATGCCATTCCATTCGGGTTGATTCCAGTCCGTTCCATTCCATTCCATTCCATTCCATTCGGGTTGATTCCATTCCATTCCATTCCATTCGTGTTTATTCCATTCCATTCCATTCCATTCCATTCCATTCCATTCCATTCCATACCATTCCATTCCATTCCATTCGGGTTGATTCCATTCCATTCCATTCCATTCCATTCCATTCCATTTGCGTTGATTCCATTCCATTCCATTCGGGTTGATTCCATTCCATTGCGTTCCATTCCATTCCATTCCATTCGGGTTGATTCCATTCCATTCCATTCCATTCCGTTCCATTAGATTCCATTCCTGTGTATTCCATTCCATTCCATTGCATTCCATTCCTTTCCATTCCATTCCATTATATTCGTGTTGATTCCATTCCATTCCATTCCATTCCACTCCACTCCATTCTGGTTGATTCCATTCCATTCCATTCCGTTCCATTAGATTCGTGTTGATTCCTTTCCATACCATTTCATTCCATTCCATTCCATTCTGGTTGATTCCATTCCATTTGATTTCATTCCAATCCATTCCATTCGGGTTGATTCCATTGCATTCCATTCCATTCCATACTATTCCCTTCGGGTTGATTCCATTCCATTCCATTCCATTCCATTCAGGTTGACTCCATTCCATTCCATTCCATGCCATTCCATTCCATTCAATTCGGGTTGATTCCATTCCATTCCATTCCATTCTATTCCATGACATTTCTTTCCATTCCATTCAGGTTTATTCCATTCCATTCCATTCCATTCCATTCCATTCCATTCCATTCCATTCCATTCCATTTGTGTTGATTCCATTCCCTTCCATGCCATTCCATTCGGGTTGATTCCATTCCATTCCATTCCATTCCATTCCATTCGGGTTCATTCCATTCGATTCAATTCCATTCCATTGCATTCCATTCCATTCGGGTTGATTCCATTCCATTCCATTCCTTTCTACTCGGGTTGATTCCATTCAAATCCATTCCATTCCATTCCATTCCATTCCAATCCATTCCATTCCATTCCATTATTTTCGTGTTGTTTCCACTCCATTCCATTCCATTCCATTCCATTCCATTCCATTCCGGTTGATTCCGTTCCATTCCATTCCATTCCATTCCAATCGGGTTGATTCCAGTCCATTCCATTCCATTCCATTCCATTTGATTCGTAATGATTGCAGTCCATTCCATTCCATTCCATTCAATTGCATTCCACTCCATTCGGGTTGATTCCATTAAATTCCATTCCATTCCATGCCATTCCATTCCATTCCATTCGGGTTCATTCCATTCCATTGCATTCTCTTCCATTCAATTCCATTCGAGTTCATAACATTCCGTTCCATTCTATTCCACTCCATTCCATTCCATTGGAGTTGATAACACTCCGTTCCATTCTATTCCACTCCATTCCATTCCTTTCCATTCGGGTTGATTGCATTCCATTCCATTACATTACATTTCATTCCATTACGGTTGATTCCATTCTATTCCATTCCATTCCATTCCATTCCATTCGGGTTGATTCCATTCCATTCCATTCCATTCCATTCCATTCAATTCAGGTTGATTCCATTCCGTTCGGTTTCATTGCATTTCATTCCATTGCATTCCATTCAATTCGGGTTTATTCCATTCCATTCCATTCCGTTGCGCTGCATTCCAGTCCATTCCTTTAGATTCGTGTTGATTCCTTTCGATTCCATTCCATTCTATTCCATTCCATTCCATTCGGGTTCATTCCATTCCATTCCATTCCATTCCATTCTGGTTGATTCCATTCCATTCCAATCCATTCCATTCCATTCGAGTTGGTTCCATGCCATTCCATTCCATTCGGGTTGATTCCATTGCATTCCATTCCATTCCATTCCATTCCATTCTATTCGTGTCGATTCCATTCCATTCCATTCCATTCTACAGCATTCCATTCCTTTCGGGTTGAATCCATTCCATTCCATTCCATTGCATTCCATTCGGGTTGATTCCATTCCCTTCCGTTCCATTCCATTGCATTCCATTCCATTGCGTTCCATTCACGTTGATTTCATTCCATTGCATTCCATTCCAGTCCTTTCGAGTTGATTCCATTCCATTCCATTCGGGTTGATTCCATTCCATTTCATTCTATTCCATTCCATTCCATTCGGGTTGATTCCATTCCATTCCATTCCTTTTCATTCCATTCTATTCGGGTTGAATCCATTCTATTCCATTCCATTCCATTCGGGTTTATTCCATTCCATTCCATTCCATTCCATTCCATTCCATTCCATTCCATTCGGGTTGATTCCATTCCATTCCATTCCATTCCATTCCATTCCATTCCATTCCATTCCATTGCATTCCATTCCATTTGGGTCCATTCCATTCCATTCCATTCCATTCCATTCCATTCCGTACGGGTTGATTCCGTTCCATTTCATTCCATTCCATTCCATTCCATTCCATTCCGTTCCATTCGTGTTGATTCCGTTCTATTCCATTCCATTCCATTCCATTCCGTTCCATTCGTGTTGATTCCATTCCATTCCATTCCATTCCATTCCATTCCATTCCATTCCATTCTGCTTGATTCCATTCCGTTCCATTCCATTGCATTTCATTCCATTCCATTCCATTTAATTCGGGTTGATTCCATTCCATTCCATTCCATTCCACTCCACTCCTTTAGATTCATGTTGATTCCATTCCATTCTATTGCAATCCATTCGGGTTTATTCCATTCCATTCCATTCCATTCCATTCCATTGCATTCGGGTTGATTTCATTCCATCTCATTCCATTCCATTGCATTCTGTTCCATTCCATTCCATTCCATTTCATTGCATTCCATATCATTCTATTCCATTCCATTTCATTGCATTCCATTTCATTCCATTCCATTCCATTCCATTCCATTCCATTCCATTCCATTCCATTCCGATTGATTCCATTCCATTCCATTCCATTCCATTTCATTCCATTCCATTCCATTCCTTTCGGGTTGATTCCATTCCATTCCATTCCATAACATTCCATTTCGTTTGGATTGATTCCATTCCATTCCATAACATTCCATTTCATTTGGGTTGATTCCATTCCATTCCTTTCCATTCCATTCCATTCCATTCGGGTTGATTCCATTCCATCGCATTCCATTCCATGTCATTCTGTTCCATTCCATTCCATTCCATTTCATTCCATTCAATTCCATTCCATTCTATTACATTCCATTCCATTCGGGTTGATTCCATTCCATTCCATTCCATTTCATTCCATTCCATTGCATTCCATTCTATTCCATTCCATTCCATTCGGATTAATTCCATTCTATTTCATTCCATTCCATTCGGGTTGATTCTATTCCATTCCATTCCATTCCATTCCATTCGTGTTGATTCCACTCCATTCCATTCCAATCCATTCCACTTGGGATGATTACATTCCACTGTGTTCCATTCCATTCCATTCCAATGCATTGCATTACATTACGTTAGGTTCCGCTCCATTCCATTCCATTCCATTCCATTTCACTTGGGTTGATTCAATTCCATTCCATTCCATCACATTCCCTTCCATTTCATTCCGTTCCATTCCATTTCATTCCATTCCATTCCATTCCATTCCATTCTGGTTGATTCCATTCCATTCCATTCCAATGCATTCGGTTTGATTCCATTCGATTCCATTCCATTCCACTGCATTCCATTCCATTCCATTGCATTCCGGTTGATTCCATTCCATTCCATTCCATTCCATTCCATTCCATTCCATTCCATTCCATTCGGGTTGATTCCCTTCCATTCCATTCCACTCCATTCCATTCCATTCCATTCCATTTGGGTTGATTCCATTCCATTCCACTCCATTCCACACCATTCCGTTCCTTTGGGGTTGATTCCATTCCATTCCATTCCATTCCATTCCTCTCCATTCCATTCCATTCAATTCGGGTTGATTCCTTTCCATTCCATTCCATTCCATTCGATTCCATGCCATTCGGTGTGACTCCACGCTATTGCATTCCATTCCATTCCATTCGGGTTGATTCCATTCCATACCATTCCATTCCATTCCAATCCATTCGGTTTGATCCATTCCATTCCATTCCATTCCACTCCATTCCATTACATTCCATTCCTTTCCATTCCATTCGGATTGATTCCATTCCATTCCATTCCATTCCATTCCACTCGGGTTGATTCCATTCGATTCCATTCCATACCATTCCATTCCGTTCCATTACATTTGGGTTGATTCCATTCCATTCCATTCCATTCCATTCCATTCGGGTTGGTTCCATTCCATTCCATTCAGTTCCATTCCATTCCATTCCATTCGGGTTGATTCCATTCTATCTCATTCCTTTCCATTGCATGCTGTTCCATTCCATTCCATTCCATTCCATTCCATTCCATTCCATTCCATTCCATTCCATTGCATTCGGGTTGATTCCATTCCATCTCATTCCATTCCATTGCATTCTGTTCCATTCCATTCCATTCCATTTCATTGCATTCCATTTCATTCCATTCCATTCCATTCCATTCCATTCCATTCCATTCCATTCCATTCGGATTGATTCCATTCTGTTCCATTCCATTCCATTCCTTTCGGGTTGATTCCATTCCATTCCATTCCATAACATTCCATTTCATTTGGGTTGATTCCATTCTATTCTTTTCCATTCCATTCCATTCCACTCGGGTTGATTCCATTCCATCCCATTCCATTCCATGCCATTCTGTTCCATTCCATTCCATTCCATTCCATTCCATTCCATTCCTTACCATTTGGGTTGATTCCATTCCATTCCATTCCATTCCATTTCATTCCATTCCATTCCATTCCATTCCATTCCATTCGGATTAATTCCATTCCATTCCATTCCATTCCATTCGGGTTGATTCCATTCCATTCCATTCCATTCCATTTGGGTTGATTCCACTCCATTCCATTCCATTCCATTCCAATCCATTCCACTTGGGATGATTACATTCCACTGTATTCCATTCCATTCCATTCCATTCCAATGCATTTCATTACATTACGTTAGGTTCCACTCCATTCCATTCCATTCCATTCCATTCCATTTCATTCCATTCCATTTCATTCCATTCCATTTCCTTTCATTCCATTCCACTCGGGTTGTTTCCATTCCTTTCCATTCCATTCCATTCCATTCCAATCCATTCCATTCCATTCCATTCCATTCGGGTTGATTCCATTCCATTCCATTCCATTCCATTCATTTACATTCCATTCCATTCCATTCCTTTCCTTTCCATTCCATTCGGGTTGATTCCATTCCATTCCATTCCATTCCATTCCGTTCCATTCCATTGCATACCGGTTGATTTCATTCCATTCCATACCAATAAATTCCATTCCATTCCATTCCATTCGGGTTGATTCCATTCCATTCCTTTGCATTCCGATTGATTCCATTCCATTACATTCGGGTTGATTCCATTCCATTCCATTCCGTTCCATTCCATTCCATTTGGGTTGGCTCCATTCCATTCCATTCCATTCCACATCATTCCATTCCATTGGGGTTTATTCCATTGCATTCCATTCCTCTCCATTCCATTCCATTCAATTCGGGTTGATTCCATTCCATTCCATTCTATTGCATTCGATTCCATTCCATTCTATTCGGGTTGATTCCATTCCATTCCATTCTATTCCATTCGATTCCATGCCATTCGGGGTGACTCCATGCCATTGCATTCCATTCCATTCCATTCCATTCCATTCCATTCCATTCCATTCCATTCGGGTTGATTACATTCCATTCCATTCCATTCCGCTCTATTCCATTCCATTCCATTCGGGTTGATTCCATTCCATCTCATTCCATTCCATTTCATTATGTTCCATTCCATTCCATTCCATTTCATTCCATTCCATTTCATTCCATTCCATTCCATTCCATTCCATTCCATTTCATTCCATTCCATTTCATTCCATTCCATTCCATTCCATTCCATTCCATTCCATTCCATTCCTTTCGGGTTGATTCCATTCCATTCCATTCGGGTTGATTCCACTCCATTCCATTCCATTCCATTCCCATCCATTCCACTTGGGATGATTCCATTCCACTATATTCCATTCCATTCCATTCCAATCCATTTCATTACATTACGTTAGGTTCCACTCCATTCCATTCCATTCCATTCCATTAGGGTTGATTCAATTCCATTCCATTCCATCTCATTCCCTTCCATTTCCTTCCGTTCCATTCTATTTCATTTCATTCGATTCCATTCCATTCCATTTCCTTCCATTCCATTTCATTCCATTCCATTCCATTCGGGTTGATTCCATTTATTTCCATTCCCTTCCATTCCATTCCATTCCTTTCGGATTGATTCCATTCCATTCCATTACATTCCATTCATTCCCATTCCTTTCCATTCCATTCCATTCAATTCGGGTTGATTCCATTCCATTCCATTCCATTCCATTCCATTCCATTCCATTCCATTGCATTCTGGTTGATTCCATTCCATTCCATTCCATTCCATTCCATTCCATTCCATTCGGGTTGATTCCCTTCCCTTCCATTCCATTCCATTCCATTCCATTCCATTCCATTCCATTTGGGTTGATTCCCTTCCATTCCATTCCATTCCACACCATTCCATTCCATTGGGGTTGATTCCATTCCATTCCATTCCATTCCATTCCTCTCCATTCCATTCCATTCAATTCGGGTTGATTCCATTCCATTCCATTCCATTCCATTCCATTCCATTCGGTGTGACTCCATGCTATTCCATTCCATTCCATTCCATTCCATTCGGGTTGATTCCATTCCATTCCATGCCATTCCATTCCAATCCATTCGGTTTTATTCCATTCCATTCCATTCCATTCAACTCCATTCCTTTCCATTCCATTCCTTTCCATTCCATTCAGATTGATTCCATTCCATTCCATTCCATTCCATTCCACTCCGGTTGATTCCATTCGATTCTATTCCATACCATTCCATTTCATTCCATTTCATTTGGGTTGATTCCATTCCATCCATTCCATTCCATTCCATTCGGGATCATTCCATTCCATTCCATTCCATTCCATTCCATTCCATTCCATTCGGGTTGATTCCATTCCATCTCATTCCATTCCATTGCATTCTGTTCCATTCCATTCCATTCCATTCCATTTCATTGCATTCCATTTCATTCCATTCCATTCCATTCCACTCCATTCCATTCGGGTTGATTCCATTCCATTCCATTCCATTCCATTTCATTCCATTCCATTCGTGTTGATTCCATTCCGTCTCATTCCATTCCATTGCATTCTGTTCCATTCCATTCCATTCCATTTCAATGCTTTCCATTTCATTCCATTCCATTTCAATGCATTCCATTTCATTCCATTCCATTCCATTCCATTCCTCTCCATTCCATTCCATTCAATTCGTGTTGATTCCATTCCATTGCATTCCATTCCATTCCATTCCATTCCGTTCGGGGTGACTCCATGGCATTGCATTCCATTTCATTCCATTCCATTCCATTCAGGTTGATTCCATTCCATTCCTTTCCATTCCATTCCAATCCATTCGTTTTGATTCCATTCCATTCCATTCCATTCCACTCCATTCCATTCCATTCCATTCCACTCCATTCCATTCCATTCCATTCCTATCCATTCCATTCGCATTGATTCCATTCCATTCCATTCCATTCCGTTCCATTCTGGTTGATTCCATTCCCTTCCATTCCATACCATTCCATTCCACTCCATTCCTTTCGGGTTGATTCCATTCCATTCCATTCCATTCCATTCCATTCGGGTTGATTGCATTCCATCTCATTCCATTTCATTGCACTCTGTTCCATTCCATTCCGTTCCATTTTATTCCATTCCATTTCATTCCATTCCATTCCATTCCATTCCATTCCATTCCATTCCATTCCATTCTGATTGATTCCATTCCATTCCATTCCATTCCATTCCATTCCATTCGGATTGATTCCATTCCATTCCATTACATTACATTCCAATTTATTTTGGTTGATTCCATTCCATTCCATTCCATTCGGGTTGATTCCAATCCATTCTATTTCATTCCATTCGGATTGATTCCATTCCATTCCAATGCATTCCATTCGGGTTGATTCCACTCCATTCCATTCCATTCCATTCCAATCCATTCCACTTGGGATGATTCCATTCCACTGTATTCCATTCCATTCCATTCCAATCCATTTCATTACATTACGTTCGATTCCACTACATTCCATTCCATTCCATTCTACTTGGGTTGATTCAATTCCATTCCATTCCATCTCATTCCCTTCCATTTCATTCTGTTCCATTCCATTCCATTTCATTCCATTCCATTCCATTCCATTTCATACCATTCCATTCCATTCCATTGGTGTTGATTCCATTCCATTCCATTCCATTTCATTCCATTCGATTCCATTCCATGGGTGGTGACTCCATGCCATTGCATTCCATTCCAATCCACTCCCTTCCATTCCATTCCATTCCATTCGGTTTGATTGCATTCCGTGCCATTCCATTCCACTTCAATCCATTCCATTCCTTTCCATTCCATTCGGATTGATTCCATTCCATTCCATTCCATTCCATTCCATTCGGGTTGATTCCATTCCATTCCATTCCATACCATTCCATTCCATTCCATTTCATTTTGGTTGATTCCATTCCATTCCATTCCATTCCATGCGGGTTGATTCCATTCTTCTCATACCATTCCATTTCATTCTGTTCCATTCCATTCCATTCCATTCCATTCCATTCCATTTCATTCCATTCCATTCCATTCCATTCCCTGCCATTCCATTCGGGTTGATTCCATTCCATTCCATTCCATTTCTTTCCATTCCTTTCCATTCCATTCCATTCCATTCCATTCCATTCCATTCCGGTTGATTCCATTCCATTCTATTTCATTCCATTCGGGTTGATTCCATTCCATTCCATTCCATTCCATTCCATTCCATTCCATTCGGGTTGATTCCACTCCATTCCATTCCATTCCATTCCAATCCATTCCACTTGGGATTATTCCATTCCACTGTATTCCATTCCATTCCATTCCAATCCATTTCATTACATTACGTTCGATTCCACTACATTCCATAGCATTCCATTCCACTTGGGTTCATTCAATTCCATTCCATTCCATCTCATTCCCTTCCATTTCATTCCGTTCAATTCCATTCCATTTCATTCCATTCCATTCCATTCCATTCCATTCCATTTCATTTCATTCCATTCCATTCGGGTTGATTCCATTCTATTCCATTCCATTCTATTCGGGTTGATTCCATACCATTCCATTCCATTCCATTCATTCCCATTCCATTCTATTCCATTCCATTCCATTCGGGTTGATTCCATTCCATTCCATTCCATTCCATTCCATTCCATTCCATTGCATTCCGGTTGATTCCATTCCGTTCCATTCCATTCCATTCCATTCCATTCGGGTTGATTCCATTCCATTCCATTCCATTCCATTCCATTCCATTCCATTTGAGTTGATTCCATTCCATTCCATTCCATTCCACACCATTCCATTCCACTGGGGTTGATTCCATTTCATTCCATTCCATTTCTTTCGGGTTGATTCCATTCCATTCCATTCCATTCTATTCGGGTTGATTCTATTCCATTCCATTCCATTCCATTCGTGTTGATTCCAGTCCATTCCATTCCATTGTATTCCATTCCATTCGGGTTGATACCATTCCATTCCATTCCATTCCATTTGGGTTGATTCCATTCCATTCCTTTCCGTTCCATTCGGGTTGATTCCACTCCATTCCATTCCATTGCATTCCATTCCATTCGGGTTGATTACATTCCATTCCATTGCATTCCACTCTATTCCGTTCCATTGCATTCCACTCTATTCCATTCCATTACATTCGGGTTGATTCCATTCCATTCAATTCCATTCGATTAAAATCCATTCCATTCCATTCAATTCTCGTTGATTCCATTCCATTCGTTTCCATTCCATTCCATTGCATTCCAGTTGATTCCATTCCATTCCATTCCATTCCATTCCATTCCATACAGGTTGATTCCATTCCATTCCATTCCATACCAATCCATTCCACTTGGGATGATTCCATTCCACTGTATTCTATTCCATTCCATTCCAATCCATTTCATTACATTACGTTCCATTCCACTCGATTCAATTCCATTCTATTCCACTTGGGTGGATTCCATTCCATTCCATTCCATCTCATTCCCTTCTATTTCATTCCGTTCCATTCCATTCCATTTCATTCCATTCATTCCATTTAATTCCATTCCATTTCATTTCATTTCATTCCATTCCATTCGGGTTGAATCCATTCCATTCCATTCCATTCCATTCGGGTTGATTCCATACCATTCCATTCCATTCCATTCATTCCCATTCCATTCTATTCCATTCCTTTGCATTCGGGTTAATTCCATTCCATTCCATTCCATTCTATTGCATTCCGGTTGATTCCATTCCATTCCATTCCATTCCATTCCATTCCATTTGAGTTGATTCCATTCCATTCCATTCAATTCCACACCATTCCATTCCACACCATTCCATTCCACTGGGGTTGATTCCATTCCATTCCATTCCATTCCATTCGGGTTGATTCCATTCCATTCCATTCCATTCTATTCAGGTTGATTCTATTCCATTGCATTCCATTCAATTCGGGTTGATTCCATTCCATTCGATTCCATTCCATTGGATTCCATTCCATGCGGGGTGACTCCATGCCATTCCATTCCATTCCATTCCATTCCATTCGGGTTGATTCCATTCCCTGCCATTCCGTTCCACTCCAATCCATTCGGTTTGATTCCATTCCATTCCATTCCATTCCATTCCATTCCACTCCATTCCATTCCATTCCATTCCTTTCCATTCCATTCGGATTGATTCCATTCCATTCCATTCCATTCCATTCCATTCCATTCCATTCCATTCCATTCCATTCGGGATCATTCAATTCCATTCCATTCCATACCATTCCATTCCATTCCATTTCATTTGGGTTGATTCCATTCCATTCCATTCCATTCCATTCCATCCGGGTTCATTCCATTCCATCTCATTCCATTCCATTTCATTCTGTTCCATTCCATTCCTTTCCATTTCATTCCATTCCATTTCATTCCATTCCATTCCATTCGATGCCATTCCATTCGGGTTGATTCCATTCCATTACATTCCATTTCATTCCATTCCATTCCATTCCATTCCTTTCCATTCCATTCCATTCCATTCGGGTTGATTCCAATCCATTCTTTTTCATTCCATTCGGGTTGATTCCATTCCATTCCAATCCATTCCATTCGGTTTCATTCCACTCCATTCCATTCCATTCCATTCCAATCCATTCCACTTGGGATGATTCCATTCCACTGTATTCCATTCCATTCCATTCCAATCCATTTCATTACATTACGTTCGATTCCACTACATTCCATTCCATTCCATTCTACTTGGGTTGATTCAGTTCCATTCCATTCCATCTCATTCCCTTCCATTTCATTCCATTCCATTCCATTCCATTTCATACCATTCCATTCCATTCCATTGGTGTTGATTCCATTCAATTCCATTCCATTCCATTCCATTCGATTCCATTCCATGCATGGTGACTCCATGCCATTGCATTCCATTCCAATCCATTCCATTCCATTCCATTCCATTCCATTCGGGTTGATTGCATTCCATGCCATTCCATTCCACTCCAATACATTCGGTTTGATTCCATTCCATTCCATTCCATTCCACTCCATTCCATTCCATTCCATTCCTTTCCATTCCATTCGGATTGATTCCATTCCATTCCATTCCATTCCATTCCATTCCATTCCATTCGGGTTGATTCCATTCCATTCCATTCCATACCATTCCATTCCATTCCATTTTATTTGGGTTGATTCCATTCCATTCCATTCCATTCCATTCCATTCCATTCCATTCCATGCGGGTTGATTCCATTCCATATCATACTATTCCATTTCTTTCTGTTCCATTCCATTCCATTCCATTTCATTCCATTCCATTTCATTCCATTCCATTCCATTCCATTCCATTCCCTGCCATTCCATTCGGGTTGATTCCATTCCATTCCAATCCATTTCTTTCCATTCCATTCCATTCCATTCCGATTGATTCCATTCCATTCTATTTCATTCCATTCTGGTTGATTCCATTCCATTCCATTCCATTCCATTCGCGTTGATTCCACTCCATTCCATTCCATTCCATTCCAATCCATTCCACTTGGGATTATTCCATTCCACTGTATTCCATTCCATTCCATTCCAATCCATTTCATTACATTACGTTCGATTCCAGCTACATTCCATACCATTCCATTCCACTTGGGTTCATTCAATTGCATTCCATTCCATCTCATTCCCTTCCATTTCATTCCGTTCAATTCCATTCCATTTCATTCCATTCCATTCCATTTCATTCCATTCCATTTCATTCCATTCCATTCCATTTCATTTCATTCCATTCCATTCGGGTTGATTCCATTCCATTCCATTCCATTCCATTCGGGTTGATTCCATACCATTCCATTCCATTCCATTCATTCCCATTCCATTCCATTCCATTCCATTCCATTCGGGTTGATTCCATTCGATTCGATTCGATTCCATTCCATTCCATTCCATTCCATTCCATTCCATTCCATTCCATTCCATTCCATTCGGGTTGATTCCATTCCATTCCATTCCATTCCATTCCATTCTGGTTGATTCCATTCAAATCCATTCCATTCCAGTCCATTCCATTCCATTCTATTCGTGTTGATTCCATTCCAATCCATTCCATTCCATTCCATGGCATTGCATTCCATTCCATTGCATTGCATTCCATTCCATTAGTGTTGATTGCATTCCATTCCATTCCATTCCATTGCATTCCATTCCATTATTTTCGTGTTGATTCCATTCCATTCGATTCCATTCCATTCCATTCCACTCCATTCCATTGCGGTTGATTCCGTTCCATTCCATTCCATTCCATTCCATTCCAATCGGGTTGATTCCAGTACATTCCATTCCATTCCATTAGATTCGCATTGATTCCATTCCATTCCATTCCATTCCATTCCACTGCATTCCACTCCATTCGGGTTGATTCCCTTCCATTCCATTCCATTCCATTCTATTCTATTCCTCTCCATTCAGATTGATTCCATTCCGTTCCATTTCATTGCATTTCATTCCATTCCTTTCCATTCAATTCGGGTTGATTCCATTCCATTCCATTGCATTCAATTCCATTCCTTTAGATTCGTGTTGATTCCATTCGATTCCATTCCATTCCATTCCATTCCATTCCATTCCATTCCATTGCATTCTGGTTGATTCCATTCCATTCCAATCCATTCCATTCCATTCGAGTTAGTTCCATTCCATTCCATTCCATTCGGGTTGATTCCATTGCATTCCATTCCATTCCATTCCATTCCATTGTATTCGGGTTGATTCCATTCTTTTCCATTCCACAGCATTCCATTCCTTTCGGGTTGAATCCATTCCATTCCATTCCATTGCTTTCCATTCGGGTTGATTCCATTCCCTTCCATTCCATTCCATTGCATTCCATTCCGTTGCATTCCATTCGGGTTGGTTTCATTCCATTCCATTCCATTCCATTCCATTCGGGATGATTGCATTCCATTGCATTCCATTCCAGTCCCTTCGAGTTGATTCCATTCCATTCCATTCGGGTTCATTCCATTCCATTCCATTCCATTCCATTCCATTCCATTCCATTCCATTCCATTCGGGTTGATTCCATTCGATTCCATTCCATTCCATTCCATTCCATTCCATTCGTGTTGATTCCATTCCATTCCATTCTTTCCATTCCATTCCATTCCGTTCCATTAGGCTTGATTCCGTTCTATTCCATTGCATTCCATTCCATTCCATTCAATTCCATTCGGGTTGATTCCATTCCATTCCATTGCATTCAGTTTGATTCCATTCCGTTCCATTTCATTGCATTTCATTCCATTCCATTCCTTTCAATAACGGTTGATTCCATTGCATTCCATTCCATTCCACTGCAATCCTTTAGATTCGTGTGGATTCCATTCCATTCCATTCCATTCCATTCGGGTTGATTCCATTCCATTCCATTCCATTCCATTCCATTTCATTCCATTCCATTCGATTCTATTGGGGTTGATTCCATTCCATTCCATTCCATTCCATTCCATTCCATTCCATTCCATTCCATTCGGGTTGATACCATTCCATTCCATTCCATTCCAATCCATTCCATTCCATTCCATTCGGGTTGATTCCATTCCATTCCATTCCATTTCATTCCATTCCATTCCATTCTGGTTGATTCCATTCCATTCCATTCCACTCCATTCTGTTTGATTCCATTCGATTCCATTCCATTGCATTCGATGCCATACCATTCCATTCCATTCGGGTTGATTCCATTCAATTGCATTCCATTCCATTCCATTCGGGTTGATCCCATTCCATTCCATTCTATTCCATTCCATTCCATTCTGGTTGATTCCATTCCATTCCATTCCATTCCATTCCATTCCATTCTACTAGGGTTGATTCCATTCCATTCCATTCCATTCCATGACATTCCATTCCATTCCATTCGGGTTGATTCCATACCATTCCATTCCCTTAAATTCAATTCCATTCGAGTTGATAACATTCCGTTCCATTCTATTCCACTCCATTCCATTGCATTCGAGTTGATAACATTCCGTTGCATTCTATTCCACTCCATTCTATTCCATTCCGTTCGGGTTGATTGCATTCCATTCCATTCCAGTCCATTTCATTCCATTAGGATTGATTCCATTCTATTGCATTCCGTTCCATTCCATTCCATTCTATTCCATTCCATTCCATTCCATTCGGGTTGATTCCATTCCATTCCATTCCATTCCATTCCATTCGATTCCATTCCACTCCATTCACGTTGATTCCATTCCGTTCCGTTTCATTGCGTTTCATTCCATTCCATTCCTTTCAATTCGGGTTGATTCCATTCCATTCCATTCCATTCCATTGCATTCCATTCCATTCCTTTAGATTCGTGTTGATTCCATTCAATTCCATTCCATTCTATGCCATTCCATTCCATTCGGGTGGATTCCATTCCATTCCATTCCATTCCAATCCATTCCATTCCAATCCATTCGGGTTGACTCCATTCCATTCCATTCCATTTCATTCCATTCCATTCCATTCGGGTTGAATCCATTCCATTCCATTCCATTCCATTCCATTCCACTGCATACTATTCCATTCGGGTTGATTCCATTCCATTCCATTCCATTCCATTCCATTCCATTCGGTTTGACTCCATCCATTCCATTCCATTCCTTGCCATTCCATTCCATTCATTTCGGGTTGATTCCATTACATTCCACTCCATTCCATGTCATTCCATTCCCTTCCATTCAGGTTGATTCCATTGCATTCCATTCCATTCCATTCCATTCTGGTTGATTCCATTCCCTTCCATGCCATTCCATTCGGGTTGATTCCAGTCCGTTCCATTCCATTCCATTCCATTCCATTCGGGTTGATTCCATTCCATTCCATTCCATTCGTGTTTATTCCATTCCATTCCATTCCATTCCATTCCATTCCATTCCATTCCATACCATTCCATTCCATTCCATTCGGGTTGATTCCATTCCATTCCATTCCATTCCATTCCATTCCATTTGCGTTGATTCCATTCCATTCCATTCGGGTTGATTCCATTCCATTGCGTTCCATTCCATTCCATTCCATTCGGGTTGATTCCATTCCATTCCATTCCATTCCGTTCCATTAGATTCCATTCCTGTGTATTCCATTCCATTCCATTGCATTCCATTCCTTTCCATTCCATTCCATTATATTCGTGTTGATTCCATTCCATTCCATTCCATTCCACTCCACTCCATTCTGGTTGATTCCATTCCATTCCATTCCGTTCCATTAGATTCGTGTTGATTCCTTTCCATACCATTTCATTCCATTCCATTCCATTCTGGTTGATTCCATTCCATTTGATTTCATTCCAATCCATTCCATTCGGGTTGATTCCATTGCATTCCATTCCATTCCATACTATTCCCTTCGGGTTGATTCCATTCCATTCCATTCCATTCCATTCAGGTTGACTCCATTCCATTCCATTCCATGCCATTCCATTCCATTCAATTCGGGTTGATTCCATTCCATTCCATTCCATTCTATTCCATGACATTTCTTTCCATTCCATTCAGGTTTATTCCATTCCATTCCATTCCATTCCATTCCATTCCATTCCATTCCATTCCATTCCATTTGTGTTGATTCCATTCCCTTCCATGCCATTCCATTCGGGTTGATTCCATTCCATTCCATTCCATTCCATTCCATTCGGGTTCATTCCATTCGATTCAATTCCATTCCATTGCATTCCATTCCATTCGGGTTGATTCCATTCCATTCCATTCCTTTCTACTCGGGTTGATTCCATTGAAATCCATTCCATTCCATTCCATTCCATTCCAATCCATTCCATTCCATTCCATTATTTTCGTGTTGTTTCCACTCCATTCCATTCCATTCCATTCCATTCCATTCCATTCCGGTTGATTCCGTTCCATTCCATTCCATTCCATTCCAATCGGGTTGATTCCAGTCCATTCCATTCCATTCCATTCCATTTGATTCGTAATGATTGCAGTCCATTCCATTCCATTCCATTCAATTGCATTCCACTCCATTCGGGTTGATTCCATTAAATTCCATTCCATTCCATGCCATTCCATTCCATTCCATTCGGGTTCATTCCATTCCATTGCATTCTCTTCCATTCAATTCCATTCGAGTTCATAACATTCCGTTCCATTCTATTCCACTCCATTCCATTCCATTGGAGTTGATAACACTCCGTTCCATTCTATTCCACTCCATTCCATTCCTTTCCATTCGGGTTGATTGCATTCCATTCCATTACATTACATTTCATTCCATTACGGTTGATTCCATTCTATTCCATTCCATTCCATTCCATTCCATTCGGGTTGATTCCATTCCATTCCATTCCATTCCATTCCATTCAATTCAGGTTGATTCCATTCCGTTCGGTTTCATTGCATTTCATTCCATTGCATTCCATTCAATTCGGGTTTATTCCATTCCATTCCATTCCGTTGCGCTGCATTCCAGTCCATTCCTTTAGATTCGTGTTGATTCCTTTCGATTCCATTCCATTCTATTCCATTCCATTCCATTCGGGTTCATTCCATTCCATTCCATTCCATTCCATTCTGGTTGATTCCATTCCATTCCAATCCATTCCATTCCATTCGAGTTGGTTCCATGCCATTCCATTCCATTCGGGTTGATTCCATTGCATTCCATTCCATTCCATTCCATTCCATTCTATTCGTGTCGATTCCATTCCATTCCATTCCATTCTACAGCATTCCATTCCTTTCGGGTTGAATCCATTCCATTCCATTCCATTGCATTCCATTCGGGTTGATTCCATTCCCTTCCGTTCCATTCCATTGCATTCCATTCCATTGCGTTCCATTCACGTTGATTTCATTCCATTGCATTCCATTCCAGTCCTTTCGAGTTGATTCCATTCCATTCCATTCGGGTTGATTCCATTCCATTTCATTCTATTCCATTCCATTCCATTCGGGTTGATTCCATTCCATTCCATTCCTTTTCATTCCATTCTATTCGGGTTGAATCCATTCTATTCCATTCCATTCCATTCGGGTTTATTCCATTCCATTCCATTCCATTCCATTCCATTCCATTCCATTCCATTCGGGTTGATTCCATTCCATTCCATTCCATTCCATTCCATTCCATTCCATTCCATTCCATTGCATTCCATTCCATTTGGGTCCATTCCATTCCATTCCATTCCATTCCATTCCATTCCGTACGGGTTGATTCCGTTCCATTTCATTCCATTCCATTCCATTCCATTCCATTCCGTTCCATTCGTGTTGATTCCGTTCTATTCCATTCCATTCCATTCCATTCCGTTCCATTCGTGTTGATTCCATTCCATTCCATTCCATTCCATTCCATTCCATTCCATTCCATTCTGCTTGATTCCATTCCGTTCCATTCCATTGCATTTCATTCCATTCCATTCCATTTAATTCGGGTTGATTCCATTCCATTCCATTCCATTCCACTCCACTCCTTTAGATTCATGTTGATTCCATTCCATTCTATTGCAATCCATTCGGGTTTATTCCATTCCATTCCATTCCATTCCATTCCATTGCATTCGGGTTGATTTCATTCCATCTCATTCCATTCCATTGCATTCTGTTCCATTCCATTCCATTCCATTTCATTGCATTCCATATCATTCTATTCCATTCCATTTCATTGCATTCCATTTCATTCCATTCCATTCCATTCCATTCCATTCCATTCCATTCCATTCCATTCCGATTGATTCCATTCCATTCCATTCCATTCCATTTCATTCCATTCCATTCCATTCCTTTCGGGTTGATTCCATTCCATTCCATTCCATAACATTCCATTTCGTTTGGATTGATTCCATTCCATTCCATAACATTCCATTTCATTTGGGTTGATTCCATTCCATTCCTTTCCATTCCATTCCATTCCATTCGGGTTGATTCCATTCCATCGCATTCCATTCCATGTCATTCTGTTCCATTCCATTCCATTCCATTTCATTCCATTCAATTCCATTCCATTCTATTACATTCCATTCCATTCGGGTTGATTCCATTCCATTCCATTCCATTTCATTCCATTCCATTGCATTCCATTCTATTCCATTCCATTCCATTCGGATTAATTCCATTCTATTTCATTCCATTCCATTCGGGTTGATTCTATTCCATTCCATTCCATTCCATTCCATTCGTGTTGATTCCACTCCATTCCATTCCAATCCATTCCACTTGGGATGATTACATTCCACTGTGTTCCATTCCATTCCATTCCAATGCATTGCATTACATTACGTTAGGTTCCGCTCCATTCCATTCCATTCCATTCCATTTCACTTGGGTTGATTCAATTCCATTCCATTCCATCACATTCCCTTCCATTTCATTCCGTTCCATTCCATTTCATTCCATTCCATTCCATTCCATTCCATTCTGGTTGATTCCATTCCATTCCATTCCAATGCATTCGGTTTGATTCCATTCGATTCCATTCCATTCCACTGCATTCCATTCCATTCCATTGCATTCCGGTTGATTCCATTCCATTCCATTCCATTCCATTCCATTCCATTCCATTCCATTCCATTCGGGTTGATTCCCTTCCATTCCATTCCACTCCATTCCATTCCATTCCATTCCATTTGGGTTGATTCCATTCCATTCCACTCCATTCCACACCATTCCGTTCCTTTGGGGTTGATTCCATTCCATTCCATTCCATTCCATTCCTCTCCATTCCATTCCATTCAATTCGGGTTGATTCCTTTCCATTCCATTCCATTCCATTCGATTCCATGCCATTCGGTGTGACTCCACGCTATTGCATTCCATTCCATTCCATTCGGGTTGATTCCATTCCATACCATTCCATTCCATTCCAATCCATTCGGTTTGATCCATTCCATTCCATTCCATTCCACTCCATTCCATTACATTCCATTCCTTTCCATTCCATTCGGATTGATTCCATTCCATTCCATTCCATTCCATTCCACTCGGGTTGATTCCATTCGATTCCATTCCATACCATTCCATTCCGTTCCATTACATTTGGGTTGATTCCATTCCATTCCATTCCATTCCATTCCATTCGGGTTGGTTCCATTCCATTCCATTCAGTTCCATTCCATTCCATTCCATTCGGGTTGATTCCATTCTATCTCATTCCTTTCCATTGCATGCTGTTCCATTCCATTCCATTCCATTCCATTCCATTCCATTCCATTCCATTCCATTCCATTGCATTCGGGTTGATTCCATTCCATCTCATTCCATTCCATTGCATTCTGTTCCATTCCATTCCATTCCATTTCATTGCATTCCATTTCATTCCATTCCATTCCATTCCATTCCATTCCATTCCATTCCATTCCATTCGGATTGATTCCATTCTGTTCCATTCCATTCCATTCCTTTCGGGTTGATTCCATTCCATTCCATTCCATAACATTCCATTTCATTTGGGTTGATTCCATTCTATTCTTTTCCATTCCATTCCATTCCACTCGGGTTGATTCCATTCCATCCCATTCCATTCCATGCCATTCTGTTCCATTCCATTCCATTCCATTCCATTCCATTCCATTCCTTACCATTTGGGTTGATTCCATTCCATTCCATTCCATTCCATTTCATTCCATTCCATTCCATTCCATTCCATTCCATTCGGATTAATTCCATTCCATTCCATTCCATTCCATTCGGGTTGATTCCATTCCATTCCATTCCATTCCATTTGGGTTGATTCCACTCCATTCCATTCCATTCCATTCCAATCCATTCCACTTGGGATGATTACATTCCACTGTATTCCATTCCATTCCATTCCATTCCAATGCATTTCATTACATTACGTTAGGTTCCACTCCATTCCATTCCATTCCATTCCATTCCATTTCATTCCATTCCATTTCATTCCATTCCATTTCCTTTCATTCCATTCCACTCGGGTTGTTTCCATTCCTTTCCATTCCATTCCATTCCATTCCAATCCATTCCATTCCATTCCATTCCATTCGGGTTGATTCCATTCCATTCCATTCCATTCCATTCATTTACATTCCATTCCATTCCATTCCTTTCCTTTCCATTCCATTCGGGTTGATTCCATTCCATTCCATTCCATTCCATTCCGTTCCATTCCATTGCATACCGGTTGATTTCATTCCATTCCATACCAATAAATTCCATTCCATTCCATTCCATTCGGGTTGATTCCATTCCATTCCTTTGCATTCCGATTGATTCCATTCCATTACATTCGGGTTGATTCCATTCCATTCCATTCCGTTCCATTCCATTCCATTTGGGTTGGCTCCATTCCATTCCATTCCATTCCACATCATTCCATTCCATTGGGGTTTATTCCATTGCATTCCATTCCTCTCCATTCCATTCCATTCAATTCGGGTTGATTCCATTCCATTCCATTCTATTGCATTCGATTCCATTCCATTCTATTCGGGTTGATTCCATTCCATTCCATTCTATTCCATTCGATTCCATGCCATTCGGGGTGACTCCATGCCATTGCATTCCATTCCATTCCATTCCATTCCATTCCATTCCATTCCATTCCATTCGGGTTGATTCCATTCCATTCCATTCCATTCCGCTCTATTCCATTCCATTCCATTCGGGTTGATTCCATTCCATCTCATTCCATTCCATTTCATTATGTTCCATTCCATTCCATTCCATTTCATTCCATTCCATTTCATTCCATTCCATTCCATTCCATTCCATTCCATTTCATTCCATTCCATTTCATTCCATTCCATTCCATTCCATTCCATTCCATTCCATTCCATTCCTTTCGGGTTGATTCCATTCCATTCCATTCGGGTTGATTCCACTCCATTCCATTCCATTCCATTCCCATCCATTCCACTTGGGATGATTCCATTCCACTATATTCCATTCCATTCCATTCCAATCCATTTCATTACATTACGTTAGGTTCCACTCCATTCCATTCCATTCCATTCCATTAGGGTTGATTCAATTCCATTCCATTCCATCTCATTCCCTTCCATTTCCTTCCGTTCCATTCTATTTCATTTCATTCGATTCCATTCCATTCCATTTCCTTCCATTCCATTTCATTCCATTCCATTCCATTCGGGTTGATTCCATTTATTTCCATTCCCTTCCATTCCATTCCATTCCTTTCGGATTGATTCCATTCCATTCCATTACATTCCATTCATTCCCATTCCTTTCCATTCCATTCCATTCAATTCGGGTTGATTCCATTCCATTCCATTCCATTCCATTCCATTCCATTCCATTCCATTGCATTCTGGTTGATTCCATTCCATTCCATTCCATTCCATTCCATTCCATTCGGGTTGATTCCCTTCCCTTCCATTCCATTCCATTCCATTCCATTCCATTCCATTCCATTTGGGTTGATTCCCTTCCATTCCATTCCATTCCACACCATTCCATTCCATTGGGGTTGATTCCATTCCATTCCATTCCATTCCATTCCTCTCCATTCCATTCCATTCAATTCGGGTTGATTCCATTCCATTCCATTCCATTCCATTCCATTCCATTCGGTGTGACTCCATGCTATTCCATTCCATTCCATTCCATTCCATTCGGGTTGATTCCATTCCATTCCATGCCATTCCATTCCAATCCATTCGGTTTTATTCCATTCCATTCCATTCCATTCAACTCCATTCCTTTCCATTCCATTCCTTTCCATTCCATTCAGATTGATTCCATTCCATTCCATTCCATTCCATTCCACTCCGGTTGATTCCATTCGATTCTATTCCATACCATTCCATTTCATTCCATTTCATTTGGGTTGATTCCATTCCATCCATTCCATTCCATTCCATTCGGGATCATTCCATTCCATTCCATTCCATTCCATTCCATTCCATTCCATTCGGGTTGATTCCATTCCATCTCATTCCATTCCATTGCATTCTGTTCCATTCCATTCCATTCCATTCCATTTCATTGCATTCCATTTCATTCCATTCCATTCCATTCCACTCCATTCCATTCGGGTTGATTCCATTCCATTCCATTCCATTCCATTTCATTCCATTCCATTCGTGTTGATTCCATTCCGTCTCATTCCATTCCATTGCATTCTGTTCCATTCCATTCCATTCCATTTCAATGCTTTCCATTTCATTCCATTCCATTTCAATGCATTCCATTTCATTCCATTCCATTCCATTCCATTCCTCTCCATTCCATTCCATTCAATTCGTGTTGATTCCATTCCATTGCATTCCATTCCATTCCATTCCATTCCGTTCGGGGTGACTCCATGGCATTGCATTCCATTTCATTCCATTCCATTCCATTCAGGTTGATTCCATTCCATTCCTTTCCATTCCATTCCAATCCATTCGTTTTGATTCCATTCCATTCCATTCCATTCCACTCCATTCCATTCCATTCCATTCCACTCCATTCCATTCCATTCCATTCCTATCCATTCCATTCGCATTGATTCCATTCCATTCCATTCCATTCCGTTCCATTCTGGTTGATTCCATTCCCTTCCATTCCATACCATTCCATTCCACTCCATTCCTTTCGGGTTGATTCCATTCCATTCCATTCCATTCCATTCCATTCGGGTTGATTGCATTCCATCTCATTCCATTTCATTGCACTCTGTTCCATTCCATTCCGTTCCATTTTATTCCATTCCATTTCATTCCATTCCATTCCATTCCATTCCATTCCATTCCATTCCATTCCATTCTGATTGATTCCATTCCATTCCATTCCATTCCATTCCATTCCATTCGGATTGATTCCATTCCATTCCATTACATTACATTCCAATTTATTTTGGTTGATTCCATTCCATTCCATTCCATTCGGGTTGATTCCAATCCATTCTATTTCATTCCATTCGGATTGATTCCATTCCATTCCAATGCATTCCATTCGGGTTGATTCCACTCCATTCCATTCCATTCCATTCCAATCCATTCCACTTGGGATGATTCCATTCCACTGTATTCCATTCCATTCCATTCCAATCCATTTCATTACATTACGTTCGATTCCACTACATTCCATTCCATTCCATTCTACTTGGGTTGATTCAATTCCATTCCATTCCATCTCATTCCCTTCCATTTCATTCTGTTCCATTCCATTCCATTTCATTCCATTCCATTCCATTCCATTTCATACCATTCCATTCCATTCCATTGGTGTTGATTCCATTCCATTCCATTCCATTTCATTCCATTCGATTCCATTCCATGGGTGGTGACTCCATGCCATTGCATTCCATTCCAATCCACTCCCTTCCATTCCATTCCATTCCATTCGGTTTGATTGCATTCCGTGCCATTCCATTCCACTTCAATCCATTCCATTCCTTTCCATTCCATTCGGATTGATTCCATTCCATTCCATTCCATTCCATTCCATTCGGGTTGATTCCATTCCATTCCATTCCATACCATTCCATTCCATTCCATTTCATTTTGGTTGATTCCATTCCATTCCATTCCATTCCATGCGGGTTGATTCCATTCTTCTCATACCATTCCATTTCATTCTGTTCCATTCCATTCCATTCCATTCCATTCCATTCCATTTCATTCCATTCCATTCCATTCCATTCCCTGCCATTCCATTCGGGTTGATTCCATTCCATTCCATTCCATTTCTTTCCATTCCTTTCCATTCCATTCCATTCCATTCCATTCCATTCCATTCCGGTTGATTCCATTCCATTCTATTTCATTCCATTCGGGTTGATTCCATTCCATTCCATTCCATTCCATTCCATTCCATTCCATTCGGGTTGATTCCACTCCATTCCATTCCATTCCATTCCAATCCATTCCACTTGGGATTATTCCATTCCACTGTATTCCATTCCATTCCATTCCAATCCATTTCATTACATTACGTTCGATTCCACTACATTCCATAGCATTCCATTCCACTTGGGTTCATTCAATTCCATTCCATTCCATCTCATTCCCTTCCATTTCATTCCGTTCAATTCCATTCCATTTCATTCCATTCCATTCCATTCCATTCCATTCCATTTCATTTCATTCCATTCCATTCGGGTTGATTCCATTCTATTCCATTCCATTCTATTCGGGTTGATTCCATACCATTCCATTCCATTCCATTCATTCCCATTCCATTCTATTCCATTCCATTCCATTCGGGTTGATTCCATTCCATTCCATTCCATTCCATTCCATTCCATTCCATTGCATTCCGGTTGATTCCATTCCGTTCCATTCCATTCCATTCCATTCCATTCGGGTTGATTCCATTCCATTCCATTCCATTCCATTCCATTCCATTCCATTTGAGTTGATTCCATTCCATTCCATTCCATTCCACACCATTCCATTCCACTGGGGTTGATTCCATTTCATTCCATTCCATTTCTTTCGGGTTGATTCCATTCCATTCCATTCCATTCTATTCGGGTTGATTCTATTCCATTCCATTCCATTCCATTCGTGTTGATTCCAGTCCATTCCATTCCATTGTATTCCATTCCATTCGGGTTGATACCATTCCATTCCATTCCATTCCATTTGGGTTGATTCCATTCCATTCCTTTCCGTTCCATTCGGGTTGATTCCACTCCATTCCATTCCATTGCATTCCATTCCATTCGGGTTGATTACATTCCATTCCATTGCATTCCACTCTATTCCGTTCCATTGCATTCCACTCTATTCCATTCCATTACATTCGGGTTGATTCCATTCCATTCAATTCCATTCGATTAAAATCCATTCCATTCCATTCAATTCTCGTTGATTCCATTCCATTCGTTTCCATTCCATTCCATTGCATTCCAGTTGATTCCATTCCATTCCATTCCATTCCATTCCATTCCATACAGGTTGATTCCATTCCATTCCATTCCATACCAATCCATTCCACTTGGGATGATTCCATTCCACTGTATTCTATTCCATTCCATTCCAATCCATTTCATTACATTACGTTCCATTCCACTCGATTCAATTCCATTCTATTCCACTTGGGTGGATTCCATTCCATTCCATTCCATCTCATTCCCTTCTATTTCATTCCGTTCCATTCCATTCCATTTCATTCCATTCATTCCATTTAATTCCATTCCATTTCATTTCATTTCATTCCATTCCATTCGGGTTGAATCCATTCCATTCCATTCCATTCCATTCGGGTTGATTCCATACCATTCCATTCCATTCCATTCATTCCCATTCCATTCTATTCCATTCCTTTGCATTCGGGTTAATTCCATTCCATTCCATTCCATTCTATTGCATTCCGGTTGATTCCATTCCATTCCATTCCATTCCATTCCATTCCATTTGAGTTGATTCCATTCCATTCCATTCAATTCCACACCATTCCATTCCACACCATTCCATTCCACTGGGGTTGATTCCATTCCATTCCATTCCATTCCATTCGGGTTGATTCCATTCCATTCCATTCCATTCTATTCAGGTTGATTCTATTCCATTGCATTCCATTCAATTCGGGTTGATTCCATTCCATTCGATTCCATTCCATTGGATTCCATTCCATGCGGGGTGACTCCATGCCATTCCATTCCATTCCATTCCATTCCATTCGGGTTGATTCCATTCCCTGCCATTCCGTTCCACTCCAATCCATTCGGTTTGATTCCATTCCATTCCATTCCATTCCATTCCATTCCACTCCATTCCATTCCATTCCATTCCTTTCCATTCCATTCGGATTGATTCCATTCCATTCCATTCCATTCCATTCCATTCCATTCCATTCCATTCCATTCGGGATCATTCAATTCCATTCCATTCCATACCATTCCATTCCATTCCATTTCATTTGGGTTGATTCCATTCCATTCCATTCCATTCCATTCCATCCGGGTTCATTCCATTCCATCTCATTCCATTCCATTTCATTCTGTTCCATTCCATTCCTTTCCATTTCATTCCATTCCATTTCATTCCATTCCATTCCATTCGATGCCATTCCATTCGGGTTGATTCCATTCCATTACATTCCATTTCATTCCATTCCATTCCATTCCATTCCTTTCCATTCCATTCCATTCCATTCGGGTTGATTCCAATCCATTCTTTTTCATTCCATTCGGGTTGATTCCATTCCATTCCAATCCATTCCATTCGGTTTCATTCCACTCCATTCCATTCCATTCCATTCCAATCCATTCCACTTGGGATGATTCCATTCCACTGTATTCCATTCCATTCCATTCCAATCCATTTCATTACATTACGTTCGATTCCACTACATTCCATTCCATTCCATTCTACTTGGGTTGATTCAGTTCCATTCCATTCCATCTCATTCCCTTCCATTTCATTCCATTCCATTCCATTCCATTTCATACCATTCCATTCCATTCCATTGGTGTTGATTCCATTCAATTCCATTCCATTCCATTCCATTCGATTCCATTCCATGCATGGTGACTCCATGCCATTGCATTCCATTCCAATCCATTCCATTCCATTCCATTCCATTCCATTCCATTCCATTCGGGTTGATTGCATTCCATGCCATTCCATTCCACTCCAATCCATTCGGTTTGATTCCATTCCATTCCATTCCACTCCATTCCATTCCATTCCATTCCTTTCCATTCCATTCGGATTGATTCCATTCCATTCCATTCCATTCCATTCCATTCCATTCCATTCCATTCGGGTTGATTCCATTCCATTCCATTCCATACCATTCCATTCCATTCCATTTTATTTGGGTTGATTCCATTCCATTCCATTCCATTCCATTCCATTCCATTCCATTCCATTCCATGCGGGTTGATTCCATTCCATATCATACTATTCCATTTTATTCTGTTCCATTCCATTCCATTCCATTTCATTCCATTCCATTTCATTCCATTCCATTCCATTCCATTCCATTCCATGCGGGTTGATTCCATTCCATATCATACTATTCCATTTCATTCTGTTCCATTCCATTCCATTCCATTTCATTCCATTCCATTTCATTCCATTCCATTCCATTCCATTCCATTCCATTCCCTGCCATTCCATTCGGGTTGATTCCATTCCATTCCAATCCATTTCTTTCCATTCCATTCCATTCCATTCCATTCCATTCCATTCCATTCCGATTGATTCCATTCCATTCTATTTCATTCCATTCGGGTTGATTCCATTCCATTCCATTCCATTCCATTCGCGTTGATTCCACTCCATTCCATTCCATTCCATTCCAATCCATTCCACTTGGGATTATTCCATTCCACTGTATTCCATTCCATTCCATTCCAATCCATTTCATTACATTACGTTCGATTCCAGCTACATTCCATACCATTCCATTCCACTTGGGTTCATTCAATTGCATTCCATTCCATCTCATTCCCTTCCATTTCATTCCGTTCAATTCCATTCCATTTCATTCTATTCCATTCCATTTCATTCCATTCCATTTCATACCATTCCATTCCATTTCATTTCATTCCATTCCATTCGGGTTGATTCCATTCCATTCCATTCCATTCCATTCCATTCCATTCCATTCGGGTTGATTCCATACCATTCCATTCCATTCCATTCATTCCCATTCCATTCTATTCCATTCCATTCGGGTTGATACCATTCCATTCCATTCCATTTCATTCCATTCCATTCCATTCCATTGCATTCCGGTTGATTCCATTCCATTCCATTCCATTCCATTCCATTCCATTCGGGTTGATTCCATTCCATTCCATTCCATTCCATTCCATTCCATTTCATTTGAGTTGATTCCATGCCATTCCATTCCATTCCACACCATTCCATTCCACTGGGGTTGATTCCATTCCATTCCATTCCATTCAATTCGGGTTGATTCCATTCCATTCCATTCCACTCCATTCGGGTTGATTCTATTCCATTCCATTCCATTCCATTCGTGTTGATTCCACTCCATTCCATTCCATTGTATTCCATTCCATTCGGGTTGATACCATTCCATTCCATTCCATTCGGTTTGATTCCATTCCATTCCTTTCCATTCCATTCGGGTTGATTCCACTCCATTCCATTCCATTGCATTCCATTCCATTCGGGTTGATTCCATTCCATTCCATTCCGGTTGATTCCATTCCATTCCATTGCATTCCATTCCATTCGGGTTGATTCCATTCCATTCCATTGCATTCCACTCTATTCCTTTCCATTGCATTCCACTCTGTTCCATTCCATTCCATTCGGGTTGATTCCATTCCATTCAATTCCATTCGATTAAAATCTATTCCATTCCATTCAATTCGCGTTGATTCCTTTGCATTCGATTCCATTCCATTCCATTGCATTCTGGTTGATTCCATTCCATTCCATTCCATTCCATTCCATTCCATTCCATTCCATACAGGTTGATTCCTTTCCATTCCATTCCATTCCAATCCATTCCACTTGGGATGATTCCATTCCACTGTATTCCATTCCATTCCATTCCAATCCATTTCATTACATTACGTTCCATTCCACTCGATTCAATTCCATTCCATTCCACTTGGGTTGATTCCATTCCACTTGGGATGATTCCATTCCATTCCATTCCATCTCATTCCCTTCCATTTCATTCCGTTCCGTTCCATTCCATTCCATTCCATTCCATTCCATTACATTACATTCCAGTTGATTCCACTTCATTCCATTCCATTCCATTCCATTCCATTCCATTCCATTCGGGTTGGTTCCATTCCATTCAATTCCATTCCATTCCGGTTGATTCCATTCCATTCAGTTTCATGCCATTCCATTCGGTTTGATTGCATTCCATTCCATTCCATTCCACTCTATTCCTTTCCATTCCATTCCACTCTGTTCCATTCCAATCCATTCGGGTTGATTCCATTCTATTCCATTCCATTCGATTCCATTCCATTCCATTCCATTCAATTCGGGTTGATTCCATTCCATTCCATTCCATTCCGTTCCATTCCATAGCAATTAATTCCATTCCATTGCATTCCATTCCATTCCATTCCATTCCATTGCATTCCCGTTGATTCCATTCCATTCCATTCCATTCCATTCCATTCCATTCCATTAAATTCCATTTGGGTTGATTCCATTCCATTCCATTCCATTTCACACCATTCCATTCCATTGGGTTTGATTCCATTCCATTCCATTCCATTCCATTCCTCTCCATTCCATTCCATTCAATTCGGGTGTATTCCATTCCATTCCTTTCCATTCCATTCGATTCCATTCCATTCGGGGTGACTCCATGCCATTGCATTCCATTCCATTCCATTCCATTGCATTCCGTTCCATTCCATTCCATTCCATTCCATTCGGGTTGATTCCATTCCATTCCATTCTATTCCATTCCAATCCATTCGGTTTGATTCCATTCCATTCCATTCCATTCCACTCCATTCCATTCCATTCCATTGCTTTCCATTCCATTCGGATTGATTCCATTCCATTCCATTCCATTCCATTCCATTCGGGTTGATTCCATTCCATTCCATTCCATAACATTCCATTCCATTCCATTTCATTTGGGTTGGTTCCATTCCATTCCATTCCATTCGGGTTGATTCCTTTCCATTCCATTCCATTCGATTCCATTCCATTTCATTCCATTCGGGATGATTCCATTCCATCTCATTCCATTCCATGCTATTCTGTTCCATTCCATTCCATTCCATTTCATTCCATTCCATTTCATGCCATTCCATTCGATTCCATTCCATTCCATTCCATTCCATTCCATTCCTCTCCATTCCATTCTATTCAGTTCGGGTTGATTCCATTCCATTCCATTCCATTCCACTCGATTCCATTCCATTCGGTGTGACTCCATGCCATTGCATTCCATTCCATTCCATTCCGGTTGACTCCATTCCATTTCATTCCATTGCAATCCATTCGGTTTGATTCCATTCCATTCCATTCCATTCCACTCCATTCCATTCCATTCCATTCCTTTCCATTCCATTCGGATTGATTCCATTCCATTCCATTCCATTCCATTCCATACCATTCCATTCCATTCCATTTCATTTGTGTTGATTCCATTCCATTCCAGTCCATTCCATTCCATTCCTCTCCATTCCATTCGGGTTGATTCCGTTCCATTCCATTCCATTCCATTCCATTCAATTCCATTCCTTTCGGGTTGATTCCATTCCATCTCATTCCATTCCATTGCCTTCTGTTCCATTCCATTCCGTTCCATTTCATTCCATTCAATTTCATTCCATTCGCTTCCATTCCATTCCATTCCATTCTATTCGGATTGATTCCATTCTATTCCATTCCATTCCATTCCATTCCATTGCATTCGGGTTGATTCCATTCCATTTCATTCCATTCCATTTCGTTCTGTTCCATTCCATTCCATTCCATTTCATTCCATTCCATTTCATTCCATTCCATTCCATTCCATTTCATTCCATTCCATTCCATTCCATTCCATTCGATTCCATTCCATTCCAGTCTATTCCATTCCATTCGGGTTGATTCCATTCCATTCCATTCCATTTCATTCCATTCCATTCCATTCCATTCCATTCCATTCCATTCCATTCCATTCGGGTTAATTCCATTCCATTCCATTCCATTCCATTCCTTTCCATTCGGGTTGATTCCATTCCATTCCATTCCATTCCATTCCATTCCATTCCATTGCATTCCGGTTTATTCCATTCCATTCCATTCCCTTCCATTCCATTCGGGTTGATTCCATTCCATTCCATTCCATTCCATTTGTGGTGATTCCATTCCATTCCATTCCATTCCACACCATTCCATTCCATTGGGATTGATTCCATTGCATTCCATTCCATTCCATTCCATTCCATTCCATTCCTCTCCATTCCATTCCATTCAATTCGTGTTGATTCCATTCCATTCCATTCCATTCCATTCCATTTGAGTTGATTCCATGCCATTCCATTCCATTCTACACCATTCCATTCCACTGGGGTTGATTCCATTCCATTCCATTCCATTCAATTCGGGTTGATTCCATTTCATTCCATTCCACTCCATTCGGGTTGATTCCATTCCATTCCATTCCATTCCATTTGGGTTGCCTCCATTCCATTCCATTCCATTCCACACCATTCCATTCCATTGGTGTTGATTCCATTCCATTCCATTCCTCTCCATTTCATTCCATTCAATTCGGTTTGATTCCATTCCATTCCTTTCAATTCCATTCGATTCCATTCCATTCGGGGTGACTCCATGCCTTTGCATTCCATTCCATTCCATTGCATTCCATTCCATTCCATTCCATTCCATTCGGGTTGATTCCATTCCATTCCATTCCAATCCATTCGGTTTGATTCCATTCCATTCCATTCCATTCCACTCAATTCCATTCCATTCCAGTCCTTTCCATTCCATTCGGATTGATTCCATTCCATTCCATTCTATTCCATTCCATTCCATTCCATTCGGGTTGATTCCATTCCATTCCATTCCATAACATTCCATTCCATTCCATTTCATTCGGGTTGGTTCCATTCCATTCCATTCCATTCGGGTTGATTCCTTTCCATTCCATCCATTCCATTCCATTGCATTCCATTTCATTCCATTCGGGTTGATTCCATTCCATCTCCTTCCATTCCATGGCATTCTGTTCCATTCCATTCCATTCCATTTCATTCCTTTCCATTCCATTGCATTCCATTCCGTTCCATTCCATTCCATTTGGGTTGATTCCATTCCATTCCATTCCATTCCATTGGGGTTGATTCCATTCCATTGGGGTTGATTCCATTCCATTCCATTCCATTCCATTCCATTCCATTCCATTCCATTTGGGGTGACTCCATGGCATTGCATTCCATTCCATTCATTTCCATTCCATTCCATTCCATTCCATTCCATTCAGGTTGATTCCGTTCCATTCCATTCCATTCCATTCCAATCCATTCGGTTTGATTGCATTCCATTCCATTCCATTCCACTCTATTCCATTCCATTCCATTCCTTTCCCTTCCATTTGCATTGATTCCATTCCATTCCATTCCATTCCATTCTTTCCACTCTATTCCATTCCATTCCATTCCTTTCCCTTCCATTCGCATTCGTTCCATTCCATTCCATTCCATTCCATTCCATTCCATTCCATTGCATTCGGGTTGATTCCATTCCCTTCCATTCCAATACCATTCCTTTCCACTCCATTCCTTTCGGGTTGATTCCATTCCATTCGATTCCATTCCATTCCACTCCATTCGGGTTGATTCCATTCCATCTCACTCCATTTCAGTGCTTTCTGTTCCATTCCATTCCGTTCCATTTTATTCCATTCCATTTCATTCCATTCCATTCCATTCCATTCCATTCCATTCCATTCCATTCGGGTTGATTCCATTCCATTCCTTTCCATTTCATTCCATTCCATTCCATTCCACTCAGTGTGATTAAATTCCATTCTTTTCCATTCGATTCCATTCCATTCCTTTCCATTCCATTCCACTGCAGTTGATTCCATTCCATTCCATTCCAGTCCATTCCATTCCATTCCACTCGGGTTGATTCAATTCCATTCTATGCCATTCCATTCCATTCATTTCCATCCCTTTCCATTCCGTTCGGAACAGTTCCGTTGAATTCCATTCCATTCCATTCCATTCCATTCCACTCCATTCCACTCCACTCGATTCCATTCCATTCCATTCCATTCCATTCCATTCCACTCCACTCCTTTCCATTCCATTTCATTCCATTCCACTCAGTTTGATTCAATTCCTTTCTATTCCATTCCTTTCTGTTCCATTCCTTTCCATTCCATTCATTTCCATTCCTTTCCATTCAATTACATTCAATTCCATTCCAATAGGGTTGATTCAATTCCATGCTATTCCCTTCCATTCCATTCCATTGCATTTCACTCTGGTTGATTCAATTCCATTCTGTTACATTGCATTCAATTCCACTGCATTCTACTCGTGTTGATTCAATTCCATTCCATTGCATTCCATACCATTCCATTCCATTCCACTCCATTCCTCTCCTTTGCATTCCATTCTATTCCTTTTCATTCCATTCCATTACATTCCATTCCACTCTGGTTGATTCCATTCATTTCTATTCCATACCTTTCCTTTCCATTCCATTCCATGCCTTTCTACTCGGATTGATTCAATTCCATTCCATTCCTTTCCATTCCATTCCAATACATTCCATTCCTAGCAATTCCATTCCACTCGTGTTGATTCAATTCCATTGTATTCCATTCCATTCTGTTCCATTCCTTTCGATTCCATACCACTCCATTCCATTCCACTCGGGTTTGTTTCAAATCCATTCTATTCCATTCCATTCCATTCCATTCCATTCCATTCCATTCCCTACCATTCCAATCCATTCCGTTCCTCTTGGGTTGATTCAATTCCACTCTATTCCATTCCATTCCATTCCATTCCATTTCAGTCCATTCCATTCTGGTCATGTTAGTTCAATTCAATTCTCTTCCATTCCATTCCATTCCATTCCATTCCATTCCATTCCATTCCTTTCCATTCCATTCCACTCGGGTTGATTCAATTGCATTCCATTGCATTTCACTTCATTCCATTCCATTCCGTTCTATTCCACTCCATTCCATTTCATTCCATTCCATTCGGGTTTATTCCATTGCATTCCATTCCATTCCATTCCATCACATTCCTTTCCTTTCCATTCCATTCCATTCCATTCCATTCAACTCGGGTTCATTCAATTCCATTCTATTACACTCCTTTCCATTCCATTCCATTCCATTTCATTTCATTCCATTCCTTTCTATTCCGTTCCATTCCATTCCATTACACTCAGGTTGATTCCATTCCATTCCATTCCATTCCAGTCCATTCAATTCCATCCTATTCCATTCCTTCCCTTTCCATTCCGTTCCATTCAATTCCATTCCATTTCACTCGGGTTGATTCAATTCCATTCTATTCCATTCCATTCCATTCCATTCCCTTCCATTCCATTCCACTCAGGTTGATTCAGTTTCATTCTAATCCATTCCATTCCATTCCTTTCCATTCCCTTCTATTCCTTTCCATTCTATTCCATTCCATTCCACTCCACTCCAATCCATTCCATTCCATTCCTTTCCATTCCATTCCATTCCATTCCATTCCACTCGGTTTGATTCAATTCCATTCTATTCCATTCCTTTCAATTCCATTCTGTTCTATTCAATTCCCTTCCATTCGGGTTGATTCAATTCCATTGAATTCCATTCCACTCCATTCCATTCCATTGCTTTCCATTCCATTCCAGTTGATTCCTTTCCATTCCATTCATTCCATTCCAGTTAATTCCTTTCCATTCCTTTCAAATCCATTCCATTCCTTTCAACTTGTGTTGATTCCGTGCAATTCCATTCCATTCCATTCCTTTCCATTCCATTCCACTCAGGTTTATTCCATTCCATTCCATTCCATTCCATTCCATTCCATTCTATTCGTGTTTATTCCATTCCATTCCATTCCTTTCCATTCCATTCCATTCCATTCTTTTCGTGTTGATTCCATTCCATTCCATTCCTTTACATTCCATTCCATTCCATTCCAGTTGATTCCATTCCTTTTCATTCCATTCCGTTCCTTTCCAATCCCCTGTGGTTGATTTGATTCCATTCCATTGCATTCAATTCCATTCCAGGTCATTCCATTCTATTCCATTTCATTCCTTTCTAATCCATTCCATTCCATTCCATTCCATTTCATTCAATTCCATTCCAGTTGATTTTATTCCATTCCATTGCATTCCATTCCGTTCCATTCCATTCCATTAAATTTTTTTCCTTTCCACTGCTTTCCGGTTGATTCCATTCCATTCCGTTCTATTCCATTCCATTCCATTCCACTCGGGTTGATTCTATTTCATTCCTTCCCACTCCCTTCCCTTCTATTTCATTCCATTCCATTCCATTCCATTCAAGATGATTCCATTCTATTCCATTCAATTGCATTCCATTACAGTTGATGCCATTCCATTCGATTCTATTCTACTTCATTTCACTCTGTTTAATTCCATTCCATTCCATTCGATTCCATTCCATTCCATTCCATTCCAGTTGACTCCATTCTTTTCCATTCCCCTCGGGTTGTTTCAATTCCATTCCATTCCATTCCATTCCATTCCACTCAGTTTGATTCCATTCCCTTCCATTCCATTCCATTTTACTCCATTCCGTTCCACTTGATTCCATTCCACTCCACTCCATTGTTTTCCATTCCATTACACTCTGGATGATTCCATTCAATTCCATTCCATTCCATTCCTCTCCATTCCATTCCATTCCATTCTGTTAATTTCCCTTCCAATCCATTTCACTATGGTTGATTCCATTCCATTCCATGACATTTCAATACAATCCATTCCATTCCACTCGTCTTGATTCCAGTGCATTCCATTCCATTCCGTTCCGTTCCATTCCGTTCCATTCCATGTGATTCCATTCCATTCCATTCCATTCCATTCCATTCCATTCCATTCCATTCCATTCATGCTGATTCCATTGCCTTCCCTTCCATTCTATTCTATTCTTTTCCACTCCATTCCATTCCAATCCAATCCATTGCATTCCACACGGGATGATTCCATACCATTCCATTCCACTACATTATTTCCCACTCAGGTTAATAACATTCTATTGCATTCCATTCCATTCCGTTACATTCTTTTGCCCTCGGATTGATGCCATTCTATTCCTTTCCATTCCGTTCCTCTTGTGTTGATTGTATTCCATTCCATTCCGTTTCATTCTATTTCATTCCATTCCTTTCCTCTCCACTGGGCAGATTTCATTGCATTGCAATCTATTCCATTCCATTCCATTCCATTCCATTGTTTTCCACTCAGGTTTATTCCATTCCCTTCCACTCCATTCCAGTTGATTCCATTCCGTTCCTTTCCATTCCATTCCACTCGTGTTGATTCCATTCCTTTCCATTCCATTTCATTCTATTCCATTCCATTGCATTACACTCCACTCAGGATGATTTTATTCCATTCCATTCCATTCCATTCCTTGCATTCTATTCCACTCTGGATGATTGCATTCTATTCCATTCCATTCCATTCCATTCCACTCGGGTTGATTCCATTCCATTCCATTTCAGTCCGTTCCTTTCCTTTCCATTCCACTCCATTCCATTCCACTCGATTTCATTCCATTCTACTCGTGTTTATTCCATTCCATTCCATTGAAATTCATTCCATTCCTCTCGATTTCATTCCATTCAACTCGTGTTTATTCCATTCCATTCCATTGGATTTCATTCCATTCCACTCTGGTTGATTCCATTCCAATCCATTCCATTCCATTCCATTTCATTCCAGTTGATTCCGTTCCATTCCGTTTGATTCCATTCCATTCCATTCAGTTTCTTCCATTCCTTTCCACTCATGTTGATTCCATACCATTCCATTCTATTCCATTCCATTCCATTCCACTCAGGTTTATTCCATTCCATTCCATTCCATTCCGTTCCATTACATTCCATTCCATTGCATTCCATTTTGTTCCACTCGTGTTGATTCCATTCCATTCCATTCCACTCCATTCCATTCCATTCCACTCGGTTTGATTCCATTCCATTCAATTCCGTTCCATTCCATTCCATTAAATTCCATTCCATTCCATTCCATTTCATTTCATTCCCCTCGGGATGATTTGATTCTACTCCATTTCATTCTGTTCCATTCCATTTCATTCCATCCTATTACATTTTATTCCATTCCAATCCATTTCATTCCATTCCATTCCATTCCAATCCATTCTGTTCCATTCCATTCCATTTCATTCAATTCCATTCCATTTGATTCTATTCCATTCCATTCCATTGCATTCCAATCCATTTGATTAAATTCCATTCCATTCCATTCCTTTAAATTTTTTTCCATTCCATTTCTCTCATGTTGATTCCCTTCCATTGTATTCCATTCCATTCCATTTCATTCCATTCCATGTATATATATATATATATAATGTATATTTTGTGTACTTTGATATATTATGTACAATATATCATACATATTTTGTGTGCTATACTTTCATGTTTTATGTAGAATATATAATATATATTTTGTGTACTTTGATATTGTATGAACAATATATGATACATATTTTTTGTCCTTTGATATTTTATGTTCAATAGATGACATATATTTTTTGTATTTTCATATTTTATGTGCAATATATGATATATATTTTGTGTACTTTCATATTTTATTTGCAATATATTATATATATTTTGTGTATTTTGATATTTCATGTACAATATTTAACCTTTATTTTGTGTATTTTGGTGTTTCGTGTACAATATATAATACATATTTTGTGTACTTTGATATTTCATTTAACTTATACAATATATATTTTGTGTAATTTGATATTTTATGTACAATATATGATACAAATTTAGTGTATTTTTATATTTTATGTACTATATATGATATATATTTTGTGTACTTTGATATTTTATGTACAATATATGGTATATATTTAGTGTACTTTGATATTTTATGTACTGTATATATTTTATATTTTGTGTACTTTGACATTTTATGAACAATATATATATTTTGTGGACTTTGAGATTTTATGTACAATATATAGTATATGTTTTGTGTACTTTGATATTGTATGTACAATATATAACTTATATTTTGTGTACTTTGATATATTATGTATAATATATAATAGATATATTCTGTACTTTGATACTTTATGGCCAATATATAATAAGTATTTTGTGTACTTTGATATTTTATGTACATTATATAATATATATTTTGTGTATTTTAATATTTTATGTACAATATATGTTATATATGATATATATTTTGTGTGTTTTGATATATTATATACAGGATATGTCAAATATTTTGTGTCCTTTGATATTTTATATTCAATATTTGATACATGTTATGTTTACATTGATATTTTATGTACAATATATAATACATATTTTGTATCCTTTGATATTTAATGTACAATATATGATATAAATTTTGTGTACTTTGATATTTTATGTAAAATATATGATATATATTTTCTGTATTTTGATGTTTTATGTACAATAGATAAGATATGTTTTGTGAACTCTGCTTTGATATTTTATGTACAATATATTATATATATTTTGTGTACTTTGATATTTTATGTACAATATATGATACATATTTTGTGTACTTTGATATTTTGTTTACAGTATACGATATTTATTTTGTTTACTTTCATATTTTATGTACAATATATAATATATGTTTTGTGTACTTTGATATTTTACATGCAATACATAATATATGTTTTGTATACTTTGATGTTTTACATACAATATATAATATATATTTTGTGTACTTTGATATTTTATGGCCAATATATAATATAAATTTTGTTTACTTTGATATTTTGTGTACAATTTATAATATATATTTTTTGTAATTTGATATATTATGTACAATATATAATATAAATTCCGTGTGCTTTAATATTTTATGGCCAATATATAATACATATTTTGTGTACTTTGATATTTTATGTACAATATAAGATATATATTTTGTATATTTTTTATTTTTTGTACAATATATAATACATATGTTGTGTACTTTGATATTTTATGTACAATTTATGATATATATTTTGTGTTATTTTATACTTTATGTGCAATATATGATATATATTGGGTACTTTGATATTTTATGTACAATATATTACATATATTTTGTGTACTTTCATATTTTATGTGCAATATATAAGATATATTTTGTGTCCTTTGATTCTTTATGTACTATATATAGGATATATTTTGTGTACTTTGATATTTTATGAACAATATAAAAGATATATTTTGTTTTCTTTGATATTTTATGTACAATCTATTATATTTTTTGTGAACTTTGATATTTCATGTACAATATACAAGACATATTTTGCATACTTTGATATTTTTGTACAATATACAGGATATATTTTGTGTACATTGATATTTTATGTACGGTAAATAGGATATATTTTGTGTACTTTGATATTTTATGTACAATATGTACCATATATTTTGTGTAGTTTTTGATACTATATGTACAACACATAATATATTTTGTACTTTGATAATTTATGTACAATATATAATATGTATTTTGTGTACTTTAATATTTTATGTGAAATATTGGATATATATTTTCTGTACTTTGATATTTTATGAACAATACATCATATATATTTTGTGTATTTTGATATTTTATTTACAATCCATAATATATATTTTGTGTACTTTGATATTTTATGTACAGTATATAATATATACTTTGTGTACTTTGATAATTTATGTAAAATATATGATATATAATTTGTGTACTTTGATATTTTAAGTTCAATATATAATATATAGTTTGGGTACTTGATATTTTATATACTATATATGTTTTTTGTAGTTTCATATTTTATGTACAATACATAATATATATTTTGTGAACTTTGATATTTTATGTACAATTTATTATATTTATTTCGTGTACTTTGATATTTTATATACAATATATAAGATATATTTTGTGTACTTTGATATTTTATTTAGAAAATATAGTATTTATTTTGCGTATTTGATATTTTACGTACAATATGTAACATATATTTTGTGTACTTCGATATTTTATGTACAATATATAACATGTATTTTGGGTACTTTGATATTTTATGTACAATATGAAACATAAATACTGCGTACTTTTTGATAATTTATGTACAATATATAATATATATTTTGTGTACTTTGTTATTTTATGTAAATTATGTGATATATATTTTGTGTACTTTGATATTTTATGTACAATATAAAATGTGTATTTCGTGAACTTTGATGTTTTATGTACAACACATGATATATATTTTGTGTAGTTTGAAATATTATGTACAATATATGATACGTATTGTGTGTACATTGAAATTTTATCTACAATATGTGATATATATTTGTGTACTTTGATATTTTATGTACAATATATCATATATATTTTGTGTACTTGGATATTTCTTGTATAATATAAAATATATAATTTGTGTATGTTGATATTTTACGTACAATATATAAGATATATTTTGGGTACTTTGATATTTTATGTACAATATAAAACATTTATTATGTGTAATTTTTGATAATCTGTGTACAATATATAATATATATTTTGTGTACTTTGATATTTTATGTACAATATGTGATATATATTTTGTGTACTTTGATATTTTATATAAAATATACTATATATTTCCTGTACTTTTAAAATTTATGTACAATATATAATATATATTTTGTGTACTTTGATGTTTTATGTACAATATATAACATATATTTTGTTTATTTTGATTTTTTGTGAATAATATATAAAATATATTTTGTGTACTTTGTTATTTTATGCCCAATTTGTAGTACATATTTTGTGTAATTTGATATTTTATATACAATATATAATATATATTTTGTGTACTTTGATATTTTATGTACAATATATGATAAATATTTTGTGTACTTTGATATTTTATGTACAATATATGATAAATATTTTGTGTACTGTGATATATTATGTACAATATATGATATATATTTGCTATACTTTGATATTTTACATACAATATGTGATATATTTTGTGTACTTTGATATTGTATGTACAATATATGATATATATTATGTGTACCTTGAGGTTTAATGTTCAATATATGATATATATTTTGTGTACTTTGATATTTTATGTACAATACATGATATATAAATTGAGTACTTTGATATTTTAAGTACAATATATAATACAAACATTGTGTTTTGGCTATTTTATGTACTATATATATTTCGTGTACTTTGATATTTTATGTACAATACATAATATATATTTTGTGAACTTTGATATTTTATGTACAATTTATTATATTTATTTTGTGTAATTTGATATTTTATGTACAATATATAATATATATTTTGTGTACTTTGACATTTTAATTATATAATATAGTATATATTTTGTGTCCTTTGATATTTTATGTACAATATATAATATATTTTTTTGTAATTTGATATTTTATGTACAACAGATAATACATATTTTGTATACTTTGATATTTTATGTAGAATATATTATATTTATTTTGTGTACTTTCATATTTTATGTAGAATACATAATATATATTTTGGGTACTTTGATATTTTATGTAGAATATATCATACATATTTTGTGTACTTTGATATTTTATATAAAATATATGTTATTTATTTTGTGTAATTTCATATTTTATGTACAATACATAATAAATATTTTGTGTACTTTATTTTGTTATTTTATGTGCAATATATAATATATATTTTGTGTGCTTTCATATTTTATGTACAATATGTAATATATATTTTGTGTACTTTGATATTTTATGCACAGTATATGATATTTATTTTGTGTACTTTCATATTTTATGTAGAATATATAATATATATTTTCTGTACTTTGATATTTTATGTACGTTATATGATATATAATTTGTGTAGTTTCATATTTCATGTACAGTGTATTATATATATTTTCTGTACTTTGATATTTTGTGTACAATATAAAATATGTAGTTTTTGTACTTTTATATTTTATGTACAATATATGACATATATTTTGTGTACTTTGATATTTAATGTACAATATATGATATATATTTTATGTACTTTGATATTTTATGTAGAATATATAATATATATTTTGTGTATTCTCATATTTTTTGTTCAATATATGATATATAATTTGTGTTCTTTGATATTTTATGTACAATATATAATATATATATTGTGTAGGTTGATATTTTATGTGCAATATATAATACATATTTTGTGTACTTTTGTATTTTTTGTACAATATATAATATATATTTTTTGTACTTTGATATTTTATGTTCAATATATGATATATATTTTGTGTACTTTGATATTTTATGTACAACGTATGATAAATATTTTGTGTACCTTGATATTTTGTGTACAATTTATGATACATATTTTGTGTAGTTTCATATTTTATGTACAATATATAATATATGTTTTGTGTACTTTGATATTTTAGGTACCATATAAACCGTATATTTTGTGTACTTTGATATTTTTTGGAGAATATATGATATATATTTTGTGTACTTAGATATTTTATGTACAATATATAATATATATTTTCTGTACTTTTTGATAGTTCATATACAATACATAATATATATGTTGTGAACTTTACTTTGATATTTTATGTGCAATATAGAATATATAGTTTGTGTACTTTGATATGTAATGTACAATATATAATATATACGTTGTGTACTTTACTTTGATATTTTATGTGCAATATATAACACATATTTTGTATACTTTGATATTTTATGTATAATATATAATGCTTATATTGTGTACTTTCATATTTTATGTAAAATATATAATACATATTTTGTGTACTTTGATATTTTATGGCAAATATATAATATATACTTTTCATACTTAATTTTATGTACAATATATAATATATATTTTGCGTAATTTGATTCTATATATACAATATGTCATGTATTCTTTGTGTACTTTGATATCTTATGTAAAATATGTGATATATATTTTGTGTAATTTGATATTTTATATAAAATATATGGTATATATTTTGTGTATTTTGATATTTTATGTAGAATAAATGACATATATTTCATGTAATTTGATATTCTATGTACAATAAATGGTATATTTTGTGTCTTCTTTGATATATGTACAATATATAATATATATTTTGTGTACTTTGATATTTTATGTACAATATATGATATGTATTTTGGGTAATTTGATATTTTATGTACAATATATGATATATATTTTGTGTTTGATATATTATGTACAATATATAATTTATATTTTGTGTACTTTGATATATTATGTACAATTTATAATATATATTTTGCGTACTTTGATATTTTGTGTACAATAGATGATATATATTTTGTGTAGTTTCATATTTTATGTACAATATATAATATATATTTTCTGTACTTTGATATTTTATGTACAAAATATAATATATAAATTTTATAATTTGATATTTTATGTACAATATATGATATATATTTTGTGTACTTTGATATTTAATGTACAATATATGATATATATTCTGTGTACTTTGATATTTTATGTAAAATATATAATATATATTTTGTGTACTTTGATATTTTTTGTACAATATGTGATATATAATTTGTGTTCTTTCATATTTTTTGTACAGTATATAATATATATATTGTGTAGGTTGATATTTTATGTGCAATGTATAATACATGTTTTGCGTACTTTTGTATTTTTTGTACAATATATAATATATACTTTTTGTACTTTACGTTGATATTTTATGTAGAATATATAATATATATTATGTGTAGTTTGATATTTTATGTACAATATATGATACATATTTTGTGTACTTTGATATTTTGTGTACAATATATCATATATATTTTGTGTAGTTTCATGTTTTATGTATAATATATAATATTTATTTTGTGTACTTTGATATTTTATGTAACATATAAACCGTATATTTTGTGTATTTTGATATTTTTTGGAGAATATATGATATACATTTTGTGTACTTAGACATTTTATGAGCAGTATACAACATAAATTTTCCATACTTTTTGAATAGCTTATGTGCAATATATGATATATATTTTTGTGTTCTTTGATATTTTATGAACAATATATAATATATTCTTTGTGTACTTTGATATTTTATGTACAATATGTAATATATATTTTGTGTACTTTGATATTTAAGGTACAATATATGATATATATTTTGTGTACTGCGATTTTTTTCTACAATATATAATATATATTTTGTGTACTTTGATATTTTATGTACAATCTATGATATATATTTTGTGTATTTTGATATTTTATGTACAATATATTATATTTATTGTGAAATTTGATATTTTATGTTTAATATATAATGCATATTTTGTGTACTCTGTTATTTTATGTACAATATATAATATATATTTTCTGTACTTTACTTTGATATTTTATGTACAATATATAATATATATTTTGTGTACTTTCATATTTTATGTACTGTATGTGATGCACATTTTGTGTAGTTTGATATTTTATGTACAATATATGATATATATTATATGTAGTTTCATATTTTATGTACAATATATAATATGTATTTGGTGTACTTTGATATTATATGTGCAATGTATAATATATATTTTCTGTCATTTGCTATTTTATGAACAATATATAATATATATTTTGTGTCCTTTGATATTTTATGTACAATATATAATACATATTTTGGGTCCTTTGATATTTTATGCCCAATATATAATATATCTTTTGTATACTTTGATATTTTATGTACAATATATAATATATATTTTGTGTACTTTGATATTTTATGTACAATATATAATACATATATTGTGTAATTTGATATTTTTTGTACAATATATAATATATATTTTGTGTACTTTGGTAATTTTTGTACAATATATGATATACATTTTGTGTACTTTGATATTTTATACACAGGATATGATATATATTTTGTGTACTTTGATATTTTATGTACAATATATGATATATATTTTATGTACGTTGATATTTTATGTACAATATATGATATATAATTTGTGTACTTTGATATTTTATGTACAATGTATGATATATATTTTGTGTACTTTGATAATTTATATACAGTATATACCATATAATTTGTGTACTTTGATAATTTATGTACAATATATGATATATATTTTGTGTACTTTGATATTTTATGTACAACACATGAAATATATTTTATGTACCATGATATCTTATGTACAACATATGATATATATTTTGTGTACATTGAAATTTTATGTACAATATATGAAGTATATTTTGTGTAGTTTGATATTTTATGTACAATCTATGATATATATTTTGTGTACTTTGATATTTTATGTGCAATATATAATGTATATTTTTTGTACTTGGATTTTTTATGTACAATATATTATATATTTTGTGTGCTTTGATATTTTATGTACAATAAATAATATATATTTTTGTACTTTGATATTTTATGTACAATACATGATATATATTTTGCGTAGTTTGATATTTTATGTACAATATATAACATATATTTTCTGTGCTTTGATATTTTATGTGCAATATATAACATATATTTTGTGTACTTTGATATTTTATGTAGAATATATAACATATGTTTTGTGTAATATGATATTTTATGTAGAATATATAACATATATTTTGTGAAATTTTTGATATTTTATGTACAACATATAATATATATTTTGTATATTTTGATATTTTATGCACAATATTTAATATGTATTTTGTGTAGTTTGATATTTTATGTACAATATATAATATATATTTTGTGTACTTTGATATTTTATGTACAATATATAATGTTTATTTTGTGTACTTTGATATTTTATGTGCAATATATAACGTATATTTTTTGTACGTTATTTTATGTACAGTATATAATGCATATTTTCTGATCTTTCATACTTTATGTACAATACATAACATATATTTTGTGTTCTTTGATATTTTATGTACAATACATAATATATATTTTGTGTACTTTGATATTTTATGTGCAATATATAATATATATTTTGTGTAATTTGATATTTTATGTGCAATATATAATACATATTTTGTTTACTTTGATACTTTATGTACATTATATGGTATATATTTTGTGTAATTTGATATTTTATGTACACTACATGATATGTATTTTGTGTTGTTTGATATTTTATGTATAACATATAATGTATACTTTGTGTACTTTGATATTTAATTTACAATATATAATATGTATTTTGTGTACTTTCATATTTAATGTACAATACAAGATATATATTTTGTGTACTTTGATATTTTATGCACAATATTTAATATATATCTTGTGTACTTTGATATTTTATGTAAAATATATGATATATATTTTGTGTTCTTTGATATTTTACGTACAATATATAATATATGTATATAAAGTGTAGGTAGATATTTTATGTGCAATATATGATGCATATTCTATGTAATTTGGAATTTTATGTACAACATATAATATATATTTTTTGTACTTTGATATTTTATGTACAATATATTATATATATTTTGTGTACTTTGATATTTTATGTACAATATATGATACATATTTTGTGTACTTTGATATTTTGTGTCAATATATCATATATATCTTGTGTAGTTTCATATTTTATGTACCATATATAATATATATTCTGTGTACTTTGATATTTTATGTGAAATATATAATATATATTTTGTGTAATATCCTCTTGTATGTACAATATATCATATATATTTTGTTTCCTTTGATATTTTATGTACAATATATTATATATCATTTGTGTACTTTGATATTTTATGTCCAACATATATATTTTGTGTAATTTGATATTTTATGTACAATATAAAACATATATTTTGTGTACTGTGATATTTTATGTACAATATATAATACATATTATGTTTACTTTGATATTTTATGTACAATATATACTGTATATTTTGTGTAGTTTGACAATTTATGTACAAAACATAATATATATTTTCTGTAGTTTGATATTTTATGCACATTATATGATATATATTTTGTATGCTTTGATATTTTATGTACAATATATGTTACATATTTTGTGTATTTTGATATTTTATGTACAATATATAATATATATTTTGTGTACTTTCATATTTTATGTACAATATATGGTATATATTTTTTGTACTTTGATATTTTATGTACAATATATGATATACATTTTCTGTACTTTGATATTTTATATACAATATCTGCCATATATTTTCTGTAATTTGATATTTTATGTACAATGTATGATATATATTTTGTGTACTATGATATTTTATTTAGAATATATGAAATATATTTTGTGAACTTTGATATCTTATGTGCAATACATGAAATATATACTGTGTATTTTGATATTTAATGTACAATATATAATATATATTTTGTGTACTTTGATATTTTATGTACAATATATGATATATATTTTGTGTACTTTGATATTTTATGTACAATGAATAAGATATATTTTTGTACATTTTTTATGTTCAATATATAATATATCTTTTGTGTACTTTGATATTTTATGTAGAATACATAATATATATTTTGTTTACTTTTGTATTTTATGTACAATATATAACATATATCTTCTGTATTTTGATATTTGATGTGCAAAATATAACATATATTTTGTGTACTTTGATATTTTATGTACAATAAATGACATATATTTTGTGTAATTTGATATTCTATGTACAATATATGGTATATATTTTGTGTTCTTTGTTATTTTATGCTCAATACATAATATATTATTTCTATACTTTGAAATTTTATGTACAATACATAATATATATTTTCTGTACTTTGATATTTTATGGACAATATATGATATACATTTTGTGAAATTACATATTTTATGTACAATATATAACATATATTTTTTGTACTTTTTGATATTTTAAGTGCTATTTATTATATATTTTGTGTACTTTGATTTTTTATGTAAAACATATAATATATATAGTGTACTTTGAAATTTTATGTGCGATATATAAGATATATTTTGTGTACATAGAGATTTTATATACAACATATACTGGATATTTTGTGTACTTTCATATTTTATGTACAATATGTAATATATATTTTGTGTTCTTTGATATTTCTGTACAATACATAATATATATTTGTGTACTTTGATATTTTATGTGCAATATATAATATATATATTGTGTAATTTGATATTTTATGTGCAATATGTAATATATGTTTTGCATACTTTGATATTTTATCAACAATATATGATATATATTTTGTTTATTTTGGTATTTTGTGTACAATATATGATATATATTTTCTGTAGTTTCATATTTTATGTAAAATATATAATATATAATTTGTGTTCTTTGATATTTTACGTTCAATATATAATGTATATTTTGTGCACTTTGATATTTAATGTACAATATATGATATATATTTTGTGTACTTTGATATTTTATATACAATATATAATATATATTTTGAGCATTTTGATGTTTTATGTACAATATAAGATATATATTTTCTGTTCTTTGATATTTTATATACAATATATAATATGTACATTGTGTAGGTTGATATTTTATGTGCAATATATAATACATATTTTGTGTAGTTTGGTATGTTATGTACAGTATATAATAAGTATTTTTTGTACTTCACTTTGATATTATATGTACAATATATAATATATATTTTGTGTACTTTGATATTTTATATAGAATATGTGACACATATTTTGTGCCCTTTGAGTTTTTGTGTACAATATATGATATATATTTTGTGTAGTTTCATTTTTTATTCACAACATGTAATATTTTGTTTACTTGGATATTTTATGTGCAATATATAATATATATTTTGTGTAATTTGTTATTTTATGTAAAATATATATGATATATTTTGTTTCTTTGATACTTTATGTCCAATATGTAATATATATTTTGTGTACTTTGATATTTTATGTAGAATATATAACACATATCTTGGATAGTTTGATATTTTATGTACAGTATATAATACATATTTGTGGTACTTTGATATTTTATGTACAGTATATAATACATATTTGGGTACTTTGATTTTGTATCTACTGTATATAATACATACTTTGGGTACTTTGATATTTTATATACAGTATATAATACATACTTGCGGTACTTTGATATTTTTTGTACAGAATATAATACATATTTGGGTTACTTTCATATTTTATATACAGTGTGTAATACACATTTGGGTACTTTGATATTTTATCTACTGTATATAATATATATTTGGGGTACTTTGATATTTTAAGTACTGTATATAATACACATTTGGGTACTTTGATATCATATCTACTGTATATAATACATATTTGGGGTACTTTGATATTTTATGTACAGTATATAATACACATTTGGGTACTTTGATATCATATCTACTGTATATAAGACATATTTGGGGTACTTTGATATTTTATGTACAGTATATAATACATACTTGGGGTACGTAGATATTTTATGTATAGTATATAATACATATTTGGGTTACTTTGATATTTTATCTACAGTATATAGTACATATTTGTGTACTTTGATATTGTGTCTACTGTATATAATATATATTTAGGGTACTTTGATATTTTATGCACAGTATATAATACATATTTGGGGTACTTTGATATATTATGTACAATTTAAAATACATATTTGTGGTACTTTGATATTTCATATACAGTATTTCATATATATTTGCTGTACTTTGATATTTTATGTACAGTATATAATATGTATTTGGGTTACTTTGATATATTATGAACAGTATATAATACATATTTGGGGTAGTTTGATATTTTATGTACACTATATAATATATGTTTGGTGTACTTTGTTATTTTATGTACAATATATAATACATATTTGGTGTACTTTATAATTCATGTACTGTATATAATACATATTTGGTGTACTTTGATATTTTATGTACAGCATATAATACATATTAGGTTTACTGTAATATTTTATGTACAGTATGTAATACATATTTGGTGTACTTTGATAATTTATCTACAGTATAAAATGCATATTTGTTTCACTTTGATATTTTATGTAGAGTATAAAATACATATTGGTTTCTCTTTGATAATTTATCTTCAGTATATAATACATATTTTGGGTACTTTGATATTTTATGTACACTATATAATGCATATTTGGGGTACTTTGATATTTTATGTACTGTATATAATACATATTTGGGGTAGTTTGATATTTTATGTACAGTGTATAATACATATTTGGGGTACTTTGATATTTTATGTACAATATATAATACACATTTGGTTAGTTTGATATTGTATCTACTGTATATAATATATATTTGGGGTAATTTGATATTTTATGTACAGTATATAATACTTATTTGGGGTACTTTGATATTTTATATACAGTATATAATACACATTTGGGTACTTAGATATTGTACCTACTGTATATAATACATATTTGGGGTACTTTGATATTTTATGTACAGTGTATAATACATACATGGGGTACTTTGATATTTTATGTATAGAACATGATACATATTTGGAGTACTTTGATTTCTTATGTACAGTATGTAATATTTATTTGGGTTACTTTGTTATTTTATATATAGTATATAATACACATTTGGTGTACTTTGATATTTTATGTACGGTATATAATACATATATGGGGTAATTTGATATATTATGTACAGTATATAATAAATATTTGTGGTAATTTGATATTTCATATACAGTATTTAATATATATTTGGTGTACTTTGATATTTTATGTACAGTATATAATACATATTTGGGGTTCTTTGATTTCTTATGTACAGTATGTAATATTTATTTGGGTTACTTTGTTATTTTATACACAGTATATAATATATATTTGGGGTACTTTGATATTTTATTTACAGTATATAATACATATTTGGTGTACTTTGATATATTATGTACATTATATAATACATATTTGGGGTACTTTTTATTTCATATACAGTATTTCATATATATTTGCTGTACTTTGATATTTTATGTACAGTGTATAATATATATTTGGGGTACTTTGTTATTTTATGAACTGTATATAATACTTATTTGGGGTAGCTTGATATTTCATATACAGTATTTAATAAATATTTGGGGTTCATTGATATTTTATATACAGTATATAATATATGTTTGGGGTGCTTTGATTCTTTATATACAGTATATAATACATATTTCGTGCACTTTGATAATTCATATACAGTATATAATACATATTTTGTGTACTTTGATATTTTATGTACTGCATACAATACATATTAGGTTTACTTTAATATTTTATGTACAGTATATAATACATATTTGGTGTACTTTGATATTTAATCTACAGTATAAAATGCATATTTGTTTCACTTTGATATTTTATGTACAGTATAAAATACGTACTGTTTCTCTTTGATAACTTATCTACAGTATATAATACATATTTGGTTTACTTTGATATTTTATGTACACTATATAATGCATATTTGGGGTACTTTGATATTTTATTTACAGTATATAATACATAACTGGGGTACTTTTATATTTTATGTACAGTATGTAATACATACTTGGGGTACTTTGATATTTTATGTACAGTATATAATACACATTAGGGTACTTTGATATTGTGTCTACTGTATATAATATATATTTGGGGTACATAGATATTTTATGTAGAGTATACGATATATATTTGGGGTATTTTGATATTTTATGTACAGTGTATAATACACATTGGGTACTTTGATATTGTATCTACTGTACATAATACATATTTGGGGTACTTTGATATTTTATGTACAGTATATAATACATACTTGGGGTACTTTGATATTTTATGTATAGTATATGATACATATTTGGGGTACTTTGATTTCTTAAGTACAGTATGTAATATTTATTTGGATTACTTTGTTATTTTCTATTGGGGTACTTAGATATTTTATGTACGGTATATAATATATTTTGTGTACTTTGATATTTTATGTAGAGTATATTTTATATTTGGTATACTTACATATTTTATGTACAGTATATAATATTCATTTGCTATACTTTGATATTTTCTCTACAGTATATAATATATATTTGGTGAAGTTTGGTATTTTATGGACAGTATATAATATATATTCGGTGTAGTATGATATTTTATGTACAGTATATAACATATATTTGGTGTACTTTGATATTTTATGTGTATTATATAGTATGTATATGGAGTAGTTTGATATTTTACATAGAGTATGTAATATATATTTTGTTTACTTTGATATTTTATGTTCAGTATATAATTTATATTTGGTGTACTTTGATATTTGATGTTAAGTATATCATATATTTGGTGAACTTTGACATTTTATGTACAGTATATAATCTATACTTGGTGTACTTTGATATTTTATGTACTGTATATAATAAATATTTGATATAATTTGATATGTTTTGTACAGTATATCGTATATATTTGATGTAGTTTGATATTTTATGTACAGTATAAAATTTATATTTGCTGTACTTTGATATACTATGTACAGTACATAATATACATTTGGTAGACTGATATTTTATATACAGTATATAACATATATTCGGTGTACTTTGATATTTTATGTAAGTATGTAATATATATTTGTTGTACTTTGATATTTTATGTACTGTATATGATATATATTTTGTGTACTTTGATATTTTATGTACAATATATAACAAATATTTGATGTACTTTGATATTTTCCATTAAGTATATAATATATATTTGGTGTACTGTGATATTTTATGTACCGTATATAATATATATTTGGTGTAGTTTGATAGTTTATGTACAGTATATAATACATATAGGGTGTAATTTGATATATAATATACAGTATATAATCTATATTTAGTGTACTTTGATATTTTATGTACAGTATATAATCTATATTTGTTGTAAGTTTATATTTTATGTACAGTTTATAATATATATTTGATGTAATTTGATGTTTTATGAACAGAATATAGTATATATTTGTTACACTTTGATATTTTATGTATAGTATATAATTTACATTTGGTGTAGTTTGAACTATTATCTACAGTATATAATACACATTTGGTGTACTTTCATCTTTTATGTACAGTATATTATATATATATGCTGTATTTTGATATTTTATGTACAGCATATTATATATTTGGTGTAATTTGATATTTTATGTAAAGTATATAATATATACTTAGTGTACTTTGATATTTTATATACAGTATATAATCTATATTTGGTGTACTTTGATAGCTTATGTACTGTATATAATATATATTTGATGTACTTCGGTATTTTATGAGCAGTATTTAATATTTACATGTTTACTTATACAGATATCTGTTTAAACACATAAATGTTTATACAGATATCTGTGTAAACACATGAATATTTAAACACATGTCTGCATAAACACATAAATATTTATAAAGATATCTGTATAAACACACAAATATTATTTATAAAGTTATCTGTATAAACATGTAAATATTAATACACATGTCTGTATAAACATCTAAATATTTACACAGATATCTGTTTAAACATGTAAATATATACACAGATATCTGTATAAACATGTAAACATTTGCACAGATATCTGTATAAACATGTCAATATTTATACGGATATTTCTATAAACATGTAAATATTTATACAGATATCTGTATAAAAGTGTAAATATTTATACAGATATCTGCATTAACAAACATGTAAATATTTATACAGATATCTGTATAAATATGTAAATATTTATACAGATATCTGTATGAATATGTAAATATTTATATAGCTATCTCTATTGAAATGTAAATATTATTTATACAGATAACTTTATGAACATATAAATATTATTTATACATATGTCTGTGTAAACTTGGAAATATTATGTATACATTTATCTGTATAAACATCATAATAATATTACTTATAAAGATAACTGTATAATCATATAAATATTATTCATGCAGATATCTGTATAAACATATAAGTAGTATTTATACAGATATCTGTCTAAACATAAATATTATTTATACAGATATCTGTATAAAATATAAATATTATTTATACAGATATCTGTATAAACATATAAATATTCTTTATAAAGTTATCTGTATAAACATATAAATATTTATACAGCTATGTGTATAAAGATATAAATATTTATAATGATATCTGCATAAACAAATAAATATTTATACAGATCTCTGTATAAACACATAAATATTAATACAGATGAGTGTAAACATGTAAATATTCATAAGGATGTCTGAATATACATGTAAATATTTACGCCATGTCTGTATAAACATGTAAATATTTACACAGTTATGTGTATAAACATGCATATATTTATTCAGATATATGTATAAACATGTAAATATTTATACACATATCTGTATAAACATGTAAATATTTTTACAGATATCTGAATAAACATGTAAATATACATAGATATCTGTATGAACATGTAAATATTTATACAGATATCAGTATAAACACGTAAAGATTTATACAGATATCTGTAGGAATATTTCAATATTATTTATACTGATATCTGTATAAACTCATAAATATTATTTATACAGATATCTGTATAAACATATAAATATTATTTTTACAGATATCTGAATGAACATGTAAATATTATTTTTACAGATGTCTGTATAAACATGTAAATACATTTTATACAGATAACTCTGTAAACATTTAAATATTATTTATACAGATATCTGTATAAACATGTAAATATTATTTTTACAGATACCTGTACAAACATGTAAATATCATTTACACAGATATCTGTATAAATATCATATAAATATTATTTATACAGATATCTGTCTAAACATATAAATATTTATACAGATATCTGTCTAAACATATAAATATTTATACAGATACCTGTATAAATATATAAATAATTATACAAATATCTGAATAAACACATAAATATTTATACATATGTCTATATAAACACATAACTATTTATACAGATATATGTATAAACACATAAATATTTATACAGATATCTGTATAAAGACATAAATATTATTTATACAGATATCTGTATAAAGATATAAATATTATTGGTACAGATATTTGTATAAGCATATATATATTATTTTTACAGATATCTGTATAAACATAAAAATATTATTTATACAGATATCTGTATAAACATAAAAATATTATCTATACAGATATCTGTATAAACATAAAAATATTATTTATACACATATCTGTATAAACATATAAATGTTATTAATACAGATATCTGTATAAACAAACATGTAAATATTTATACAGATACATGTATAAACATGTAAATATTTCTACAGTTAACTGTATAAACATATAAATATTTATAAATATATCTGTATAAACATTGAAATATTTATACAGATATCCGTATAAACATGTAAATAGTATTTGCAAAGATATCTGTAGGAAATTGTAAACGTTATTTATACAGATATCTGTATAAGCATGTAAATATTATTTATAAAGTTATGTGTATAAACATGTTAATATTATTTATACAGATATCTGTATGAATACATAAATATTTATACAGATGTCTTTATAAATATGTAAATATTTACACAGATATCTGTATAAACGTGTAAATATTTTTACAGATATCTGTATAAACACAGATATATTTCTACAGATATCTGTATAAACATGTAAATATTATTTATACAGATATCTGTATGAACATGTAAATATTTTTATACAGATATCTTTATCAGCCCATAAATATTATTTATACAGATATCTGTAAAACCACATAAATATTATTTATACAGATATCTCTATAAACATAAATATTATTTATACAGATATCTCTATAAACATACAAATATTATTTAAAGAGATATCTGTATAAACATATAAATATTATTTATACAGATATCTCAATTAACATATAAATATTATTTATACAGATATCTGTGTAAACATATAAATATTATTTTTACAGATATATATATAAACATACAAACATTTACGCAGATGTCTGTATAAACATATAAATATTTTTACAGATGTATGTATAAACGTAAATATTTACCAGATGTCTGTAAAAACATGTAAATATTCACACAGATGTCTGTATAAAGATGTAAATATTTACAGTGATGTCTGTATAAACATGTAAATATTTACACAGATGTCTGTGTAAACATGTAAATATTTACTCAGATGTCTGCATAAAGTTGTACATATTTAAACAGAAGTCTGCATAAACATGTAAATATTTACACAGATGTCTGTAAACATGTAAATATTTACACAGATGTCTGTATAAACATGTAAATATGTACACAGATGTCTGTATAAACATGTAAATATTTACACAGATATCTATAAAAACGTAAATATTTACACTGATGTCTGTATAAACATGTAAATATTTACACTGATATCTCTATAAACATGTAAATATTTACACAGATATCTGTACAAATATGTAAATATTTTCACAGATATGTTTATAAACTTGTAAGTATTTATTCAGATATCTGTATATACATGTAAATATTTATACACATATCTGTATAAATGTGTAGATATTTATACAGATATCTGTATAAACAAACATGTAAATATTTATAGAGATATCTGTATAAACATGTAAATATTTATAGAGATATCTGTATAAACAAGTAAATATTTATACAGATATCTGTATAAACAAGTAAATATTTATACAGATATCTATATAAACATGTAAATATTTATAAAGATATCTGTATAAACATGTAAATATTTATGCACATATCTGTATAAACATGTAAATATTTATACAGTTATCTGTATAAATATGGAAATATCATTTATAAAGATATCTGTATGAACATGTAAATATCGTTTATACAGATATGTGTGCAAACATGTAAATATTATTCTTACAGATATCTTTGTAAAGATGTAAATATTATTTGTTCAGATATCTGTATAAACATGTAAATATTATTTATACACATATTTGTATAAACATATAAAGATTATTTATACAGATATCTTTGTAAACATATAAATGTTATTCATAGAGATATCTGTGTAAATATATAAATATTATTTATACAGTTATCTGTATAAACATACAAATATTATTTATAAAGATATCTGTGTTAACATATAAATATTATTTATACAGATATCTGTATAAACATATAAATATTATTTATACAGATATCTGTATAAACATATAAATATTATTTGTACAGATATCTGTATAAACATATAAATATTATTTATACAGATATCTGTATAAACATATAAGTATTATTTATACATATGTCTGTAAAAACCTATAAATATTACTTATACAGATATCTGTGCAAACATAGAAATATTACCTATACAGATATCTGTATAAACATATAAATATTACTTTTACAGATATCTGTATAAACATATAAATATTATTTATACAGATATCTGTATAAACATATAAGTATTATTTATACAGATATCTGTATTAACATATAAATAGTCTTACAGATATCTGTATAAACTTAGAAATATTATTTATACAGATATCTGTATAAACATATAAATATTATTTATACAGATATCTGTATAAACATATAAATATTATTGATACAGATATCTGTATAAACATATGAATATTTATACAGATATTTGTATAAACTTATAAATATTTATACATCTATCTGTATAAACTTATAAATATTTATACAGATATCCGTATAAACATATAAATATTTATACAGTTATCTCTATAAACATATAAATAATATTTACACATATATCTCTATAAACATATGAATATTATTTATACAGATATCTGTATAACATTATCAATATTATTTATACAGATATCTGTGTAAACAAAGCCGTATTATTTATACAGTTATCTGTATAAACATATAAATATTATTAATACAGATATCTGTATAAACATATAAACAGTATTTATAAAGATATCTGTAAAAACATATAAATATTATTGATACAGATATCTGTATAAACACATAAATATTATTTATACAGATATCTGTATAAAGATGTAAATATTATTTACACAGATATCTGTATAAACTTATAAATATTATTTATACAGATATCTGAATAAACTTATAAGTATTATTTATACGGATATCTGTATAAACATATAAATATTATTTATACAGATATCTGTAGAAACATATAAATATTTATAAAGATACCTGTATAAACATATAAATATTTATACAGATATTTGTGTAAACATATAAATATTTATACAGATATCTATATAAACATATAAACATACAGATATCTATATAAACATACAAATATGTACACAGATATCTGTATAAAAATATAAATATTTACAGAGATATCTGTATAAACATATAAATGTTTACACAGATATCTGTATAAACATATAAATATTTACACAGATATCTCTATAAACATACAAATAATTGCACAGATATCTTTTTAAACATATATACATTTACACAGATATCTGTGTAAACACATAAATATTTATACAGATATCTGTATAAACATATAAATATTTATACAAATATCTCTATAAACATATAAATATTTATACAGATATCTGTATAAACATATAAATATTTATACAGATATCTGTATAAACATATAAATATTTATACAGATATCTGTGTAAATAAATATTTATACAGATATCTGTAGAAACATATAAATATACAGATATCTGTATAAGCATATAAATATTTATACAGATATCTGTGTAAACATAGAAATATTTATGCAGATATCTCTGTAAACATATAAATATTTATACAGATATCTGTATAAACATATAAATATTGATACAGATATCTGTGTAAACATATAAATATTTATGCAGATATCTGTGTAAACTTATAAATATTGATACAGTTATCTGTATAAACATATAAATATTTATACAGATATCTGTATAAACATAGAAATATTTATACAGATATCTGTATAAACATAGAAATATTTATACAGATATCTGTAAACATATAAATGTTATTTATACAGATATCTGTATAAACATAGAAATATTTATACAGATATCTGTAAACATATAAATGTTATTTATACAGATATCTGTGTAAACATATAAATTTTATTTATACAGATATCTGTATAAACATATAAATATTATTTGTACACATATCTGTATAAACATATCAATATTATTTATACAGATATCTGTATAAACATATCAATATTATTTATGCAGATATCTGTATAAACATAAATATTATTTATACAGATATCTGTATAAACATATAAATATTATTTGTACAGATATCTGTATAAACATATAAATATTTATACACATATCTGTAAACATATAAATGTTATTTATTGGGATATCTGTATAAACATGTAAATATTTTTTATACAGGTATCTGTAAAACCATATAAATATTTATACAGATATCTGTAAAAACATATAAATATTTATACAGATATCTGTATAAACATATAAATATTTATACAGATTTCTGTATAAACAGATAAATATTTATACAGATATCTGTATTAACATATACATATTTATACAGATATCTGTATTAACATATACATATTTATACAGATATCTGTATAAACATATAAATAAGAGATGTCTATCTCATATACCTATGCACTGATCACCGAGGTGATGTAAGTCATTTCCAGGCTCTTTGTACAGGGGACATTGTGATATATCTCTGCACTTATCACCCAAATGATGCATATCTTCACTGATCTCTGCAGGGAGGGGCATTGTGACATATTTCTGAACTGATCATCCAGTAGATGTAACTGTTCTCCAGACTTTGACTAAAGAGCATCAGAAGGTGTTGGGGGAGCCTCAGCTGGAATGTTATGGACGGACAAGGGCAGAGAGAGGCCAGCGGCCTCCCTTTCACGTCAGCCGGGGTGAGCAATGAGCGCAGGTCTAGAAAGGAGGCCAGCAAAGAGAGCTAGATGTCTGTGTTCCGCCGCCAGGCGCTCCATGGTGGCAGCTGGGAGGCGGCAGGGTCACTGGCAGGCGGGCGACGGCGGTGTGGAGTTGCAGAGGAGTCGACCCGCCAGAGGGGTGTCAGGCCTGGATGCTACGCAGGCACGGTGTTTGGAGGGATGGGGGTTCCCACCCTGCCCAGGGGAGGACGCATTTTCCGGGTGTGGGTGGTGGGGTTTGGGAGGGGGTGGTCAGGAGGGGGTGGGGTGGTGGAAAGGCATGAGAGCTCTGCCCGGGATGCTCCCACAGCCCAGGCAGCTGCCCAGAAACCCACGCGTGCGCAGTAGGTGGCCCACCTGCTGGTACCTGGGCCAGCTCTGGGATCTCCGGGCTGCCCAGGAAAGAATGGCAGTTCTCTTCTGTGTGGAGCCTCTCACCGAGCCTAGACATAGAAGGCAGGAATCCCAGGCCAGTCAGCCCGGTGGAGAGGGTGGGGGGAAGACACGCCCCTCCTTAGCCAGCCAGGTGTTCCCCGCGAAAGAGAGGCCACTGTCCTTCCCCGACCCTACCCCGTCACAACCCTGCATCCTAAATCTCCTCCAGCAGAGCCCGGTATTCCTCTTGCTAAGGGGTGCTTCCTGCGAGGCGGCCTCATCTAAGGCCTCCAGCTCCCCTGGGGCCTCCGTTTCTAGGAAAGATTGCACCTGCTGCAGAAACTTCGGTCTTGCCAGGAGCTCATGCAGCGGCAGGCCAGAGTGGAGTGCAGACAAGCGCCCCGGCTCCTGGAGTGCCTGGGAGGGCGCCGGGATGCCTTGCATCTGCACCTGCCACATGGAGGACTCCGGGGGTGTGAGCTGGCGAGGTGGAGCTGCCCCATCTTGGGGTTCCCACACCGCTCTGGCGACCTGGGGACCCCGGCCACAGCCCCACCACGGAATCCCCTCGGAAGCGAGTGGCACAAGCACACCTTGGCCGTGTGGTCCCGCTTGAACGGGTCCAGGCTGACCAACCTCCCACGGGCCCGGCAGGCCGTCACGCTGCTCGTCCCGGTCCTCCCGGGATTGCCCGGGCGAGGAGGCCACGGAAGAGCCTGAGAGTGTAGAGTGCCCTTTCCGGAGGAGCTGGGGCAGTGTAGGCAAAATCCCCGGGTGCCGGGGCATGTTCGGAGATCCCCTCTGCCAGCACGGCCTGGCTGGGCGGGAGCACGGGGACGGCCCTCGCTCCCTGTCTCAGGAAAGCCCCCTGTGGGAGAGCCCCAGGCGCGCAGGGCACGTGGGGTGTGTGAAGCCCCATTCCGCAGGCACCGGTGTGGGTGAAGGTGACCCACGAGGGAGCAGGGTGACACCCGCCAGGGGTCGCGTTGCACAGGCTGCCTGTCTGCGTGTTCGCCCTGCCACCCTGTCACGGGTGCCTGGCCCTTCGATTCTGAAACCAGAACTGAATCCTGGACTACGGGAGCCTTGTCTCTCTGGCCAGCTCTTCCCTGGTGGTGATGCCTGGAAAGCGATCCTCCTCAAAAGCTCGGAGGAGCAGGGCGGTATGGGATCTGGTGATGGCGGTCCGCTTTTGCCTGCCTTCTTGCGGGCCGTGTCTCCCAGGCCAGGGCCGAGATTCCCGCCATTGCTGCCACAGCTGGCATGACCTCTCATTCTGAAACCAAATCAGGAGCCTGTGCTCCGGAATGCCGATGTCCTGGGCCAGCCCTTCTCTGGTGGCGATGCCGGGGTAAGGGTTAAGCTCAAAGCAGGCTCGCAGGGCCTCCCTTTGGCTCGGGGTCCAAACGAGTCTCCTTCGCTGTCCCCGTCCCCAGGCTTCCGTGGGGAGGGTGCTGTCCAAAGGTGTCGGGGGGGCCATCGCTGGGAGTCCCAGCCGGAATTTCACGGACGGACACGGGCAGAGAGGGGCCAGCAGACTCCCGTGCACTTCAGCCCGCCTGTGCACTGCAGCACGTGCAGTCAGGAGGCCTGACTGGACAGCCAGCCAGCGGGTCTTATAAAGGCCCGCAGGCAGGCAGGCAGCCTCCACCCCTTCATGAATGGCGTTGTGCCCTGGGACACCCCTCCCCACCCTGGAAAGTTCCCAGGGCGTCAAGTCCTGCGGCCAGGGGTTGGTGGAGTGGGGTAGGAGGACGTGATTATGGCGGAGGTGGGGCCGGAGGCACGAAGATATAGGGGGCCAGGGGGAAGGGCTGAGGGGGGCGCATTTTGGGGCCTGGCGATCCGGACCTCCCCAGGAATCGCACGGCAACTGGAAGCCGCTCTCTGGGCTCCCACGTGTCTTCAGCAGGGAGAAACCGGCCTGGGAGGGTGGAGGGGAGTGTGGAACTGAACCTCTGTGGGAGTCTTGAGTGTTCCAGGCAATCTCTCCGTGAAGGAGGCAGTGCCTGTGGGTGTCGCCGTTGCCGGGACAGTCTCACACATGCAGGAGTGTGCCTCTCGTTCATTTCCATGTAGGAGACCAGACCGAGACCCCAGAGAGAAGATGCCTCCCCGGCGTGATGACCTGACGATGAATTCACGTGTGCGGCAACATGGGGAGTCTGCAGTGTGGCCGGTTTGGAAACTGGCAAGGAGAGCGAAGGCACCATGCTGGTCTTCCACCCTTCCCTGCATGTTTCCGTGGGACCCCAGAGCTCCGAGAGCAAACAGTCAGCATGACACATCTCTGAACTGAACAACAATGTGATTTAACACTTCTCTAGGCTCTGCCTACAGGGGCTTTGTGACCTATCTCTGCACTGATCACCCAGGTGATGGGACTTTTGTCTGGGCTCTGCCTATATGTGCATTGTGACATATCTCTACACTGATCACCCCGGTGACGTAACTCTTGTGTTGGATCTGCCTATGGGGGCATTGTGACATATCTCTACACTGATCACCCAGGTAATGTAACTCTTGTGTTGGATCTGCCTATGGGGTCTTTGTGACATATTTCTGCACTGATCACCCAGGTGATGGGACTCTTTTATAGGCTCTGTGTATGGGGGCTTTGTGAAGTATCTCCGCACTGATATCCCAGGTGATGTAACCCTTGACTAGGCTCTGCCTAAGGGGCATATTGACATATCACTGCCTTCATCACCGAGGTGATGTAACCCTTGACCAGGATCTGCCTATAGGGGGTCTTGTGACATATCTCTGCACTGATCACCCAGGTGATGGGACTCTTCTATAGGCTCTGCCTACTGCGGGCATTGTCACATATTTCTGTACTGATCACCCATGTGACGGACTCTTGTGTTGGATTTGCCTATGGGGGCATTGTGACATAACTCTGCCCTGATCACCCAGGAGATGTAAGTCTGGTCTAAGCTCTGCCTAAAGGGGCATTGTGACACATCTCTGCACTGATCACTCAGGTGATGTAACTATTGTCTAGGCTCTGCATAAAGTTGCCTTCTCACATATCTCTCCTCTGATCACCCAGGTGATGTAACACTTGTCTACGCTCTGCTTACAGGGGGTATTGTGACATATCTCTGCAATGATCACCTAAGTGATGTAACACTTGTGCAAGCTCTGCCTACGGGTGCATTTTGACATATCTCTGCACTGTTAACCGAGGTGATGTAACTCTTGTCTAGGCTGTGACCACAGAGGGATTGAGACATATCTCTGCACTGATCCCGAGGTGATCCAATTCTTACCTGGTCTCTGCCTATTGGGGACATTATGACATATCTCTGCACAGATCTCCCAGGTGCTGTAACTTTAGTCTAGGCTCTGGCTACACCGCATTGTGACATATCACTGCACTGATCACCCAGGTGATATAACTCTTGTCTAGGCTCTGCCTACAGGGGGCTTGTGACATATCTCTGCACTGATCACCCAGGTGATATAATTCTTTTCTAGGATCTGCCTACAGGGTGCTTTGTGACATATCCCTGCAATTATCACCCAGATGATGTACCACTTGTCAAGGCTCTGCCTACAGGGATATTGCAACGTATCTCTGCACTGATCACCTAGGTCATGTAACACTTGTCTAGGCTCTGCATACAATGGCATTGTGATATATGCCTGCACTAATCATCCAAGCGATATAACTCTTGTCTAGTATCTGCCTACAGGGACTTTGTGACATAAATATGCACTGATCACCCAGATGATGTAACTCCTGTCTAGGTGCAGCCTACAGGAAAGTTTTGACATATCTCTGCACTGATCACCCAGGTGATGTAATCCTTGTCTATGCTCTGCCTACAGGGGAATTGTGACAGATCTCTCCACTGCTCACCCAGGTGATGCAACAAATGTCCAGGCTTTGCCTACAGGGGGCTTTGTGATATACATTTCCACTGATCAAACAGGTGATGTAACCCTTGTCAAGGTTCTGCTGACAGGGGCTTTGGGACATAACTCTGCACTGATCACCCCAGGGAGGAAACAGTTGTCTACACTCTCCCTACAGGAGGCTTTAGGACTTATTCCTGCACTGATCACTAGGTGATGTAACACTTGTCTAGGCTCTGTCTACAAGGGAAATTTCACATATCTCCACACTGATCACCTAAGTGATGTAACCCTTGTCTTGATGAACCTTGTTCAGCCTACTGGGGATTTCTGACATACCTATGCACTGATCACCTAGGTGATGTAAATCATTTCCAGGCTTTTTGTACAGGGGACATTGTGATATATCTCTGCCCTGATCATCCAAATGATGCAAATCTTCTCTAGGCTCCACTGCGAGGGGGCATTGTGACATATTTCTAAACTGATCATCCAGGAGATGTAACTACTCTCCATGCATTGACTAAAGAGCCTCAGAAGGCGTTGGGAGGGCCTCAGCCAGACTTTCACGGACGGACAAGGGCACAGAGAGGCCTGCAGGCTCCCTTGCACGTCAGCCGGTGTGCACAATGAGCGCAGGTCTAGCCAGGAGGCCGGCAAACAGAGCTACAGGTCTGCATTCTGCCGCCAGGCGCTCCATGGAGGCAGCTGCGAGGCTTCAGGGGCACGTGCGGGCCGGCGATGCTGGCATGGAGGCGCAGAGGAGGCGAGCCGCCGGAGTGGTTTCAGGCCTGGACGCTGCGCCTGCCCGGTGTTTCGCGGGACAGGGGTCTCCACCCAGACAAGGGGAGGACGCATTTTCCGGTGGTGGGGGGTGTGGGTGCGGAGGGGGTGGTCAGGCGTGGGTGGGGTGGGGGAAAGACATGAGAGCTCTGCCCGGGCTGCTCCCACAGCCCAGGCGGCTGCCAACAAACCCGCGCATGCGCAGTAGGTGGCCCACCTGCTGGTATCTGGGCCGGCTCTGGGATCCCCGGGATGCCGAGGAAAGAATGGTGATCAGTGCAGAGATATTTCACAATGCCCCCTGAAGGCAGAGAGTGGACAAGAGTTACATAACCTATTTGATCTGTGTAGAGATACATCACAATCCCCCCTGTAGGTGGAGCCTAGACAAGAGTTACATCACCTGGGTTATCAGTGCAGAGATATGTTACAAAGCCCCTGTAGGCAGAGCCTAAACAAAAGTTACATCACCTGGGTGATCAGTGCAGAAACATCTCACAAACCCTGTAGGCCGAGCTTAGACAAGAGTTATATCTCCTGGGTCATCAGTGCAAAGATATGTCACAAAGCCCCCTGTAGACAAATCCCAGAAAATTGTTACATCACCTTGGTGATCAGTGGAGATATTTGTCACAATTTCCGTTTAGTCGCAGGTTAGGCAAGTGTTTCATCACATGAGTGATCAGTTCAGAGATATGTCACTATGCCCCAACAGGCAGATACAATACAAGAGTCCATCACCTGGGTGATCTGTGCAGAAATATGCCACTATGCCGCCATTAGGCTGATATAGACAAGAGTTACATCACCTGCGTGATCACTGCAGAGATATGTCACAATGCCCCTGTAGGCAGAGCCTAGACAAGAGTCCCATCACCTGGGTGATCAGTGCAGAGTTATGTCACAATGCCCCTTTTTGGCAGAGCCTAGACAAGGGTTACATCACCTGGGTGATCAGTGCAGAGATGTGTCACAAGCCCCCTGTAGCCAGAGCCTAGACAAGAGTTACATCAGCTGTGTGATCAGTGCAGTGACATGTCACAATGTCCCTGTAGCCACATCCTTGTCAAAAGTGACATCACCTGGGTGATGAGTGCGGAGATATGTCACAATGTCTCCGATAGGCAGAGCCTAGACAAGAGTTACATCACCTGGGTGATCAGGGCAGAGATATGTCACAATGCCCCCTTTAAGCAGATCCCAGAAAAGAGTTGCATCACCACGGTGATCAGTGCAGAGATATGTCTCAATGGCCCCGTCGACGAAGCCTATACATGAGTTACATCATCTCGGCGATCAGTGCAGTGATATGTGAAAATGCCCCTGTAGGTAGAGCCTAGACAAGAGTTACATCAGCTGGATGATCAGTGCAGAGATATCTCACAATACTCACTGTAAGCAGAGCCTAGACAAGAGTTACATCACCTGGGTGATCAGTGCAGAGATATGTCATAAATCCCACTGTAGGCAAAGCCTAGACAAGTTTTACATCACCTAGGCGATCAGTGCAGAGTTATGTCCCAATGTCCCTCTAGGCAGAGCTTAGAAAAGAGTCACATCTCCTGGGTGATCAGTACAGAGATAAATCAGAATAACCCCATAGGCAGAGCCTAGACAAGAGTTACATAACCCGGGTGATCCGTGCATAGTGATGTCACAACGCCCTCTGAAGGCAGAGACTAGAAAAGAGTTACATCACCTGGGTGATCTGTGCAGAGATATGTCACATTGCCCCTTGTAGGCAGTGCCTAGAGAAGAGTTGCATCACTTGGGTGATCAGTGCAGAGATATGTCACAGTGTCCCCTGTAGGCAGAGCATAGAGAAGAGTTGCATCACTTGGGTGATCAATGAAGAGATATGTCACAATGTCCCCTGTAGGAAAAGCCTAGGCATGAGTTACAAAAGTTTTGTCATCAGTTCATGGATATGTGAAAACGACCCAGTAGGCAGAGCTTAGACAACAGTTACCCCACCTAGTTGATCAGTGCAGTGATATTTCACAATACCCCCTGTAGGCAGATACTAGACAAGAGTTGAATCACCTGGGTGATCAGTGCCGAGATATGTCACAACGTCCCCTGTCTACAGAGGATAGAGAAGTGTTGCATCACCTGGGTGATCAGTGCAGATATATGTCACAATGTCCCCTGGAGGGAAAGCCAAGGCAAGAGTTACATCACCATTGTCATCAGTTCAGGGATATGTGAAAATGACCGTGTAGGCAGAGCCTAGACAAGAGTTACATCACCTAGTTGATTAGTGCAGAGATATTTCACAATACCTCCTGTAGGCAGATCCTAGACAAGAGTTGAATCACCTGTGTGATCAGTGCAGAGATATTTCACAATGCCCACTTTGGGCAAAGGGTAGACAATAATTACATCACCTAGGTGATCAGTGCAGAGATTTGTCAAAACTCCCTGTAGGCAGTGCTTATAAAAGCGTTACATCACCTAAGTGATCAGTGCAGAGATATGTCAGAAAGCTCCTGTAGGCAGAACTTAGATGAGTTACGTCACCTGGGTGATCAGTGCAAATGTATGTCACAAAGCCCCATGTAGGCAAAGCCTAGACAATAGTTACATCACTTGGGTGATCAGTGGAGAGATCTCTCACAATTCCCCTGTCGGCAGAGCTTATACAACAGTTACATCACCTGGGTGATCAGTGCAGGGATATGTCACGATTCCCCCATATGCAGATCGAATACAAGAGTCCGTCACCTGGGTGATCAGTGCAGAAATATGTCACAATGCCCCCCTAGGCAGAGCCTAGACAAAAGTCCCATCACCTGGATGATCAGTGCAGAGTTATGTCACAAAGTCCCTTTTGGCAGATCCTGGACAAGTGTTACATCACTTGGATGATCAGTGCAGAGATATTTCACAATGCCACTGTAGACAGAGCCTAGAAAAGAGTTACATGACCTAGGTGATCAGGGCAGAGATATATCGCAATGTCCCTGTAGGCAGAGCCTTGACAAGTGGTACATCACCTGGGTGAACCTTGCAGGGATATGTCACAAAGCACCCTGTAGGCAGATCTTAGAGGAAAGTTACATCACCTTGGTGATCAGTGCAGAGATATGTCACAATGCCGTGTAGCCAGATCCGAGACTAAAGTTACAGCACCTGGGAGATCAGTGCAGAGATATGTCACAATGTCCCCAGTAGGCAGAGACCAGGCAAGAGTTGGATCAACTCGGGATCAGTGCAGAGATATGTCTCAATCCCCCTGTGGGCATAGCCTAGACAGGAGATACATCACCTCGTTTAACAGTGCAGAGATATGTCAAAATGCCCCTGTAGGCAGATCCTACACAAGTGTTACGACACTTAGGTTATCAGTGCAGAGATATGTCACAATACCCGCTGAAATTTGAGCCTAGACAAGAGTTACATCACCTGGGTTATCTGTGCAGATATCTGTCACAATACCCCTTTAGGCAGAGCTTAGAACAGAGTTACATCACCTGGGTGATCAGTGCAGATATATGTCACAATGCCCCCATAGGCAAATACAAGACAATAGTCCGTCACCTGGGTGATCAGTGCAGACATGTGTGACAATGCCCACAGTAAGGAGAGCCTAGAGAAGGGTTCCCTCACCTGGGTGATCAGTGCAGAGATATTTCACAAACCCCTCCTGGCAGAGCGTAAGCAAGAGTTACATCACCTAGATGATCCGTGCAGAGATATGTCACAACGCCCCCTATACGCAGAGCCTGGACAAGAGTTACATCACCTTGGTGATCAATGCAGTGATATGTCACTGTACCCCGTAGGCAGAGCCTAGTCAAGCGTTACATCACCTGGGTGATCAGTGCAGAAATATGTGACAATGCCCCCAGTAGGCAGAGCCTAGAGAAGACTCCCATCACCTGGGTGATCAGTGCAGAGATATTTCAAAATATCTCTACCATACAGGCAGAGTGTAAGCAAGAGCTACATCACCTAGATTATCAGTGCAGAGATATGTCTCAAGGAATCCTATAGGCGGAGCCCGTACAAGAGTTACATCACCTCGGTGATCAATGCAGTGATATGTCACTATGCCCATTAGGCTAAGCCTAGTCAAGCGTTACATCACCAGGGTGATCATTGCAGAGGTATGTCACAAAGCCCCCATACACAGAGCCTAGACAAGGCTCCCATCACCTGGGTGATCATTGCAGAAATATGTCACAATGCCGCCTGTGAGCAGAGCCTAGAGAAGAGTTACATCACCTGGGTGATCAGTGCAGAGATATGTGACAAGACCCCTTTAAGCAGAGCCTAGAAAATAGTTACATCTCCTTGGTGATCAGTGCAGAGATGTGTGACAAGGCCCCTTTAAGCACAGCCTAGACAATAGTTACCTCACCTGAGTGATCAGTGCAGAGATCTGTCACAATGCCCCTTTAGACAGAGCTTAGACCAGGGTTACATCACCTGGGTGATCAGTGCAGAGATATGTCACAATGACCCCATAGGCAAATCCAAGACAAGAGTCCATCACCTGGGTGATCAGTGCAGAAATATGTGACAATGCTCCAAGTAGGCAGAGCCTAGAGAAGAATCCCTTCACCTGGGTGATCAGTGCAGAGATATTTCACAATGCCCCTGCAGGCAGAGCATAATCAAGAGTTACATCACCTAGATCATCAGTGCCGAGATATGTCACAAGGCCCCCTATAGGGAGAGCCTGGACAAGAGTTACATCACCTCAGTGATCAATACAGTGATATGTCACTATGCCCCGTAGGCAGAGCCTAGTCAAGCGTTACATCACCTCGGTGGTCAGCGCAGAGATATGTCATAAATCCCAATGAAGGCAAAGCCAGTACAATTTTAACATCAACTCAGTGATCAGTGCAGAGATATGTCCCAATGTCCCTCTAGGCAGAGCTTAGACAAGTGTCACATCTCCTGGCTGACCAGTGTAGAGATAAGTCACAATGACCCCATTGGCAGAGCCTAGACAAGAGTTACATAACCGGGGTGATCCGTGCAGAGTGATGTCACAACGCCCTCTGTAGGCAGAGACAAGAAAATAGCTACATCACCTGGGTGATCAGTGCAGAGGTATGTCACAATGCCCCTGTAGACAGAGTATAGAGAAGAGTTCCATCACCTGGGTGATCACTGCAGAGATATGTCACAATGCCCCTTGTAGGCAGAGCATAGAGAAGAGTTGCATCACCTGTTTGATCAGTGCAGAGATATGTCACAATGTACCCTGTAGGCAAAGCCTAGGCAAGAGTTACATCACCTTTGTCGTCAGTTCAGGGATATGTGAAAACGCTCCTGTAGGCAGAGCCAAGAAAAGAGTTACATCACCTAGTTGATCCGTGCAGAGATATTTCACAATACTCCCTGTAGGCAGATCCTAGACAAGAGTTGAATCAACTGGGTGATCAGTGCAGAGATATTTCACAATGCCCCCTTTGGGCAGAGGTTAGACAAGGGTTACATCACCTAGGTGATCAGTGCAGAGATTTGTCAAAATTCCTTGTAGGCAGTGCTTATAAAAGGGTTACATCACCTAAGTGATCAGTGCAGAGATATGTCACAAAGCTCCTGTAGGCAGAACTTAGATGAGTTCCATCATCTGGGTGATCAGTGTAAAGTTATATCACAAAGCACCCTGTAGGCAAAGCCTAGAAAATAGTTAAATCACTTGGGTGATCAGTGGCGAGATCTCTCACAATTCCCCTGTAGGCAGAGCTTATACATCAGTTACATCACCTGGTTGATCAGTGCAGAGATACGTCACAATACTCCCATAGGCAGATCCAAGACAAGAGTCCGTCACCTGGGTGATAAGTGCAGAAATATGTCACAATGCCCCCATAGGCAGAGCCTAGACAAAAGCCCCATCACCTGGATGATCAGTGGAGAGTTATGTCACAAAGACCCTTTAGGCAGATCCTAGACAAATGTTACATCAGTTGGATGATCAGTGCAGAGATATGTCACAATGCCACCATTGGCAGAGCCTTGAAAAGTGTTACATGACATAGGTGATCAGTGGAGAGGTACATCGCAATGTCCCTCTAGGCAGAGCCTTGACAAGTGGTACATCACCTGGGTGATCATTGCAGGGATATGTCACAAAGCACCCTGTAGGCAGATCCTAGAAAAGAGTTACATCACCTGGGTGATCAGTGCAGAGATATGTCACAATGCCACTGTAGGCAGAGCCTAGACAAGAGTCACATCACCTGGGTGATCAGTGCAAAGTTATGTCACAATGCCCCCTGTTGGCAGAGCCTAGACAAGGGTTACATCACCTCGGTGATCAGTGCACAGATGTGTCACAAGCCCCCTGAAGCCAGAGCCTAGACAAGAGTTACATCAGCTGTGTGTTCAGTGCAGCGACATGTCACAATTTCCCTGTCGCCATATCCTTGAGAAAAGTGACATCACCTGGGTGATCAGTGCGGAGATATGTCACAATGTCTCCATTAGGCAGAGCCTAGACAAGAGTTACATCACCTTTGTGATCAGTGCAGAGATAGGCCATAAATCCCACTGTAGGCAAAGCCTGGACAAGTTTTACATCACCTCAGCAATCAGTGCAGAGACATGTCCCAATGTCCCTCTAGGCAGAGCTTAGACAAGAGGCACATCTCCTGGGTGATCAGTGCAGAGATATATCACAATGTCCCCTGTACAAAAAGCCTGGAAATGATTTACATCACCTCGGTGATCAGTGCATAGCTGTGTCAGAACTCCCCAGTAGGCTGACCCTAGACAAGGGTTACATCACTTAGGTGATCAGTGTAGAGATATGTGAAAATTCCCTTGTAGACAGAGCCTAGACAAGTGTTACATCACCTAGGGATCAGTGCAGGGATTAGTCGTAAAGCCTCCCGTAGGCAGAGTGCAGAAAAGTGTTTCCACCCTGGGGTGATCAGTGCAGAGATATGTCACAAAGCCCCTGTAAGCAGAACTTTGACAAGGTTTACATCACCTATTTGATCAGTGGAAATGTATATCACAAAGCCCCCTGTAGGCAAAGCCCGGACAATTGTTACATCACCTGGGTGAGCAGTGGAGAAATCTGTCACAATGCCCCTGTAGGCAGAGCTTAGACAAAGGTTATATCACCTGGGTGATCAGTGCAGAGATATGTCTAAACGCTCCTGTAGGCTGAACCTAGACAGGAGTTTCGTCACCCAGGTGATAAGTGCAGAGATATGTGAGAATTCCAGTGTAGGCAGAGCCTAGACAAGTGTTATATCACCTTGGTTATCAGTGCAGGTATAAGTCATAAAGCCTCCTGTAGGCAGAGCGTAGACAACAGTTCCCTCCCCAGGGTGATCAGTGCAGAGATGTGTCACAAAGCCCCTATAGGCAGAGCCTAGACAAGAGTTTCATCACTTGGTTGATCAGTTCAGAGGTGTGTCACAATGTCCATGTAGGCAGATCTAAGACAAGAGTCCATAACATGGGTGATCAGTACAGAGATATGTACCAATGTCCCCTGCAGGCAGTGCCTAGAGAAGAGTTACATCACCTCAGAGATCAGGGCATAGACATGTCACAAAGCCTTCTGTAGGCAAAGCCCATACAAGGCTTACGTCACCTAGGTGATCAGTGCAGTGATATGTCACAAAAATCCCTGTAGACAGAACCTAGAATAGAGTTACATTACCTGGGTGATCACGGCAGATATTTGACACAATGCTCCCATAGACAGAGCCTAGACAAGACTTCCGTCTCCTGGGTGATCAGTGCAGAGATATTTCACAATGCCCCCTGTAGGCAGAGAGTGGAAAAGAGTTACATAACCTAGGTTATCTGTGTAGAGCTATGTCAAAACGCCCCTGTAGGCAGAGCCTAGATGAATGTTACATCACTTGGGTTATCAGTGCAGAGATATGTCACAAAGCCCCTGTAGGAGGAGCCTAGACAAGTGTTACATCACCTGGGTGATCAGTGCAGAAATATTTCACAAAGCCCCTGTAGCCCGAGCCTAGACAAGAGTTACATCACGTGGGTAATCAGTGCAGAGATATCTCACAATACCCCCTGTAAGCAGAGCCTAGACAAGAGTTACATCACGTGGGTGATCAGTGCAGAGATGTGTCATAAATCCCACTGTAGGCAAAGCCTAGACAAGTTTTACATCACCTCAGCGATCAGTGCAGGGATATGTCCCAATGTCCCTGCTGGCAGAGCTTAGAAAAGAGTCACATCTCCTGGGTGATCAGTGCAGAGATAAGTCACAGTGCCCACATAGGCAGGCCTAGACAAGAGTTACATAACCCGGGTGATCATCAGTGCAGGGATATGTCACTATGCCCCCATAGGCAGATCCAAGACAAGAGTCCATCACCTGGGTGATCAGTGCAGAAATATGCCACAATGCCGCCATTAGGCAGATATAGACAAGAGTTACATCACCTGCGTGATCACTGCAGGATGCGCTGCAGGATCACTGCAGGATGCACTGCTGCTGGATGAGCTCCTGGCGAGCCCGGAGTTTCAGCAGCGGGTGCAACTTTCCTAGAATCGGAGGCCCTGGGGGAGCTGGAGGCCTTGGAAGAGGCCACCTCGCTGGAAGCACCCCTCAGCGAGGAAGAATACCGGGCTCTGCTGGAGGAGCTTTAGGACGCGGGCTTGGGATGGGGTCGGGTCGGGGCAGGGCGGTGGCCTCTATTTCGTGGGGAACACTTGGCTGGCTATGGAGGGGAGTGTCTTCCCCCTGCCCCCTCCATCGGGCTGACCTGCCTGGGATTCCTGCCTTCTAGTTCTAGGCCCGGTGAGAGACTCCACACAGTGGAGAATTGCCATTCTTTCCTGGGCATCCCTGGGATCCCAGAGACGGCCCAGGTACCAGCAGGTGGGTTGCCTACTGTGCACGTGCAGGTTTGAGGGCAGCCGCCTGGGCTGTAGGAGCAGCACGGGCAGAGCTCTCCTGCCGTTTCTGCACCCCACCCCCGCCTGAGCACACCTTCCCCACCCTCACTCCCCACCCCAGAAAATGCGTCCTCCCCTGGGCTGTGTGGAGACCCCTGTCCCGCGAAACACCGGGCCCACGCAGAGTCCAGGCCTGAAACACCTTCGGCGGCTCGCCTCCTCTGCGCCTCCGCGCCACCGTCGCCGGCTTGCCCGTGCCCCTGCAGCCTCCCAGCTGCCACCATGGAGCGCCTGGCAGGGGAACGCGGACCTCTAGCTCTCTTTGCCGGCCTCCTGGCTAGACCTGCGCTCATTGCGCACCCCGGCTGAAGTGCAACGGAGCCCGCTGGCCTCTCTGTGCTCTTGTCCGTCCGTGAAATTCCGGCTGAGGCTTTCCCAAAACCTTCCGACGCTCCTTAGTCAAAGCATGGAGAATAGTTACATCTCCTGGATGATCAGTTCAGAATTATGTCACAATGCCCCCTCCCTGCAGAGCCTATAGAAGATTTGCATCATTTGGGTGATCAGTGCAGAGATATATCACAATGTCCCCTGTATAAAAAACCTGGAAATGACTTACATCACCTCTGTGATCAGTGCATAGATATGTCAGAAATCCCCAGTAACCTGAAACCAGAAAAGGGTTACATCACTTAGGTGATCAGTGTAGAGATATGTGAAAATTCCCTTGTAGACAGAGCCTAGACAAGAGTTACATCATGCAGTGATCAGTGCAAGGATAAGTCGTAAAGCCTCCTGTAGGCAGAGTGTAGAAAAGTTTTTCCTCCCCGGGGTGATCAGTGCAGAGGTATGTCACAAAGCCCCTGTAAGCAGAACCTTGACAAGGGTTACATCACCGGTTTGATCAGTGGAAATGTATATCACAAACCCCCTGTAGGCAAAACCCAGACAATTGTTACATCACCTGGGTGAGCAGTGGAGAGATCTGTCACAATGCCCCTGTAGGCAGAGCTTAGACATGTGTTACATCACCTGGGTGATCAGTGCAGAAATATGTCAAAACGCTCCTGTAGGCTGAACCTACACAGGAGTTACAACACCTGGATGATCAGTGCAGAGATAGGTGAGAATTCCCGTGTAGGCAGAGCCTACACAAGTGTTACATCACCTAGGTTATCAGTGAAGGTATAAGTCATAAAGACTCCAGTAGGCAGAGGGTAGACAAGAGTTCCCACCCCAGGGTGATCAGTGCAGAAATATGACACAAAACCCCTGTAGGCCGAGCCTAGACAAGAGTTACATCTCCTGGGTGATCAGTGCAAAGATATGTCACAAAGCCCCCTGTAGACAAATCCCAGAAAATTGTTACATCACCTGGGTGGTCAGTGAGGATAACTGTCACAATTCCCCTTTAGGCGCAGCTTAGACAAGAGTTACATCACACGAGTGATCAGTGCAGAGATATGTCACTATGCCCCCATAGGCAGATCCAAGGCAAGAGTCCATCACGTGGGTGATCAGTGCAGAAATATGCCACAATGCCGCCAGTAGGCAGATATAGACCAGAGTTACATCACCTGTGTGATCACTGCAGAGATAAGTCACAATGCCCTGTAGGCAGAACCTAGACAAGAGTCCCATCACCTTGGTGATCAGTGCAGAGTTATGTCACAATGCCCCCTTTTGGCAGAGCCTAGAAAATGTTTACATCACCTGGGTGATCAGCGGAGAGATGTGTCACAAGACCCTGCAGCCAGAGCCTAGACAAGAGTTACATCAGCTGTGTGATCAGTGCAGTGACATGTCACAATGTCCCTGTGTACATATCCTTGAGAAAAGTGACACCACCTGGGTGATAAGTGCGGAGATATGTCACAATGTCTCCAGGAGGCAGAGCGTAGACAAGAGTTACATCAACTGGGTGATCAGGGCAGAGACATGTCACAATGCCCCCTGTAAGCAGATCCCAGACACGAGTTGCATCACCTCGGTGATCAGTGCAGAGATATGTCTCAATGCCCCCTGTCGGCGAAGCCTATAAAAGAGTTACATCGTCTCGGTTATCAGTGCAGTGATATGTTAAAATTCCCCTATAGGCAGAGCCTAGACAAGAGTTACATCACCTGGGTGATCAGTGCAGAGGTATCTCACAATACCTCGTGTTAGCTGAGCCTAGAAAAGAGTTACATTACCTGGGTGATCAGTGCAGAGTTATGTCATAAATCCCACTCTAGACAAAGCCTAGACAAGTTTTACATCACCTCAGCAATCAGTGCAGAGACATTTCCCAATGTCCGTCTAGGCAGAGCTTAGACAAGAGTCATATCTCCTGGGTGATCAGTGCAGAGATAAGTCACAATGCCCCCATAGGTAGAGCCTAGACAAGAGTTACATAACCCGGGTGATCCGTGCAGAGTGATGTCACAACGTCGTCTGTAGGCAGAGAGTAGAAAAGAGTCACATCACCTGGGTGATCAGTGCAGAGATATATCACAATGCCCCCAGTAGGCAGAGCATAGAGAAGAGTTGCATCACCTGGGTGATCAGTGCCGAGATATGTCACAACGTCCCCTGTCTACAGAGCATAGAGAAGTGTTGCATCACCTGGGTGATCAGTGCAGATATATGTCACAATGTCCCCTGGAGGGAAAGCCAAGGCAAGAGTTACATCACCATTGTCATCAGTTCAGGGATATGTGAAAATGACCGTGTAGGCAGAGCCTAGACAAGAGTTACATCACCTAGTTGATTAGTGCAGAGATATTTCACAATACCTCCTGTAGGCAGATCCTAGACAAGAGTTGAATCACCTGTGTGATCAGTGCAGAGATATTTCACAATGCCCACTTTGGGCAAAGGGTAGACAATAGTTACATCACCTAGGTGATCAGTGCAGAGATTTGTCAAAACTCCCTGTAGGCAGTGCTTATAAAAGTGTTACATCACCTAGGTGATCAGTGCAGAGATTTGTCAAAACTCCCTGTAGGCAGTGCTTATAAAAGCGTTACATCACCTAAGTGATCAGTGCAGAGATATGTCAGAAAGCTCCTGTAGGCAGAACTTAGATGAGTTACGTCACCTGGGTGATCAGTGCAAATGTATGTCACAAAGCCCCATGTAGGCAAAGCCTAGACAATAGTTACATCACTTGGGTGATCAGTGGAGAGATCTCTCACAATTCCCCTGTCGGCAGAGCTTATACAACAGTTACATCACCTGGGTGATCAGTGCAGGGATATGTCACGATTCCCCCATATGCAGATCGAATACAAGAGTCCGTCACCTGGGTGATCAGTGCAGAAATATGTCACAATGCCCCCCTAGGCAGAGCCTAGACAAAAGTCCCATCACCTGGATGATCAGTGCAGAGTTATGTCACAAAGTCCCTTTTGGCAGATCCTGGACAAGTGTTACATCACTTGGATGATCAGTGCAGAGATATTTCACAATGCCACTGTAGACAGAGCCTAGAAAAGAGTTACATGACCTAGGTGATCAGGGCAGAGATATATCGCAATGTCCCTGTAGGCAGAGCCTTGACAAGTGGTACATCACCTGGGTGAACCTTGCAGGGATATGTCACAAAGCACCCTGTAGGCAGATCTTAGAGGAAAGTTACATCACCTTGGTGATCAGTGCAGAGATATGTCACAAGACCCCTGTAGGCAGAGCCTAGACAAGATTTATATCCCCTGGGTCATAAGTGCAGTGATATGTCACATTTCCGTATAGCCAGAGCCTAGACAAAAGTTACAGCACCTCGGAGATCAGTGCAGAGATATGTCACAATGTCCCCAGTAGGCAGAGACCAGGCAAGTGTTGGATCACCTCGGGAACAGTGCAGATATATATCTCAATCCCTCTATGGGCACAGCCTAGACAAGTGTTATATCACCTCGGTTAACAGTGCAGAGATATGTCAAAATGTCCCTGTAGGCAGAGCCTACACAAGTGTTACATCACTTAGGAGATCAGTTCAGCGATATGTCACAATACCCCATGTAAGCAGAGCCTAGACAAGAGTTCCATCTCCTGGGTGATCAGTGCAGTAATATGTCACAAAGCCTCTGTAGGCAGAGCCTAGACAAGAGTTACATCTCCTGGGTTATCAGTGTAAAGTTATGTCACAAAGCCCCCTGTAGACAACTCCCAGAAAATTGTTACGTCACCTGGGTGATCACTGGAAATATCTGTCACAATTCCCATTTAGGCGCAGCTTAGACAAGCGTTACATCCCATGAGTGATCAGTGCAGAGATATGTCACTATGCCCCCGTAGGCAGATCCAAGACAAGAGTCCATCACCTGGGGGATCAGTGCAGTAATAAGTCACAATGCCGCCAGTAGGCAGATATAGACAAGAGTTACACCACCTGCGTGATCACTGCATAGATATGTCACAATGCCCCTGTAATTAGTGCAGGGATATGTCACAAAAATCCCTGTAGACAGAGCCTAGAAAAGAGTTACATCACCTGGGTGATCAGCGCAGATATTTGACACAATTCCTCCATAGACAGAGCCTGGAGAAGACTTCCATCACCTGGGTTATCAGTACAGAGGTATGTCACAAATCCCCCTCTAGGCAGAGTATAGAGAAGAATCCCATCACCTGGGTGATCAGTGCAGAGATATTTCACAATGCCCCCCGTAGGCAGAGAGTAGACAAGAGTTACATAACATAGGTGATCTGGGCAGAGGTATGTCAAAACGCCCATGTAGGCAGAGCCTAGATAAATGTTACATCATCTGGGTGATCAGTGCAGAGTTACCTCACAATACCCCCTGTAGGTGGAGCCTAGACAAGAGTTACATCACCTGGGTGATCAGTGCAGAGATATTTCACAATGCCCCATAGGCAAATACAAGACTAGAGTCCGTCACCTGGGTGATTAGTGCAGAAATATGTGACAATGCTCCCAGCAGGCAGAGCCTAGAGAAGAGTCCCATGACCTGGGTGATCAGTGCAGAGATATTTCACAACGCCCCTGCAGGCAGAGCGTAAGCAAGATTCACATCACCTACGTGATCAGTGCAGAGATATGTCACAAGACCCCCTATAGGCAGATCCTGGGCAAGAGTTACATCACCAGGGTGATCAATGCAGTCATATGTCACTATGCCCCGTAGGCAGAGCCTAGTCAACGTTACATCACGTGGGTGATCAGTGCAGAGATATGTCACAAAGTCCCTATACACAGAGCCTAGAAAAGGGTCCCATCACCTGTGTGATCAGTGCAGAATTATGTCACAATGCCCCCATAGGCAGATACAACACAAGAGTTACATCACCTGGGTGATCAGTGTAGAGATATGTCACAGTGCCCCCATAGGCAGAGCCTAGACAAAACTCCCATCACCAGGGTGATCAGTGCAGAGATATGTCACAAAGCCCCTGTGGGCAGAGCCTAGACAAGAGTTACATCACTTTTTTGATGAGTTCAGAGATGTGTCATGCTGACTCTTTGCTCCCGGAGCTCTGCGGGCACCCGGAAACCTGCAGGGAAGGGTGGAAGACCGTCATGGTGCCTCCGCTCTCCTTGCTAGTTTCCAAACCGTCCACACTGCAGACTCCCCATGTTGCCGGACACGGGAATCCATCGTCAGGCCATCACGCCGGGGAGGCATCTTCTGTCTGGGGTCTCGCTGTGGTCTCCTACGTGGAAGTGAAGGAGAGCCACACCTCTGCGTGTGTGAGACTGTCCCGGCAACGCTGACACCAACAGGCACTGCCTCCTTCATGGAGAGAGGGCCTGGAACCCTCAAGACTCCCACGGAGATTCAGTTCCACACTCCCCTCCACCCTCCCAGGCCAGTTTATCTCTGCTGAAGATGCCTGGGAGCCCAGTGAGCGGCTTCCAGTTCCCGCGGGATTCCTGGAGAGGTCCAGAGTGCCAGCCCCCGATAAGCGCCCCCCTCACCCCTTCCCCCTCGCCTCCTTCCTCTTCATCTCTCCGTCCCCACCACCACCATCACCACGCCCTCCCTGCACCCCACAAACCCCCGGCCACAGGCCTCGACGCCCTGGGACCCTTCCAAGTTGGGGTGTGCTGTCCCAGGGCTCACAGCCATTCATAAAGTGGTGGAGCCTGCCTGCCTGTGGGCCTTTATAAGAGCCGCTGGCTGGCGGTCCGGGCAGGCCTCCTGGCTGCACCTGCCACAATACACAGGCCGGCTGAGGTGCACAGGAGCCCGCCGTCGTCTCTCTGCCCGTGTCTGGCCATGAAATTCCAGCCAGGGCTCCCCGCGATGGTCCTCCTGACAACTTCGGATGGCACCCTTGCTGCGGAAGCCCAGGGTTGGGGACGGCGAAGGAGACTCGTTTGGACCCCGAGCAAAAGTGAGGCCCTGCGAGTCTGCTTTGAGCGGAACCCATACCTGGGCATTGCCACCAGAGAAAGGCTGGCCCAGGCCATCGGCATTCCGCAGCCCAGGGTCCAGATTTGGTATCAGAATGAGAGGTCACGCCAGCTGAGGCAGCACCGGCGGGAATCTCGGCCCTCGCCCAGGAGACGCGGCCCGCAAGAAGGCAGGCAAAAGCGGACCGCCATCACCGGATCCCAGACCGCCCTGCTCCTCCGAGCCTTTGAGAAGGATCGCTTTCCAGGCATCGCCGCCAGGGAAGTGCTGGCCAGGGAGATGGGCCTCCCGGAGTCCAGGATTCAGATCTGGTTTCAGAGTCGAAGGGTCAGGCACCTGGGATAGGCTGGCAGGGCGCCCGCGCACACAGGCGGCCGGTGCAACATGGTCACAGCGGGTGTCACCCTGCTCCGTCGTGGGTCGCCTTCGCCCACACCGGCGCGTGGGGAACGGGGCTTCCGGCACCCAGCGTGCCCTGCACGCCTGGGGCTCTCACACAGGGGGCTTTCCTGAGCCAGGGAGAGAGGGCCATCCCCATGCTGCAGCCCAGCCAGGCCACGCCTGCACAGGGGGTCTACCAACCTGCCCCGGTACGCAGAGATTTTGCCTATGCCACCCCGGCTCCTCCTGAAGGGGCGCTCTCCCACCCTCATCCTCCACGGTGGCCTCCGCACCCGGGCAAAAGCCGGGAGGACCGGGAACCGCAGCGCGATGACCTGCCGGGCCCTCGCGCGGTGGGACAGCCTGGGACCGCTCAAGCGGGGCCATAGGGCCAAGGTGTGCTTGCGCCACCCGAGTCCCAGGGGAGTCCGTGGTGGGGCTAGGGCCGGGGTCCCAGGGCACCGGGGCGGCGTGGCAACCCCAAGCTGGGGCAGCTCGACCTCGCCAGCTCACGCCCCCAAAGGCCTCCACGCGGCAGAGGCAGTTACAAGACACCCCGGCACCCACCCAGGCGCTCCAGGAGCCGGGGCGCTCATCTGCACTCCACTCTGGCCTGCTGCTGGATGAGCTCCTGGCGAGACCGGATTTTCTGCAATAGGTGCAACATTTCCTTGAAACGGAGGCCCCTGGGGAGCTGGAGGCCTTGGAAATGGCCGCCTCTCTGGAAGCACCCCTCAGTGAGGAAGAATACCGGGCTCTGCTGGAGGAGCTTTAGGACGCGGGGCTGGGACGGGGTGAAGTCGGGGCAGGGCGGTAGCCTCTCTTTTGCCGGGCACACCTGGCTGGCTATGGAGGGGCGTGTCTTCCCCCAGCCCCCTCCACCGGGCTGACCGTCCTGAGATTCCTGTCTTCTAGGTCTAGGCCTGGTGAGAGACTCCACAGAGCGTAGAACTGCCATTCTTTCCTGGGCATCCCGGGGATTTCAGAGTCGGCCCTGCTTCCAGCATGTGGGCCACCTACTGTACACGCGAGGCTTTGCGGGCAGCCACCTGGGCTATGGAGAAGCCCGGGCACAGCTCTCATGCCTTTCCACCATGCCACCCTCGCCTGACCACCCACTCCCGACCCCCACCCCACATCCCCGGAAAATGCGTCTTCCTTTGGGCTGGGTGGAGGCCCCCTTCCCGTGAAACACCGGGCCCGCGCAGCGTCCAGGTCTGGCACCCCTCCAGCGGCTCGCCTCCTCTGCACCTCCACGCCACCATCGCTGGCCCGCCTGTACCCCTGCAACCTCCCAGCTGACACCAAGGAGCACCTGGAGGCAGAACGCAGAAGTCTAGCTCTCTTTGCCGGCACCCTGGCTAGACCTGCGCTCATTGTGCAAACCAGCTGACGTGCAAGGGAGCCCGCTGGACTCTCTGTGCCCTTGTCCGTCCATGAAATTCTGGCTGAGGCTCTCCCAACACCTTCCGACGCTCTTTAGTCAAAGCCTGGAGAATAGTTAGATCTCCTGGATGATCAGTTCAGAATTATGTCAAGATGCCCCCTCCCTGCGGAGCCTAGACAAGGTTTGCATCATTTGGGTGATCAGTGCAGAGATATATCACAATGTCCTCTGTACAAAAAGCCTGGAAATGATTTACATCACCTCGGTGGTTAGTGCATAGGTATGTCAGAAATCCCCAATATGCTGAACCTAGACAAGGGTTACATCATTTAGGTGATCAGTGTAGAGATATGTGAAAATTCCCGTGTAGACGGAGCCTAGACAACTGTTACATCACCTAGTGATCAGTGCAGGTATAAGTATTAAAGCCTCCTCTAGGCAGAGTGTACACAGGTGTTTCCTCCCTGGGGTGATCAGTGCAGAGATATGTCTCAAAGCCACTGTAAGCAGAACCTTGACAAGGGTTACATCACCTGTTTGATCAGTGGAAATGTACATCACAAAGCACCCTGTTGGCAAAGACCAGACAATTGCTACATCACCTGGGTTAGCAGTGGAGAGATCTATCACAATGCCCCTGTAGGCAGAGCTTAGAGAAGGGTTACATCACCTGGGTGATCAGGGCAGAGATATGTCAAAATGCTCCTGTAGGCTGAACCTAGACAGGAGTTATATCACCTGGGTGATCAGTGCAGAAATGTGTGAGAATTCCGTGTAGGCAGAGCCTAGGCAAGTTTCACATCACCTAGGTTATCACTGCAGGTATAAGTCATAAAGCCTCCTGTAGGCAGAGCATAGACAAGACTTCCCTCCCCAGGGTGAACAGTGCAGAGATGTGTCAAAAAGCCCCTGTAGGCAGACCCTAGGCAAGAGTTTCATCACTTGGTTGATCAGTTCAGAGATGTGTCACAATGTCCATGTTGGCAGATCTAAGACGAGAGTCCATCACCTGGGTGATCAATGAAGAGATATGTACCAAAGTCCCCTGCAGGCAGTACCTAGACAAGAGTTGCATCACCTCAGAGATCAGTGCATAGATATCTCACAAAGCCTTCTGTAGGCAAAGCCCATAAAAGGCTTACATCACCTAGGTGATCAGTGCAGTGATATGTCACAAAAATCACTGTAGATAGAGCCAAGAAAAGAGTTACATCACCTGGGTGATCAGTGAAGATGTTCGACACAATGCCCCCATAGACAGAGCCCAGACAAGACTTCAATCACCTGGGTGATGAGTACAGAGATATGTCACAAATCCCCCTCTAGGCAGAGTATAGAGAAGAGTCCTATCACCTGGGAGATCAGGGCAGAGATACGTCATTAATACCACTGTAGGCAAAGCCTAGATAAGTTTTACATCACCTCAGCGTTCAGTGCAGAGATATGTCCCAATGTCCCTCTAGGCAGAGCTTAGATAAGAGTCACATCTCCTGGGTGATCAATGTAGAGACAAGTCACAGTGCCCCCATAGGAAGAGCCTAGAGAAGAGTTACATAAGCCGGGTGACCCATGCAGAGTGATGTCACAATGCCCTCTGTATGCAGAGACTAGAAAAGAGTTACATCACCAGGGTGATCAGTGCAGAGATATGTCACAATGCCCCTGTAGGCAGAGCATAGAGAAGAGTTGCATAACATGGGTGATCAGTACAGAGATATATCACAATGTCCCCTGTAGGCAGAGCATATGGAAGAGTTGCATCACCTGGGTGATCAGTTCAGAGATATGTCACAGTGTCCCCTGTAGGCAAAGCCTAGGCAAGAGTTGCATCACCTGGGTGATCAGTGCAGTGATATGTCACAATGCCATGTAGCCAGAGCCTAGACCAAAGTTAGAGCACCTGGGAGATCAGTGCAGAGATATGTCACAATGTCCCCAGTAGGCAGAGACCAAGCAAGAGTTGGATCACCTCGGGATCAGTGCAGAGATATGTCTCAATCACCCTGTGGTCACAGCCTAGACAAGGGTTACCTCACTTCTGTTAACAGAGCAGAGATATGTCAAAAAGCCCCTGTAGGCAGAGCCTACACAAGTGTTACATCACTTAGGTGATCATTGCAGAGATATGTCACATTACTCCCTATAAGCAGAGCCTAGACAGGAGTTACATCACCTGGGTGATCAGTGCAGAGATATGTGACAAGGCCCCTTCAAACAGAGCCTAGACAATATTTACATCACCTGAGTGATCAGTGCAGAGATCTGTCACAATGCCCCTGTAGGCAGAGCATAGAGAAGAGTTGCATAACATGGGTGATCAGTACAGAGATATATCACAATGTCCCCTGTAGGCAGAGCATATGGAAGAGTTGCATCACCTGGGTGATCAGTTCAGAGATATGTCACAGTGTCCCCTGTAGGCAGAGCCTAGGCAAGAGTGGCATCACCTGGGTGATCAGTGCGGTGATATGTCACAATGCCGTGTAGCCAGAGCCTAGACCAAAGTTAGAGCACCTGGGAGATCAGTGCAGAGATATGTCACAATGTCCCCAGTAGGCAGAGACCAAGCAAGAGTTGGATCACCTTGGGATCAGTGCAGAGATATGTCTCAATCACCCTGTTGTCACAGCCTAGACAAGGGTTACCTCACTTCCGTTAACAGAGCAGAGATATGTCAAAAAGCCCCTGTAGGCAGAGCCTACACAAGTGTTACATCACTTAGGTGATCATTGCAGAGATATGTCACATTACTCCCTGTAAGCAGAGCCTAGACAGGAGTTACATCACCTGGGTGATCAGTGCAGAGATATGTGACAAGGCCCCTTCAAGCAGAGCCTAGACAATATTTACATCACCTGAGTGATCAGTGCAGAGATCTGTCACAATGACCCCTTAGGCAGAGCTTAGAGCAGAGTTACATCACCTGGGTGATCAGTGCAGAGATATGTCACAATGCCCCCATAGGCAAATCCAAGACAAGAGTCCGTCACCTGGGTGATCAGGCAGAAATATGTGACAATGCCTCCAGTAGGCAGAGCCTAGAGAAGACTCCCATCACCTGGGTGATCAGTGCAGAGATATTTCACAGTGACCCTGCAGGCAGAGTGTAAGCAAGAGTTACATCACCTAGATGATCAGTGCAGAGATATGTCACAAGTCCCCCTATAGGCAGAGCCTGGACAAGAGTTACATCACCTCTGTGTTCAATGCAGTGATATTTCATTATGTCCCGTAGGCAGAGCCTAGTCAAGCGTTACATCACCTGGGTGATCAGTGCAGAGATATGTCACAAAGCCCCCATAGACAAAGCCTAGATAAGAGTCCCATCACCTGGGTGATCAGTGCAGAAATATGTCACAATGCCCCCATAGGCAGATCCAACACAAGAGTTACATCGCCTGGGTGATCAGTGTAGAGATATGTCACAATGTCCCCATGGGCAGAGCCTAGACAATAATCCCATCACCTGGGTGTTCAGTGCAGAGATATGTCACAAAGCCCCTGTAGGCAGAGCCTAGACAAAAGTTACATCACTTTGTTGATCAGTTGAGAGAAGTGTCATGATGACTGTTTGCTCCCGGAGCTCTGCGGACACCCAATAACATGCAGGGAAGGATGGAAGACTGGCATGGTGCCTTCGTTCCCCTTGCCAGTTTCCTAATCGGCCACACTGCACACTCCCCATGTTGCCACACATGGGAATCCATCGTCAGGCCATCACGCCGATGATCTTCTCTCTGGGGTCTCGCTCTGGTCTCCTACTTTGAAATGAACAAGAGCCACACGCCTGCGTGTGTGAGACTGTCCCGGCAATGGCGACACCCACAGGCACTGCCTCCTTCACGGAGAGAGGGCCTGGAGCACTCAAGACTCCCACGGAGGTTCAGTTCCACACTCCCCTCCACCCTCCCAGGCCGGTTTCTCCCTGCTGAAGACGCGTGGGAGCCCAGAGAGCAGCTTCCAGTTCCCGCGGGATTCCTGCAGAGGTCCGGAGAGCCAGCCCCCGAAACGCGCCCCTCTCACCCCTTCCCCCTCACCCCCTTCCTCTTTGTCTGTCAGGCCCCACCACCACAATCACCACGACCTTCCCCCCCACCCCCCCACCCACCGGCCGCAGGCCTCGACGCCCTGGGACCCTTCCTGGGAGTGGCGGGCTGTCCCAGGGCTCACCGCCATTCATGAAGGGGTGGAGCCTGCCTGCCTGTGGGCCTTCATAATAGCGGACGGCTGGCTGTCCGGGCAGGCCTCCTGGCTGCACCTGCCGCAGTGCAGTCCGGCTGAGGTGCGTGGGAGCCTGCCGGCCTCTCTCTGCCCGTGCCCATCTGTGAAATCGTGGCCGGGGCTCCCCGCGATGGCCCTCCTGAAATCTTCGGATGGCACCCTCCCCGCCAAAGCCCGGGGACAGGGACGGCGAAGGAGACTCGTTTGCACCCCGAGCCAAAGCGAGGCCCTGCGAGCCTGCTTTGAGCGTAACATGTACCCGGGTATTGCCACCAGAGAACGGCTGGCCCAGGCCATCGGCATTCCAGAGCCAATGGTCCATATTTGGTTTCAGAATGAGAGGTCAGGCCAGCTGAGGCAGCACCGGTGGGAATCTTAGCCCTGGCCCGGGAGACGCTGCCCGCATGAAGGCAGGCAAAAGCGGACCGCCATCACCGGATCCCCGACCGCCCTGCTCCTCCGAGGCTTTGAGTAGAATTGCTTTCCAGGCATCACTGCCAGGGAAGAGCTGGCCAGAGAGACGGGCCTCCCGGAGTCCAGGATTCAGATCTGGTTTCAGAATTGAAGGGTCAGGCACCCGGGAGAGGCTGGCAGGGAGAAAACGCAGGCAGACGGCCTGTGCAACGCGGCCCATGGCGGTTGTCACCCTGCTCCCTCGTGGGTCGCCTTGGCCCACACCGGCACGTGGGGAACGGGGCTTCGTTCACCCCATGTACTCTGTGAAGCTGGGGCTCTCCCACAGGTGGCTTTCGTGAGCCAGGGAGTGAGGGCCGTCCCTGTACTCCAGGCCAGCCAGGCCGCGCCGGCAGAGGGGATCTCTGAACCTGCCCCGGCACACGGGGATTTTGCCTACGCTGCCCCGGATCCACCGGAAGGGGCTCTCTCCCATCTTCAGGCTCCTCCGTGGTCTCCGCAACCGTGCAAAAGCCGGGACGACCGGGACCCGCAGCGCGACGGCCTGCCGGGCCCTTGCGTGGTGGGACAGCCTAGGCCCGTTCAAGCGGGGCCACAGGGCCAAGGTGTGCTTGCACCACCCGCGTCCCAGGGGAGTCCATGGTGGTGCTGGGGCAGGGGTCCCCAGGTCGCCGGGGCAGCATGGGTACCCCAAGCCGGGGCAGCTCCACCTCGCCAGCCCGCGCTCCCAGTGTTCTCCTCGTGGCAGGGGCAAATGCAAGGCATGCCGACGCCCTCCCAGGCGCTCCAGGAGCCGGGGCGGCCTTCTGCACTCCCCTCTGGCCTGCTGCTGGATGAGCTCCTGGCGAGCCCGGTGTTTCTGCAGCAGGCGCAATCTTTCCTAGAAGTGGAAGCCCCGGGGGAGCTGGAGGCCTTGGAAGAGGCCACCTCACTGGAAGCACCCCTCAGTGAGCAAGAATACTGGGCTCTACTGGAGGAGATTTAGGTCGCGAGGTTGGGAAGGGGTCGGGTCGGGGCAGGGCGTTGCCCTCTGTTTCGCAGGGAACACCTGGCCCGCTATGCAGGGGCGTGTCTTCCCCCCGACCCCTCCACCGGGCTGACCGGCGTGGGATTCCTGCCTTCTAGGAATAGGCCCAGTGGGAGACCCCACACAGCGGAGAACTGCCATTCTTTCCTGTGCATCCCGAGGATCCCTGAGCCGGCCCAGGTCCCAGCAGGTGGGCCACCTACTGCACAAGAGCGAGTTTGCGGGCAGCCACCTGGGCTGTGGGAGCAGCCCCGGCAGAGCTCTTATGCCTTTCCACCACCCCACCCCCGCCCGACCGGACCCACCACACCCCCACCCCCCAGCCCCGGAAAATGCATCCTCCCCTGGGCTGGGTGGAGACACCCATCCCGCAAAAAAATCGGCCCGCGCAGCATCCAGACCTGATACCCCTCTGGTGGCTGGCCTCCTCTGCGCATCCGCGCCACCATCGCCCGCCCGCCGGTGCCCCTGCAGCCTCCCAGCTGCCACCATGGAGCACCTGGTGGCGGAATGCAGAACTCTAGCACTCTTTGCCGGCCTCCTGGCTAGAACAGCGCTCATTGCACACTCCGGCTGACGTGGAAGGGAGACCGCTGGCCTCTCTGTGCCCTTGTCCTTCTGTGAAATTCTGGCTGAGGCTCACCCAACAGCTTCCGACGCTTTTTAGTCAAAGCCTGTAGAATAGTTACATCTCCTGGATGATCAGTTCAGAATTATGTCACAATGCTCCCTCCCTGCGGAGCCTAGAGAAGATTTGCATCATTTGGGTGATCAGTGCAGAGATATATCACAATGTCCCCTGTACAAAAAGCCTGGAAATGATTTACATCACCTCGGTGATCAGTGCATAGGTATGTCAGAAACACTCAGTAGGCTGAATCTAGACAAGGGTTACATCACTTAGGTGATCAGTGTAGAGATATGTGAAAATTCCCGTGTAGACAGAGCCTACTCAAGTGTTCCATTACCTAGTGATCAGTGCAGGGATAAGTCGTAAAGATTCCTGTAGGCAGAGTGTAGACAAGTGTCTCCTCCCAGGGGTGATCAGTGCAGAGATATGTCACAAAGCCCCTGTAAGCAGAACCTTGACAAGGGTTACATCACCTGTTTGATCAGTGGAAATGTGTATCCCAAAGCCCCTTGTAGGCAAAGCCCAGACAATTGTTACATCACCTGGGTGAGCAGTGGAGAGATCTGTCACAATGCCCCTGTAGGCAGAGCTTAGACAAGGATTACATCACCTGGGTGATCAGTGCAGAGATATGTCAAAACAATCCTGTAGGCTGAACCTAGAAAGGATTTTCATCACCTGGGTGATCAGTGCAGAGATATGTCACAAAAATCCCTGTAGACAGAGCCTAGACAAGAGTTACATCACCTGGGTGATCAGTGCAGATATCTGAAACAATGCCCCCATTGACAGATCCTAGACAAGACTTTCATCACCTGGGTGATCAGTGCAGAGATATGTCACAAATCCCCCGCTAGGCAGAGTACAGAGAAGAGTCCCATCACCTGGGTGATCAGAGCAGAGATATTTCACAATGCCCCATGTAGGCATACAGTGGACAAGAGTTACATAACCTAGGTGATCTGTGCAGAGCTATGTCAAAACGACCCTGTAGGCAGAGGCTAGATAAAAGTTACATCACCTGGGTGATCAGGGCAGACATACGTCACAATACCCCTGTAGGTGGAGTCTAGACAAGAGTTACATAACCTGGGTGATCAACACAGAGATCCGTCACAATACCCCCTGTAGGTGGAGCCTAGACAAGAGTTACATAACCTGGGTGATCAGCACAGAGATCCGTCACAATACCCCCTGTAGGTGGAGCCTAGACAAGAGTTACATCACCTAGGTGATCAGTGTAGAGATATGTCACAAAGCCCCTGAAAGCAGAGCGTAAACAAGTGTTACATCACCTGGGCGATCAGTGCAGAAATATGTCACAAAGCCCCTGTAGACCGAGCCTAGACAAGAGTTACATCTCCTGGGTGATCAGTGCAAAGATATGTCACAAAGCCCCCTGTACACAAATCCCAGAAAATTGTTACATCACCTGGGGGATCAGTGGAGATATCTGTCACAATTCCCCTTTAGGCGCAGCTTAGACAAGCGTTACATCACATGAGTGATCAGTGCAGAGATATGTCACTATGCCCCCATAGGCAGATCCAAACAAGCGTCCATCACCTGGGTGATCAGTGCAGAAATATGCCACAATGATGCCAGTAGGCAGATATAGACAACAGTTACATCACCTGCGTGATCACTGCAGAGATATGTCACAATGCCCCTGTTGGCAGAGCCTAGACAAGTTTTACATCACCTGGGTGATCAGTGCAGTGATGTTTCACAAGCTCCCTGTACCCAGAGCCTAGACAAGAGTTACATCAGCTGTGTGATCAGTGCAGTGAGATGTCACAATGTCCCTGTAGCCATATCCTTGAGAAAAGTGACATCACCTGTGTGATCAGTGCGGAGATATGTCACAATGTCTCCAGTAGGCAGAGCCTAGATAAGAGTTACATCACCTGGGTGATCAGGGCAGAGGTATGTCACAATGCCCCCTGTAAGCAGATCCCAGACAAGAGTTGCATCACCTGGGTGATCAGTGCAGAGATATCTTTCAATGCCCCCTGCCGGTGAAGCCTATAAAAGAGTTACATCATCTCGGTGATCAGTGAAGAGATATCTTTCAATGCCCCCTGCTGGTGAAGCCTATACAAGACTTGCATCATCTCGGTGATCAGTGCAGTGATATGTTAAAATGCCCCTGTAGGCAGAGCCTAGGTGAGAGATACATCACCTGGGTGATCAGTACAGAGATATCTCACAATGCCCCCTGTAAGCAGAGCCTAGACAAGAGTTACATCACCTGGGTGATCAGTGCAGAGATATGTCATAAATCCCACTGTAGGCAAAGCCTAGACAAGTTTTACATCACCTAAGTGATCAGTGCAGAGATATGTCCCAATGTCCCTCTGGGCAGATCTTAGACAAGAGTCACATCTCCTGGGTGATCAGTGCAGAGATAAGACACGATGCTCCCGTAGGCAGAGCATAGACAAGAGTTACATAACAAGGGTGATCCGTGCAGAGTGATTTCACAACGCCCTCTGTAGGCAGAGACTAGAAAAGCGTTACATCACCTGGGTGATCAGTGTAGAGATATGTCACAATGTCCCATGTAGGAAAGCCTAGGCAAGAGTTACATCAACTTTGTCATCAGTTCAGGGATATGTGAAAACGCCCCTGTTGGCAGAGCCTAGACAACAGTTACATCACATTTGTCATCAGTTCAGGGATATGAGAAAACGCCACTGTTGGCAGAGCCTAGACAAGAGTTACAACACCTAGTTGATCAGTGCAGAGATATTTCAAAATACCCCCTGTAGGCAGATCCTAGACAAGAGTTGAATCACCTGGGTGATCTGTGCAGAGTTATTTCACAAGGCCCCCTTTGGGCAGAGGGTAGGCAAGAGTTTCATCACCTAGGTGATCAGGGCAGAGATTTGTCAAAATTCCCTGTAGGCAGTGCTGATAAAAGTGTTATATCACCTAAGTGATCAGTGCAGAGATATGTCACAAAACTCCTGTAGGCAGAACTTGGATGAGTTACATCACCTGGGTGATCAGTGCAAAGGTATGTCAGAAAGCCCCCTGTAGGCAAAGCCTAGACAATAGTTACATCACTTGGGTGATCAGTGGCGAGATCTCTCACAATTCCCCTGTCGGCAGAGTTCATAAAACAGTTACATCACCTGGGTGATCAGTGCAGAGATATGTCACATTGCCACCATGGGCAGATCCTAGACAAGAGTCCGTCACCTGGGGGATCAGTGCAGAAATATGTCACAATGCCCTCTTAGGCAGAGCCTAGTCAAAAGCCCCATCACCTGGATGATCAGTGCAGAGTTATGTCACAAAGTCTCTTTAGGCAGATCCTAGACAAGAGTTACATCACTTGGATGATCAGTGCAGAGATATGTCACAATGCCACTGTAGGCAGAGCCTAGACAAGAGTTAGTTGACCTAGGTGATCACTGCAGAGATACATCGCAATGCCCCTGTAGGCAGAGCCTTGAAAAGTCTTATATCACCTGGGTGATAATTGCAGGGATATGTCACAAAGCACCCTGTAGGCATATCCTAGAGAAGAGTTATATCACCTGGGTGATCAGTGCAGAGATATGTCACAGGCCCCCTGTAGGCAGAGCCTAGACAAGAGTTATATCACCTGGGTCAGTAGTGCAGTGATATGTCAAAATGCCGTGTAGGCAGAGCCTAGAATAAAGTTACACCACCTGGGAGATCAGTGCAGAGATAAGTCACAATGCCTCCATGGGCAGAGCCTAGACAAGTTACATAATACGGGTGATCCGTGAAGAGTGATGTCACAATGCCCTCTGTAGGCAGAGACTAGAAAAGAGTTACATCACCTGGGTGATCAGTGCAGAGATATGTCACAATGCCACTGTAGGCAGGGCCTAGACAAGAGTTACGTGACCTAGGTGATCAGTACAGAGATACATCGCAATGTCCCTGTAGGCAGAGCCTTGACAAGTGGTACATCACCTGGGTGATCATTGCTGGGATATGTCACAAAGAACCCTGTAGGCAGATCTTAGAAAAGAGTTACATCCCCTGGGTGATCAGTGCAGACATTTCTCAAAATTCCCTATAGGCAGTGCTTATAAAAGTGTTACATCACCCAAGTGACCAGTGCAGACATATGTCACAAAGCTCCTGTACGCAGAACTTAGATTAGTTACATCACCTGCGTGATCAGTGCAAAGTTATGTCACAAAGCCCCCTGTAGGCAAAGCCTAGAGAATAGTTACATCACTTGGGTGATCAGTGGAGAGATCTCTCACAATTCCCCTGTAGGCAGAGCTTATAAAACTTTTACATCACCTGGGTGATCAGTGCAGAGATATGTCAGAATGCCCCCACAGGCTGACGCAAGACAAGAGTCCATCACCTGGGTGATCAGTGCAGAAATATGTCACAATGCCCCCTTAAGCAGAGCCTAGACAAAAGCCCCATCACGTGGATGATCATTGCAGAGTAATGTAACAAAGTCCCCTTAGGCAGATCCTAGACAGGTGTTACATCAATTAGATGATCAGTGCGGAGTTATGTAACAATGCCAGTGTAGGCAGAGCCCAGACAAGAGTTACATGACCTAGGTGATCAGTGCAGAGATACATCGCAATGTCCCTGTAGGCAGAGCCTTGACAAGCGGTACATCAACTGGGGGATCATTGCAGAGATGTGTCACAAAGCACCCTGTAGGCAGATCCTAGAAAAATGTTACATCACCTGGGTGATCAGTGCAGAGATACGTCAAAATGCCACTGTAGGCAGAGACCAGGCATGAGTTGGATCACCTCGGGATCAGTGAAGAGATAAGTCTCAATCCTCCTGTGGGCACAGCCTAGACAAGAGTTACATCACCTCTGATAACAGTGCAGAGATATGTCAAAATGCCCCTGTAGGCAGAGTCTACACAAGTGTTACATCCCTTAGGTGATCAGTGCAGAGATATGTCACAATGTCCCCTGTAGGCAGAGCATAGAGAAGAGTTGCATCACCTGGGTGATCAGTGCAGAGATATGTCACAATGTCCCCTGTAGGCAAAGCCTAGGCAAGAGTTACATCACCTTTGTCACCAGTACAGGGATACGTGAAAACGCACAAGTAGGGAGAGCCTAGACAAGAGTTACATCACCTAGTTGATCAGTGCAGTGATATTTCACAATACCCCCTGTAGGCAGATCCTAGACAAGAGTTGAATCACCAGGGTGATCAGTGCATAGATATTTCACAATGCCCCCTTTGGGCAGAGGGTAGACAAGAGTTACATCACCCAGGTGATCAGTGCTGACATTTGTCAAAATTCCCTGTAGGCAGTGCTTATAAAAGTGTTACATCACCTAAGTGATCAGTGCAGAGGTATGTCACAAAGCTCCTGTAGGCAGAATTTAGATGAGTTATATCACCTGTGTGATCTGTGCAAAGGTATGTCACAAAGCCCCCTGTAGGCAAAGCCTAGACAATAGTTACATCACTTGGGTGATCAGTGGCGAGATTTCTTACAATTCCCCTGTCGGCAGAGCTGATACAACAGTTACATCACCTGGTTGATCAGTGCAGAGATATGTCACAATATCCATGTAGGCAGATGTAAGACAAGAGTCCATCACCTTGGTGATCAGTGCAGAGATACGTACCAATGTCCCCTGTAGGCAGTGCCTAGACAAGAGTTGCAGCAACTCAGAGATCAGTGCATAGATATGTCACAAAGCCTTCTGTAGGCAAAGCCCATACAAGGCTTACATCACCTAGGTAATTAGTGCAGTGATATGTCACAAAAATCCCTGTAGACAGAGCCTAGAAAAGAGTTACATCACCTGGGTGATCAGTGCAGATATTTGACACAATGCCCCCATTGACAGAGCCTTGACAAGACTTCCATCACCTGGGTGATCAGTGCAGAGATATGTCACAAACCCCCTCTAGGCCGAGTATGGAGAAGAGTCCCATCACCTGGGTGATCAGTGCAGAGATATTTCACAATGCGCCTGTAGGCAGAGAGTGGACAAGAGTTACATAACCTAGGTGATCTGTGCAGAGCTATGTCAAAACGCCCCTTTAGGCAGAGCCTAGATAAACGTAACATCACCTGGGTTATCAGTGCAGAGATACGTCACAATACACCCTGTAGGTTGAGCCAAGACAAGAGTTACATCACCTGTGTGATCAGTGCAGAGATACGTCATAATACCCCCTGTACTTGGAGCCTAGACAAGAGTTACATCACCTGGGTGATCAGTACAGAAATATGTCACAAAGCCCCTGTAGGCAGAGCCTAGAAAAGAGTTACATGACCTAGTTGATCAGTGCAGAGATATTTCACAATATCCCCTGTAGGCAATGCCTAGGAATGGGTTACATCACCTTTGTCATCAGTTCAGGGATATGTGAAAACACCCCTGTGGGGAGAGCCCAGACAAGAATTCCATCACCTAGGTGATCAGTGCAGAGATATTTCACAATACCTCCTGTAGGCAGATCCTAGACAAGAATTGAATAACCTGGGTGATCAGGGCAGAGATATTCCACAATGCCCCCTTTGGGCAGAGGGTAGACAAGATTTACATCACCTAGGCGATCAGTGCAGAAATTTGTCAATATTCCCTGTAGGCAGTGCTTATAAAATTCTTATATCACCTAAGTGATCAGTGCAGAGATATGTCACAAAGTTACTGTAGGCAGAACTTACATGAGTTACATCACCTGGGTGATCAGTGCAAAGGTATGTCACAAAGCCCCCTGTAGGCAAAGCCTAGACAATATTTACATCACTTGGGTGATCAGTGGCGAGATCTCTCACAATTCCCCTGTCGGCAGAGCTTATACAACAGTTACATCACCTGGTTGATCAGTGCAGAGATATGTCACAATATCCATGTAGGCAGATGTAAGACAAGAGTTCATCACCTGGGTGATCAATGCAGAGATACGTACCAATGTCCCCTGTAGGCAGTGCCTAGACAAGAGTTGCAGCAACTCAGAGATCAGTGCATAGATATGTCACAAAGCCTTCTGTAGGCAAAGCCCATACAAGGCTTACATCACCTAGGTAATTAGTGCAGTGATATGTCACAAAAATCCCTGTAGACAGAGCCTAGAAAAGAGTTACATCACCTGGGTGATCAGTGCAGATATTTGACACAATACCCCCATAGACAGAGCCTTGACAAGACTTCCATCACCTGGGTGATCAGTGTAGAGATATGTCACAAATCCCCTCTAGGCCGAGTATGGAGAAGAGTCTCATCACCTGGGTGATCAGTGCAGAGATATTTCACAATGCGCCTGTAGGCAGAGAGTGGACAAGAGTTACATAACCTAGGTGATCTGTGCAGAGCTATGTCAAAACGCCCCTTTAGGCAGAGCCTAGATAAACGTTACATCACCTGGGTTATCAGTGCAGAGATACGTCACAATACCCGCTGTAGGTTGAGCCAAGACAAGAGTTACATCACCTGTGTGATCAGTGCAGAGATACGTCATAATACCCCCTGTACTTGGAGCCTAGACAAGAGTTACATCACCTGGGTGATCAGTACAGAAATATGTCACAAAGCCCCTGTAGGCAGAGCCTAGAAAAGAGTTACATGACCTAGTTGATCAGTGCAGAGATATTTCATAATGTCCCCTGTAGGCAATGCCTAGGCATGTGTTACATCACCTTTGTCATCAGTTCAGGGATATGTGCAAACACCCCTGTGGGGAGAGCCTAGACAAGAATTCCATCACCTAGGTGATCAGTGCAGAGATATTTCACAATACCTCCTGTAGGCAGATCCTAGACAAGAATTGAATAACCTGGGTGATCAGGGCAGAGATATTTCACAATGCCCCCTTTGGGCAGAGGGTAGACAAGATTTACATCACCTAGGTGATCAGTGCAGAAATTTGTCAATATTCCCTGTAGGCAGTGCTTATAAAATTCTTATATCACCTAAGTGATCAGTGCAGAGATATGTCACAAAGTTGCTGTAGGAAGAACTTACATGAGTTACATCACCTGGGTGATCAGTGCAAAGGTATGTCACAAAGCCCCCTGTAGGCAAAGCCTAGACAATATTTACATCACTTGGGTGATCAGTGGCGAGATCTCTCACACTTGCCCTGTCGGCAGAGCTTATACAACAGTTACATCACCTGGGTGATCATTGCAGAGATATGTCACAATGCCCCCATAGACAGATCCAAGACAAGAGTCCGTCACGTGAAAGATCAGTGCAGAAATATGTCACAATGCCCCCTTAAGCAGAGCCTAGACAAAAGCCCCATCAGCTGGATGATCAGTGCATAATTATGTCACTAAGTCCCTTTAGGCAGATCCTAGACAAGAGTCGCATCACTTGGATGATCAGTGCAGAGATATGTCACAAAGACACTGTAGGCAGAGCCTAGACAAGAGTTACATGACCTAGGTGATCTGTGCAGAGATACAGCACAATGTCCCTGTAGGCAGAGCCTTGACAAGTGGTATATCACCTGGGTGATCATTGCATGAATATGTCACAAAGCACCCTGTAGGCAGATCTTAGAGAAGAGTTATATCACCTGGGTGATCAGTGCAGAGATATGTCACAAGCCCCTGTAGGCAGATCCTAGACAAGAGTTATATCACCTGGGTGATCGGTGCAATGATATGTCACAATGCGGTGTAGCCAGAGCCTAGACTAACGTAACAGCACCTGGGAGATCAGTGCAGAGATATGTCACAATTTCCCCAGTGGGCAGAGACCAGGCAAGAGTTGGATCACCTCGGTATCAGTGCAGAGATACGTCTCAATTCCCCTGTGGGCACAGCCTTGACAAGAGTTACATCACCTCGGGTAAAAGTGCAGAGATATGTCAAAATGCCCCTGTAGACAGGGCATACAGAATTGTTACATCACTTAGTTTATCAGTGCAGAGATATGTCACAATGTCCCCTGTAGGCAGAGCATAGAGAAGAGTTACATCACCTGGGTGATCAGTGCAGAGATATGTCACAATGTCCTCTGTAGGCAAAGCCTAGGCAAGAGTTACATCACCTTTGTCATCAGTTCAGGGATATGTGAAAACGCCCTGTAGGCAGAGCCTAGACAAGAGTTACATTCCCTAGTTGATGATTGCAGAGATATTACACTATACCCCCTGTAGGCAGATCCTAGACAATAGTAGAGTCATCTCGGTGATCAGTGAAGAGACATTTCACAATGCCCACTTTGGGCAGAGTGTAGACAGGAGTTACATCACCTAGGTGATCAGTGCTGAAATCTGTCAAAATTCCCTGTAGGCAGTGCTTATAAAAGTGTTACATCACCAAAGTGATCAGTGCGGAGATATGTCACAAAGCTCCTGTAGGCAGAACTCAGATGAGTTACATCACCTGGGTGATCAGGGCAAATGTATGTCACAAAGCCCCCTGTAGGCAAAGCCTAAACAATAGTTACTTCTCTTGGGTGATCAGTGGCGAGATCTCTCACAGTTCCCCTGTAGGCCCAGCTTATACAACAGTAACATCACCTGGGTGATCAATGCAGAGATGTGTTACAATGCCCCCATAGGCAGATCCAAGACAAGAGTCCGTCACCTGGGTGATCAGTGCAGAAATATTTCACAATGCCACCTTAGGCAGAGCCTAGACAAAAGCCCCTTCACCTGGATGATGAGTGCAGAGTTATGTCACAAAGTCCCTTGAGGCAGATCCTAGACAAGAGTTACATCATTTGGATGATCAGTGCAGAGATATGTCACAATGCCACTGCAGGCAGAGCCTAGACAAGAGTTACACGGCTTAGGTGATCAGTGCAGAGATACATCGCAATGTCCCTGTAGGCAGAGCATTGACATGTGTTACATCACATGGGTGAACATTGCAGGGATATGTCACAAAGCAACCGGTAGGCAGATCCTAGAAAAGAGTTACATCACCTGGGTGATCAGTGCAGAGATTTGTCAAAATTCCCTTTAGGCAGTGCTTATAAAATTGTTACATCACCCAAGTGAACAGTGCAGAGATATGTCACAAAGCTCCTGTAGGCAGAACTTAGATGAGTTACATCACCTGCCTGGTCAGTGCAAATTTATATCACAAAACCCCCTGTAGGCAAAGCCTAGACAACAGTTACATCACTTGGGTGATCAGTGGCGAGATCTCTCACAATTCCCCTGTAGGCAGAGCTTAAACAACAGTTACATCACCTGGGTGATCATTGCAGAGATATGTCACAATGCCCCCATAGACAGATCCAAGACGAGAGTCCGTCACCTGGATGATCAGTGCAGAAATATATCACAATGCCCCCTTAAGCAGAGCCTAGACAAAAGCCCCATCACCTGGATGATCAGTGCATAATTATGTCACTAAGTCCCTTTAGGCAGATCCTAGACAAGAGTTGCATCACTTGGATGATCAGTGCAGAGATATGTCACAAAGACACTGTAGGCAGAGCCTAGACAAGAGTTACATGACCTAGGTGATCAGTGCAGAGATACAGCGCAATGTCCCTGTAGGCAGAGCCTTGAGAAGTGGTACATCACCTGGGTGATCATTGCAGGGATATGTCATAAGCTCCCTGTAGGCAGAGCCTAGACAACATTTATATCACCTGGGTTATCAGTGCAGTGATATGTCACAATGCCATGTAGCCAGAGCCTAGACTAAAGTTACAGCACCTGGGAGATCATTGCGGAGATATATCACAATGTCCCCAGTAGGCAGAGACCAGGCAAGGGTTGGATCACTTCGGGATCAGCGCAGAGATATGTCTCAATCCACCTGTGGGCACAGCCTAGACAAGAGTTACATCACCTCGGTTAAAAGTGAAGAGATATGTCAAAATGCCCCTGTAGGCAGAGCCTACACAAGAGTTACCTCACTTAGGTGATCAGTGAAGAGATATGTCACAATACCCCCTGTAAGCAGAGCGTAGGCAAGAGTTACATCACCTGGGTGATCAGTGCAGAGATATGTGACAAGGCCCCTTTAAGCAGAGCCTAGACAATAGTTACATCACCTGAGTAATCAGTGCAGAGATCTGTCACAATGCCCCTTTAGGCAGAGCTTAGACCAGACTTACATCACCAGGGTGATCAGTGCAGAGATGTGTCACAAAGCCCCTGTAATCAGAGCCTATACAAGAGTTTCATCACTTGGTTGATCAGTTCAGAGATGTGTCACAATGTCCACGTAGGCAGATCTAAGACAAGAGTCCATCACCTGGGTGATCACTGCAGAGATATGTACCATTGTCCCCTGTAGGCAGTGCCTAGAGAAGAGTTGCATCACCTCAGAGTTCAGTGCATAGATATGTCACAAAGCCTTCTGTAGGCAAAGCCCATACATGGCTTACATCACCTAGGTGATCAGTGCAGTGATATATCACAAAAATCCCTGTAGACAGAGCCTAGAAAAGAGTTACATCACCTGGGTTATCAGTGCAGATATTTGACACAATGCCCGCATAGACAGAGCCTAGACAAGACTTCCATAACCTGGGTGATCAGTGCAGAGATATGTCACAAATGCCCCTCTAGGCAGTGTATAGAGAAGAGTCACATCACCTGGGTGATCAATGCAGAGATATTTTACAATGTCCCTTGTAGGCAGAGAATGGGCAAGAGTTACATAACCTAGGTGATCTGTGCAGAGCTGTGCCAAAACGCCACAGTAGGCAGAGCCTAGATAAATGTTACATCACCTGGGTGATCAGTGCAAAGATATGTCACAATGCCCCCATAGGCAAATCCAAGACAAGAGTCCGTCACCTGGGTGATCAGTGCAGAAATATGTGACAATGCCCCCAGGAGGCACAGCCTAGAGAAGAATCCCATCACCTGGGTGATCAGTGCAGAAATACTTCACAATGCCCCTGCAGGCAGAGGGTAAGCAATAGTTACATCACCTACATGATCAGTGCAGAGATGTGTCACAAGGCCCCCTACAGGCAGAGCCTGGAAAAGAGTTACATCACCTCAGTGATCAATGCAGTGATATGTCACTATGTCCCGCAGGCAGAACATAGTCAAGCGTTACATCATGTGGGTGATCCGTGCAGAGATATGTCACAAATCCCCCATACACAGAGCCTAGACAATAGTCCCATCTCCTGGGTGATCAGTGCAGAAATATGTCACAATGCCCCCATAGGCAGATCCACCACAAGTGTTACATCACCTGGTGATCAGTGCAGAGATATGTCACAGTGCCCCCATAGGCAGAGGCTAGACAAAAGTCCCATCACCTGGGTGATCAGTGCAGAGATATGTCCCAAAGCCCCTGTAGGCAGAGCCTAGACAAGGATTACAACACTTTGTTGATCAGTTCAGAGATGTGTCATGCTGAGTGTTTGCTCCCGGAGCTCTGCGGGCACCCGGAAACGTGCAGGGAAGGGTGGAAGACCGGCATGGTGCCTTTAATCTCCTTACCAGTTTCCAAACCGGCCACACTGTAGACTCCCCATGTTGCCGCACACGGAAATCCATCGGCAGGCCATCACGCCGGGGAGGCATCTTCTCTATGGGGTCTTGCTCTGGTCTCCTACGTGGAAATGAATGAAAGCCACACGTCTGTGTGTGTGAGACTGTCCCGGCAATGGCGACACCCACAGGCACTGCCTCCTTCACGGAGAGAGGGCCTGGAACACTCAAGACTTCCACGGAGGTTCAGTTTCACACTCCCCTCCACCCTCCCAGACCGGTTTCTCACTGCTGAAGATGCGTAGGAGCCCAGAGAGTGGCTTCCAGTTCCCGAGGGATTCCTGGAGATGTCCAGAGAGCCAGCCCCCGAAACTAGCCCCCCTCACCCCTTCCCCCTCGCCCCCTTCCTCTTCGTCACTCCCGCCCCACCACCACCATCACCACGCCCCCCCCCACCACACCACCCCCTGGCCGCAGGCCTCGACGCCCTGGGAACCTGCCTGTATGGGGTGGGATGTCCCAGGGCTCACCGCCATTCATGAAGGGTTGGAGTCTGCCTGCCTGCGGGCCTTTATAAGAGCCGCTGGCTGCCTGTCTGGGCAGGCCTCCTGGCTGCACCTGCTGCAGTGAACAGGCCGGCTGAGGTGTACGGGAGAATGCCGGCCTCTCTCTGCCCCTTTCCGTCCGTGAAATTCCGGCCGGGGCTCCCTGCGATGGCCCTCCCGACACCTTCGGACCGCACCCTGTTCGCGGAAGCCCGGGGACGGTGACGGCGAAGGAAACTCGTTTGGAACCCGAGCCTAAGAGAGGCTCTGAGAGCCTGCTTTGAGCGGAACCCGTACCCGGGCATTGCCACCAGAGAACGGCTGGCCCAGGCCATCGGCATTCTGGAGCCCAGTGTCCAGATTTGGTTTCAGAATGAGAGGTCACGCCAGCTGAGGCAGCACCGGCGTAAATCTTGGCCCTGGCCCGGGAGACGCGGCCCGCAAGAAAGCAGGCGAGAGCGGACCGCCGTCACCGGATCCCAGATCGCACTGCTCCTCCGAGCCTTTGAGAAGGATCGCATTCCAGGCATCGCCGCCAAGGAAGAGCTGTCCAGAGAGACGGGCCTCCCGGAGTCCAGGATTCAGATCTGGTTACAGAATCGAAAGGCCAGGCACCCGGGTCAGGCTGGCACGGTGCCCAGGCAGTCAGGGGGCCTGTGCAACGTGACCCCCGGCGGGTGTCACCCTGCTCCCTCGTGGGTCACCTTCACCCACATCGGCGCATGGGGAACGGGTTGTGGGGGTGGGGAGGGGTTGTCAGGCTGTGGTGGGGTGGTGGAAAGGAAAGAGAGCTCTGCCCGGGCTGCTTCGACAGCCCAGGTGGCTGCCCGCAAACCCGCGTGTGTGCAGTAGGCGGCCAACCTCCTGGTACCTGGGCCGGCTCTATGATCCCCGGGATGCCCAGGAAAGAATGGCAGTTTTCTGCTGTGTGGAGTCTCTCACTGGGCCTAGCCCTAGAAGGCAGGAATCCCAGGCCGGTGAGACCTGTGGAGGTGGCGGAGGGAAGACATGCCCCTCCATAGCCAGCCAGGTGTTCCCCGCGAAAGAGAGGCCACCGCATTGCCCCGACCCTACCCCGTCCCAACCCCGCCTCCTAAAGCTCCTCCAGCAGAGAACAGTATTCTTCCTCGCTGAGTGGTGCTTCCGGCGAGGCGGCCTCTTCCAATGCCTCCAGCTCCCCCGGGGCCTCCGTTTCTAGGAAAGGTTGCACCTGCTGCTGAAACTCCGGGCTCTCCAGGAGCTCATCCAGCAGCAGGCCGGAGGGGAGTGCAGACGAGCGCCGCGGCTGCTGGAGCGCCTGGGAGGGTGCCGGGATGCCTTGCATCTGCCCCTTCTTCGTGGAGGCCTCCGGGGGCAAGGGCTGGCGAGGTGGATCTGCCCCGGCTTGGGGTTCCCACGCCGCCCCGGCAACCTGGGGACCCCGGCCCCAGCCCAAACATGGACTCCCCTGGGATGCAGGTGGGGCAAGCCCACCTTGGCCCTATGGCCCCGCTTGAGCAGGCTCAGGCTGTCCCACCATGCAAGGGCCTGGCAGGTCGTCGCGCTTCACGTCCCAATCCTCCTGGCTTTTGCCCGTGTTTGGAGGCCACTGAGGAGCCTGAGGCTGGGAGAGCGCCCCTTCCGGAGGAGCCGGGGCAGGTAGGCAAAATCCCCGCGTGCCGGGGCAGTTTGGGAGATCCCCTCTGCCGGCGTGGCCTGGCTGGGCTGGAGCATGGGGACGGCCCTCGCTCCCTGGCTCACAAAAGCCCCCTGTGGGAGAGCCCCAGTCACGCAGGGCACTTGGGGTGCACGAAGCCCCGTTCCCCACGTGCTGTTGTGGGCAAAGGCTACCCACAAGGGAGCAGGGTGACACCCGCCGGGGGCCGCGTTGCACAGGCCGCCTGCCTTCTTGGGCGCCCTGCCAGCCTGTCCTGGGTGCCTGGCCCTTCGATTCTGAAACCAGATCTGAACCCTGGACTCCAGGAGGCCCGTCTCTGGCCAGCTCTTCCCTGGCGGTGATGCATGGAAAGCGATCCTTCTCAACGGCTCGGAGGAGAAGGGCGGTCTGGGATCAGGTGACGGGGTCCGATTTCACGGACGGTCACGGGCAGAGAGAGGCCGGCGGGCTCCCATGCACCTCAGCCGGCCTGTGCACTGTGGCAGGTGCAGCCAGGAGGCCTGCCAGGACATCCAGCCAGCGGCTCTTATGAAGGCCCTCAGGCAGGCAGGCTCCACCACTTCATGAATGGCGGTGAGCCCTGAGACAGCGCGCCACACCCGGAAGGGTCCCAGGGCGTCCAGGCCTGGGGCCAGTGGGTGGTGGGGTTGGTGGGAGGGCGTGGTGATGGTGGTGGTGGCGCCAGAGACACGAAGAGGAAGGGGGCGAGGGGTAAGGGTTGAGGGGGGCGCGTTTCAGGGGCTGGCTCTCCCGACCTATCCAGGAATCCCGCGGGAACTGGAAGCTGTTCTCTGGGCTCCCACGCGTCTTCAGCAGTGAGAAACCGGCCTGGAAGGGTGGAGGGGAGTTTGGAACTGAACCTCCGTGGAAGTCTTGAGTGTTCCAGGCCCTCTCTCCGTGAAGGAGGCAGTGCCTGTGGGTGTCGCCATTGCCAGGACAGTCTCACACAGGCAGGCCTGTGGCTCTCGTTCATTTCCACGTAGGAGACCAGAGTGAGACCCCAGAGAGAAGATGCCTGCCCGGTGTGATGGCCTGATGATGAATTCCCGTGTGCGGCCACAGGGGGAGTCTGCAGTGTGGCCAGTTTGAAAACTGGCAAGGAGAGCAAAGGCACCATGGCGGTCTTCCACCCTTCCCTGCATATTTCCGGGTGCCCGCAGAGCTCCGGGAGCAAACAGTCAGCATGACACATCTCTGAGCTGATCAACAAAGTGATGTAAATCTTGTCTAGACTCTGCCTACAGGGGCCTAGTGACATATCTCTGCACTGATCACCCAGGTGATGGGACTTTTGTCTAGGCTCTGCCTATGGGGGCATTGTGACATATCTCTTCACTGATCACCCAGGTGATGTAACTCTTTTATTGGATCTGCCTATGGGGGCATTGTGACATATTTCTGCACTGATCACCCAGGTGATGGGACTATTGTCTAGGCTCTGTGTATGGGGGCTTTGTGACGTATCTCTGCACTGATCACCCAGGTGATGTAATGCTTGACTAGGCTCTGCCTACGGGGCGTATTGACATATCACTGCATTGATCACCGAGGTGATGTAACTCTTGTCCAGTCTCTGCCTATAGGGGGCCTTGTGACATATCTCTGCACTGATCATCTAGGTGATGTAACTCTTGATTACGGTCTGCCTGCAGGGCAGAGATATTGTGAAATATCTCTGCACTGATCACCTAGGTGATGGGACTCTTCTCTAGGCTCTGTCTAATGGGGGCATTGTCAAATATTTCTGCACTGATCACCCAGGTGACGGACTCTTGTCTTGGATTTGCCTATGGGGGCATTGTGACATATCTCTGCACTGATCACCCAGTTGATGAAACTCTGGTCTAAACTCTGCCTAAAGGGGCATTGTGACAAATCTCTGCACTGATTACTCAGGTGATGTAAATAATGTCTAGGCTCTGGTTAAAGCGATATGCTTGTCACATATCGCTGCACTGATCACCCAGGTGATGTAACACTTGTCTAGGCTCTGCTTACAGGTGTATTGTGACATATTTCTGCACTGATCACCCAGGTGATCTTGTCTTGTATCTGCCTATGGGGGCATTGTGACATATCTCTGCCATGATCACCCAGATGATGTAACTGTTGTATAAGCTCTGCCTTCAGGGGAATTGTGAGAGATCTCGCCACTGATCCCCCAAGTGTTGTAACTATTGTCTAGGCTTTGCCAACAGGGGACTTTGTGATATACCATTGCAATGATCACCTAGGAGATGTAACTCATCTAAGTTCTGCCTACAGGAACTTTGTGACATATCTCTGCACTGATCACTTAGGTGATGTAACAGTTTTATAAGCACTGCCTACAGGGTATTTTGACAAATCTCTGCACTGATCACCTAGGTGATGTAAATCATGTCTACCCTCTGCACAAAGGGAGCATTGTGAAATATCTCTGCACCGATCACCCAGGTGATTCAACTCTTGCCTAGGATCTGCCTAAAGGGGGTATTGTGAAATATCTCTGCACTAATCAACTAGGTGATGTAACTCTTGTCTAAGCTCTGCCTACAGGTGCGTTTTCACATATCCCTGAACTGATGACAAAGATGATGTAACTCTTGCCAACGCTTTCCCTACAGGGGACATTGTGTCATATGTCTGCACGGATCACCCAGGTGATGCAACTCTTCCCTATGCTTTGCCTACAGGAGACATTGTGACATATCTCAGCACTGATCACCCAGGTGATGCAACTCTTCTCTAGGCTCTGCCTACCGGGGGCATTGTGACATATCTCTGCACTGATCACCAAGGTGATGTAACTCTTTTCTAGTCTCTGCCTACAGAGGGCATTGTGACATCACTCTGCACGGATCACCCGGGTTATGTAACTCTTGTCTAGGCTCTGCCTACGGGGGCATTGTGAATTATCTCTGCACTGATCATCCAGGAGATGTGACTCTTGTCTAAGCTCTGCCTAGAGGGACTTTGGGACATATCTCTGCACTGATCGCTGAGGTGACGTAAAACTTTTCTATGCTTTGCCTACACTGGGATTTATGACATATCTGTGCACTAATCACCCAGGTGATGTAACTCTTGTCTAGACTCAACTTACAGGGCGTATTGTGAGATATCTCTGCACTAATCACCCAGGTGACGTAACTCTTGTCTAGGATCCACCTACAAGTGGTATTGAGACGTATCTCTGCACTGATCACCCAGGTGATGCAACTCCTCTCTATGCTCTGCCTACAGGGGACATTGTGACATATCTCTTCACTGATCACCCAGGTGATGTAACGCTTTTCTAGTCTCTGCCTAAAGAGGGCGTTGTGACATCACTCTGCACGGATCACCCGGGTTATGTAATTCTTGTCTAGGGTCTGCCTACGGAGGCATTGTGACTTATCGCTGCACTGATGACCCAGTAGAATTGACTCTTGTCTAAGCTCTGCCTAGAGGGACATTGGGACTTATCTCTGCATTGATCGCTGAGGTGATGTAAAACTTGTCTAGGCTTTGCCTACACTGCGATCTATGACATATCTCTGCACTGATCACCCAGGTGATGTAACTCTTGTCTAGGCTCTGCTTACAGGGGGTATTGTGAGATATCTCTGCAATGATCACCCGGGTAGAGGTATGCCACCCTACCATACATTCGAAGATCCCGTATACATAAAATCTAGACAAAAAGGAAGGAATCGAACCCCCTAAAGCTGGTTTCAAGCCAACCCCATGGCCTCCATGACTTTTTCAAAAAGATATTAGAAAAAACATTTCATAACTTTGTCAAAGTTAAATTACAGGTTAAACCCCGTATATCTTAATGGCATATGCAGCACAAGTAGGTCTACAAGACGCTACTTCCCCTATCATAGAAGAACTTATCATCTTTCATGATCATGCCCTCATAATCATTTTTCTCATCTGCTTCCTAGTCCTGTATGCCCTTTTCCTAACACTCACAACAAAACTAACTAATACTAGTATTTCAGACGCCCAGGAAATAGAAACCGTCTGAACTATCCTGCCCGCCATCATCCTAGTCCTTATCGCTCTCCCATCCCTACGTATCCTTTACATAACAGACGAGGTCAACGACCCCTCCTTTACTATCAAATCAATCGGCCATCAATGATATTGAACCTACGAATACACCGACTATGGCGGACTAATCTTCAACTCCTACATACTCCCCCCATTATTCCTGGAACCAGGTGACCTATGACTCCTTGACTTTGACAATCGGGTGGTCCTCCCAGTTGAAGCCCCCGTTCTTATAATAATTGCATCACAAGATGTCTTACACTCATGAGCTGTTCCCACATTAGGCCTAAAAAGAGACGCAATTCCCGGACGCCTAAACCAAACCACTTTTACCGCCACACGACCAGGGGTATAATACGGCCAATGCTCAGAAATCTGTGGAGCAAACCACAGTTTTATACCTATCGTCCTAGAATTAATCCCTCTAAAAATTTTTGAAATAGGACCCGTATTCACCCTATAGCACCTTCTTTACCCCTCTCCAGAGCTCACTGTAAAGCTAACCTAGCATTAACCTTTTAAGTTAAAGATTAAGAGAACTGACACCTCTTTACAGTGAAATGCCCCAACTAAATACCACCGTATGACCCACCATAATTACCCCGATACTCCTTGCACTATTTCGCATCACCCAGCTAAAAATATTAAATACAAATTACCATCTACCTCCCTCACCAAAACCCATAAAAATAAAAAACTACAATAAACCCTGAGAGCCAAAATGAACGAAAATCTATTCACTTCATTCATTGCCCCCACAATCCTAGGTCTGCCCGCCACAGTACTGATCATTCTATTCCCCCCTTTACTGGTCCCCACCTCTAAATACCTCATCAACAACCGACTAACTACCACCCAACAATGACTAATTCAACTGACCTCAAAACATATAATAACCATACACAACACAAAAGGATGAACCTGATCTCTTATACTAATATCCTTAATCACTTTTATTGCCACAACCAATCTTCTCGGGCTTCTACCCCACTCATTCACACCAATAACCCAACTATCTATAAACCTAGCCATGGCCATCCCCTTATGAGCAGGCGCAGTAGCTATAGGCTTTCGCTCTAAGACTAAAAATGCCCTAGCCCACTTCCTACCACAAGGCACACCTACACCACTTATCCCCATACTAATCATTATCGAAACTATCAGCCTACTCATTCAGCCAATAGCCTTAGCCGTACGTCTAACCGCTAACATTACTGCAGGCCACCTACTCATGCACCTAATTGGAAACGCCACACTAGCAATATCAACTATTAATCTACCCTCTACACTCATCATCTTCATAGTCCTAATTCTACTGACTATTCTGGAAATCGCCATCGCCTTAATCCAAGCCTACGTCTTTACACTTCTAGTGAGCCTCTACCTGCACGACAACACATAATGGCCCACCAATCACATGCCTATCATATAGTAAAACCCAGCCCATGGCCCCTAACAGGGGCCCTCTCAGCCCTTCTAATAACCTCCGGCCTAGCCATATGATTCCACTTCTACTCCACAACCCTACTCACACTAGGCCTACTAACTAACACACTAACCATGTACCAATGATGACGTGATGTAACACGAGAAAGCACATACCAAGGCCATCACACACCACCCATCCAAAAAGGTCTCCGATATGGGATAATCCTATTTATTACCTCAGAAATTTTTTTCTTCGCAGGATTTTTCTGAGCTTTCTACCACTCCAGCCTAGCCCCCACCCCCCAACTAGGAGGGCACTGACCCCCAACAGGCATCACCCCACTGAATCCCCTCGAAGTCCCACTCCTAAACACATCTGTATTACTCGCATCAAGAGTATCAATTACTTGAGCCCACCACAGCCTGATAGAAAATAACCGAAACCAAATAATTCAAGCACTGCTTATTACGATTTTACTGGGTCTCTACTTCACCCTCCTACAAGCCTCAGAGTACTTCGAATCCCCTTTTAGCATTTCCGATGGCATCTACAGCTCAACATTTTTTGTAGCCACAGGCTTCCACGGACTCCACGTCATCATTGGGTCAACTTTCCTCACTATCTGCCTCATCCGCCAACTAATATTTCACTTTACATCTAAACATCACTTCGGCTTTGAAGCCGCCGCCTGGTACTGGCACTTCGTAGATGTGGTCTGACTATTTCTATATGTCTCCATCTACTGATGAGGGTCTTACTCTTTTAGTATAAATAGTACCGTTAACTTCCAATTAACTAGTTTTGACAACACTCAAGAAAGAGTAATAAACTTCGTCCTGATTTTAATAGTCAATACCCTTCTAGCCCTACTACTAATAATTATTACATTCTGACTACCACAACTCAACGGCTACATAGAAAAATCTAACCCTTACGAATGTGGTTTCGACCCTATATCCCCCGCCGGCATTCCTTTCTCCATAAAATTCTTCCTAGTAGCCATCACCTTCCTATTATTTGACCTAGAAATTGCTCTCCTATTGCCCTTGCCATGAGCCCTACAAACAACCAACTTACCACTAATAGTTACATCGTCCCTCTTATTAATCATTATCCTGGCCCCAAGCCAGGCCTATGAATGATAACAAAAGGGGTTAGACTGAGCCGAATTGGTACATAGTTTAAATAAAACGAATGATTTTGACTCATTAAATTATGATAATCATATTTACCAAATGCCTCTTATTTATATAAATATTATACTAGAGTTTACCATCTCACTTCTAGGAATACTAGTATACTGCTCACATCTGATATCTTCCCTACTATGCCTAGAAGGAATCTGGACCCTGGGCTCTGGAATGCCGTTCTCTGGTGGCGATGTCCGGGTATGGGTTCCGCTCAAAGCAGGCTCCCAGGGCCACGCTTTGGCTCGGGGTCCAAAAGAGTCTCCTTCGCCGTCCCCGTCCCCGGACTTCCGCGGGGAGGGTGCTGTCCGAAGGTTTCGGGAGGGCCATCGCGGGGAGCACCAGCCGGAATTTCACGGACGGACATGGGCCGAGAGAGGCCAGCTGGCTCCCGTGCACCTCAGCCGGCATCTGCACTGCGTCAGGTGCAGCCAGGAGGCCTGCCTGGAAAGCCAGCCAGAGGCTCTTATAAAGGCCCACAGGGAGGCAGGCTCCACCCCTTCATGAATGGCGGTGAGTCCTGGGACAGCCAGCCCCACCCCGGAAGGGTGCCAGGGCTTCGAGGCCTGCGGACGGGTGGAGGAGGGGTGGGGTGGAAGGGCGTGGTGATGGTGGTGATGGGGCCGGAGAGACGAAAAGGAAGGTGGCAAGGGGGAAGGGGTGAGGGGGTCGCGTTTCGGGGGCTGGCTCTCCGGACCTCTCCAGGAATCCTGCGGGAACTGGAAGCTGCTCTCCGGGCTCCCACGCATATTCAGCATGGAGAAACCGCCCTGGCAGAGTGGAGGGGAGTGTGGAACTGAACCTCCGTGGGAGTCTTGAGAGTTCCAGGCCCTCTCTCTGTGAAGGAGGCAGTGCCTGTGGGGGTCGCCGTTGCCAGGACAGTCTCACACGTGCAGGCGTGTGGCTCTCGTTCATTTCCACGTAGGAGACCAGAGCGAGACCCCAGAGAGAAGATGCCTCCCAGGCGTGATGGCCTGACGATGGATTCCCGTGTGCGGCAACATGGGGAGTCTGCAGTGTGGCCGGTTTGGAAACTGACAAGGACAGCGAAGGCACCATGCCGGTCTTCCACCCTTCCCTGCATGTTTCCCGGTGCCCGCAGAGCTCCGGGAGCAAACAGTCAGCATGACACATCTCTGAACTGATCAACAAAGAGATGTAACCCTTGTCTAGGCTCTGCCTACAGGGAATTTGTGACATATCGCTACACTGATCACCCACGTGATGGGACTTTTGTCTAGGCTCTGCCTATGGGGGCATTGTGACATATCTCTACACTGATCACCCAGGTGATGTAACTCGTGTTGGATCTGCCTATGCGGGAATTGTGACATATTTCTGCACTGATCATCTAGGTGATGGGACTCCTGTCAAGCCTCTGTGTATGGGGGCTTTGTGACATAACTCTGCACTGATTACCCAGCTGATGTAACGCTTGACTAGGCTCTACCTACGAGGCATAGTGACATATCACTGCATAGATCACCGAGGTGATGTAACACTTCTCCAGGCTCTGCGTATAGGGGGCCTTGTGACATATCTCTGCACTGATCATCTAGGTGATGTAACTCTTGCTTACACTCTGCCTGAAAGGGCACTGTGAAATATCTCTGCACTGATCACCCAGGTGTGGGACTCTTCTCTAGTCTCTGCCTACTGGGGGCATTGCCACATATTTTTGCACTGATCACCCAGGTGACACTATCTTTTATTGGATTTGCCTATAGGGGCATTGTGAGATATCTCTACCCTCATCACCCAGGTGATGTAACTCTGGTCTAAGCTCTGCCTAAAGGGGCATTGTGACAGATCTCTGCACTGATCACTCAGGTGATGGAACAATTGTCCAGGCTCTGCTTAAAGGGGCATTGTCACATACCTCTGCACTGATCACCCAGGTGATGTAACTCTTGTCTAGGCTCTGCTTACAGGGGGTATTGTGACATATCTCTGCATTGATTACCTAAGTGATGTAACACTTGTGTAGGCTCTGCCTACAGGGGCATTTTGACATATCTCTGCACTGTCAACTGAGGTGGTGTAACTCTTGTCTAGGCTGTGCCCACAAAGGGATTGAGACATATCTCTGCACTGATTCCTAGGTGATCCAACTCTTGCCTGGTCTCTGCATACTGGGGATATTGGGACATATCTCTGCAATGATCTCCCAGGTGCTGCAACTTAAGTCTAGGATCTGGCTACAGGGCATTGTGACATATCACTGCACTTATCACCCAGGTGACATAACACTTGTCTAGGCTCTGCCTACAGTGGCATTGTGACATATAACTGCACTGATCACCCAGGTGATGTAACTCTTTTCTAGGATCTACCTACAGGGTGCTTTGTGACATATCCCTGCAATGATCACCCAGGTGATGTACCAGTTGTCAATGCTCTGCCTATAGGGACATTGCGACGCACCTCTCCACTGATCACCTAGGTCATGTAACTCTTGTCTAGGCTCTGCCTACAGTGTCAATGTGATATATCTCTGCACTGATCATCCAAGTGATGTAACACTTGTCTAGGATCTGCCTAAAGGGACTTTGTGACGTAACTACACTGATCATCCAGGTGATGGGGCTTTTGTCTACGCTCTGCCTAAGGGGGCATTGTGACATATCTCTGCACTGATAACCCAGGTGATGTAACTGTTGTATAAGCTCTGCCTTCAGGCGAATTGTGAGGGAGCTCGCCACTGATCACCCAAGTGATGTAACTATTGCCTAGGCTTTGCCTACAGGGGGCTTTGTGACATACATTTGCACTGATCACCCAGTTGATGTAACTCATCTAAGTTCTGCCTAAAGGAGCTTTGTGACATATATCTGCACTGATCACTAAGGTGAAGTAACACTTTTATAAGAACTGCCTACAGGGAATTTTGACAAATCTCTGCACTGATCACCTAGGTGATGTAACTCTTGTCTACCCTCTGCCCAAAGGGGGCATTGTGAAATATCTCTGCACTGATCACCCAGGTGATTCAACTCTTGTCTAGGATCTGCCTCCAAGGGGTATTGTGAAATATCTCTGCACTGATCAACTAGGTGATGTAACTCTCGTCTGGGCTCTGCCTACAGGGGCGTTTTAAAATATCCCTGAACTGATGACAAAGGTGATGTAACTCTTGCCTAGGCTTTGCCTACAGGGGACATTGTGACATATCTCAGCACTGATCACCCAGGAGATGCGAGTCTTCTGTATGCTCTGCCTACAGCGGACATTGTGACATATCTCTTCACTGATCACCCAGGTGATGCAGCTCTTCTCTATGCTCTGCCTCCAGGGGGCATTGTGACATATCTCTGCACTGATCACCCAGTTGATGTAACTCTTGTCTAGGCTCTGCCTAGAGGGGCATTTTAGCATATCACTGCACTGATCCCCGAGGCGATGCAATTCTTGTCTGGGATCTGCTTACAGGGGGCATTGTGGCATATCTCTGCCCTGATCACCCAGGTTATGTAACTGTAGTCTAGGCTCTGCCTACTGGAGTTATTGTGACATATCTCCGCACTGATCACCCAGGTGATGTCACTTTTGTCAAGGATATGGCTGTAGGGACATTGTGACATGTTACTGCACTGATCACACAGCTGATGTAACTCTCGTCTGGGCTATGGCTACAGGGGGCTTCTAACACATCTCTGCACTGATCACCCAGGTGATGTAACACTTGTCTAGGCTCTGCCAAAAGGGGGTATTGTGATATAACTCTGCACTGATCATCCAGGTGATGGAACACTTTTCTAGGCTCTGCCTACTGGGGAATTGTGACATATCTCTGCAGTGATCACGCAGGTGATGTAACCCTTATCTATATCTGCCTACTGCCGGCATTGTGGCTTATTTCTGCACTGATCATCCAGGCGATGGACTCTTGTCTTGGATCTGCCTATGGGGGCATAGTGACATATCTCTGCAGTGATCACTCATGTGATGTAACGCTTGTATAAGCTGCGCCTAAAGGGGAATTGTGACAGATATCTCCACTGATCACCCAGGTGATGTAACAATTTTCTGGGATTTGTCTACAGGGGGCTTTGTGACATATCTTTGCACTGATCACCCAGAAGATGTAACTCCTGTCTAGGCTCGGCCTACAGGGGCTTTGTGACATTTCTGCACTGATCACCTTGGAGATGTAACTGTTGTTTAGGCTCTGCCTACAGGGGCTTTGTGACATATCTCTGCACTGACCCCCCAGATGATGTAACTCTTGTCTAGTCTCCACCTATAGGGGGTATTGTGACATACCTCTGCACTGATCGCCCAGATGATGTAACATTTATCTAGGCTCAGCCTACATGGGCGTTTTGACATAGCTCTGCACAGATCACCTAGGTTATGTAACTCTTGTCCACTCTCTGCCTACAGGGGGCATTGTGAAATGTCTCTGGACTCTTCTCTATACTCTTCCTAGAGGGGGATTTGTGACATATCTCTGCACTGATCACCCAGGTGATGGAAGACTTGTCTAGGCTGTGTCTTTGGGTGCATTGTGTCAAATATCTGCACTGATCACCCAGGTGATGTAACTCTTTTCTAGGCTGTGTCTGCAGGGATTTTTGTGACATATCACTGCACTGATCACCTACGTGATGTAAGGCTTGTATGGGCTTTGCATACAGAAGGCTTTGTGACATATCTATGCACTGATCTCTGAGGTGATGCAACTCTTGTCTAGGCACTGCCTACAGGGGACATTGGTACATATCTCTGCACTGATCACCCAGGTGATTGACTCTTGTCTTAGATCTGCCTACATGGACATTGTGACACATCTCTGAACTGATCAACCAAGTGATGAAACTCTTGTCTAGGCTCTGCCTACAGGTGCTTTGTGACACATGTATTCACTGTTCACCCTGGGGAGGGAACTCTTGTCTACGCTCTGCCTACAGGAGGCTTTATGACTTATACCTGCACTGATAACCTAGGTGATGTAACACTTGTCGAGACTCGGCCTACACGGGAATTCTCATATATGTCTTCACTGATCACCCGGGTGATGGAACTCCTGTCTAGGTTCAGCCTATAGGAGTGTTTTGATATATCTCTGCACTGATCACCCAGGTGATGTAACCCTTGTCTAAGCTCTGCCTACAGGGGCATTGTGACAGATCTCTCCTCTGCTCACCCAGGTGATGTAACAATTGTCTGGGCTTTTCCTACAGGGGGCTTTGTGATATACATTTCCACTGATCAAACAGGTGATGTAACCCTTGTCAATGTTCTGCTTACAGGGGCTTTGGGACATATCTCTGCACTGATCACCCCATGGAGGAAACACTTTTCTACACTCTGCCTACAGGGCGCTTTACGACTTATCCCTGCACTGATCACTAGGTGATGTAACACTTGTCTAGGCTCTGTCTACACGGGAATTTTCACATATCTCTACACTGATCACCTAAGTGATGTAACCCTTGTCTCCCTTCAGCCTAGTGGGGATTTCTGACATAACTATGCACTGATCACCGAGGTGATGTAAATGATTTCTAGGCCTTTTTTCCTGGGGACATTGTGATATATCTCTCCACTGATCACCCAAATGATGCAAATCTTCTCTAGGCTCCGCAGGGAGGGGACATTGTGACATACTTCTGAACTGATCATCCAGGAGATGTAACTACTCTACAGGCTTTGACCAAAGAGAGTTGGAAGGTGTTGGGAGAGCCTCAGCTGGAATTTCACAGACAGACAAGTGCACAGAGAGGCCAGCTGGCTCCCTTGCACGTCAGCCAGGTTGCGCAATGAGCGCAGGTCTACCTAGGAGGCTGGCAAAGAGATCTGGAGGTCTGCGTTCCGCCGCCAGGTTCTCCATGGAGGCAGCTGGGAGGCTGCAGGGGCACAGGCGGGCTGGCAACGGTGGCATGGAGGTGCAGATGAGGCAAGCCGCCGGAGGGGTTTCAGGCCTGGACGCTGCATGGGCCCAGTGTTTCACGGGACAGGGGACTCCACCCAGCCCAGGGGAGGACACATTTTCCGGGGGTGGGGGTTGGGGGTGGGGAGGGGGTAGTCAGGCGGGAGTGGGGTGGTGGAAAGGCATGAGAGCTCTGCCCGGGCTGCTCCCTCAGCCCAGGCGGCTGCCCGCAAACCTGCGTGTGCACAGTGGGCGGCCCACCTGCTGGTACCTGGGCCGGACCTGGGATCCCCGGGATGACCAGGAAAGAATGGCAGTTCTGCGCTGTTTGGAGTCTCTCACCGGGCCTAGACCTAGAAGGCAGGAATCCCATGCCGGTCACCCTGGTGGAGGGGGTGGGGGGAAGACATGCCCTTCCATAGCCAGCCAGGTTTTCCCCGTGAAAGAGAGGCCACCGCCCTGCCCCGAGCTGACCCCATCCAAACCTCGCGTCCTAAATGTCCTGCAGCAGAGCCCGGTACTCTTCCTTGCTGAGGGGTGCTTCTAGCGAGGCGGCCTCTTCCAAGGCCTCCAACTCCCCCGGGTCCTCCGTTTCAAGGAAAGGTTGTGCCTGCTGCAGAAACTCCAGGCTCGCCAGGAGCTCATCCAGCAGCAGGCCTGACGGGAGAGCAGACGAGCGCCCCGGCTCCTGGAACGCCTGGGAGGGCGCCGGGATGCCTTGCATCTGCCCCTGCCGCGCGGAGGCCTCCGGGGGCGTGGGCTGGTGAAGTGGAGCTGCCCCGGCTTGGGGTTCCCATGCCGCCCCAGCGACCTGGGGACCCGGGCCCCAGCCCCACCATGGACTCCCTTGGGAAATGGGTGGCACAAGCACACCTTCGCCCTGTGGCACCGCTTGAGCGTGCCCTGTCGGTCCCACCACGCAAGGGCCCGGCAGGCTGTCGCGCTGTGGGTCCTGGTCCTCCCGGCTTTTGCCTGGGTGCGGAAGCCGCCAAGCAGCCTGAGGGTGGGAGAGCACCCCTTCCGGAGGAGACTGGGTGGCGTAGGCAATATCCCTGCGTGCCAGGGTTGTTTGGGAGATCCCCTCTGCCAGCGCGGCCTGGCCGGGTTGGAGCACGGTGATGGCCCTCGCTCACTGGCTCACAAAAGTCCCCTGTGTGAGAGCCCCAGGCGCGCAGGGCACGTGGGGTGGGGGAAGCACCTTTCCTCATGCGCCGGTGTGCACGAAGGCGACCCACGAGGGAGCAGGGTGACACCCGCCAGGGGCCGGGTTGCACCGGCCGCCAGCCTGCGCGGGCGCCCTGCCAGCCTGTCCCGGGTGCCTGGCCCTTCGATTCTGAAACCAGACCTGAATCCTGGACTCTGGGAAGCCCGTCTCTCTGGCCAGGTCTTCCCTGGCGGCAATGCCTGGAAAGCGATCCTTCTCAAAGGCTCAGAGGAGCAGGGCTGTCTGGGATCCGTTGACGGTGGTACGCTTTCACCTGCCTTCTTGCGGGCCGCGTCTCCCGGGCCAGAGCTGAGATTCCCACTGGTGCTGCCTCAGAGGGCGTGACCTCTCATTCTGAAACCAAATCTGGACACTGGGCTCCTCAATGGCAATGGCCTAGGCCAGCCGTTCTCTGGCAGCTATGCCCAGGTACGGGTTCCACTCAAAGCAGGCTCGCAGGGCCTCGCTTTGGCTCGGGGACCAAATGAGTCTCCTTCACCATCCCCATCCCCGGGCTTCCGCGGTGAGTGTGCCTTCCAAAGGTGTCGGTAGGGCCATCACGGGGAGCCCTGGCCAGAATTTCACAGACGGACACAGGCAGAGAGAGGCCGGCGGGCTCCCGTGCACCTCAGCCGGCCTGTGCAGTGCGGCAGGTGCAGCCTGGAAGCCTGCCCGGACAGCCAGCCAGCGGCTCTTATAACGGCCCGAAGGCAGGCAGGCTCCACCCCTTCATGAATGGCGGTGAGCCCAGGGACAACCCGCCCCACCCCGGCAGGGTCCCAGGACATCGAGGCCTGCGGCCGGGGGGTGGTGGGTTGGGGGTGAGGGCGTGGTGATGGCGGTGGTGGGGCCAAAGACACGAAGAGGAAGGGGGCGATGGGGAAAGGGTGAGGGGGGCGCGTTTCGGATGCTGGCTCTCTGGACCTCTCCAGAAATCCCGCTGGAACTGGAAGCCGCTCTCTGGGCTGCCACGCGTCATCAGCAGGGAGAATCCGAAGTGGGAGGGTGGAGGGGAGTGTGGAACTGAACCTCCGTGGGAGTCATGAGTGTTCCAGGCCCTCTCTCCATGAAGGAGGCAGTGCCTGTGGGTGTCGCCATTGCCCAGACAGTCTCACACACGCAGTCGTGTGGCTCTCGTTCATTTCCACGTAGAAGACCAGAGCGAGACCCCAGAGAGAAGATGCCTCTCCAGCGTGATAGCCTGACGATGGATTTCCGTGTGCGGCAACATGGGGAGTCTGCAGTGTGGCCGGTTTGGAAACTGGCAAGGACAGCGAAGGCACCATGACGGTCTTCCACCCTTCCCTGCATGTTTCCGGGTGCCCGCAGAGCTCTGGGAGCAAACAGTCAGCATGACACATCTCTGAACTGATCAACAAAGTGATGTAACTCTTGTCTAGCCTCTGCCTACAGGGGCTTTGTGACATATATCTGCACTGATCACCCAGGTGATGGGACTCTTGTCTAGGCTCTGCCTATGGGGGCATTGTGACATATCTCTACACTGATCACCCAGGTGATGTAACTCTTGTCTATATCTGCCTACTGGCGGCATTGTGGCATGTTTCTGCACTGATCACCCAGGTGATGGACTCTTGTCTTGGATCTGCCTCTGGGGGCATAGTGACATATCTCTGCACTGATCACTCATGTGATGTAACGCTTGTCTAAGCTGCGCCTAAAGGGGAATTGTGACAGATATCTTCACTGATAACCCAGGTGTTGTAACAATTTTGTGGGATTTGTCTACAGGGGGCTTTGCGAAATATCTTTGCACTGATCACCCCGGAGATGTAACTCTTGTCTAGGATCGGTCTACAGGGGCTTTGTGTCATATTTCTGCACTGATCACCCAGGTGATGTAACTCTTGTTTAGTCTCTGCCTACAGGGGCTTGTGACATATCTCTGCACTGATCACTCTTCTCTAGGATCTGCCTACAGGGTGCTTTGTGACATATCCCTGCTATGATCACCCAGGTGATATACCACTTGTCAAAGCTCTGCCTACAGGGGCATTGCGATGTATCTCTGCACTGATCACCTGGGTCATGTAACTCTTGTCTAGGCTTTGCCTACAGTGGCATTGTGACATATCTCTGCACTGATCACCCCGGTGATGTAACTCTTTTCTAATATCTGCCTACAGGGTGCTTTGTGACATATCCCTGCAATGATCACCCAGTTGATGTAACACATGTCAAGGCTCTGCCTACAGGTACATTGTGATGTATCTCTGCACTGATCACCTAGGGCATGTAACTCTTGTCTATGCTCTGCCTACAGTGGCATTGTGACATATCTCTGCACTGATCATCCGAGTGATGTAAACGTTTTATATTATCTGCCTAAAGGACTTTGTGACATAACTCTGTACTGACCATCCAGGTGATGGGGCTTTTGTCTAGGCTCTACCTATGGGGGCATTGTGACATATTTCTGCACTGATCACCCAGGTGATGGGACTCTTGTCTAGGCTCTGTGTATGGGGGCTTTGTGACATATCTCTGCACTGATACCCAGGTGACGTAACGCTTGACTAAGCTCTGCCTACGGGGCATAGTGACATATCACTGCATTGATCACTGAGGTGATGTAACTCTTCTCCAGGCTCTGACGGTAGGGGGCCTTGTGACACATCTCTGCACTGATCATCTAGGTTATGTAACTCTTGCTTACGCTCTGCCTGCACAGGCATTGTGAAATATCTCTGCACTGATCACCCAGGTGATGGGACTCTTCTCCAGGCTCTGCCTACTGTGGGCATTTTCACATATTTCTGCACTGATCACCCAGGTGACGGACTCTTGTCTTGGATCTGCCTATGGGGGCACTGTTACATACCTCTGCACTGATCACCCAGGTGATGTAACTGTTGTATAAGCCTTGCCTAAAGGGGAATTGTGAGAGATCTCGCCACTGATCACCCAAGTGATGTAAGTATTATTTAGGCTTTGCCTACAGGGGGCTTTGTGACATACATTTGCACTGATCACACATGTGATGCAGCTCATCTAAGTTTTGCCTACAGGAGTTTTGTGACATATCTCTGCACTGATCACGTAGGTGATGTAACAGTTTTATAAGCACTGCCTACTGGGAACTTTGACAAATCTCTGCACTGATCACCTAGGTGATGTAACTCTTCTCTACCCTCTGCCCAAAGTGGGCATTGTGAAATATCTCTGCACTGATCACCCAGGTGATTCAACTCTTGTGTAGGATCTGCTTAAAGGGGGTATTGTGAAATATCTCTGCACTGATCAACTTGGTGATGTAACTCTCTTCTAGGCTCTGCCTACAGGGGCATTTTCACATATCCCTGAAATGATGACAAAGGTATTGTAACTCTTGCCTAGGCTTTGCCTACAGGGGACATAGTGACATATCTCTGCACTGTTAATCCAGGTGATGCAACTCTTCTCTATGTTCTGCCTTCAGGGGTCAATGTGACATATCTCTGCGCTGATCACCCAGGTGATGTAACTCTTTTCTAGTCTCTGCCTACAGGGGGCATTGTGACATCACTTTGCAGGGACCACCCGGGTTATGTAACTCTTGTCTAGGCTCTGCCTAGAGGGGCATTGTGACATATCTCTGCACTGATCGTTGAGGTCATTTAAAACTTGTCTAGGCTTTGCCTGCTGTGGGATTTATGACATATCTCTGCACTGATCACCCAGGTGATGCGACTATTCTCTATGCTCTGCCTACGGGGGACATTGTGACATATCTCTGCATTGATCAACAAGGGGATACAACTCTTCTCTATTCTCTGCCCACAGGGGGCATTGTGACATAACTCTGCACTGATCACCCAAGTGATGTAACTCTTTTGTAGTCTCTGCCTACAGAAGGCATTGTGACATCACTCTGCAAGGATCACCCGGGTTATGTAACACTCGTCTAGCCTCTGCCTACGGGGGCATTGTGACTTATCTCTGCAATGATCACCCAGGAGATGTGACACTTTTCGAAGTTCTGCCTCGAGGGGCATTGGGACATAACTGTGCACTGATCGCTGAGGTGATGTAAAATTATCTAGGCTTTTCCTACAGTGGGATTTATGACATATCTTTTCACTGATCACCCAGGTGATGTAACTCTTGTCTAGGATCTGCTTACAGGGGGTATTGTGAGAGATCTATACACTGATCACCCAGGTGATGTAACCCTTGTCTAGCCTCTGACTACAGGGGCATTTTAACATATCACTGCACTGATCACCGAGATGATGTAACTCTTGTATAGGCTTCGCCTACAGGGGGCATTGAGACATATCTCTGCAATGATCACCTAGGTGATGCAACTCTTGTCTGGGATCTGCTTACAGGGGGCATTGGGATATATTTCTGCCCTGATCACCCAGGTGATGTAACTCTTGTCTAGGCTCTGCCTATCGGAGACATTGTGACATATCTCCGCACTGATCACCCAGGTGATGTCACTTTTGTCAAGGATAGGGCTACAGGGACATTGTGTCATGTCACTGCACTGATCACACAGCTGATGTAACTCTTGTCAAGGCTCTGGCTACAGGGGGCTTGTGACACATCTCTGCACTGATCACCCAGGTGATTTCACCCTTGTCTAGGCTCTGCCAAAAGGGGGCATTGTGACATAACTCTGCACTGATCACCCAGGTGATGGGACTCGTGTCTAGGCTCTGCCTACAGGGGCATTGTGACATATCTCTGCAGTGATCATGCAGGTGATGTAACTCCTGTCTCTGTCTGCCTAATGGCAGCATTGTGTTATATTTCTGCACTGATCACCCAGGTGATGGACTCTTGTCTTGGATCTGCCTATGGGAGCATAGTGACATATCTCTGCACTGATCACTCATGTGATATAACGCTTGTCTAAGCTGCGCCTAAAGGCGAATTGTGACAGATATCTCCACTGATCACCCAGGTGATGTAACAATTTTCTGGGATTTGTCTACAGGGGGCTTTGTGACATATCTTCGCACTGATCACCCAGGAGATGTAACTCTTGTCTAGGTTCGGCCTAGAGGGGCTTTGTGACATATTTCTGCACTGATCACCCAGGTGATGTAACTCTTGTTTAGGCTCTGCGTACAGGGTCTTTGTGACATATCTCTGCACTGATCACCCAGGTGATGTAACTCTTGTCTAGGCTCCACCTACAGGGGGTATTGTGACGAATCTCTGCGCTGATCACCCAGGTGATCTAACATTTATCTAGGCTCTGCCTACAGGGGCGTTTTGACATAGCTCTGCACAGATCACCTAGGTTAGGTAACTCTTTTCCACTATCTGCCTACAGGGGTCATTGTGAAATATCTCTGCACTGATCATCCAAGTGATGGGACTCTTCTCTATTCACTGCCTATAGGGGGATTTGAGACATATCTCTGCTCTGATAACCCAGGTGATGGAAGTCTTCTCTAGGCTCTTTCTATGGAGGCATTGTGTCAAATATCTGCACTGATCACCCAGGTGATGTAACTGCTTTCTAGGCTCTGTCTACAGGGATTTTTGTGACATATCACTGCACTGATCACCTACTTGATGTAAGCCTTGTATGAGCTTTGCCTACAGAAGGCTTTGTGACATATCTATGCACTGATCTCTGAGGTGATGCAACTGTTGTCTAGGCACTGCCTACAGGGGACATTGGTACATATCTCTGCACTGATCACCCAGGTGATGGATCTTGTCTTAGATCTGCCTACATGGACATTGTGACACATCTCTGAAATGATCAATCAAGTGATGAAACTCTTGTCTAGGCTCTGCCTACAGGGGCTTTGTGTCACATCTCTGCACTGGTCACCCTGGAGTGGGAACTCTTGTCTACACTCTGGCTACAGGAGGCTTTATGACTTATACCTGCTCTGATACCCTAAGTGATGTAACACTTGTCTAGGCTCTGCCTACATGGAAAATCTCGCATATCTCTGCACTGATCACCCGGGTGATGTATCTCCTGACTAGGTTCAGCCTACAGGAGCGTTTTGGCATATCTCTGCACTGATCACCCAGGAGATGTAACCCTTGTCTAAGCTCTGCCTACAGGGGCATTGTGACAGATCTCTCCACTGCTCACCCAGGTGATGTAACAACTGTCTGGGCTTTGCCTACAGGGGGCTTTGTGATATACATTTCCACTGATCAAACAGGTGATGTAACCCTTGTCAAGGTTCTGTTTACAGGGGCTTTGTGACATATCACTGCACTGATCACCATAGGGAGGAAACACTTGTCTACACTCTGCCTACTGGAGGCTTTACGACTTATCCTTGCACTGATCTCTAGGTGTTGTAACACTTGTCTAGGCTCTGTCTACACGGGAATTTTCACATAGCTCTACAATGATAACCTAAGTGATGTAAGCCTTGTCTAGGTTCAGCCTACTGGGGATTTCTGACATACCTATGCACTGATCACTGAAGTGATGTAAATAATTTCCAGGCTTTTTGTACAGGGGACATTGTGATATATCTCTGCACTGATCTCCCAAATGATGCAAATCTTCTCTAGGCTCCGCAGGGAGTGAGCACTGTGACATGTTTCTGAACTGATCATCCAGGAGATGTAACTATTCTCCAGGCTTTGACGAAAGAGCGTCGGAAGGTGTTGCGAGAAACTCAGCCAGAATTTCATGGATGGACAAGGGCACAGAGAGGCCAGCGGTCTCCCTTGCACGACAGCCTGGGGGCGCAATGAGTGCAGGTCAGGCCAGGAGGCCAGAAAAGAGAGCTAGAGGTTTGCATTCCGCCGCCAGGCGCTCCATGGTGGCAGCTGGGAGGCTGCAGGGGCACGGAGAGTTCCGGAGAGCCAGCTCCCGAAACACGCCCCCCTCACCCCTTCCCCCTCTCCCCCTTCCTCTTAGTGTCTCCAGCCCCACCACCGCCATCACGACACCCTCACCACCCAAACCACCATCGCCCCGCTGCAGGTCTCAACGCCCTGGGACCCTTCCGGGGTGGGGTGGGATGTCCCAGGGCTCACCGCCATTCATGAAGTGGTGGAGCCTGCCTGCATGCGGGCCTTTATAAGAGGCGCTGGCTCTCTGTCCCGGCAGGCCTCCTGGCTTCACCTTGTGCAGTGCAAAGGCAGGCTGAGGTGCATGGGAGCCCGCCGGCCTCTCTCTGCCCGTGTCTGTCCGTGAAATTCCGACCGGGGCTCCCCGCGATGCCCCTCCCGACACCTTCGGACGGCACCCTCCCCGCGGAAGCCCGGGGACAGGGAAGGCGAAGGAGACTCGTTTGGACCTGAAGCCAAAGGGAGGCCCTGCGAGCCTGGTTTGAGCGGAACCCGTACCCGCGCATCACCACCAGAGAATGTCTGACCCAGGCCATCAGCATTCCGGAGCCCTGGGTCCAGATTTTGTTTCAGCATGAGAGGTCACGTCAACTGAGGCAGCACCGGCGGGAATCTCGGCCCTGGCCTGGGAGACGAGGCCCGCAGGAAGGCAGGCAAAAGCGGACCGCCGTCACTGGATCCCAGACAGCCCTGCTCCTCTGAGCCTCTGGGAAGGATCGTTTTCCAGGCATCGACGCCAGGGAAGAGCTGGCCAGAGAGACTGGCCTCGCGGAGTCCAGGATTCAGATCTGGTTTCATAATCGAAGGGCCAGGTGACCGGGATAGGCTGGCATGGCGCCCGTGCAGGCAGGCGGCCTGTGCAACGCTGCCCCGGCGGGTGTCACCCAGCTCTCTCGTGGGTCGCCTTCGCCAACACCGGCGTGTGGGGAAAGATGCTTCATGCATGCCTCGTGCCCTGCGCGCCTGGGGCTCTCCCACAGGGGGCTTTCTTGAGCCAGGGAGCAAGGGCCGTCCCCGTGCTCCAGCCCAGCTAGGCCGCGCCGGCAGAGGGGATCTCCCAACATACCCCGGCACGCAGGGATTTTGTGTACGTTGCCCCGGCTCATACAGAAGGGGCGCTCTCCCACCCTCAGGCTCTTCGGTGGCCTCCGCACCCAGGCATAAGCCAGGATGACCAGGAACCACAGCGCGATGGCCTGCTGGGCTCTTGCGTGGTGGATCAGCCTGGGCCCGCTCAAGTGGAGCCACAGGGCCAAGGTGTGCTTGTGCCACCCGCATCCCGGCGGATTCCATGGTGTGGCTGGGGACGGGGTCTCCAGGTCGCCGGGGCGGCGTGGGAACCCCAAGCCAGGGCAGCTCCACCTCACCAGCCCGCGCCCCCGGAAACATCCGCGCGGCAGGGGCAGACGCAAGGCATCCCGGCGCCCACACAGACACTCCAGGAGCTGGGGCGCTCATCTGCACTCCCCTCTGGCCTGCTGCTGGATGAGCTCCTGGCGAGCCCGGAGTTTCTGCAGCAGGCGCAATATTTCCTAGAAACGGAGGCCCCAGGGGAGCTGGAGGCCTTGGAAGAGGCCGCTTCGCTGGAAGTACCCCTCAGCGAGGAAGAATACCGGGCTCTGCTGGAGGAGTTTAGGACGCGGGTTTGGGACAGGGTCGGGTCGGGAAAGGGTGGTGGCCTCCATTTTTCGGGGAACAACTGGCTGGCTATGGAGGGGTGTGTCCTCCCCCCACCCTCCACCAGGCTGACCGGCCTGGGATTCCTGCCTTCTAGGTCCAGGCCCGGTGAGAGACTCCACACAGTGGAGAACTGCCACTCTTTCCTGGGCATCCCAGGTATCACAGAGCCGGCCCAGGTACCAACAGGTGGGCACCTTACTGCGCACGTGTGGGTTTGTGGGCAGCCGCCTGGGCTGTGGGAGCTGCCCGGGTAGAGCTCTCATGCCTTTCCACCACCCCACCCCCGCCTGACCACCCCCTCCCCACCCCCACACCCCCTGGAAAATGCATCCTCCCCTGGGCTGGGTGGAGACCTTCATCCCGCGAAACACTGTGCCCGTGCAGTGTCCAGGCCTGACACACCTCCGGAGGCTCGCCTCTGCTGTGCCTCCACGTCACCGTCGCCGGCCTGCCCATGCCCCTGCAGCCTCCCAGCTGACACCTTGGGGCGCCTGGCGGCAGAACACACACCTCTAGCTCTCTTTGCCATCCTCCTGGCTAGACCTGCGCTCATTGCGCACCGTGGCTGACGTTTAAGGGAGCCCGCTGGCCTCTGTGTGCCCTTGTCCATCCGTGAAATTCCAGCTGAGGCTCCCCCAACACCTTCCGACACTCTTTAGTCAAAGCCTGGAGAATAGTTACATCTCCTGGATGATCCATTCAGAAATATGTCACAATGCCCCCTCCCTGCAGAGCCTAGAGAAGATTTGCATCATTTGGGTGACCAGTGCAGAGATATATCACAATGTCCACTGTACAAAAAGCCTGGAAATGATTTACTTCACCTGGGTGATCAGTGCATAGTTATGTCAGAAATCCCCAGTAGGCTGAATCTAGACAAGGGTTACATCACTTAGGTGATCACTGTAGAGATATGTGAAAATTCCCTTAGACAGAGGCTAGACAAGTGTCACATCTCCTAGTGATCAGTGCAGGGATAAGTCATAAAGCCTCTTATAGGCAGACTGTAGACAAACGTTTCCTCCCTGGGGTGATCAGTGCAGAGATATGTCACAAAGCACCTGTAGCAGAACCTTGAAAACGATAACATCACCTGTTTGATCAGTGGAAATGTATATCACAAAGCCCCCTGTAGGCATAGCCCAGACAATTGTTACATCAGCTGGGTGAGCAGTGGAGAGATCTGTCACAATGCCCCTGTAGGCAGAGCTTAGACAAAGGTTACATCACCTGGGTGATCAGTGCAGAGATATGTCAAAATGCTCCTGTAGGCTGAACCTAGACAGGAGTTACATCAACTGGGTGATCAGTGCAGAGATATGTGAGTATTCCCGTGTAAGCAGAGTCTAGACAAGTGTTACATCACCTAGGGTATCAGTGCAGGTATAAGTCATAAAGCCTCCTGTAGGCAGAGCGTAGACAAGAGTTCCCTCCCCAGGGTGATCAGTGCAGAGATGTGTCACAAAGCCCCTGTAGGCAGAGCCTAGAAAAGAGTTTCATCACTTGGTTGATCAGATCAGAGATGTGTCACAATGTCCATGTAGGCAGATCTAAGACAAGTGTCCATCACCTGGGTGATCAGTGCAGAGACATGTACCATTGTTTCCTGTAGGCAGTGCCTAGACATGAGTTGCATCACATCAGAGATCAATGCATGAACGTGTCACAAAGACTTCTGCAGGCAAAGCCCATACAAGGCTTACATCACCTAGGTGATTAGTGAAGTGATATGTCACAAAAATCCATGTAGACAGAGCCTAGAAAAGAGTTACATCACCTGGGTGATCAGTGCAGATATTTGACACAATGCTCTCATGGACAGAGCCCAGACAAGACTTCCATCACCTCGGTGATCAGTGCAGAGATATGTTACAAATCCCCCTGTAGGCAGAGTATAGAGAAGAGTCCCATTACCTGGGTGATCAGTGCAGAGATATTTCACAATGTCCCCTGTAGCAGAGAGTGGACAAGTGTTACATAACCCAGGTGATCTGTGCAGAGCTATGTCAAAATTCCCCAGTAGGAAGAGCCTAGATAAATGTCACATCACCTGGGTGATCAGTGCAGAGATACGTCACAATACACCCTGTAGGTTGAGCCTAGAGAAGAGTTACATCACCTGGGTGATTAGTACAGAAATATATCACAAAGCCCCTGTAGGCAGAGCCTAAACAAGAGTTATATCACCTGGGTGATTAGTACAGAAATATATCACAAAGCCCCTGTAGGCAGAGCCTAAACAAGAGTTACATCACCTAAGGGATCAGTGCAGAAATATGTCACAAAGACCCTGTAGGCCGAGCCTAGACAAGAGTTACATCTCCTGGGCGATCAGTGCAAAGATATGTCACAAAGCCCCCTGTACACAAATCCCAGAAAATGGTTACATCACCTGGGTGTTCAGTGGAGATATCTGTCACAATTCCCCTTTAGGCGCAGCTTAGACAAGCATTACATCACATGAGTGATCAGTGCAGAGATATACCACTATGCCCCCATAGACAGATCCAAGACAAGAGTCCATCACCTGGGTGATCAGCGGAGATATCTGTCACAATTCCCCTTTAGGCGCAGCGTAGACAAGAGTTACATCACATGAGTGATCAGTGCAGATATATGTCACTATGCCCCCATAGGCAGATCCGAGACAAGAGTCCATCACCTGGGTGATCAGTGAAGAAAGATGCCATAATGCCACCAGTAGACAGATATAGAGAAGAGTTACATCATCTGTGTGATCAGTGCAGAGATATGTCTCAATGCCCCTGTAGACAGAGCCTAGACAAGATTCCCATCACCTGGGTGATCACTGCAGAGTTATGTCACAATGCCCCCTTTTGGCAGAGCCTAGACAAGTGTTACATCACCTGGGTGATCAGTGCAGAGATGTGTCACAAGCCCCTGTAGCGAGAGCCTAGACAAGTGTTACATCAGCTGTGTGATCAGTGCAGTGACATGTCACAATATCCCTGTAGCCATATCCTTGACAAAGGTGACATCACCTGGGTGATCAGTGCAGAGTTATGTCACAAAGTCTCTTTAGGCAGATCCTAGACAAGAGTTACATCATTTGGATGATCAGTGCAGAGACATGTCACAATGCCACTGCAGGCAGAGCCTAGACAAGAGTTACATGACCTAGGTGATCAGGGCAGAGATACTTCACAAAGTCCCTGTAGTCAGAGCCTTGAAAAGTGGTACATCACCTGGGTGATCATTGCAGGGATATGTCACAAAGCATCCTATAGGCAGATCCTAGAAAATAGTTACATCACCTGGGTGATCAGTGCAGAGATATGTCACAATGCCACTGTTGGCAGAGCGTAGACAAGAGTTCCATCAGCTGGGTGATCAGTGCAGAGTTATGTCACAATGCCCCCGTAGGCAAAGCCTTGGCAAGTGGTATATCACCTGGGTGATCATTGCAGGGATATGTCACAAAGCACCCTGTGGGCAGATCCTAGAGAAGAGTTAAATCACCTGGGTGACGAGTGCAGAGATGTGTCACAAGCCCCCTGTAGGCAGAGCCTAGACAAGTGTTATATCACCTGGGTAATCAGTGCAGTGACATGTCACAGTGCCGTGTAGCCAAAGCCTAGACTAAAGTTACAGCACCTGGGAGATCAGTGCAGAGATATGTCACAATGTCCCCAGTAGGCAGAGACCAGGCAAGAGTTGGATCACCTCGGGATCAGTGCAGAGATATATGTCAATCCCCCTGTGGGCACAGCCTAGGCAAGAGTTTGATCACCTCGGGATCAGTGCAGAGATATGTGTCAATCCCCCTGTGGGCACAGCCTAGACAAGAGTTATATCACCTCGGTTAACAGTGCAGGGATATGTCAAAATGCCCCTGTAGACAGAGCCTACCCAAGTGTTACATCACTTAGGTTATCAGTGCAGAGATATGTCACAATACCCCCTGTAAGCAGAGCCTAGACAATAGTTACATCACCTTGGTGATCAGTGCAGAGATATTTCACAATGCCCTCTGTAGGCAGAGAGTGGAAGAGAGTTACGTAGCTTAGGTGATCTGTGCAGAGCTATGTCAAAATGCCCCAGTAGGCAGAGCCTAGATAAATGTTGCTTCACCTGGGTGATCAGTGCAGAGGTACGTCACAATACACCCCGTAGGTGGAGCCTAGACTAAAGTTACATCACCTGGGTGATCAGTGTAGAGATAAGTCACAATGCCCGCATAGGCAGAGCCTAGACAATATCCCATCACCTGGGTGATCAGTGCAGAGATATGTCACAAAGCCCCCGCTGGCACATCCTAGACAAGAGTTGAATCACTTTGTTGATCACTTCAGAGATGTTTCATGCTGACTGTTTTCTCCCGGAGCTCTTCGGGCACCCGGAAACATGCAGGGAAGGGTGGAAGACCCGCATGGTGCCATTGTTCTACTTGCCAGTTTCCAAACCGCCCACACTGCAGACTCCCCATGTTGCCACACACGGGAATCCATCGTTAGGCCATCATGCCCGGGATGTTTCTTCTCTCTGGGGTCTCGCTCTGGTCTCCTACGTGGAAAAGAACGACAGCCACACGCCTGCGTGTGTGAGACTGTCTCGGCAACGGCGACACCCACAGGCACTGCCTCCTTCACGGAGAGAGGGCCTGGAACACTCAAGACTCCCACGGAGGTTCAGTTCCACACTCCCCTCCACCCTCCCCGGCCGGTTTCTCCCTCCTGAAGACACGTGGGAGCCCAGAGAGTGGCTTCCAGTTCCCGCGGGATTCCTAGAGAGGTCCAGAGAGCCAGCTCCCGAAACGCACACCCCTCACCCCTTCCCCCTCGCCCCCTTCCTCTTTGTCTCTCCGGCCCCAACACCGCCATCCCCTCGCCCTCCCCCTCACCCCACCACCCCCCGGCCGCAGGCCTCGAAGCCCTGGGACCATTCTGGTGTGTGGCAGGCTGTCCCAGGGGTCACCGCCATTCATGAAGGGGTGGAGCCTGCCTGTCTGCTGGCCTTTATAAGAGCTGCTGGCTGGGTGTCCAGGCAGGCCTCCTGGATGCACCTGCCACAGTGGACAGGCCAGCTGAGGTGCACGGGAGCCCGCCGGCCTCTCTGTGCCCGTGTCCGTCCGTGAAATTCCGGCTGGGACTCCCCACGATGCCCTCCCAACACCTTCGGACGGCACCCTCCCCTCGGAAGCCCAGGGATGGGGACGGCGAAGTAGACTCGTTTGTACCCAGAGCCAATGCTAGGCCTTGCAAGAATGCTTTGAGCGGAACCCGTAACCGGGCATCGCCATCAGAGAAGGGCTGGCCCAGGTCATCGGTATTCCGGAGCCCAGGGTCCAGATTTGGTTTCAGGATGAGAGGTCACGCCAGCTCAGGCAGCACCGGGGGGAATCTCGGCCCTGGCCCGGGAGACGCAGTCCGCAAGAAGGCAGGCGAAAGCAGACCGCCGTCACCGGATCCTAGACCCCCCCTTCTCCTCCAGGCCTTGGAGAAGGATCGCCTTCCAGGCATCGCCGCCAGGGAAGAGCTTGCCAGAGAGACGGGCCTACCGGAGTCCAGGATTCAGATCTGGTTTCAGAATCGAAGGGCCAGGCACCGGGTACAGGGAGGCAGGGCGCCCACGCAGGCAGGCAGCCTGTGCAACGCGGCCCCCAGCGGGTGTCTCCCTGCTCCCTCTTGGGTCGCCTTCGCCCACACCGGAGCGTGGGGAATGGTGCTTCCTGCACCCCACATGCCCTGCGCACCTGGGGCTCTCCCACAGGGGGCTTTCGTGAGCCAGGGATGGAGGGCTGTCCACGAGCTCCAGCCCAGCCAGGCCGGGCCGGCAGAGTGGATATCCCAACCTGCCCCGGCATGCAGAGATTTTGCCTAACCCTCCCCTGCTCCCCCAGAAGGGGCGCTCTCCCACCCTCTGGATCCTCGGTGGCCTCCGCACCCGGGCAAAAACCGGGCGGACTGGGACCCGCAGCGCAACGGCCTGCTGGGCCCTCACATGGTGGGACAGCCTGGGCCCACTCAAGCGGGGCCAAAAGGCCAAGGTGATCTTGCGCCACCCGCGTCCCAGGGGAGTCCGTGGTGGGGCTGGGTCTGGGGTCCCCAGGTCACCGGGACGGCGTGGGAACCCCAAGCCAGGGCAGCTCCACCTCGCCAACCCACGCCCCCGGACGCCTCCGCTCGGCAGGGGCAGATGCAAGGCATCCAAGCGCTCTCCCAGGTGCTCCAGGAGCCGGGGAGCTCGTCTGCACTCCCCTCTGGCCTGCTGCTGGATGAGCTCCTGGCGAGCCAGGACTTTCTGCAGCAGGCACAACCTTTCCTAGAAACGGAGGCCATGGGGGACATCAAGGCATTGGAAGAGGCCGCCTCGCTGGAAGAACCCCTCAGCGAGGAAGATTACCGGGCTCTACTGGAGGAGCTTTAGGACTCGGGGTTGGGACGAGGTCAAGTTGGGGCAGGGCTGTGGCCTCTCTTTTGCGGGGAACACTTGGCTTGCTATGGAGGGAGGTGTCTTCCCCCCGCCCCCTCCACCGTGCTGACAGGCCTCAGATTCCTGCCTTCTAGGTCTAGGCCCGGTGAGAGACTCCACACAGCAGAGAACTGCCATTCTTTCCTGGGCATCCCGGGGATCCTAGAGCCAGCCCAGGTACCAGCAGGTGGGTCGCCTACAGTACACGCGCGGGTTTGTGGGCAGCCGCCTGGGCTTTGGGAGCAGCCCGGGCAGAGCTCTCATGTCTTTCCACCAACCCATCCCCGCCTGACCATTCAATCCCCACCCCCACCCCCCACCCCTGAAAAATGCGTCTTTCCCTGGGCTGGGTGGAGACCCCCGTCCCGCGAAACACTGGGCCCGCGCATCGTCCAGGCTTGACACCCCTCCTGCAGCTCGCCTCCTCTGCGCCTCTGCGTCACTGTCGTCGGCCCGCCCGTGGCCCAGCAGCCTCCCAGCTTCCACAATGGAGCGCCTGGCGGCGGAACACAGACCTCTAGCTCTCTTTGCCGGCCTCCTGGCTAGACCTGCGCTCATTGTGCACACTGGATGACGTGCAAGGGAGCCCGCTGTCCCATCTTTGCCCTTGTCTGTCCGTGAAATTCCGGCAGAGGCTCTCCCAACACCTAGTGATGCTCTTAAGTCAAAGCCTGGAGAATACTTAAATCTCCTGGATGATCAGTTCAGAAGTATGTCACAATGCCCTCTCCCTGCAGAGCCTAGAGAAGATTTGCAACATTTGGGTGATCAGTGCAGAGATATATCACAAGGGCCCCTGTACAAAAAGCCTGCAAATGATTTACATCACCTCAGTGATCAGTGCATAGGTATGTCAGAAATCCCCAGTAGGCTGAACCTAGACAAGGGTTACATCACTTAGGTGATCAGTGTAGAGATATGTGAAAATTCCCGTGTAGACAGAGGCTAGACAAGTGTTACATCACCTAGTGATCAGTGCAGGGGTAAGTCATAAAGCCTCCTGTAGGCAGAGTGTAGACAAGTGTTTCCTCCCTGGGGTGATCAGTGCAGAGATATGTCCCAAAGCCCCTGTAAGCAGAACATTGACAAGGGTTACATCAACTGTTTGATCAGTGGAAATGTATATCCCAAAGCCCCCTGTAGGCAAAGCCCAGACAATTGTTACATCATCTGGGTGAGCAGTGGAGAGATCTGTCACAATGCCCCTGTAGGCAGAGCTTAGAAAAGGATTACATCACCCGGGGATCAGTGCAGAGATATGTCAAAACCCTCCTGTAGGCTGAACCAAGACAGTAGTTACATCACCCGGGTGATCAGTGCAGAGATATGTGAGAATTCCCGTGTAGGCAGAGCCAAGACAAGTGTTACATCACCTAGGTTATCAGTGCAGGTATAAGTCATAAAGCCTCCTGTGGGCAGAGCGTAGACAAGAGTTCCCTCCCCACGGTGTTCAGTGCAGAGATGTGTCACAAAGCCCCTGCAGGCAGAGCCTAGACAAGAGTTTCATCACTTGGTTGATCAGTTCAGATATGTGGCATAATCTCCATGTAGGCAGATCTGAGACAAGAGTCCATCACCTGGGTGATCAGTGAAGAGATATGTACCAATGTCCCCTGTAGGCAGTGCCTAGACAAGAGTTGCATCACCTCAGAGATCAGTGAATAGATATGTCACAAAGCCTTCTGTAGGCAAAGCCCATACAATGCTTACATCACCTAGGTCATCAGTGCAGTGATATGCCACGCAAATCCCTGTAGACAGAGCCTAGACAAGAGTTACATCACCTGAGTGATCAGTGCAGATATTTGACACAATGCCCCCATAGAAAGAGCCTAGACAGGACTTCCATCACCAGGGTGATCAGTGCAGAGATATGTCACAAATCTCCCTCTAGGCAGAGTATAGAGAAGAGTCCCAACATCTGGGAGATCAGTGCAGAGATATTTCACAATGTCCCCTGTAGGCAGAGAGTGGTCAAGAGTTACATAACCTAGTTGATCTGTGCAGAGCTATGGCAAAAGCCCCCTGTAGGCAGAGCATAGATAATTGTTACATCACCTGGGTGATCAGTGCAGAGATACGTCACAATACAAACTGTAGGTAGAGCCTGGAAAAGAGTTACATCAACTGGTTGATCAGTGCAGAGATATTTCACAAAACCCCTGTAGGCAGAGCCTAAACAAGAGTTACATCACCTGGGTGATCAGTGCAGAATTATGTCACAAAGCCCCTGTAGGCAGAGCCTAAACAAGAGTTACATCTCCTGGGTGATCAGTGCAAAGCTATGTCAAAAAGCACCCTATAGACAAATCCCAGAAAATTTTTACATTACCTGGGTGATCAGTGGAGATATCTGTCACAATTCCCCTTTAGGCGCAGCTTATACTAGCGTTACATCACATGAGTGATCAGTGCAGAGATATGTCACTATTCCCCCACAGTAAGATCCAAGACAAGTGTCCATCACCTGGGTGATCAGTGCAGAAATATGCCACAATGCCACTAGAAGGCAGATATAGACAAGAGTTACATCACCTGCGTGATCACTGCAGAGTTATGTCACAATGCCCCTGCAGGCAGAGCGAAGACAAGTGTCCCTTCACCTGGGTGATCAGTGCAGAGTTATGTCACAATGCCCCCTTTTGGCAGAGCCTAGACAAGGGTTACATCACCTGGATTATCAGTGCAGAGATGTGTCCCAAGCCCCTGTAGCCACAGCCTAGACAAGAGTTACATCACTGTGTGATCAGTGCAGTGACATTTCACAATGTCCCTGTAGCCATATCCGTGACAAAAGTGACATCACCTGGGTGATCAGTGCGGAGATATGTCACAATGTCTCCGATAGGCAGAGCCTAGACAAGAGTTACATCACCTGGGTGATCAGGGCAGAGATATGTCACAATGCCCCCTGTAAGCAGACCCCAGACAAGAGTTGCATCACCTCGGTGATCAGTGCAGAGATATGTCTCAATGCCCCCTGTCAGCGAAGCCTATACAAGAGTTACATCATGTCGGTGATCAGTGCAGTGATATGTGAAAATGACCCTGTAGGCAGAGCCTAGACAAGAGTTACATCACCTGTGTGATCAGTGTAGATATATCACACAATACACCCTGTAAGCAGATCCTAGACAGAGTTACATCACCTGGGTGATCAGTGAAGAGATATATCATAAATCCCACTGTAGGCAAAGCCAAGAAAAGTTTTACATCACCTCAGCGACCAGTGCAGACATATGTCCCAATGTCCCTCTAGGCAGAGCTTAGACAAGAGTCACATCTCCTGGGTGATCAGTGCAGAGATAAGTCACAATGCCCCCATAGCCAGCGCCTAGAAAAGAGTTACATAACCTTTGTGATACATGCACAGTGATGTCACAACGCCCTCTGTAGGCAGAGACTAGAAAAATGTTACATCACCTGGGTGATCAGTGCAGAGATATGTCACAAAGTCCCCTGTAGGCAGAGCATAGAGAAGAGTTGCATCACCAGGGTGATCAGTGCAGAGATATGTCACAATGTCCCCTGTAGGCAAAGTCTAGGCAAGAGTTACATCACCTTTGTCATCAGTTCAGAGATATGTGAAATCGCCCCTGTAGGTAGAGCCTACACAATAGTTACATCACCTAGTTGATCAGTGCAGAGATATTTCACAATACCCCCTTTAGGCAGATCCTAAACAAGAGTTGAATCACCTGGGTGATCAGTGCAGAGATATTTCACAATGCCCCGTGTAGGCAGAGAGTGGACAAGAGTTACATAACCTAGTTGATCTGTGCAGAGCTATGTCAAAACATCCCTGTACACAGACCTAGATAAATGTTACATCACCTGGGTGATCAGTGCAGAAATACGTCACAATACCCCCTGTAGTTGGAGCCTAGAAAAGAGCTACATCACCTGGGTGTTCAGTGCAGAGATACGTCACAGTATCCCCTGTAGGTGGAGCCTAGAGAAGAGTTACATCAGCTGGATGATCAGTACAGAAATATGTCTCAAAGCCCCTGTAGGCAGAACCTAAACAAGAGTTACATCACCTGGGTGATCAGTGCAGAAATATGTCACAAAGCTCCTGTAGGCCAAGCCTAGACAAATGTTACATCTCCTCGGGGATCAGTGCAAAGATACGTCACAAAGCCCCCATAGACAAATCCTAGAATATTGTTACATCACCTGGGTGATCAGTGGAGATATCTGTGACAATTCCCCTTTAGGCGCAGCTTAGACAAACGTTACATCACATGAGTGATCAGTGCAGAGATATTTCACCATGCCCCCTTTGGGCAGAGGCTAGACAAGAGTCCCATCACCTAGGTGATCAGTGCAGAGTTATGTCACAATGCTCCCTTTAGGCAGAGCCTAGACAAGGGTTACATCGCATGGGTGATCAGTGCAGAGATGTGTCACAAGCCCCCTGTAGCCAGAGCCTAGGCCAGTGTTACATAAGCTGTGTGATCAGTGCAGTGACATGTCACAATGTCCCTCTGGCCATATCCTTGACAAAAGTGACATCACCTGGGTGATCAGTGCGGAGATATGTCACAATGTCTCCAGTAGGCCGAGCCTAGACAAGAGTTACATCACCTGGGTGATCAGGGCAGATATGTGTCACAATGCCCCCTGTAAGCAGATCCCAGACAAAAGTTGCATCACCTAGTTGATCAGTGCAGAGATATTTCGCAGTACGCCCTGTAGGCAGAACCTAGACAAGAGTTTAATCACCTGGGTGACCAGTGCAGAGATATTTCACAATGCCCCCTTTGGGCAGAGTGTAGAAAAGAGTTACATCACCTAGGTGATCAGTGCAGAGATTTGTCAAAATTCCCTGTAGGCAGTGCTTATAGAAGTGTTAAATCACCTAAGTGATCAGTGCAGAGATATGTCACTAAGCTCCTGTAGGCAGAACTTAGATGAGTTACATCACCTGAGTGATCAGTGCAAAGATATGTCACAATGCCCCCATAGGCAGATCCAAGACAAGAGTCCGTCACCTGGGTGATCAGTGCAGAAATATGTCACAATGCCATCTTAGGCAGAGCCTAGAAAAAAGCCCCATCACCTGGATAATTAGTGAAGAGTTATGTCACAAACTCCCTTTAGGAAGATCCTAGACAAGTGTTACATCGCTTAGATGATCAGTGCAGAGATATGTCACAATGCCACTGTAAGCAGAGCCTAGACAAGTGTTACATGACTTAGGTGATGAGTGCAGAGATACATTGCAATGTCCCTGTAGGCAGAGCCTTGACAAGTGGTACATCATCTGGGTGATCATTGCAGGGATATGTCACAAAGCTCCCTGTAGCAGATCCTAGAAAAGAGTTACATCACCTAGGTGATCAGTGCAGAGATTTGAAAAAATTCCCTGTAGGCAGTGATTATAAAAATGTTACATCACCTAAGAGATCAGTGCAGAGATATGTCACAAAGCTCCTGTAGGCAGAACTTAGATGAGTTACACCACCTGGGTGATCAGTTCAGAGATACGTCAGAAGCCCCCTGTAGGCAGAGCCCAGACAAGAGTTATATCAGCTGGGTGATCAGTGCACTGATGTGTCACAATGCCGTGTAGCCAGCGCCTTGACTAAAGTTACAGCACGTGGGAAATCAGTGCAGAAACATGTCACAATGTCTCCAATAGGCAGAGACAAGGCAAGAATTGGATCACCTCGGGATCAGTGCAGAGATACATCTCAATCCCCCTGTGGGCACAGCCTAGAAAAGAGTTACATCACCTCGGTTAACAGTGCAGAGATATGTCAAAATGCCCCAGTAGGCAGAGCCTACACAAGTGTTACATCACTTAAGTGATCAGTGCAGAGACAAGTCAGAAAACCCACTGTAAGCAGAGCCTAGACAAGTGTTACATCAGCTGTGTGATCAGTGCAGTGACATGTCACAATGTCCCTGTAGCCATATCCTTGACAAAAGTGACATCACCTGGGTGATCAGTGCAGAGATATTTCATAAATCCCGCTGAAGGCAAAGCCTAGACAAGTTGTACATCACCTCAGCGATCAGTGCAGAGATATGTCCCAATGTCCCTCCAGGCAGAGCTCAGACAAGAGACACATCTCCTGGGTGATCAGTGCAGAGCTAAGTCACAATGCCCCTGTAGGCAGAACATAGAGAAGAGTTGCATCATCTGGGTGATCAGTGCAGAGATATGTCACAATGTCCCCTGTAGGCAGAGCATAGAGAAGCGTTGCATCACCTGGGTGATCAGTGCAGAGATATGTCACAATGTCCCCTGTAGGCAAAGCCTATGCAAAGGTTACATCACCTTTCTCGTCAGTTCAGGGATATGTGAAAACGCCCCTTAAACAGAGCTTAGAAAAGAGTTAAATCACCTAGTTGATCAGTGCAGATATATTTCACAATATCCCCTGTAGGCAGATCCTAGACAAAAGTTGAATCTCCTGGGTGATCAGTGCAGAGATATTTCACCATGCCCCCTTTGGGCAGAGGGTAGACAAGAGTTACATCACCTAGTTGATCAGTGCAGAGATTTGTTAAAATTCCCTGTAGGCAGTGCTTATAAAAGTGTTACATCACCTAAGCGATCAGTGCAGAGATAAGCCACAAAGCTCCTGTAGGCAGAACTTAGATGAGTTACTTCACCTGGGTGATCAGTGCAAATGTATGTCACAAAGCCCCTTGTTGGCAAAGCCTAGACAATAGTTACTTCACTTGGGTGATCACTGGCGAGATCTCTCACAGTTCCCCTGTAGGCAGAGCTTATACAACGATTACATCACCTGGGTGATCAGTGCAGAGATATGTCACAATGCCCCCATAGGCAGATCCAAGACAAGAGTCCGTCACCTGGGTGATCGGTGCAGAAATATGTCACAATGCACCCTTAAACAGAGCCTAGACAAAAGCCCCATCACCTTGATGATCAGTGCAGAGTTATGTCATACAGTCCCTTTAGGCAGATCCTAGGCAAGAGTTACATCACTTGGATGATCAGTGCAGAGATATGTCACAATGCCACTGTAGGCAGAGCCTAGACAAGAGTTACATGACCAAGGTGATCAGTGCAGAGATACATCGCAATGTCCCTGTAGGCAGAGGCTTGACAAGAGGTACATCACCTGGGTGATCTTTGCAGTGATATATCAAAAAGAACCCAGTAGGCAGATCCTAGAAAAGAGTTACATCACCTGGGTGATCGGTGCAGAGATTTGTCAAACTTCTCTGTAGGCAGTGCTTATAAAAGCGTTACATCACCCAAGTGAACCGTGCAGAGATATGTCACAAAGCTCCTGTAGGCAGAACTTAGATGAGTTACATCACATTCGTGATCAGTGCAAAGTTGTGTCACAAAGCCCCCTGTAGGCAAAGCCTAGACAATAGTTACATCACTTGGGTGATCAGTGGCGAGATCTCTCACAATTCCCCTGTAGGCATAGCTTATACAAAAGTTACATCACCTGGGTGATCAGTGCAGAGATATGTCCCAATGCCCCCATAGGCAGATCCAAGACAAGAGTCCGTCACCTGGGTGATCAGTGCAGAAATATGTCACAATGCCCCCTTATCAGAGCCTAGACAAAAGCCCCATCACCTGGATGATCAGTGAAGAGTTATGTCTCAAAGTCCCTTTAGGCAGATCCTAGAGAAGTGTTACATCAATTGGATGATCAGTGCAGAGATATGTCACAATGCCGCTGCAGGTAGAGCCTAGACAAGAGTTACATGACCTTGGTGATCAGTGCAGAGATAGATCGCAATGTCACTGTAGGCAGAGCCTTGACAAGCGGTACATCACCTGGGTGATCATTGCAGGTATATGTCACAAAGCACCCTGTAGGCAGATCCTAGACAATAGTTACATCACCTGTTTGAACAGTGCAGAGATATGTCACAATGCCACTGTAGGCAGAGCCTAGACAAGAGTTACATGAACCAGGTGATCAGTGCAGAGATACATCGCAATGCCCCTGTAGGCAGAGCCTTGACAACTGGTATATCACCTGGGTGATCATTGCAGGGATATGTCACAAAGCACCCTGTAGGCAGGTCATAGAGAAGAGTTATGTCACCTGGGAGATCAGTGCAGAGATATATCACAAGCCCCCTGTAGGCAGAGTCTAGACAACATTTATATCACCTGGGTGATCAGTGCAGTGACATGTCACAATGCTGTGTAGCCAGAGCCTAGACTAAAGTTACAGCACCTGGGAGATCAGTGCAGAGATATGTCACAATGTCCCCAGTAGGCAGAGACCATGCAAGAGTTGGATCAACTCAGGATCAGTGCAGAGATATGTCTCAATCCCCCTGTGGGCACAGCCTAGACAACAGTTGCATCACCTTGGTTAACAGTGGAGAGATATGTCAAAATGCACCTGTAGGCAGAGCCTACACAAGTGTTACATCACTTAGGTGATCAGTGTAGAGATATGTCACAACACCCCCTGTAAGCAGAGACTAGAGAAGGGTTACATCACCTGGGTGATCAGTGCAGAGATATGTGACAAGGCCCCTTTAAGCAGAGCCTAGACAATAGTTACATCACCTGAGTGATCAGTGCAGAGATCTGTCACAATGCTCCTTTAGGCAGAGCTTAGACCAGAGTTACATCCCCTTGGTGATCAGTGCAGATATATGTCACAATGCCCCTATAGGCAAATCCAAGACAAGAGTCCTCCACCTGGGTGATCGGTGCAGAAATATGTGACAATGCCCCCAGTAGGCAGAGCCTAGAGTAGAGTCCCATCACCTGGTTGATCAGTGCAGATATATTTCACAATGCCCCTGCAGGCAGAGCATAAGCAAGAGTTACATCATCTCGGTGATCAGTGCAGAGATATGTCACAAGGCCCCCTATAGGCAGAGCCTGGACAAGAGTTACATCACCTCGGTGATCAATGCAGTGATATGTCACTATGCCCCGTAGGCAGAGCCTAGTCAAGCTTTAAATCACCTGCATGATCAGTGCAGAGATATGTTACAAAGGAACCATACACAGAGCCTAGACAAGAGTCCCATCACCTGGGTGATCAGTGCAGAAATATGTCACAATGCCCCCATAGGCAGATCCAAAACAACAGTTACATCACCTGGGTGATCAGTGTAGAGATAAGTCAAAATCCCCCCATAGGCAGAGCCTAGACAACAGTCCCATCACCTGGGTGATCAGTGCAGAGATATGTCACGAAGCCCCGGTAGGCAGAGCCTAGACAAGTGTTACATCACTTTTTTGATCAGTTCAGAAATGTGTCATGCTGACTGTTTTTTCTCGGAGCTCTGCAGGCACCCGGAAACATGCAGGGAAGGGTGGAAGACCGGCATGGTGCCTTTGCTCTCCTTACCGGTTTCCAAACCGGTCTCAATGCAGACTCCCTATGTTGCTGCACATGGGAATCCATCGTCAGGCCATCACGCCGGGGAGCCATCTTTTCTCTGGGGTCTCGCTCTTGTCTCATACCTGGAAATGAACGAGAGCCACACGCCTGTGCCTGTGAGACTGTCCCGGCAATGGCGACACCCACAGGCACTGCCTCCTTCACGGAGAGAGGGCCTGGAACACTCGACTCCCACGGAGGTTCAGTTCCACACTCCCCTCCACCCTCCCAGGCCGGTTTGTCCCTGCTGAAGATGCGTGGGAGCCCAGAGAGGGGCTTCCAGTTCCCACGGGATTCCTGGAGAGGTCCGAAGAGCCAGCCCCCGAAACGCGCCAGCGTCACCCCTTCCCCCTCGCCCCCTTCCTCTTTGTTTCTCTGGCCCCACCACCACCATCACCATGCTGTCCGCCCCAACCCACCATCCCCCGGCCACAGGCCTGGATGCTCTGGGACCCTTCCAGGGTGGGGCAGGCTGTCCCAGGGCTCACCGCCATTCATGGAGGGATGGAGGCTGCCTGCCTGTTGGCCTTAATAAGAGCCGCTGGATGGGTGTCTGGGCAGGCCTCCTGGCTGCACCTGCCGCAGTGCACAGGCCGGCTGAGGTGCACGGGATCCTGCCAGCCTCTCTCTGCCGGTGTCCATCTCTGAAATTCCGGCTGGGGCTCCCCGCGGTGGCCCTCCCCAAAACTTCAGACAGTACCCTCACCACGGAAGCCCAGGTACGGTGAAGACGAAGGAGACTCTTTTGGACCCCATTCTGAAGCGAGGCCATAAGAGGCTTCTTTGAGTGCAACCCGTACTCGGGCATTGCCACCAGAGAACGGCTCGTTCAGGCAATCGGCATTCCGGAGCCCAGGGTCCAGATTTGGATTCAGAATAAGAGGTCATGCCAGCTGAGGCAGCACCGGAGGGAATCTCGGCCGTGGCCCGGGAGACGAGGCCTGCAAGAAGGCAGGTGAAAGCGGACCGCCATCACCGGATCCCAGAACGCCCTGCTCCTCCAAGGCTTTGAGAAGGATCGCTTTCCAGGCATCGCCGCCAGGGAAGAGCTGGCCTGGGAGACGGGCCTCCCAGAGTCCAGGATTCAGATCGGGTTTCAGAATCGAAGGGCCAGGCACCGGGGACAGGGAGGCAGGGCGCCCACGCAGGCAGGCGGCCTGTGCATCACGGCCCCTGGTGGGTGTCACCCAGATCCCTCGTGGGTCGCCTTCGCCCACACCGGCGCGTGGGTAACGGGGCTTCCCACACCCCACGTGCCCTGCGCACCTGGGGCTCACCCACAGGGGGCTTTCATGAGCCAGGGAGCGATGGCCATCACCGTGCTCCAGCCCAGCCAGCCCGCGCCAGCAGAGGAGATCTCCCAACCTGCCCTGGCACGCGGGGATTCTCCCTACGCCGCGCCGGCTCCTCCAGAAGTGTCGCTCTTCCACCCTCAGGCTCCTTGGTGGCCTCTGCACCCGGTCAAAATCCAGGAGGACCAGGACCCGCAGCGCGACAGCCTGCCAGGCCCTTGCACGGTGGGACAGCCTGGGCCCACTCAAGCGGGGCCACAGGGCCAAGGTGTGCTTGCGCTGCCCGCGTCCCAGGGGAGTTTGTGGTGGGGCTGGGCCCGGGGTCCCCATGTCTCCAGGGTGGCATGGGAACCCCAAGCCGGGGCATCTCCAACTTGCCTGCCCATGCCCCCTGAGACCTCCACGCAGCAGGGTCAGATGTAAGGCATCCTGGTGCCCCCCTAGGCGATCCAGGAGCCGGGGCGCTCGTCTGCACTCCCCTCCAGCCGGCTGCTGGATGAGGTCCTGGCGAGCCCGGAGTTTCTTCAGCAGGCACAAACATTCCTAGAAACGGAGGTCCTGGAGGAGCTGGAGGCCTTGGAAGAGGTCGCCTCGCTGGAAGCACCCCTCAGCGAGGAAGAATACCGGGAAATGCTGGAGGAGCTTTAGGACGTCAGGTTGGGATGGGGTACGGTCGTGTAGGGTCAGGGCGGTGGCCTCTCTTTCGCGGGGAACACCTGGCTGGTTATGCAGGGGCGTGTCTTCCCAACGCCCCCTCCACCAGCCTGACTGGCATGGGATTCCTGCAATCTAGGTCTACGCCCAGTGAGAGACTCCACACAGCGGAGAACTGCCATTCTTTCCTGGGCATCCTGGGGATCCCTGAGCCGGCCCAGGTACCAGCAGGTGGGCAGACCACTGTGCACTCGTGGGTTTGGTGGCAGCCGCCTGGGCTGTGGGAGAAGCACGGGCAGAGCTCTAAGGCCTTTCCACCACCCCACCACTGCCTGACCAACCCGTCCCCACCCCCACACCCCACCCACGTAAAATGGATCCTCCCCTGCGATGGGTGGAGACCCACGTCCCGTGAAACACCAGGCCCGCGCAGCGTCCAGGCCTGACACGCCTCCGGCGGCTCGCCTCCTCTGCGCCTCCGCGCCACCATCGCTGGCCCGCCCGTGCCCCTGCAGCCTCCCAGCTGCCACCATGGAGCACCTGGCGGTGGAATGCAGACCTCTAGCTCTCTTTGCTGGCCTCCTGGCTACACCTGCACTCATTGCGCACCCCAGCTGACATGCAAGGGAGACCACTGGCCTCTCTGTGCCCTTGTCCATCAGTGAAATTCCGGCTAAGGCTCTCCCAACACCTTCAGACGCTCTTTATTCAAAGCCTGGAGAGTAGTTACATCTCCTGGATGATCACTTCAGAAATATGTCACAATGCCCCTCCCTGCGGAGTCAAGAGAAAATTTCCACCATTTGGGTGATCAGTGCAGATATATATCACAATGTCCCTTGTACAAAAAGCCTGGAAATGATTTACATCACCTCGGTGATCAGTGCATTGGTATTTCAGAAATCCCCAGTAGGCTGAACCTAGACAAGGGTTACATCACTTAGGTGATCAGTGTAGAGATATGTGAAAATTCCCGTGTAGACAGAGCCTACACAAGTGTTACATCACCTAGTGATCAGTGCAGGGATAAGACATAAAGCCTCCAGTAGACAGAGTGCAGACAAGTGTTTCCACCCTGGGGTGATCAGTGCAGAGATATGTCATGAAGCCCCTGTAGGCAGAACCTTGACAAGTGTTACATCACCTGTTTGATCAGTGGAAATGTATATCACAAAGGCCCCTGTAGGCAAAGCCCAGACAATTATTACATCACCTCGGTGAGCAGTGGAGAGATCTGTCACAATGCCCATGATGGCAGAGCTTAGACAAGGGTTACATCACCTGGGTCATCAGTGCAGAGATGTGTCACAATGCGACCATAGGCAGATCCAAGACAAGAATCTGTCACCTGGGCGATCAAGGCAGAGATATGTGAGAATTCCCGTGTAGGCAGAGCCTAGACAAGTGTTACATCACCTAGGTTATCAGTGCAGGTATAAGTCATAAAGCCTCCTGTAGGCAGATCATAGACAAGAGTTCCCTCCCAGGGTGATCAATGCAGAGAGGTGTCGCAAAGACCCTGTAGGCAGAGCCAAGACAAGAGTTTCATCACTTGGTTGATCAGTTCAGAGATGTGTCACAATGTCCATGTAGGCAGATCTAAGACAAGAGTCCATCATCTGGGTGATCAGTGCAGAGATATATACCAATGTCCCCTGTAGGCAGTTCCTAGACAAGAGTTGCATCACCTCAGAGATCAGTGCATACATATGACACAAAGCCTTCTGTAGGCAAAGCACATACAAGGATTACATCACCTAGGTGATCAGTGCAGTGATATGTCACACAAATCCCTGTAGACAGATCCTAGACAAGAGTTACATCACCTGGGTGATCAGTGCAGATATTTGACACAATGCCCACATAGACAGAGACTTGACAACACTTCCATCACCTGGGTGATCAGTGCAGAGATATCTCACAAATCCCCCTCTAGGCAGAGTATAGAGAAGAGTCCCATCACCTGGGTGATCAGTGCAGGGATATTTTACAATGCCCCCTGTAGGCAGAGAGTGGACAAGAGTTACATAACCTAGGTGATCTGTGCAGAGCTATGTCAAAACGCCCCTGTAGGCAGAGCCTAGGTAAATGTTACATCACCTGGGTGATCAGTGCAGAAATAGGTCGCAAAGCCCCTGTATTCAGAGCCTAAACAAGAGTTACATCACCTGGGTGATCAGTGCAGAAATATGGCCCAAAGCCCCTGTAGGCCGAGCCTAGACACGAGTTACATCTCCTGGGTGATCAGTGCAGATATATGTCACAATGCCCCCATAGGCAGATCCAACACAAGAGTTACATCACCTAGGTGATCAGTGTAGAGATATGTCACAATGTCCCCATAGGCAGAGCCTATACAAAAGTCCCATCACCTGGGTGATCAGTGAAGAGATATGTCACAAAGACCCTGTAGGCAGATCGTAGACAAGAGTTACACCACTTTGTTGATCAGTTCAGAGATGTGTCATGCTGACTGTTTGCTCCCAGAGCTCTCCGGGCACCCGGAAACATGCAGGAAAGGGTGGAAGACCCACATGGTGCCAACGCTCTCCTTGCAAGTTTCCAAACCAGCCACACTGCAGACTCCCCATGTTGCGGCACATGGGTATCCATCGTCAGGCCATCACGCCGGGGAGGCATCTTATCTCTGGGGTCTCGCCGTGGTCTCCTACGTGGAAATGAATGAGAGCCACAGGCCTGCGTGTGTGAGACTGTCTCGGCAACGGCGACAACCACAGGCACTGCCTCCTTCACAGAGAGAGGGCCTGGAACACTCCAGACTCCCACGGAGGTTCACTTCCACACTCCCCTCCAACTTCCCAGGCCGGTTTCTCCCTGCTGAAGATGCGTGGGAGCCCAGAGAGTGGATTCCAGTTCCCGCGGGTTTCCTAGAGAGGTCCAGAAAGCCAGCCCCCAAAACGCACCCCCCTCACCACTTCCCCCTGGCCCCCTTCCTTTTCGTCTCTCCGGCCCCACCACCGCCATCACCACGCCCTCTTCCCACACCCCACCACCCGTTGACGCCCTGGGACCCTTCCGGTGTGGGGCGTGCTGTCCCAGGGCTTACCGCCATTCATGAAGGGGTGGAGCCTGCCTGCCTGAGGGCCTTTATAAGAGCCACTGGCTGGCTGTCTCGGCAGGCCTCCTGGCTGCACCTGCCACAGTGCACAGGCTGGCTGAGGTGCACCGGAGCCTGCCAGCCTCTCTCTGCCCCTGTCCGTCCTAGAAATTCTGGCTGGGGCTCCCCGCGATGGCCCTCCTGACACCTTCGGACTGCACCCTCCCCGCAGAAGCCCGGGGATGGGGATGGCGACGGAGACTCATTTAGACCCAGAGCCAAAGCTAGGCCCTGCGAGCCTGCTTTGAGTGGAACCCATAGCCGGGCATCGCCACCAGAGACCGACTGACCCAGGCCATCAGCATTCTGGAGCCCAGGGTCCAGATTTGGTTTCAGAATGAGAGGTCATGCCAGCTGAGGCAGCACCGGCGGGAATCTTGGCCCTGGCCTGGGAGACGTGGCCCACAAGAAGGCAGGAAAAAGCGGACCACCGTCACCAGATCCCAGACCGCCCTGCTCCTCCGAGCCTTTGAGAAGGATCGCTTTCCAGGCATCGCTGCCAGGGAAGAGCTGGCCAGAGAGACGGGCCTTCCAGAGTACAGGATTCAGATCTGGTTTCAGAATCGAAGGGCCAGGCACCCGGGACAGGCTGACAGGGCGCCAGTGCAGGTAGGCGGCCTGTGCATCGCGGCCCCCGTCGGGTGTCACCCTGCTCCCTTGTGGGTCGACTTCGCCCACACTGGCGAGTGGGGAACGGGGCTTCCCGCACCCCACATGCCCTGTGCGCCTGGGGCTCTCCCACAGGGGGCTTTCGTGAGCCAGGGAGCGTGGGCCGTCACCGTGCTCAAGAACAGCCAGGCCTCGTCGGCAGAGGGGATATCCCAACCTGCCCCGGCAAGTGGGTATTTTCCCTAGGCAGCCCCGTCTCCTGCGGAAGGGTCGCTCTCCCACCCTCAGGCTCCTTGGTGGCCTCCGCACCCAGGGAAAACCCGGGATGACCCGGACTCGCAGCCTGACATCCTGCCGGGCCCATGCGCGGTGGGACAGCCTGGGCCCGCTCAAGCGGGGCCACAGGGTCAAGGTGTGCTTGCGCCACCTGCATCCCAGGGGAGTCTGTGGTGGTGCTGAGGCCGGGGTCCACAGGTCCCCAGGACGGTGTGGGTACCCCAAGCTGCGGCATCTCCAACTCGCCTGCCTGCGTCCCCTGAGGCCTCCACGCGGTAAGGTCAGATGCAAGGCTTCCGGCACCCCCCCAGGCGCTCCAGGAGCCAGTGCGCTCATCTGCACACCCCTCCGGCCGGGTGCTGGATGGGCTCCTGGCGAGCCCGGAGTTTCTGCAGCAGGCGCAACCTTTCCTAGAAACGGAGGCCCTGGGGGAGCTGGAGGCCTTGGAAGAGGCCGCCTCGCTGGAAGCACCCCTCAGTGAGGAAGAATACTGGGCTCTGCTGGAGGAGCTTTAAGATGCGGGGTTGGGACGGGGTCGGGCACGGGAAGGGTGGTGGCCTCTCTTTCATTGGGAAGACATGGCTGGCTATGGAGATCGTGTCTTACCCCTGCCCCCTCCACCGGGCTGACGGGCCTGGGATTCCTGCCTTCTTGGTCTAGGCCCAGTGAGAGACTCCACACAGCAGAGAACTGCCAATCATTCCTGGGCATCCCGGGTATCCCAGAGCCGGCGCAGGTACCAGCAGGTGGTCAACCTACTGTGCTCGCGCGGGTTTGCGGGCAGTTGCCTGGGCTGTGGGAGGAGCCCGGGCAGAGCTCTCATACCTTTCCAAAACCCCAGCACCGCCTGACCATCCCTTCCCCACCCCACCCCCCACCCCCTGAATAGGCCTCCTCAGCTGTGCTGTGTGGAGACCCCTGTCCTGTAAAACACCCGGCCCGTGCAGCACCCAGGCCTGACTCCCCTCCAGCGGCTCGCCTCCTCTGTGCCTCCGCACCACTGTCGCCGGCCTGCCCGTGTCCCTGCAGCCTCCCAGCTGCCACCATGGAGCTCCTGGCGGTGGAATGCAGACCTATAGCTCTCTTTACCGGCCTCCTGGCTAGACCTGCGCTCATTGAGCACCACGGCTGACATGCAAGGGAGACCGCTGGCCTCTCTGTGCCCTTGTCCATCCGTGAAATTCTGGCTGAGGCTCTCCCAACACCTTCCGACGCTCTTTGTTCAAAGCCTGGAGAATAGTTTCATCCCCTGGATGATCACTTCAGAAATATGTCACAATGCCCCCTCCCTGTGGAGCCTAGAGAAGATTTGCATCATTTGGGTGATCAGTGCAGAGATATATCACAATGTCCCCTTTGCAAAAAGCCTGGAAATGATTTACATCACCTCGGTGATCAGTGCATAGGTATGTCAGAAATCCCCAGTTTGCTGAACCTAGACAAGGGTTACATCACTTAGGTGATCAGTCGAGAGATATGTGAAAATTCCCGTGTAGACAGAGCCTAGACAAGTGTTCCATCACCTAGTGATCAGTGCAGAGATAAGTCATAATGCCTCCTATAGGCAGAGTGTAGACAAATGTTTCCTCCCTGGGGTGATCAGTGCAGAGACATGTCACAAAGCCACTGAAAGCAGAACCTTGACAAGGGTTCCATCACCTTTTTGATCAGTGGAAATGTATATCACAAAGCCCCCAATAGGCAAAGCCCAGACAATTTTTACAGCACCTGGGTGAGCAGTGGAGTGATCTGTCACAATGCCCCTGTAGGCAGAGCTTAGACAAGGGTTACATCACCTGGGTGATCAGTGCAGAGATATGTCAAAACGCTCCTGTAGGCTGAACCTAGACAGGAGTTACACCAAAGGGCGATCAGTGCAGAGATAGGTGAGAATTCCCGGGTAGGCAAAGCCTAGACAAGTGTTACATCACCTAGGATATCAGTGCAGGTATAAGTCATAAAGCCTCCTGTAGGCAGAGCATAGATAAAAGTTCCCTACCCAGGGTGATTAGTGCAGAGAAGTGTCACAAATCCCCTGTAGGCAGAGCGTAGACAAGAGATTCATCACTTGTTTGATCAGTTCAGAGATGTCTCACAATGAACATGTAGGCAGATCCAAGTCAAGAGTCCATCATCTGGGTGATCAGTGCAACATATGTACCAATGTCCCCTGTATGCAGTGCCTAGACAAGAGTTGCATCACCTCACAGGTCAGTGTCTGGATATGTCATAAAGCCTTCTATAGCCAAATCCCATACAAGGCTTACATCACTTAGGTGATCAGTGCAGTGATATATCACACAAATCTCTGTAGACAGAGCCTAGACAAGACTTCCATCACCTGGTTGGTCAGTACAGAGATATGTCACAAATCCCCCTCTAGGCAGAGGATAGAGAAGAGTCCCATCACCTGGGTGATCAGTGCAGTGATATTTCACAATGACCCCTGTAGGTACAGAGTGGACATGAGTTACATAACCTAGGTGATCTGTGTAGAGATACTTCACAATCTCCCCTGTAGGTGGAGCCTAGACAAGAGTGACGTCACCTGGGTGATCAGTGCAGAAATATGTCACAAAGCCCCTGTAGGCAGAGACTAGAGAAGAGTTACATCACCTGGGTGATCAGTGCAGAAATAAGTCACAAAGCCCCTGTAGGCAGAGCCTAGACAAGAGTTACATCTCCTGGGTTATCAATGCAAAGATATATCACAAAGCCCCCTGTAGAAAAATCCCAGAAAATTGTTACATCACCTGGGTGATCAGTGGAGATATCTGTCACAATTCCCCTTTAGGCACAGCTTACGCAAGCGTTACATCACATCAGTGATCAGTGCAGAGATATGTCACTATGCCCCCATAGGCCGATCCAACACAAGAGTCCATCACCTGGGTGATCAGTGCAGAAATATGCCATAATGCCGCCAGTAGGCAGATATAGACAAGAGTTACATCACCTGCGTGATCACTGCAGAGATATGTCACAAAGCCCCTGTAGGCAGAGCCTAGACAAGAGTCCCATCAACTGGGTGATCAGTGCAGAGTTATGTCACAATGCTGTCTTTTAGCGGAGCCAAGACAAGGGTAACATCACCTGGGTGATCAGTGCAGAGATGTGTCACAAGCCCCCTGTAGCCAGAGCCTAGACAAGAGTTACATCAGCTGTGTGATCAGTGCAGTGACATGTCACAATGTCACTGTAGCCATATCCTTGACAAAAGTGACATCACCTGGGTGATCAGTGCGGAGATATGTCACAATGTCTCCAGTAGGCAGAGCCTAGACAAGAGTTACATCACCGGGGTGATCAGGGCAGAGATATGTCACAACGCCCCCTGTAAGCAGATCCCAGACAACAGTTGCATCACCTCGGTTATCAGTGCAGAGATATGTCTCAATGCCCCCTGTCGGCAAAGCCTATACAAGAGTTACATCATCTCGGTGATCAGTGCAGTGATATGTCAAAATACCCCTGTAGGCAGAGCCTAGACAAGAGTTACATCACCTGGGTGATCAGTGCAGAGATATGTCACAATGCCCCCTGTAGGCAGTGCATGGAGAATAGTTGCATCACTTGCGTGATCAGTGCAGAGATATGTCTCAATGTCCTCTGTAGGCAGAGCATAGATAAGAGTTGCGTCACCTGGGTGATCAGTGCAGAGATATGTCACAATGTCCCCTGTAGGCAAAGACTAGGCAAGAGTTACAACACCATTGTCATCAGTTCAGGGATATGTGAAAACGCCCCTGTAGGCAGAGCCTAGACAAGAGTTACACCACCTAGTTGATCAGTGCAGTGATATTTCACAATCCCACCTGTAGCAAGTTCCTAGAAAAGAGTTGAATCACCTCCGTGATCAGTGCAGAGATATGTAACAATGCCACTGCAGGCAGAGCCTAGACAATAGATACATGACCTAGGTGATCAGTGCAGAGATACATCGCAATGTCCCTGTAGGCAGAGCCTTCACAAGTGGTACATCACCTGCGTGATAATTGCTGGGTTATGTCACAAAGCACCCTGTAGGCAGATCCTAGAAAGGAGTTACATCACCTATGTGATCAGTGCAGAGATATGTCAAAATTCCCTGTAGGCAGTGCTTATAAAATTTTTATATCACCTAAGTGATCAGTGCAGAGATATGTCACAAAGCTCCTGTAGGCAGAACTTAGATGAGTTACATCACCTGGGTGATCAGTGCAAAGTTATGTCACAAAGCCCCCTGTAGGCAAAGCCTAGAAAATAGTTACATCACTTGGGTGATCAGTGGTGAGATCTCTCACAATTCCCCTGTAGGCAGAGCTTATACAGCAGTTATATCACCTGGGTGATCAGTGCAGACATATGTCACAATGCCCCCATAGGCAGATCCAAGACAAGAGTCTGTCACCTGGGTGATCAGTGAAGAAATACGTCACAATGCCCCGTTATGCAGAGACAAACAAAAGCCCCATCACCTGGATGATCAGTGCAGAGTTATGTCACAAAGTCCCTTTAGGCGGATCCTAGACAAGTGTTGCATCACTTGGATGATCAGTGCAGAGATATGTCACAATGCCACTGTACGCAGAGCCTAGACAAGGGTTACATGAGCTAGGTGATCAGTGCAGAGATACATCGCAATGACCCTGAAGGCAGAGCCTTGACAAGTTATATATCAATTGGGTAATCATTTCAGGGATATGTCACAAAGCACCCTGTAGGCAGATCCTAGGGAAGAGTTATATCACCTGGGTGATCAGTGCAGGGATATGTCACAAGCCCCCTTTAGGCAGAGCCTATACAAGGGTTATATCACCTGGGTGATCAGTGCAGTGATATGTCACAATGCCGTGTATCCAGAGCCTAGACTAAAGTTACAGCACCTGGGAGATCAGTGCAGAGATATGTCACAAGGTCCCCAGTAGGCAGAGACCAGGCATGAGTTGGATCACCTCGGTATCACTGCAGAGATATGTCTCAATCCCCCTGTGGGCACGGCCAAGACAAGAGTTACATCACCTGGGTGATCAGCGCAGAGATATGTGACAAGGCCCCATTAAGCAGAGCCTAGACAATAGTTACATCACCTGAATGATCAGTGTAGAGATCTCCAAACCTGCCCCGGCAAGCAGGGATTTTGCGTACGCTGCCCCGGCTCCTCCAGAAGGGGTGCTCTCCCACCCTCAGGCTCCTCGGTGGTCTCTGCACCCGGGCAAAAGCCGGGAGGCCCGGGACCCGCAGCGCGACGGCCTGCCGGGCCCTTGTGTGGTGGGACAGCCTGGGCCTGCTCTAGGGGGGCCACAGGGCCAAGGAGTGCTTGCGCCACCTGCGTCCCAGGGGAGTCCATGGTGGGGCTGAGGCCAGGGTCCCCAGGTCACCAGGGCGGCGTGGGAACCCCAAGCCGGGGCAGATGCAGCTCGCCAGCCCGCTCCCCCAGAAGTGTCCGCATGGCAGGTGCAGATTCGAGGCATCCCGGCGCCTTTCCAGGCTCTCCAGGAGCTGGGGCGCTCGTCTGCACTCCCCTCTGGCCTGCTGCTGGATGAGCTCCTGGCGAGCCCGGAGTTTCTGCAGCAGACGCAACCTTTCCTAGAAACAGAGGCCCCGAGGTAGCTGGAGGCCTTGGAAGAGGCCGCCTCGCTGGAAGCACCCCTAAGCGAGGAAGAATACCGGGCTCAGCTGGAGGAGCTTTAGGACCCAGGGTTGGGACGGGGTCGGGTCGGGGCAGGGCGGTGGCCTCTCTTTCAAGGGGAACACCTGGCTGGCTATGGAGTGGCGTGTCTTCCCACCACCACCTCCACCGGGCTGACAGGCCTGGGATTCCTGCCTTCTAGGTCTAGGCCCAGTGAGAGACTCCACAGAGCGGAGAATTGCCATTCTTTCCTGGGCATCCTGGGGATCCCATAACAGGCCCAGGTACCAGCAGATGGGCCACCTACTGCATACGGCAGGTTTGCGGGCAGCCACCTGGGCTGTGGGAGCAGCCCGGGCAGAGCTCTCATGCCTTTCCACCACTTCACCCCAGCCTGACCAACCCCTCCCCACACCCACCCCTGACACCCGGAAAATGTGTCCTCTCCTGGGCTGGGTGGAGACCCCCGTTCCGCGAAACACCGCACCCACGCAGCGTCCTGGCCTCACACCCTTCCGGCGGCTCGTCTCCTCTGTGCCTCCGTGCCACCGTCGCCAGCCTGCCCGTAACCCTGCAGCCTCCCAGCTGTCACCATGGAGCGCCTGGTGTGGGAACGCAGACTTCTAGCTCTCTTTGCCAGCCTCCTGGCTACACCTGCGCTCATTGTGCACCCCGGCTGACGTGCAAGGGAGCCCACTGGCCTCTCTGTGCCCTTGTCCATCCGTGAAATTCCAGCTGAGTCTCTCCCAACACCTTCCGATGCTCTTTAGTCAAAGCCTGGAGAATAGTTACATCTCCTGGATGTTAAGTTCAGAAATCTGTCACAATGCCCCTCCCTGAGGAGCCTAGAGAAGACTTCCATCATTTGGGTAATCAGTGCAGAGATATCTCACAATGTCCCTTGTAAAAAAGCCTGGAAATGATTTATGTCACCTCGGTGATCAGTGCATAGGTATGTCAGAAATCCCCAGTAGGCTGAACCTAGACAAGGCTTACATCACTTAGGTGATCAGTGTAGAGGTATGTGAAAATTCCCGTGTAGACAGAGCCTAGACAAGTGTTACATCACCTACTGATCAGTGAAGGGAAAAGTCGTAAAGCCTCCGGTAGGCAGAGTGTAGAAAAGTGTATCCTACCTGGGGTGATCGGTGCAGAGATATGTCACAAAGCACCTGTAAGCAGAACCTTGACAAGTGTTACATCACCTGTTTGATCAGTGGAAATGTACATCACAAAGCCCCCTGTAGGCAAAGCCCAGACAATTGTTACATCACCTGGGCAACAGTGGAGAGATCTGTCACAATGCCCCTGTAGGCAGAGCTTAGACAAGGGTTACATCACCTGGTTGATCAGTGCAGAGATATGTCAAAACGTTCCTGTAGGCTGAACTTAGACAGGAGTTACATCACCTGGTTGATCAGTGCAGAGATATGTGAGAATGCCCGTGTAGGCAGAGACTAGACAAGTGTTACATCACCTAGGTTATCAGTGCAGGTATAAGTCATAAAGTCTCCTGTATGCAGAGCATATACAAGAGTTCGCTCCCCACGGTGATCAGTGCAGAGATGTGTAAGAAAGCCCATGAAGGCAGAGCCTAGAAAAGAGTTCATCACTAGGTTGATCTGTTCATAGATGTGTCACAATTTCCATGATGGCAGATCTAAGACAAGAGTCCATCACCTGGGTGATCAGTGCAGAGATATGTACCAATGTCCCCTGTAGGCAGTGCCTAGACAAGAGTTGCATCACCTCAGAAGTCAGTGCATAGATATGTCACAAAGCCTTCTGTAGGCAAAGCCCATAAAAGGCTTACATCACCTGGGTGATCAGTGCTGTGATACGTCACAAAAATCCCTGTAGATAGAGCCAAGAAAAGAGTTACATTGCCTGGGTGATCAGTGCAGATATTTGACACAAAGGCCCCATAGACAGAGCCTAGACAAGACTTCCATCACCTGGGTGATCAGTCAAGAGATATGTCACAAATCGCCCTCTAGGAAGACTATAGAGAAGAGTTCCATCACCTGGGTGATCAGTGCAGAGATATTTCACAATGTCTCCTGTAGGCAGAGAGTGGACAAAGTTACATAACCTAGGTGATCTGTGTAGAGATATGTCACAATACAACCTGTAGGTTTAACCTAGACGAGAGTTACATCACCTGGGAGATCAGTGCAGAGATACGTCACAATACCCCATCTAGGTGGAGCCTAGTCAATAGTTACATCACCTGGGTGATCAGTGCAGAGATATGTCACAAGCCCCCTGTAGGCAGAGCCTAGACAAGAGTTATATTACCTGGGTGATCAGTGCAGTGATATGTCACAATGTCGTGTAGCCAGAGCCTAGAATACAGTTACAGCACCTGGGAGATCAGTGCAGAGATATGTCACAATGTCCCCAGTAGGCAGAGACCAGGCAAGAGTTGGATCACCTTGGGATCAGTGCAGAAATATGTCTCAATCCCCCTGGTGGCACAACCTAGACAAGAGTTACATCACCTCGGTTAACAGTGCAGAGATATGTCAAAATGCCCCTGTAGGCAGAGCCTACACAAGTGTTACATCACTTGGGTGATCAGTGCAGAGACATGTCACAATACCCCCTGTTAGCAGAGCCTAGACAGGAGGTACATCACCTTGGTGATCAGTGCAGAGATGTGTGACAAGGCCCCTTTAAGCAGAGCCTAGACAATAGTTACACCACCTGAGTGATCAGTGCAGAGATCTGTCACAATTCCCCTTTAGGCAGAGCTTAGACCAGAGTTACATCACCTGGGTGATCAGTGCAGAGATATGTCACAATGCCACCATAGGCAAATCCAAGACAAGAGTCCATCACCTGTGTGATCAGTGCAGAATTATGTGACAATGCCCCCAGTAGGCAGACCCTAGAAAAGAGTCCCTTCACCTGTGTGATCAGCGCAGAGATATTTCGCAATGCTCCTGCAGGCAGAGCGTAAGCAAGAGTTACATCACCTAGATGATCCGTGCAGAGATATGTCACAAGGCCCCCTATAGGCAGATCCTGGACAAGAGTTATGTCACCTCGGTGATCAATGCAGTGATATGTCTCTATGCCCCATAGGCAGAGCCTAGTCAAGCGTTACATCACCTGGGTGATCAGTGCAGAGATATATGACAAGGCCCCTTTAAGCAGAGCCTAGACAATAGTTACATCACCTGAGTGATCAGTGCAGAGATATGTCACAAAGCCCCTGTAGGCAGAGCCTAGACAAGTCTTACATCACTTTGTTGATCAATTCAGAGATGTGTCATCCTGACTGTTTGCTCCCGGAGCTCTGTGGGCACCCAGTAACATGCATGGAAGGGTGGAAGACCGGCATGGTGCCTTCGCTCTCCTTGCCAGTTTCCAATCCGGCCACACTGCAGACTCCCCATGTGGCCGAACACGGGAATCCATCGTCAGGCCATCACGCCTGGGAGGCATCTTCTCTCTGGGGTCTCGCTCTGGTCTCCTACGTGGAAATGAACGAGAGCCACACGCCTGCGTGTGTGAGACTGTCCCGGCAACGGCGACACCCACAGGCACTGCCTCCTTCACGGAGAGAGGGCCTGGAACACTCAAGACTCCCATGGAAGTTCAGTTCCACACTCCCCTCCACCCTCCCAGGCCAGTTTCTCCCTGCTGAAGATGCGTGGGAGCCCACAGAGCGGCTTCCACTTCCCGCGGGATTCCTGGAGAGGTCCCGAGAGCCAGCCCTGGAAAAGCGACCCCTCACCCCTTCCCCCTCACCCCCTTTCTCTTCGTGCCTCTGTCGCCACCACCGCCATCACCACGCCCTTCCCCCCCACCCCAAAACCCCCCGGCCGCAGGCCTCGACCCCTGGGACCCTTCCAGGGTTCGGCGGGCTGTTCCAGGGCTCACCAGCATTCATGAAGTGGTGGAGCCTGCCTGTATGCGGTCCTTTATAAGAGCCGCTGGCTGTCTGTCCGGGCAGGCCTCCTGGCTGCACCTGCCGCAGTGCACAGGCAGGCTGAGGTGCACGGGAGCCCACTGACCTCTCTCTGCCCATGTCCGTCCGTGAAATTCCGGCCCGGGCTCTCCGCGATGGCCCTCCCGATACCTTCGGACGGCACCCTCCCGGCAGAAGCCAAGGGATGGGGATGGCGAAGGAGACTTGCTTGGACCCCGAGCCAAGCGAGGTCCTGGGAGCCTGCTTTGAATGGAACCCCTACCCGGCCATCACCACCAGAGAACGGCTGACCCAGGCCATCGGCATTCCAGAGCCCAGGGTCCAGATTCGGTTTCAGAATGAGAGGGCACACAAGCTGAGGAAGCACCGGCGGGAATCTTGGCCCTGGCCCGGGAGACATGGCCTGCAAGAAGGCAGGTGAAAGCAGACCACCGTCTCCGGATCCCAGACCACCATTCTCCTCTGAGCCGTTGAGAAGGATCACTTTACAGGCATCGCTGCCAGGGAAGAGCTGGTGAGAGAGACGGGCCTCCCGGAGTCCAGGATTCAGAACTGGTTTCAGAATCGAAGGGCCAGGCACCCGGGACAGGCTGGCAGGGTGCCCGCACAGGCAGGCGGCCTGTGCAACACCGCCCCGGGCGCCTGTCACCCTGCTCCCTCGGGGGTCGCCTTCACCCACACCGGCGCGTGGGGAATGGGGCTTCCTGCACCACACGTGCCCTGCGTGCCTGGGGCTCTACAACAGGGGGCTTTCTTGAGCCAGGGAGCGAGGGCTGTCCCTGTGCTCCAGCCCAGCCAGGTCGTGCCAGCAGACGGGATCTCCCAACCTGCCCCGGCAGGCGGGGATTTTGACTATGCCACCCCGGCTCCTCCGGAATGGGCACTCTCTCACCCTCAGGCCCCTCGGTGGCCTCTGCACCCCGGCAAAAGCCAGGAGAACTGAGACACACAGCGCGACGACCTGCCAGGCCCTTGCACGGTGGGACAACCTGAGCCTGCTCAAGCCGGGCCCCAGGGCCAAGGTGTGCTTGCGTCACCCGCGTCCCAGGGGAGTCCGTGGTGGGGCTGGGGCCGGGGTCCCCAGGTCGCCATGGCGGCGTGGGAACCCCAAGCCGGGGCATATCCACCTAGCCAGCCAGCGCCCCTGGAGGCGTCCGAGCAGCAGGGGCAGATGCAATGCATCCCCGCGCCCTCCCAGGCGCTCCAGGAGCCGGGCGCTCGTCTGCACTCCCCTCCGGCCTGCTGCTGGATGAGCTATTGGCAAGCCTGGAGTTTCTGTAGCAGGTGCAACCTTTCCTAGAAAGGGAGGCCCCAGGGGAGCTGGAGGCCTTGGAAGAGGCTGCCTCGCTGGAAGCACCCCTCAGTGAGGAAGAATACCGGGATCTGCTGGAGGAGCTTTAGGACCCAGTGTTGGGATGGGGTCGGGTCGGTGCAGGGCGGTGGCCTCTCTTTCGCGGGGAACACCTGGCTGGCTATGGAGGGGTGTGTCTTCCCCCCGCCCTCTCCACCGGGCTGAACGGCCTGGGATTCCTGCATTCTAGGTCTAGGCTCGGTGAGAGACTCCACACAGCGGAGAACTACCATTCTTTCCTGGGCATCCCGGGTATTGCAGAGCGGGCCCAAGTAACAGCAGGTGGCCCGCATAGTGTGGACACTTCTGTTTGCGCGCAGCCGCCTGGGCTGTGGGAGCAGCCCAGGCAGAGCTATCATGCCTTTCCACCACCCCACCCCCGCCTGAAGATCCCCTCACGCACCCACACCCCACCCCCGGAAAATGCATCCTCCCCTGGGCTGGTTGGAGACCCCCGTCCCGCGAAACACCGGGCCCACGCAGCGTCCAGGTCTGACAACCTTTCGGCGGCTCGCCTCCTCTGCGTCTCCGCGCCACCGTTGCTGGTCCGCTCTTGCCCCTGCAGCTTTCCAGCTGCCACCATAGAGCGCCTGGCGGAGGAACGCAGACATCTAGCTCTCTTTGCCGGCCACCTTGCTAGACCTGCGCTCATTGCACACCCCGGCTGACGTGCAACGGAGCCCGCTGGCCTCTCTGTGCCCTTGTCCATTAGTGAAATTCCGGCTGAGGCTCTCCCAACACCTTCCGACGCTCTTTAGTCAAAGCCTGGAGAATAGTTACATCTCCTCAATGATCAGTTCAGAAATATGTCACAATGCCCCCTCCCTGCGGAACCTAGAGAAGATTTGCATCATTTGGGTGATCAGTGCAGAGATATATCACAATGTCCCCTGTACAAAAAGCCTGGAAATGATTTACATCACCTCAGTGATCAGTGCATAGGTATGTGAGAAATCACCAGTAGGCTGAACAAAGAAAAGGGTTACATCACTTAGGTGATCAGTGTAGAGATATGTGAAAATTCCCGTGCAGACAGAGGCTAGACACGTGTTACATCACCTAGGGATCAATGCAGGGCTAAGTCGTAAAGCCTCCTGTAGGCAGAGTGTAGACAAGTGTTTCCTCCCTGGGGAGATCAGTGCAGAGATATGTCACAAAGCCCCAGTCAGCAGAACCTTGAGAAGGGTTACATCACCTGTTTGATCAGTGGAAATGTATATCACAAAGCCCCCTGAAGGCAAAGCCAAGACAATTGATACATCACCTGGGAGAGCAGTGGAGAGATCTGTCACAATGCCCCTGTAGGCAGAGCTTAGACAAGGGTTACATCACCTGGGTGATCAGTGCAGAGATAAGTCAAAACGCTCCTGCAGGCTGAACCTAGACAGGAGTTACATCACCCGGGTGATCAGTGCAGAGATATGTGAGAATTCCTGTGTAGGCAGAGCCTAGACAAGTGTTACATCACCTAGGTTATCAGTGCAGGTATAAGTCATGAAGCCTCCTGTAGGCAGAGCATAGACAAGAGTTCCCTCCCCAGGGTGATCAATGCAGAGATGTGTCACAAATCCCCTGTAGACAGAGCCTAGACAAGAGTTTCATCACTTGGTTGATCAGTTCAGAGATGTGTCACAATGTCCATGCAGACCGATCTAATACAAGGGTCCATCACCTGGGTGATCAGTGCAGAAATATGCCACAATGCCTCCAGTAGGCACATAGAGACAACAGTTACATCACCCGCGTGATCACTGCAGAGATATGTCACAATGCCCCTGTACGCAGAGACTAAACAAGAGTCCTATCACCTGGGTGATCAGTGCAGAGTTATGTCACAATGCCATTGTAGGCAGAGCCTAGACAAGGGTTACATCAGCTGTGTGATCAGTGAAGTGACATGTCACAATGTCCCTGTAGCCAAGTCATTGAAACTGTGACAATACCTGGGTGATCAGCGTGGAGATATGTCACAATGTCTCCAGTAGGCCGAGCCTAGACAAGAGTTACATCACCTGGGTGATCAGGGCAGAGATATGTCACAATGTCCCCTGTTAGCAGATCCCAGACAAGAGTTGCACCACCTCGGTGATCAGTGCAGAGATATGTCTCAATGCCCGCTGTCGGTGAAGCCTATGCAAGAGTTACATCATCTCGGTGATCAGTGCAGTGATATGTTAAAATGCCCCTGTAGGCAGAGGCTAGGCAAGAGTTACATCACCTGGTTTATCAGTGCAGAGATATCTCACAATACCCCCTGCAAGCAGAGCCTAGAAAAGGGTTACATCACCTGGTTTATCAGTGCAGAGATATCTCAAAATACCCCCTGCAAGCAGAGCCTAGACAAGGGTTACATCACCTGGGTGATCAGTGCAGAGATATGTCATAAATCCCACTTTAGGCAAAGCCTAGACAACTTTTACATCACCTCAGCGATCAGTGCAGAGATATGTCCCAATGTCCCTCTAGGCAGAGCTTAGACAAGAGTCACATCTCCTGGGTGATCAGGGAAGTGATAAGTCACAATGCCCCCATAGGCAGAGCCTTGACAAGAGTTACATAACCCGGGTGATCCGTGCAGAGTAATGTCACAACATCCTCTCTAGGCAGAGACTAGAAAATAGTTACATCACCTGGGTGATCAGTGCAGAGATATGTCACAATGACCCTTGTAGGCAGATCCTAGACAAGAGTTACATCACTTGGATGACGAGTGCAGAGATATGTCACAATGCCACTGTAGGCAGAGCGTAGAGAAGAGTTAAATGACCTAGGTCATCAGTGCAGAGATACATCACCATGTCCCTATAGTCAGAGCCTTGAGAAGTGGTACATCACCTGTGTGATCATTGCAGGGATATGTCGCAAATCACCCTGTAGGCAGATCCTAGAAAATAGTTATATCACCTGGGTTATCAGTGCAGAGATATGTCACAATGCCACTGTAGGCACAGCCTAGACAAGAGTTACAATACCTAGGTGATCAGTGCAGAGATACATCGCAATGCCCCTCTAGGCAGAGCCTTGAAAAGTGGTATATAACCTGGGTGATCATTGCAGGGATATGTCACAAAGCACCCTGTAGGCAGATCCTAGAGAAGAGTTATATCATCAGGGTGATCAGTGCAGAGATATGTCACAAGCCCCCTGTAAGCACAGCCTAGACAAGAGTTATATCACCTGGGTGATCAGTGCAGTGATATGTCACAATGCCGTGTAGCCAGAGCCTAGACTAAAGTTACCGCACCGGGGAGATCAGTGCAGAGAGGTGTCACAATGTCCCCAGTAGGCAGAGACCATGCAAGAGTTGGATCACCTTGGGATCAGTGCAGAGATATGTGTCAATCCCCCTCTGGGCACAGCCTAGACAAGAGTTACATCACCTCGTTTAACAGTGCAGAGATATGTCAAAATGCCCATGTAGGCAGAGCCTACACAAGTGTTCCACCACTTATGTGATCAGGGCAGAGATATGTCACAATACCCCCTTTAAGCAGAGCCTAGGCCAGAGTTACATCACCTGGGTGATCAGTGCAGAGATATATGACAAGGCCCCTTTAAGCAGAGCCTAGACAATAGTTACATCACCTGAGTGATCAGTGCACAGATCTGTCACAATGACCCTTTAGGCAGAGCTTAGGCCAGAGTTACATCACCTGGATGATCAGTGCAGAGATATGTCAGAACGCCCCCATTGGCAAATCCAAGACATGAGTTCGTTACGTGGGTGATCAGTGCAGAAATATGTGACAATGCCCCCAGTAGGCAGAGCCTAGAGAAGAGTCCCATCACCTGGGTGATCAGTGCAGAGATATTTCACAATGCACCTGCAGGCAGAGCGTAAGCAAGTGTTACATCACCTAGATGATCAGGGCAGAGATATGTCACAAGGCCCCCTGTAGGCAGAGCTTGGACAAGTGTTACATCACCTTGGTGATCAATGCAGTGATATGTCACTATGCTCGGTAGGCAGAGCCTAATCACGCGTTACATAACCTGGGTGATCAGTGCAGAGATATGTCTGAAAGCCCCCATATACAGAGCCTAGACAAGAGTCCCATCACCTGGGTGATCTCTGCAGAAATATGTCACAATGCCCCATAGGCAGATCCAACACAAGAGTTACGTCTCCTGGGTGATCAGTGTAGAGATATGTCACAATGACCCCGTAGGCAGAGCCTAGACAAATGTCCCATCACCTGGGTGATCATTGCAGAGATATTTCACAAAGCCCCTGTAGGCACAGCCTAGACAAGGATTACATCACACTGTTGATTTGTTCAGAGATGTGTCATGCTGACTGTTTGCTCCCGGAGCTCTGCGGGCACCCAGAAACATGCAGGGAAGTGTGGAAGACCGACATGGTGCCTTCGCTCTCCTTGCCAGTTTCTAAACCGGCCACACTGCAGACTCCCCATGTTGACGCACACGGGAATCCATCATCAGGCCATCACGCCGGGGAGGCATCTTCTCTCTGGGGTTTCGCTCTGGTCTCCTACGTGGAAATGAAGGAGAGCCACACGCCTGTGCGTGTGAGACTGTCCCGGTAATGGCGACACACACAGGCACTGCCTCCTTCAGGGAGAGAGGTCCTGGAACACTCAAGACTCCCAGGGAAGTTCATATCCACACTCCCCTCCACCGTCCCAGGCAGGTTTCTCCCTGCTGAAGACGCGTGGGAGCCCAGAGAGCCTCTTCCAGTTCCCACGGGATTCCTGGAGAGGTCCAGAGAACAAGCCCCCGAAACGCACACCCCTCACCCCTTCCCCCTCGCCCCCTTCCTCTTTGTCTCTCCAGCCCCACCACCACCATCACCACGCCCACCCACCACTCACCACCACCAGCCGGCCTCAGGCCTCGATGTCCTGGGACATTTCCGGGGTGGGGTGTGCTGTCCCAGGTCTCACCGCCATTCATGAAGTGGTGGAGACTGCCTGCCTGCAGGCCTTTATAAGAGCCGCTGGCTGGCTGTCCGGGGAGGCCTCCTGGCTGCACCTGCCGCAGTGCACAGGCTGGCTGAGGTGCACGGGAGCCTGCCGGCCTCTCTCTGCCCGTGTCCATCCATGAAATTCCAGCCGCGGCTCCCCGCGATGGCCCTCCCAACACCTTTGGACAGCACAATCCCCGTGGAAGCCTGGGGACGGGGACGGCGAAGGAGACTCGTTTGGACCCAGAGCCAAAGTGGGGCCCTGTGAGCCTGCTTTGAACGGAACCCGTACCCAGGCATCACCACCAGAGAATGGCTGGCCCAGGCCATCAGCTTTCCGGAGCCCTGGGTCCAGATTTGGTTTCAGAATGAGAGGTCATGCCAGCTGAGGCAGCACCGGCAGGAATCTCTGCCCTGGCCTGGGAGACGTGGCCCACAAGAAGGCAGGCAAATGCGGACCACCGTCACCGGATCCCAGACTGCCCTTCTCCTCCAAGCCTTTGAGAAGGATCGCTTTCCAGGCATCGCCGCCAGGGAAGAGCTGGCCAGAGAGACGGGCATCCCGGAGTCCAGGATTCAGATCTGGTTTCAGAATCGAAGGGCCAGGCACCCGGGACAGGCTGGCAGGGAACCCGCGCAGGCAGACGGCCTGTGCAACGCGGCCCCTGGCAGGTGTCACTCTGCTCCCTCGTGGGTCGCCTTTGCCCACACAGGCGTGTGGGGAACGGGGCTTCCCGCACCCCACGTGCCCTGTGTGCCTGGGAATCTCCCACAGGGGGCTTTGGTGAGCCAGGGAGCAAGGGCCATCCCCATGCTCCAGCCCAGCCAGGCCGCGCCGGGAGAGGGGATCTCCCAACCTGCCCCGGCACGCGGGGAATTTGCCTAAGCCTCCCCGGCTCCTCCGGAAGGGGTGCTCTCCCACCCTCAGGCTCCTTGGTGGCCTCCCCACCCGGGCAAAAGCCGGGAGGACCGGGACCCGCAGCGGGACAGCCTGCCAGGCCCTTGCGCGGTTGGACAGCCTGGGCCTGCTGAAACGGGGCCACAGGGCCAAGGTGTGCTTGCGCCACCCATGTCCCAGGAGAGTCCGTGGTGGGGCTGGGGCCGGGGTCCCAAGGTAACCGGGGCGGCGTGGGAACCCCAAGCCGGGGCAGCACCACCTCGCCAGCCCGTGCCCCCTGATGCCTCCGCACGGCAGGGACAGATGCAATGCTTCCCGGCACCCTCCCAGGTGCTCCAGGAGCTGGGGCGCTCATCTGCACTCCCCTCCGGCCTGCTGCTGGGTGAGCTCCTGGCGAGCCCACAATTTCTGCAGCAGGCTCTACATTTCCTAGAAACGGAGGCCCCAGGGGACTTGGAGTCCTTGGAAGAGGCCACCTCGCTGGAAGCACTCCTCAGCGAGGAAGAATATCGGGCTCTGCTGGAGGAGATTTAGGACGGGGGGTTGGGAAGGGGTCGGGTCGGGGCAGGGCGGTGGCCTCTCTTTCACGGGGAACACCTGGCTGAATATGGAGGGGCGTGTGTTCTCCCCAACCCCTCCACTGGGCTGACGGGCCTGGGATTCCTGCCTTCTAGGTCTAGGCCCGGTGAGAGGCTCCACCCAGCGGAGAACTGCCATTCTTTCCTGGGCACGCAGAACTTTAGCTCTCTTTCCCAGCCTCCTGGCTAGACCTGCGTTCATTGTGCACCATGGCTGACGTGCAAGGGAGCCCGCTGGCCTCTCTGTGCCCTTGTCCATCCGTGAAATTCCGGCTGAGGCTCTCGCAACACCTTCTGATACTGTTTAGTCAAAGCCTGGAGAATAGTTACATCTCCTGGATGATCAGTTCAGAAATATGTCACAATGCCCTCTCCCAGCGGAGCCTAGAGAAGATTTGCATAATTTGGGTGATTAGAGCAGAGATATATCACAATGTCCCCTGTACAAAAAGCCTGGAAATGATTTACATCACCTCGGTGATCAGTGCATATGTATGTCAGAAATCCCCAGTAGGCTGAACCTAGACAAGGGTTACATCACTTAGGTGATCAGTGTAGAGATAAGTGAAAATTCCCGTGTAGACAGAGCCTTGACAAGTGTTACATCACCTAGTGATCAGTGCAGGGATAAGTCGTAAAGCCTCCTGTAGGCAGAGTGTAGACAAGTGTTTATTCCCTGGGGTGGTCAGTGCAGAGGTATGTGACAAAGCCCCTGTAAGCAGAACCTTGACAAGGGTTACATCACCTGTTTGATCAGGGGAAATGTATATCACAAAGCCCCCTGTAGGCAAAGCCCAGACAGTTGTTACATCACCTGGGTGAGCAGTGGAGAGATCTGTCACAATGCCCCTGTAGGCAGAGCTTAGACAAGGGTTACATCACCTGTGTGATCAGTGCAGTGATATGTCACAAAAATCCCAGTAGACAGAGCCTAGACAAGAGTTAAATCACCTGGGTGATCAGTGCAGATATTTGACACAATGTTCCCATAAACAGAGCCTAGACAAGACTTCCATCACCTGGATGATCAGTGCAGAGTTATGTCACAAATCCCCCTCTAGGCAGAATATAGAGAAGAGCCCCATCTCCTGGGTGATCAGTGCAGAGATAGTTCACAATGACACTGTTGGCAGAGAGTAGACAAGAGTTACATAACCAAGGTGATCTGTGTAGAGTTACATCACAATATCCCCTGCAGGTGGAACCTAGACAAGAGTAACCTCACCTGGTTGATCAGCGGAGATATACGTCACAATACCCCAGTAGGTGGAGCCTAGACAAGAGTTACATCACATGGGTGATCAGTACAGATATATGTAACAGAGCCCCTGTAGGCAGAGCCTAAATAAGAGTTAGATCACCTGGGTGATCAGTGCAGAAATATGTCACAAAGCCCCTGTAGGCCGAGCCTAGAAAAAAATTACATCTCCTGGGTGATCAGTGCAAAGATATGTCACAAAGCCCCCTGTAGACAAATCCTAGAAAATTGTTACATCACCTGGGTGATCAGTGGAGGTATCTGTCACAATTCCCCTTTAGGCGCAGCTTAGACAAGCGTTACATCACATGAGTGATCAGTGCAGAGGTATGTCAATATGCCTCCATAAGCAGATCCAAGACAAGAGCCCATCACCTGGGTGATGAGTGCAGAAATATGCCACAATGTCGCCAGTAGGCAGATATAGACAAGAGTTACATCACCTGCATGATCACTGCAGAGATATGTCACAATGCCACCGTAGGCAGAGCCTAGACAAGAGTCCCATCACCTGGGTGATCAGTGCAGAGTTATATCACAATGCCCCCTTTTGGCAGAGCCTAGACAAGGGTTACATCACCTGGGTGATCAGTGCAGAGATGTGTCACAAGCTCCCTGTAGTCAGAGCCTAGACAAGTTACATCAGCTGTGTGATCAGTGCAGTGACATGTCACAAGGTCCCTGTAGCCATATCCTTGACAAAAGTGACGTCACCTGGGTGATCAGTGCGGAGATATGTCACAATGTCTCCAGTAGGCCGAGCCTAGACAAGAGTTACATCACCTTGGTGATCAGTGTGGAGATATGTCATAATGTCTCCAGTAGGCAGAGCCTAGACATGTGTTACATAATGCGGGTGATCCGTGCAGAGTGATGTCACAACGTCCTCTGTAGGCAGACACTAGAAAAGAGTTACAAAACCTGGGTGATAAGTGCAGAGGTATGTCACAATGCCCCCTGTAGGCAGAGCATAGAGAAGACTTGCATCACCTGGGTGATCAGTGCAGAGATATGTCACAATGTCCCCTGTAGGCAAAGCCTAGGAAAGAGTGACATCACCTTTGTCATCAGTGCAGTGATATGTGAAAACGCCCCTGTAGGCAGAACCTAGACAAGAGTCCCATCACCTGGGTGATCAGTGCAGAAATATGTCACAATGCCCCCATAGACAGATTCAACACAAGAGTTACATCACCTGGGTGATCAGTATACAGATATGTCACAATGCTCCCATAGGCAGAGCCTACACAAAAGTCCCATCACCTAGGTGATCAGTGCAGAGATCTGTCACAAAGCCGCTGTAGGCAGAGCCTAGACAATTATTACAACACTTTGTTGATCAGTTCAGAGATGTGTCATGCTGACTGTTTGCTCCCGGAGCTCTGCGGGCACCCGGAAACTTGCATGGAATGGGGGAAGGCCGGCATGGTGCCTTCGCTCTCCTTGCCAGTTTCCAAGCCAGCCACACTGCAGACTCCCCATGTTGCCGCACACGGGAATCCATTGTGAGGCCATCACGCTGGGGAGGCATCTTCTCTCTGGGTTCTCGCTCTGGTCTCCTACGTGGAAATGAACTAGTGCCACACGCCTGTGTGTGTGAGACTGTCCCGGCAATGGAGACACCAACAGGCACTGCCTCCTTCACGGAGTGTGGGACTGGAACTCTCAAGACTCCCACGGAGGTTCAATTCCACACTCCCCTCCACCATCCCAGGCCGGTTTCTCCCTGCTGAAGACGCATGGGAGCCCAGAAAGCGACTTCCAGTTCCCGTGGGATTCCTGGAGATGTCCGGAGAGCCAGCCGCTGAAATGCTGCCGTCTCACCCCTTCCCCCTCACCCCCTTCCTCTTCGTCTCTCTGGCCCCACCACCAGCATCACCACGCCCTCCCCCCACACCACACCACCCCACGGCCGCAGGCCTCGACGCCCTGGGACCCCTCCGTGGTGGGGCGGGCTGCCCCAGGGCTCAACACCATTCATGAAGTGGTGGAGCCAGCCTGCATGAGGGCCTTTATAAGAGCCCCTGTCTGGCTGTCCGGGCAGGCCTCCTGGCTGCACCTGCCACAGTGCACTGGCCGGCTGAGGTGCATGGGAGCCCACCGTACTCTCTCTTCCCATGTCGGTCCGTGAAATTCCAGCCGGGGATCCCCGCGATGGCCCTCCCGACACCTTCGGACTGCACCCTCCCCGCGGAAGCCCTGGGACGGGGACGGCGAAGACACGTTTGAACACCGCTCTAAAGCGAGGCCCTGCGAGCCTGCTTTGTGCGGAACTCGTACCCGGGCAATGCCACCAGAGAATGGCTGGCCCAGGCCATCGGCATTCTGGAGCCCAGTGTGCAGATTTGGTTCCAGAATGAGAGGTCACGCCAGCTGAGGCAGCACCTGCGGGAAACTCGGTCCTGGCCCGGAAGATGAGGCCCGCAAGAAGGCAGGCGAAAGCGGGCCGCCGTCACCGGATCCCAGACCGCCCTGCTCCTCCAAGCCTATGAGAAGTATGGCTTTCCAGGCATCGCTGCCAGGGAAGATCTGGCCAGAGAGACGGGACTACCGGATTCCAGGATTCAGATCTGGTTTCAGAATCGAAGGGCCAGGCATCCAGGACAGGCTGGCAGACCGCCCGCACAGGCAGGCACTGATCACCCAGGTAATGGGACTCTTCTTTATAATTTGCCTAGAGGGGGATTTATGACATATCTCTGCATTGATCACCCAGGTGATGGAAGTCTTGTCTAGGCTCTTTTTATGGGAGTGTTGTGTCAAATATCTGCACTTATAACCCAGGTGGTGTAACTCTTTTCTAGGCTCTGTCTACAGGGATTTTTGTGACATATCTCTGCACTGATCACCTAGGTGATGTAAGCCTTGTATGGGCTTTGCCTACAGAAGTCTTTGTGACATATCTATGCACTGACCTCTGAGGTGATGCAACTCCTGTCTAGACACTGCCTACAAGAGACATTGGTACATATCTCTTCATTGATCGCCCAGGTGATGGACACTCTTCTTAGATCTGCCTACATGGACATTGTGACACATCTCTGAACTGATCAACCAAGTGATGAAACACTTGTGTAGGCTCTGCCTACAGGGACTTTGTGACACATCTCTGCACTGCTCTGTGGAGTCTCTCACTGGGCCTAGACCTAGAAGGCAGGAATCCTAGGCCGGTCAGACCTGTGGAAGGGGCAGGCGGAAGACACGCACCTTCTTAGCCAGTCAGGTGTTCCCCGCGAAAGAGAGGACACCTCCCTGCCCCGACCCGACCCCGTCCCAACCCCGCGTCCTAAATCTCCTACAGCAGAGCCCCGTATTCTTCCTCGCTTAGGGGTGCTTCCAGCGAGGCGGCCTCTTCCAAGGCCTGCAGCTCCCCTGGGGCCTCCGTTTCTACCAAATGTTGTGCCTGCTGCAGAAACTCCGGGCTCGCCAGGAGCTCATCCAGCAGCAGGCCGGAGGGGAGTGCAGAGGAGCACCCCTGCTCCTGGAGCGCCTAGGAAGGCCCCGGAAGGCCTTGCATCTGCCCCTGCTGCAAGGAGGCCTCCGTGGGCTCGGGCTGGCTAGGTGGAGCTGCCCCGGCTTGGGGTTCCCATGCCGCCCTGCCGACCTGGGACCCCGGCCCTAACTCCACCATGGACTCGCTTGTGACGCGAGTGGCGTGAACACACCTTGGCCCTGTGGCCCCGCTTGTGCGGGCCCAGGCTGTCCCACCGCGCAAGGGTCCGGCAGTTCTTTGTGCTGCGGTTCCAGGTCCTCCCGGCTTTTGCCCGGGTGCGGAGGCGACCGAGGAGCCTGAGGGTGGGAGAGCGCCCCTTCTGGAGGAGCCGGGTTGGTGTACGCAAAATCCCCGCGTGCCGGGGCAGGTGCGGAGATCCCCTCTGCCGGTGCGGTGGGGCTGGGCTAGAGCACGGGGATGGCCCTCGTTCTCTGGCTCACGAAAGCCCCCTGTGGGAGAGCCCCAGGTGCACGGGGCACGTGGGGAGCGGGAAGCCCCGTTCCCGACGCGCCGGTGTGGGTAAAGGCGACCCACGAGGGAGCTGGGTGACAACCGCCAGGGTCCGCGTTGCACAGGCCGTCTGCCTACGCAGGCGCCCTGCCAGCCTGTCCCGGATGCCTGGCGCTTTGACTCTGAAACGAGATCTGAATCCTGGACTCCGGGAGGCCCGTCTCTCTGGCCAGCTCTTCCCTAGCGACAATGCCTGGAAAGCGATCCTTCTCGAAGGCTTGGAGGAGGAGGGCGGTCTGGGATCTGGTGACGGCGGTCCGCTTTTGCCTGCCTTCTTGCAGGCCGCGTCTCCTGGGCCGGGGACAAGATTCCTACTGGTGCTGCCTCAGCTGGCGTGACCTCTCATTCTGAAACCAAATCTGGACGCAGGGCTCTGGAATGCTGATGGCCTGGGCTAGCCGTTCTCTGGTGGCGATGCCCGGGTACGGGTTCCACTAAAAGCAGGTTCGCAGGGCCTCGCTTTGGCTCGGGTTCCAAAAGAGTCTCCTTCGCCGTCCCCATCCCTGGGCTTCCTGGGGGAGGGTGCCGTCCGAAGGTGTCGGGAGGGCCATCACTGGGAGCCCCAGTCAGAATTTCACGGAAGGACACGGGCAGAGAGAGGCCGGCGGCTACCGTGCACCTCAGCCGGCCTGTGCACTGCAGAAGGAGCAACCAGGAGGCCTGCCCGCAGAGCCAGCCAGCGGCTCTTATAAAGGCCTGCAGGCAGGCAGGCTCCACCACTTCCTGAATGGCGGTGAGCCCTGGGACAGCCCACCCCACCACAGAATGGTCCCAGGGCATGGAGGCCTGCGGCCGGGGGTGTGGTGGTGTGGGGGGGTAGGGCATGGTGATGGTGGAGATGGGGCCGGAGAGACGAAGAGGAAGGGGTGAAGGGGAAGTGGTGAGGGCGGCGCGTTTCTGGGGCTGGCTCTCCGGACCCCTCCAGGATTCCCGTGGGAACGGGAATAGGCTCTCTGGGCTCCCACGCATCTTCAGCAGGGAGAAACCGGCCTGGGAGTGTGGAGGGGAGTGTGGAACTGAACCTCCGTGGGAGTCTGGAGTGTTCCAGGCCCTCTCTCCGTGAAGGAGGCAGTGCCTGTGGGTGTCGCCGTTGCCGCAACAGTCTCACACACGGAGGCGTGTGGCTCTCGTTCATATCCACGTAGGAGACCAGAGCGAGACCCCAGAGAGGATGCCTCCCCGGCGTGATGGCCTGATGATGGATTCCCGTGTGCTGCAACATGGGGATTCTGCAGTGTGGCCGGTTTGGAAACTGGCAAGGAGAGCGAAGGCACCATGCTGGTCTTCCACCGTTCCCTGCATGTTTCTGGGTGCCCGCAGAGCTCCGGGAGCAAACAGTCAGCAAGACGCATCTCTGAACTGATGAATAAAATGATGTACCACTTTTCTAAGCTCTGCCTACAGGTGCTTTGTGACATATCTCTGCACAGATCAGCCAGGTGATGGGACTTTTGTCTAGGCTCTGCCTATGGGGGCATTGTGACATATCTCTACACTGATCACCCAGGTGAAGTAGCACTTGTGTTGGATCTGCCCATGGGGGCATAGTGACATATTTCTGCACTGATCACCCAGGTGATGGGACTCTTGTCTAGGCTCCGTTATGGGGGCTTTGTAACATATATCTGCACTTCTCACCCAGGTGATGTAATGCGTGACTACGTTCTGCCTACGGGGCATAGTGACATTTCACTGCATTGATCACCGAGGTGATGTAACTCTTGTCCAGGCTCTGACTATAGCGGCCTTGTGACATATCTCTGCACTGATCATCTAGGTGATGTAACTCTTGCTTACGCTCTGCCTGCAGGGGCATTGTGAAATACCTGTGCACTGATCACCCAGGTGATGGGACTTTTCTCTAGGCTCTTCCTACTGGGGGCATTGTCACATATTTCTGCACTGATCACTCAGGTGACGGACTCTCGTCTTGGATTTGCCTATGGGGGCATTGTGACATATCTCTTCACTGATCACCGAGGTGAAGTAACTCTAGTCTAGGCTCTGCTTACAGGGGGTATTGTGACATATCTCTGCAATGATCACCTAAGTGACGTAACACTTGTGTAGGCTCTGCCTACAGGGGCATTTTGACATATCTCTGCACTGTTAAACAAGGTGATGTAACTCTTGTCTAGACTGTGCCCACAGGGGGATTGAGAAATATATCTGCACTGATCCTGAGGTGATCCAACTCATGCCTGGTCTCTGCCTACTGGGGACATTGTGACATATCTCTGCACTGATCACACAGGTGCTGTAACTTTAGTCTACGCTCTGGCTACACGGTTTGTGACATATCACTGCACTGATCACCCAGGTGATATAACCCTTGTCTAGGCTTTGCCTACAGGGGGCTTTTGACATATCTCTGCACTGATCACCCAGGTGATATAACTCTTCTCTAGGATCTGCCTATAGGGTGCTTTGGGACATATCCCTGCAATGATCACCCAGGTGATATACCACTTGCCAAGGCTCTGCCTACAGGGGCATTGCGATGTATCTCTGAACTGATCACATAGGTCATGTAACTCTTGTCTAGGCTCTGCCTACAGTGGCATTGTGACATATCTCTGCACTGATCATCCAAGTGATGTAACACTTGTCTAGAATCTGCCTAAAGGGACTTTGTGACATAACTCTGCACTGATCATCCAGGTGATGGGTATTTCGTCTAGGCTCTGCCTAAGGGGGCATTGTGGCATATTTCCGGACTGATCACCCAGATGACGGACTCTGCTCTTGGATCTGCCTATGGTGGCATTGTGACATATCCCTGCACTGATCAACCAGGTGATGTAACTGTTGTATAAGCTCTGCCTACAGGGGAATTGTGAGAGATCTCGCCACTGATCACACAAGTGATGTAACTATTGTCCAGGCTTTGCCTACAGGGGGCTTTGTGACATACGTTTGCACTGACCACCCCGGTGACGTAACTCATCTAAGTTCTGCGTACAGGAGATTTGTGACATATCTCTGCACTGATCACTTAGGTGATGTAACACTTTTGTAACCACTCCGTACAGGGAATTTTGACAAATCTCTGCACTGATCACCTAGGTGATGTAACTCTTGTCTACCCTCTGCCCAAAGGGGACATTGTGAAATATCTCTGCACTCATCGCCCAGGTGATTCAACTCTTGTCTAGTATATGCCTATAGGGGTTATTGTGAAATATCTCTGCACTGATCAACTAGGTGGTGTAACTCTTGTCTAGGCTCTGCCTACAGGTGTGTTTTCACATATCCCTGAACTGATGACAAAGGTGATGTAAATCTTTACTAGGCTTTGCCTACAGGGGATATTGTGACATATCTCTGCACTGATCACCCAGGTGATGCAACTCTTCTCTATGCTCTGAATACACGGGACATTGTCACATATCTCTGCACTGATCACCCAGGTGATGCAACTCTTCTCTCTGCTCTGCCTACATGGGGCATTGGGACATATCTCTGCACTGATCACCCAGGTGATGTAACTCTTTTCTAGTCTCTGCCTACATAGGGCGCTGTGACATCACTCTGCACAGATCACCCGGGTTATGTAACCCTTGTCTAGACTCTGCCTATGGGGGCATTGTGATTTATCTCTGCACTTGTTTCCCAGGAGTTGTGACACTTGTCTAAGCTCTGCCTAGAGGGACATTGGGACATATCTCTGCACTGATCACTTAGGTGATGTAGAATTTGTCTTGTCTTTGCCTACAGTGGGATTTATGACATATCTCTGCACTGATCACCCAGGTGATGTAACTCTTGTCTAGGCTCTGCTTACAGGGGGTATTGTGAGATATCTCTGCACTGATAACCCAGGTGATGTAACTCTAGTCTGGGCTCTGCCTACACGGGCATTATAACATATCACTGCACTGATCACCGAGATGATGTATCTCTTGTATAGGCTTCGCTGACATGAGGCATTGAGACATATCTCTGCACTGACCACTGAGGTGATGCATCTCTTGTCTGGGATCTGCTTACAGGGGGCATTGTGACATATCTCTGCCCTGATCACCCAGGTTATGTAACTCTTGGCTAGGCTCTCCCTAGTGGAGAAATTGTGACATATCTCCGCACTGATCACCCAGGTGATGTCACTTTTGTCAAGGATATGGCTACAGGGACAATGTGACATGTCACTGCACTGATCCCACTGCTGATGTAACACTTGTCTGGGCTATGGCTACAGGGGCTTGTGACACATCTCTGCACTGATCACCCAGGTGATGTAACCCTTTTCTAGGCTCTGCCAAAAGGGGTCATTGTGACATAACTCTGCACTGATCATCCAGGTGACGGAACAGTTGTCTAGGTTCTGCCTACAGGGTCATTGTGGCATATCTCTGCAGTGATCACGCCGGAGATGTAACTCTTGTCTGTATCTGCCTACTGGTGGCATTGTGGCATATTTCTGCACTGATCACCCAGGTGATGGACTCTTGACTTGGATCTTCCTATGGGGGCATAGTGACATATCTCTGCACTGATCACTCATGTGATGTAACGCTTGTCTAAGCTGCGCCTAAAGGGGAATTGTGACAGATATCTCCACTGATCACCAAGGTGATGTAACAATTTTCTGTGATTTGTCTACAGGGGGCTTTGTGATATATCTTTGCACTGATCACCCAGGAGATGTATTTCTTGTCTAGTCTCGGCCTACAGGGTCTTTGTGACATATTTCTGCACTGATCACCCAGGAGATGTAACTCTTTTTTCGGCTCTGCCTACAGGGGCCTTGTGACATATGTCTGCACTGATCACCGAGATGATGTAACTCTTGTCTAGGCTCCACCTACAGGGGTTATTGTGGTGTATCTCTGCACTGATCACCCAGGTGATGTAACATTTATCTGGGCTCTGCCTACATGGGCGTTATGACATAGCTCTGCAGAGATCACCTAGGTTATGTAACACTTGTCCACTCACTGCCTACAGGGGACATTGTGAAATATCTCTGCACTGGTCACCCAGGTGATGGGACTCTTCTCTATAGTCTGCCTAGAGGGGGATTTGTGACTTATCTCGGCACTGATCGCCCAGGTGATGGAAGACTTGTCTAGGCTCTGTCTTTGGGGGCATTGTGTCAAATATCTGTACTGATCACGCAGGTGATGTAACTCCTGTCTAGGCTCTGTCTCCAGGGATTTTTGTGACATATCACTGCACTGATCTCCTAGGTGATGTTAGCCTTGTATGGGCTTTGCCTACAGAAGGCTTTGTGACATATCTATGCACTGATCTCTGAGGTGATGCAACTGTTGTCTAGGCACTGCCTACAGGGGACATTGGTACATATCTCTGCACTGATCACTCAGGTGATGGACTCTTGTCTTAGATCTGCCTACATGGACATTGTGACACTTCTCTGAGCTGATCAATCAAGTGATGAAACTCTTGTCTAGGCTCTGCCTTCAGGGGCTTTGTGACACATCTCTGCACTGATCATCTTGGGGAGGGAACTCTTGTCTACGCTCTGCCTACAGGAGGCTTTATGACTTATACCTGCACTGATCACCTTGGGGAGGGAACTCTTGTCTATGCTCTGCCTACAGGAGGCTTTATGACTTATACCTGCACTGATCACCTTGGGGAGGGAACTCTTGTCTATGCTCTGCCTACAGGAGGCTTTTTGACTTATACCTGCACTGATAACGTAGGTGATGTAGCACTTTTCTAGGCTCTGCCTACACGGGAATTCTCACATATCTGTGCACTGATCACCTTGGTGATGTAACTCCTTTCTAGTTTCAGATTACAGGAGCGTTTTGGGATATCTCTGCACTGATCACTCAGTTGATGTATCCCTTGTCTAAGCTCTGCCTACAGAGGCATTGTGACAGATCCCTTCACTGCTCACCCAGATGATGTAACAATTGTCTGGGCTTTGCCTACAGGGCGCTTTGTGATATATATTTCCACTGATCAAACAGGTGATGAAAACCTTGTCAAGGTTCTGCTTACAGGGGCTTTGAGACATATCTCTGCACTGATCACCCCAGGGAAGAAACACCTGTCTACACTCTGCCTACATGAGGCTTTACGATTTATCGCTGCACTGATCACTAAGTGATGTAACACTTGTCTAGGCTCTGTCTACACTGGAATTTTCACATATCTCTACACTGATCAGCCAAGTGATGTAACCGTTGTTTATGTTCAGCCTACCGGGGATTTCTGACATACCTATGCACTGATCAACGAGGTGATGTAAATGATTTCCAGGGTTTTGTACAGGGGACATTGTGATATATCTCTACACTGATCACCCAGATGATGCAAATCTTCTCTAGGCTCTGCAGGGAGGGGGCATTTTGACAAATTTCTGAACCGATCATCGAGATGTAACTATTCTCCAGGCTTTGACTAAAGAGCGTCAGAAGGTGTTGGGAGAGCCTCAGCCGGAATTTCATGGACGGATAAGGGCACAGAGAGGCAGCGGGCTCCCTTGCACGTCAGCCGGGGTGCGCAATGAGCACAGGTCTAGCCAGGAGGCAGGCAAAGAGAGCTAGAGGTCTGCGTTCCGCCACCAGGCGCTCCAGGGTGACAGCTGGGAAGTTGCAGGGGCCCGGGTGGGCAGGCGATGGTGGCGCAGAAGCCCAGAGGTGGGGAGCTGCCGGAGGGGTATCAGGCCTGGACGCTGCGTGGGCCCAGTGTTTCGCAGGACGGGGTCTCCACCCAGACCAGGGGAGGATGCATTTTCTTGGGTTGGGGGTGGGTGTGGTGATGGGGTGTTCAGGCAGGGGTGGGTTGGTGGAAAGGCATGAGAGCTCTGCCTGGGCTGCACCCACAGCCCAGGCGGCTGCCCGCAAACCCGTGCGTGCACAGTAGGTGGCTCACCTGCTGGTACCTGGGCCGGCTCTGGGATCCCTGGGATGCCCAGGAAAGAATGGCAGTTCTCTGCTGGGTGGAGTCTCTCACAGGGACTAGACCTAGAAGGCAGGAATCACAGGCCGATCAGCCCGTTGGAGGGGGCGGGGTGAAGACACGCCCCTCCATAGCCAGCGAGGTGTTCCCCTGGAAACAGAGGCCACCGCCCTGCTCCGACCAGACCCCGTCCCAACCCCGTGTCCTAAAGGCCCTCCAACAGAGCCCGGTATTCGTCCTCGCTGAGGGGAGCTTCCAGCGAGGCGGCCTCTTCCAAGGCCTCCAGCTCTCCCTGGGCCTCCGTTTCTAGGAAAGGTTGCACCTGCTGTACAAACTCCGGGCTCACCGGGAGCTCATCCAGCAGCAGGCCAGAGGGGAATGCAGACGAGCGCCCCAGCTCCTGGAGAGCCTGGGAGGGCCCCAGGATGCCCTGCATCTGCCCCTGCCACGCGGGGGCCTCCTGGGGCATGGGCTGGTGAGGTGGAGCTGCCCTGACTTGGGGATGCCATGCCGCACCGGCGACCTGGGGACCCCGGCCCCAGCCCCACCACGGACTCCCTTGGGACGCGGGTGGCACAAGCTCACCTTGGCCATGTGGCCCCGCTTGAGTGGGCCCAGGCTATCCCACTGCGCAAGGGCCCGGCAGGATGTCGCGCTGCGCGTCCTGGTCCTCCTGGCTTTTGCCTGGGTGCGGAGGCCACCAAGGAGACTGAGGGTGGGAGAGCGCCCCTTCCGGAGGAGCCGGGGCGGCGTAGGCAAAATCCCCACGTGCCGCGGCAGGTTTGGAGATCCTCTCTGCCAGAGCCGCCTGGCTGGGCTGGAGCACGGGGATGGCCCTCACTCCATGGCTCACGAAAGGCCCTGTGGGAAAGCCCCAGGCGCGCAGGGCACGTGGGGTGCGGGAAGACACTTTCCCCATGCGCCGGTGTGGGCGAAGGTGACCCACAAGGGAATAGGGTGACACCCGCCATGGGGCCACGTTGCACAGGCCGCCTCCCTGTGCGGGCGCCCTGCCAGCCTCTCTCCGGTGCCTGGCCCTTCGATTCTGAAACCAGATCTGAATCCTGGACTCCGGGAGGGCCGTCACCCTGGCTAGCTCTTCCCTGGCAGTGATGCCTGGAAAGTGATCCTTCTCAAAGGCTCGGAGGAGTAGGGAGGTGTGGGATCTGGTGACGGTGGTCTGCTTTCGCACGCTTTCTTCCGGGCCGCGTCTCCCGGGCCAGGGCCGAGTTTCCTGCTGGTGCTGCCTCAGCTGGTGTGACCTCTCATTCTGAATCCAAATCTGGACCCTGGGCTCTGGAATGCTGATGGCCTGGGCCAGCCGTTCTCTGGTGGCAATGCCCAGGTACGGGTTCTGCTCAAAGCAGGTTCGCAGGGTCTCGCTTTGGCTCTGGGTCCAAAAGAGACTCCTTCGACGTCCACGTCCCCGGGCTTCTGCGGGGAAGGTGCCGTGCGAAAGTGTCGGGAGGGCCATTGCGGTGAGCCCCACCTGGAATTTCACTGATGGACACGGGCAGAGAGAGGCCGCCAGGCTCCCATGCACCTCAGCCGGCCTGTACACTGTGGCAGGTGCAGCCAGGAGGCCTGCCGAGACAGCCAGCCAGCGGCTCTTATAAAGGCCAGCAGGCAGGCAGGCTCCACCCCTTCATGAACAGCGGTGAGCCCTGGGACAGCCCGCCCCACCCTGGAAGGGTCACAGGAAGTCGAGGCCCACGGCCAGGGATGGTGGTGTGGGGGTGCAGGCGTGGTGATGGTTGTGGTGGGGCTGGAGAGACGAAGAGGAAGGGGGCGAGGGAGAAGGGGTGAGTGGGGCGCGTTTCGGGGGCTGGCTCTCCGGACCTCCCCAGGAATCCCGCGAGAAATGGAAGCCATTCTCTGGGCTCCCACGCGTCTTCAGCAGGGAGAGACTGGCCTGGGAGGGTGTAGGGCAGTGAGGAACTGAACCTCCGTGGGAGTCTGGAGTGTTCCATGACCTCTTTCCGTGAAGGAGGCAGTGCCAGTGATTGTCGCCATTGCCGGGACAGTCTGACACAGGCAGGCGTTTGGCTCTCATTCATTTCCACGTAGGAGACCAGAGAGAAGATGAATCCACGGCGTGATGGCCTGACGATGGATTCACGCGTGCGGCAACATGGGTAGTCTGCAGTGTGGCCGGTTTGGAAACTGGCAAGGAGAGCGAAGGCACCATGCCGGTCTTCCACCCTTCCCTGCATGTTTCCGGGTGACCACAGAGCTCTGGGAGCAAACAGTCAGCATGGCACATCTCTGAACTGGTCAACAAAGTGATGTAACTCTTGTCTAGCCTCTGCCTACAGGGGGTTTGTGACATATTTCTGCACTGATCACCCAGTTGATGGGACTTTGTCTAGGCTCTGCGTATGGGGGCATTGTGACATATGTCTACACTGATCACCCAGGTCATGTAACCCTTGTGTTGGATCTGCCTATGGGGGCATTGTGACATATTTCTGCACTGATCACCCAGGTGATGGGACCATTGTCTAGGCTCTGTGTATGGGGGCTTTGTGACATATCTCTGCACTGATCACCCAGGTTATGTAACGCTTGACTAGGCTCTGCCTATGGGGCATAGTGACTTATCAGTTCATTGATCACCGAGGTGATGTAACTCTTGTCCAGACTCTGCCTATAGGGGGCATTGTGACAAATCTTTGCACTGATCATCTAGGTGATGTAACTCTTGCTTACGCTCTGCCTGCAGGGGCATTGTGAAATATCTCTGCACTGATCACCCAGGTGATGGGACTCTACTCTAGGCTCTGCCTACTGGGGGTGTTGTCACATATTTCTGCACTGATCACCCAGGTGACGGACCCTTGTCTTCTATTTGCCTATGGGGGCATTGTGACATATCTCTGCACTGATTACTCAGGTGATGTAACTATTGTCTAGGCTCTGCTTAAAGGGGCCTTGTCACATATCACTGCACTGATCACCCAGGTGATGTAACTCTTGTGTTGGCTCTGATTACAGGGTGCATTGTGACATATCTGCACTGATCACCTAAGTGAGGTAACTCTTGTGTAGGCTCTGACTACTGGAGCAAATGGATATATCTCTGCATTGTTAAACGAGGTGATGTAACTCTTGTCTAGGCTGTGCCCACAGAGGGATTGAGACATATCTCTGCACTGATCCGGAGGTGATCCAACTATTACCTGGTCTCTGCCTACAGGGACATTGTGACATATCTCTGCACTGATCTCCCAGGTGCAGTAACTTTAGTCTAGGCTCTGACTACACTGCATTGTGACATATCACTGCACTGTCACCCAGGTGATATAACCCTTGTCTAGGCCCTGCCTACAGGGGGCTTTTGACATATCTCTGCACTGAACACCCAGGTGATATAACTCTTCTCTAGGATCTGCCTACAGGTTGCTTTATGACATATCCCTGCAATGATCACCCAGGTGATATACCACTTGCCAAGGCTCTGCCTACAGGGGCATTGCAATGTATCTTTGCACTGATCACCTAGGTCATGTAACTCTTGTCTAGGCTCTGCCTACAGTAGCATTGTGACATATCTCTGCACTGATCACCCAGGTGATGTAACTCTTTTCTGGGATCTGCCTACAGGGTGCTTTGTGACATATCCCTGCAATGACCACCCAGGTGATGTTCAACTTTTCAAGGCTCTGCCTACAGGGACATTGCAATGTATCTCTGCACTGATCACCTAGGTCATGTAACTATTGTCTAGGCTCTGCCTACAATGGCATTGTGACATATCTCTGCACTGATCATCCAAGTGATGTAACACTTGTCTAGGATCTGCCTAAGGGGACTTAGTGACATAACTCTGCACTGATCATCCAGCTGTTGGGGCTTTTGTCTAGGCTCTGCCTAAGGGGGCATTGTGACATATTTCTGCACTGATCACCCAGGTGACGGACCCTTGTCTTGAATCTGCCTATGGGGGCATTGTGACAAATCTCTGCACTGATAACCCAGGTGATGTAACTGTTGTATAAGCTCTGCCTACAGGAGAATTTTGAGAGATCTCGCCGCTGACCACGCAAGTTATATAACTATTTTCTAGGCCTTGCCTACAGGAGGCTTTGTGAAATACCTTTGCACTGATCACCCAGGTGATGTAACTCAACTAACTTCTGCCGACAAGAGGTTTGTGACATATCTCTGCACTAGTCACTTAGGTGATGTAATGCTTTTATAAGCATTGCCTACAGGGAATTTTGAAAAACCTCTGCACTGATCACCTAGGTGATGTAAGTATTGTCTACCCTCTGCCCAAAGGTGGCATTGTGAAATATCTCTGCACTGATCACCCTGGTGATTCAACTCTTGTCTAGGATCTGCCTACAGGGGGTATTGTGACATATCTCTGCACTGATCAACTAGGTGATGTAATTCTTGTCTAGGCTCTGCCTACAGGGGCGTTTTCACATACCCCTGAACTGATGACAAAGATGATGTAACTCTTGCCGAGGCTTTGCCTACAGGGGACATTGTGACATATCTCTGCACTGATCACCCAGGTGATGCAACTCTTCCCAAAGCTCTGCCTATGGGGGAAATTGTGACATATCTCTGCACTGGTCACCCAGGTGATGCAACTCTTCTCTATGCTCTGCCTACAGGGGGCATTGTGATATATCTCTGCACTGATCACCCAGGTGATGTAACTATTTTCTAGTCTCTGCCTACAAATGGCGTTGTGACATCACTCTGCATGGATCACCCGGGTTACATAACTATTTTCTAGGCTCTGCCTATGGGGACATTGTAACTTATCTCTGCACTGGTCACCCAGGAGATGTGACTCTTGTCTAAGCTCTGCCTAGAGGGACATTGGGACATATTTCTGCTCTGATTGCTGAGGTGATGTAAAACTTGTCTAGGCTTTGCCTACAGAGCGATTTATGACATATCACTGCACTGATCACCCAGGTGATGTAACCCTTTTCTAGGCTCTGCTTACAGGTGGTATTGTGAGATATCACTGCACTGATCACCCAGGTGATGTAACTCTTGTCTAGGCTCTTCCTGCAGCGACATTTTAATACACCACTGCACTGATCAACGAGATGATGTAACTCTTGTATAGGCTTCGCCGACAGGGGGCATTGAGACATATCTCTGCACGGATCACCGAGATGATGCAACTCTTTTCTGGGATCTGCTTCCAAGGGCATTGTGACATATCTCTGCCCTGATCACCCATGTGATGTAACTCTTGTCTAGGCTCTGCGTACTCGACTCATTGTGACATATCTCCACAATGATCACCCAGCTGATGTCACTATTGTCAAGGATATGGCTATAGGGTCGTTGTGACATGTCACTGCACTGATCACACAAGTGATGTAACACTTCTCTAGGCTCTGGCTACAGGGGGCTTAAGACCCATCTCTGAACTGATCACCCAGGTGATGTACCCCTTGTCTAGCTTCTGCCAAAAGGGGGCATTGTGACATAACTCTGCACTGATCACCCAGGTGATAGGACTCTTGTCTAGGCTCTGCCTACTGTGGCATTGTGACATATCTCTGCAGTGATCACACAGGTGATGTAACTCTTGTCTATATCTGCCAACTGGCGGCATTGTGGCATATTTCTGCACTGGTCACCCAGGTGATGGACTCTTGTCTTGGATCAGCCTATGGGGGCATAGTGACATATCTCCGCACTGATCACTCATGTGATGTAACGCTTGTCTAAGCTGCGCCTAAAGGGGAATTGTGACAGATACATCCACTGATCACCCAGGTGATGTAACAATTTTCTGGGATTTTTCTACTGGAGGCTTTGTGACATATCTTTGCACTGATCACCCAGGAGATGTAACTCTTGTCTATGCTCGGCCTACAGGGGCTTTGTGACATTTTTTGTCACTGATCACCCAGGTGATGAAACACTTGTTTACGCTCTGCCCACAGGGGCTTTGTGAAATATTTCTGTACTGATCAGCCAGGTGATGTAACTCTTGTCTAGTTTCCACCTACAGGGTGTATTGTGACGTATCTCTGCACTGATCACCCAGGTGATGTAACTCTTGTCTAGGCTCTACCTACTGGGTGTATTTTGACTTATCTCTGCACTGATGAACCAGCTGATGTAACATGTATCTAGGCTCTGCCTACTAGGGCTTTTTGACACAGCTCTGCACAGATCACCTAGGTTATGTAACTCTTGTCCACTCTCTGCCTACAGGGTGCATTGTGAAATATCTCTGCACTGATCACCCAGGTGATGGCACTCTTCTCTATACTCTGCCTAGAGGGGGAGTAGTGACATACCTCTGCACTGATCACCGAGGTGATGGAAGTCTTTTGTAGGCTCTGTCTATGGGGGCATTGTGTCAAATATCTGCTCTGATCACCCAGCTGACGTAACTCTCTTCTCAGCTCTGTCTACAGGGATTTTTGGGACATATCACTGCACTGATCACCTAGTTGGTGTAAGCCTTGCATGGGCTTTGCCTACAGAAGGATTTGTGACGTATCTATGCACTGATCTCTGAGGTGATGCAACTCTTGGCTAGGCAATGCCTACAGGGGACATTGGTACTTATCTCTGCACTGATCACTCAGGTGATGGACACTTGTCTTAGATCTGCCTACCTGGATATTGTGACATATCTCTGAACTGATCAACAAATGATGAAACTCTTGTCTCGGCTCTGCCTACAGGGTCTTTGTGACACATCTCTGCACTGATCACCCTGGGGAGGGAACTCTTGTCTACGCTCTGCCTACAGGAGGCTTTATGACTTATAGTTGCACTGATAACCTAGGTGATGTAACACTTGTCTAGGCTCTGCCTATAAGGGAATTCTCACATATCTCTGCACTGACCACCCAGGTGATGTAACTACTCTCTAGGTTCAGCCTGCAGGAGCGTTTTGACATATCTCTGCACTGATCACCCAGGTGATGTAACCCTTGTCAAAGCTCTGCCTACAGGGTCATTGTGACAGATCTCTCCACTGCTCATCCAGGTGATGTAACAATTGTCTGGGCTTTGCCTACAGGGTGCTTTGTGATATACATTTCCACTGATCAAACAGGTGATGTAACCCTTTTCAAGGTTCTGCTTACATGGGCTTTGTAACATATCTCTACACTGAACACCCAGGTGATGTAACTATTGTCTAGTCTCTGCCTACTGGAGACATTGTAACATATCTCCACACTCATCACCCAGGTGATGCCATTTTTCTCAAGGATATGGCTACAGGGACATTATGACATGTCACTGCACTGATCACACAGCTGATGCAACTCTTGTCTAGGCTCTGGCTACAGGGGCTTGTGACATATCTCTGCACTGATCACCCAGGTGATATATCCCTTGTCTAGGCTCTGCCAAAAGGGGGCATTGTGACATAACTCTGCATTGATCACGCAGGTGATGGGACCCTTGTCTAGGCTCTACCTACAGGGGTATTGTGACATATCTCTGTAGTGATCACACAGGTGATGTAACTCTTGTCTATATCTGCCTACTGCCAGCATTATTGCACATTTCTGCACTGATCACCAAGATGATGGACTCTTTTCTTGGGTCTGCCTACAGGGGCATAGTGACATATCTCTGCACTGATCTCTCATGTGATGTAATGCTTGTCTAAGCTGCACCTAAAGGGGAATTGTGAGAGATATCTCCACTGATCACCCAGGTGATGTGACAATGTTCTGAGATTTGTCTACAGGAGGCTTTGTGACATATCTTTCCACTGATCACCCTGGAGATGTAACTCTTGTCTAGGCACGATCTACAGGGGCTTGTGACATATTTCTGCACTGATCACACAGATGATGTAACTCTTGTTTAGGCTCTGCCTACAGGGGCTTTGTGACATATCTCTGCACTGATCCCCCACGTGAAGTAACTCTTGTCTAGGCTGCACCTACAGGGGGCATTGTGAAATATCTCTGCACTGATCACCTTTCTTTCCTCAGCATCCCGGGAATCCCAGAGCTGGTACCGGCCCAGATACCAGCAAGTGGGCCACCTACTGCGCATGTGCGGGTTTGTGGGCTGCCGCCTGGGCTGTGGGAGCAGCCCGGGCAGAACTCTCATGCCTTTCCACCACCCCACCTCCGCCTGACCACTCCCTCCAAACCCCCACCCCCCACACCCGGAAAATGCGTCCTCCCCTGGGCTGGGAGGGAACCCCCATCCCTCGAAACACCGTGCCCGCATAGCCTCCCGGCCTGACACCCCTCCGGCGGCTCGCCTCCTCTGCGACTCCGCGCCACCATCGCCCGCCTGCCCGTGAACCTGTTGCCTCCCAGCTGCCACCATGGAGTGCCTGGTGGCAGAACGCAGACTTCTCGCTCTCTTTTTCAGCCTCCTTTCTAGACCTGCACTCATTGTGCACCCTGGCTGACGTGCAAGGGAGCCCAGTGGCCTCTCTCTGCCCTTGTCCGTCTGTAACATTCTGGCTGAGGCTCTCCCAACACCTTCTGACGCTCTTTAGTCAAAGCCTGGAGTATAGTTACATCTGGATGATCAGTTCAGATATATGTCACAATACCCCCTCGCAGCAGAGATCAGAGAATATATGCATCATTTGGGTGATCAGTGCAGAGATATATCACAATGTCCCCTGTACAAAAAGCCTGGAAATGATTTACATCACCTCGGTGATCAGTGTATAGGTATATCAGATATCCCCAGTAGGCTGAACCTAGACAAGGGTTACATCACTTCAGTGATCAGTGTAGAGATATGTGAAAATCCCTGTGTAGACAGAGCCTTGACAAGTGTTACATCACCTAGTGATCAGTGCAGGGATAAGTTGTATAGCCCCCTATATGCAGAGTGTAGACAAGTGTTTCCTCCCTGGGATGATCAGTGCAGAGATATGTCACAAAGCCCCTCTAACCAGAACTTTGACAAAGGTTACATCACCTGTTTGATCAGTGGAAATGTATGTCACAAAGCCCCCTGTAGGCAAAGACCAGACAACTGTTACATCACCAGGGTGAGCAGTGGAGAGATCTGTCACAATGCCCCTGTAGGCAGAGCTTAGACAAGGGTTACATCACCTGGGTGATCAGTGCAGAGATATGTTAAAACGCTCCTGTAGGATGAAGCTAGAGAGGAGTTACATCACCTGGGTGATCAGTGCAGAGATATGTCATAAATCCCACTGCAGGCAAAGCCTAGACAAATTTTACATCACCTCAGCGATCAGTGCAGATATATGTCCCAATGTACCTCTAGGCAGAGCTTAGACAAGAGTCACATCTCCTGGGTGATCAGTGCAGATGTAAGTCACAATGCCCCCATAGGCAGAGCCTAGAAAAGAGTTATATAACCCGGGTGATCCTTGCAGAGTGATGTCACAATGCCTTCTGTAGGCAGAGACTAGAAAAGAGTTACGTCACCTGGGTGATCACGGCAGAGATATGTCACAATGCCCCCTGTAGGCAGATCATAGAGAAGAGTTGCATCACCTGGGTGATCAGTGCAGAGATATGTCACAATGTCCCCTGTAGGGAGAGCATAGAGGAGAGTTGCATCACGTGGATGAACGGTGAAGAGATATTTGAGAATTCCCGTGTAGGCAGAGCCTAGAGATGAGTTACATCACCTAGGTTATCAGTGCAGGTATAAGTCATAAAGCCTTCTGTAGGCAGAACGTAAACAAGAGTTCCCTCCTCAGGGTGATTAGTGCAGAGACGTCTCAAAAAGCCCCTGTAGTCAGAGCCTAGACAAGAGATTCATCACTTCGTTGATCAGTTCAGAGACGTGTCACAATGCCCATGCAGGCATATCTAAGACAAGGGTCCATCAGCTGGGTGATCAGTGCAGAGATATGTACCAATGTCCGCTGTAGGTAGTGCATAGACAAGAGTAGCATCACCTCAGAGATCAGTGCATAGATATGTCACAAAGCCTTCTGTAGGCAAAGCCCACACAAGGCTTACATCACCTAGGTGATCAGGGCAGTGATATGTCACAAAAATCACTGTAGACTGAGCCTAGACAAGAGTTACATTACCTGAGTGATCAGTGCAGATATTTGACACAATGACCCCATAGACAGAGCCTAGATAAGACTTCCATCACCTGGGTGATCAGTGTAAAGATATGTCACAAATCCCCCTCTACTCAGAGTATAGAGAAGAGTCCCATCACCTGGTGATCAGTGTAGAGGTAAATCACAATGCCCACTGTAGGCAGAGAGTGGACAAGAATAACATTACCTAGGTGATCTGTGCAGAGCTATGTCAAAACGCACCTGGAGGCAGAGCCTAGATAAATGTTACATCACCTGGATGATCAGTGCAGAGATACGTCACAATACCCCCTGTAGGTGGAGCCTAGACAAGAGTTACATCACTTGGGTGATCTGTGCAGAGATATGTCACCAATCCCCTGTAGGCAGAGCCAAAACAATGGTTACACCACCTGGGTGATCAGTGCAGAAATATGTCACAAAGCCCCTGTAGGCCGAGCCTAGACAAGAGTTACATCTCCTGGGTGATCAGTGCAAAGATGTGTCACAAAGTCCCTGTAGACAAATCCCAGAAAATTGTTAACTCACCTGGGTGATCAGTGGAGATATCTGTCACAATTCCCCTTTAGGCGCAGCTTAGACAAGCGTTACATCACATGAGTGATCAGTGCATAGATATGTCACTATGCCCCCATAGGCAGATCCAAGACAAGAGTCCGTCACCTGGGTGATCAGTGCAGAAATATGTCACAATGCCACCAGTAGGCAGATATAGAAAAGAGTTACATCACCTACGTGATCACTGCAGATATATGTCACAATACCCCTGTAGGCAGAGCCTAGAAAAGGGTTACATCACCTTGGTGATCAGTGCAGAGATGTGTCACAAGAACCCTGTAGCCAGAGCCTAGACAAGAGTTACATCAGCTGTGTGATCAGTGAAGTGACATGTCACAATGTCCCTGTAGCCATATCCTTGACAATAGTGACATCAGCTGGGTGATCATTGTGGAGATATGTCACAATGACTCCAGAGCCTAGACAACAGCCCCATCACCTGGATGATCAGTGCAGATTTATGCCACAAAGTCCCTTTAGGCAGATCCTAGACAAGAGTTACATCACTTGGATGATCAGTGCAGACATATGTCACAATGCCACTGTAAGCAGAGGCTAGACAAGAGTTAAAGGACTTAGTTGGTCAGTGCAGACATACATCACAATGTCCCTGTATGCAGAGCCTTGACAAGTGTTACATCACCTGGGTGATCATTTCAGGGTTATGTCACAAAGCACCCTGTAGGCAGATCCTAGAAAAGAGTTACATCATCTGGGTGATAAGTGCAGATATATGTCACCATGCCACTGTAGGCAGAGCCTAGACAAAAGTTACATGACCTAAGTGATCGTTGCAGATATACATCGCAATGCCCCTGTAGGCAGAGCCTTGACAAGTGGTATATCACCTTGGTGATCATTGCAGGGATATGTCACAAAGCACCCTGTAGGCAGATCCTAGAGAACAGTTATATCACCTGGGTGATCAGTGCAGATATATGTCACAAGCCCCTCTAGGCAGAGCCTTGACAAGAGTTATAACACCTGGGTGATCAGTGCAGTAGTATGTCACAATGACGTGTAGCCAGAGCCTAGACTAAAATTACTGCACCTGGGGGATCAGTGCAGAGATATGTCACAATATCCAAAGTAGGCAGAGACCAGGCAAAAGTTAGATCACCCTGGGATCAGTGCAGAGATATGTCTCAATCCCCCTGTGGGCACAACCTAGACAAGAGTTACATCAACTCGTTCAACAGTGCAGAGATATGTCAAAATGCCCCTGTATGCAGTGCCAACACAAGAGTTACATCACTTAGGTGATCAGTGCACAGATGTGTAAAAATACCTCCTGTAAGCAGAGCCTAGACAAGAGTTACATCACCTGGGTGATCAGTGCAGAGATATGTGACAAGTCCACTTTGAGCAGAGCCTAGACAATAGTTACATCACCTGGGTGATCAGTGCAGAGAATAGTCACAATGCCCCTTTAGGCAGAGTTTCAACCAGAGTTATATCACCTGGGTGATCAGTGCAGAGATATGACACAATGTCCCCATAGGGAAATCCAAGACAAGTGTCCATCACCTGGGTGATCAGTGCAGAAATATGTGACAATGCCGCGGGAAGGCAGAGCCTAGCGTAGAGTCCCATCACCTGGGTGATCAGTGTAGAGATATTTCACAATGCCCCTGCAGGCAATGCGTAAGCAAGAGTTACGTCACCTAGATGATCAGCGCAGAGATATGTCACAAGGCCCCCTATAGGCAGAGCGTGGACAAAAGTTACATCACCTCGGTGATCAATGCAGTGATATATCACTATGCCCCTTAGGCAGAGCCTAGTCAAGCATTACATCACCTGTGTGATCAGTGTAGAGATATGTCACAAAGCCCCCATACACACAGCCTAGACCAGAGTCCCATCACCTGGGAGATCAGTGAAGAAATATGTCAGAATGCCTCCATAGGCAGATCCAACACAAGAGTTACATCACCTGGGTGATCAGTGTAGAGATATGTCACAATGTCCCCATAGACAGAGACTAGACAAAAGTCCCATCACCTGGGTGATCAGTGCAGAGATATGTCACAAAGCCCCTGTAGGCAGAGCCTAGGCAAGTGTTACATCACTTTGTTGATCAGTTCAGAGATGTGTCATGCTGACTGTTTGCTCCCGGAGCTCTGCAGGGACCTGGAAATATTCAGGGAAGTGTGGAAGACCGGCATGGTGCCTTCGCTCTCCTTGCCAGTTTCCAAACCGGCCACACTGCAGGCTCCCCATGTTGCCACACATGGGAATCCATCATCAGGCCATCATGCCGGTGAGACATCTTCTCTCTGGTCTCCTACATGGAAATGAATGAGAGCCACACGTCTGCCTGTGTGAAACTGTTCCGGCAATGGCGACACCCACAGGCAATGCCTCCTTCACGGAGAGAGGGCCTGGAACAGTCATGACTCCCACGGAGGTTCATTTCCACAATCCCCTCCCCCTTCCGATACCTTTTTCTCTCTGCTGAAGACGCGTGGGAGCCCAGTGAGCGGCTTCCAGCTCCCGCGGGATTCCTGGGGTGGTCCTGAAAGCCAGCCCCCAAAAACGCCCCCCTCACTCCTTCCCCTTCGCCCCCTTCCTCTTAGTGTGTCTGTTCCCACCACCGCCTTCACCATGCCATCCCCCCTCACACCACCACCACACGACCGCAGGCCTCGACGCCCTGGGACCTTTCTGGGGCAGGGCGGGCTGTCCTAGGACTCACCGCCATTCATGAAGGGGTGGAGCCTGCCTGCCTGTGGGCATTTATATGAGCCGCTGGTTGACTTTCCTGGCAGGTCTCCTTGCTGCACCTCCCGCAGTGCCCAGGATGGCTGAGTTGCACGGGACACTGCCAGCTTCCTTCTGCCCATGTCCGTCTTTGAAATTCCGGCTGGGGCTCCCCACAATGGCCCTCCCTACAGCTTTGGATGGCATCATCCTCACGGTAGCCCGGGGACGGGAACGGAGAAGGAGACTCATTTGGATCCCGAGCCAAAGCGATGCCCTGCAAGCCTGCTTTGAACAGAACACGTACCCAGGCATCGCCACCAGAGAACGGCTGGCCCAGGCCATCGGAATTCCGGAGCCCAGGGTCCAGATTCAGTTTCAGAATGAGAAGTCACAACAGCTGAGGCAGCACCAGCGGGAATCTCGACCCTGGCCCAGGAGATGCAGCCCGCAGAAAGGCAGGCAAAAGTGGACCACCGTAACCGGATCCCAGACTGCCCTGCTCCTCCGAGACATTGAGAAGGATCGCTTTCCAGGCATCGGCACCAGGGAACAGCTGGCCAGAGAGACGGGCCTCCCAGAGTCCAGGATTCAGATCTGGTTTCAGAATCGAAGGGCCAGGCATCCAGGAGAGGCTGGCTGGGCACCCGCGCAGGCAGGCGGCCTGTGAAACATGGATCCCAGCGGGTGTCACCCTGCTACATCGTGGGTAGCCTTCGCTTACACCAGCTCGTGGGGAAAAGGGCTTCCCGCATCCCACGTGCCCTGCGCTCCTAGGGCTCTCCAACAGGGCGCTTTCCTGAGCCAGGGAGCGAGGGCCGTCCCCGTGATCCAGCCCAGAGAGGACGCGCCAGCAGAGGGGATCTCCCAACCTGACCCGTCAGGCGGGGATTCTCCCTGTGCTGCCTCAGCTCCTCCGGAAGGGGCGCTCTCCCACCCTCTGGCTCCTCGGTGGCCTCCGCACCCGGGCAAAAGCCGGAAGGAATGGCACCTGCAGCACGAGGGCCTGCCGGACCCTTGTGCAGTGATACAACCTGGGCCCGCTCAAGCGGGGCCACAGGGAAAAGGTGTGCTTGCACCACCTGCATCCCAGGGGTGTCCGTGGTGGGGCTGGGGCCGGCATCCCAAGGTCGCCGGGGCAGCCTGGGAACCTCAAGCTGAGACAGCTCAATCTGGCCAGCCCACGACCACAGAGGACTCCGCACGGCAGGGTCAGATGCAAGGCATCCAGGAGCCTTCCCAGGAGCTCCAGGAGCTGGCACACTTGTCTGCTCTCCCCACTGGCCTGCTGCTAGATGAGCTCCTGGCAGGCCCGGAGATTCTGCGGCAGGCGCAACTTTCCTAGAAACGGAGACCCCGGGGGAGCTGGAGGCCTTGGAAGAGGCCGCCTTGCTGGAAGCACCCCTCACCGCTGAAGAATATTGGGCTCTGCTGGAAGAGCTATGGGACGTGGGGATTGGAGGTGGATGAGTCGTGGCAGGGCGGCGGCCTCTCTTTCAAAGGGAACACATGGCTGGCTATGGAGGGTCGTGTCTTCCCCCCGAATCCTACACCAGGCTGACCGGCCAGGGATTCCTGCCTTCCAGGTCTAGGAATGGAATGGAATGGAATGGAATGGAATGGAATGGAATGGAATCTACCCAAGTGGAATGGAATTAAATGGAATGGAATTGAATGGAATGGAATTGAATGGAATGGAATTGAATGGAATCAACCGGAGAGGAATGGAATGGAATGGAACAGAATGGATTGGAAAGGAATGGAATGCAATGGAATGGAATCAACCCGAGTGGAATGCAATGGAATGGAAAAGAATGGAATGGAATGGAATGGAACGGAATGGAATGGAATCAACCCGAGTGGAATGCAATGGAATGGAAAAGAATGGAATGGAATGGAAGGGAATGGAATCGACCCAATTGGAATGGGATAGAATGGAATGGAATGGAAAGGAAGGAATGCAATGGCATGGAATGGAATGCAATGGAATGAAATGGAATCAACACAAGAGGAAAGGAATGTAATGGAATGGAAACAACCCGAGCAGAATGGAATGCAATGGAATGGAATGGAATAGAAGGGAAGGGAATCAACAAGAGAGGAAAGAAATGGAACGCAATGGAATGGAATAGAATGGAATAGAATAGAATGGAATGGAAACAACCCTAGCGGAATGCAATGCAATGGATTGGAATGGAATGGAAAGGAAAGGAATGGAATGGAATGGAATGGCATAGAATGGAATGGAATAGAACGGAAAGGAATCAACCCTAGTGGAATGCAATGGAATGGAATGGAATAGAATGGAATGGAATCAACCCTAGTGGAATGCAATGGAATGGATTGGAATGGAATGGAAGGGAATGGAATGGAATAAAATGGAACTGAATCAACGCGAATGCAATGGAATGGAATGGAACGGAATGGAATGGAATGGAATGGAACGGAATCAATCCTAGTGGAATGGAATGGAATGGACTCAAGTGGAAAGGAATGGAATGGAATGGAATGGAATCAACCCGAGTGGCATGGAATGGAATGGAAAGGAAAAAGAAGGAATGGAATGCAATGGAATGGAATGGGATGGAATGGAATGCAATGGAATGGAATGGGATGGAATGGAATGCAATGGAATGGAATGGGATGGAATGGAATGCAATGCAATGGAATGGAATGGAATGGAATGGAATGGAATCAACGCGAGTGAAATGGAATGGAATGGAAAGCAATGGAATGGAGTGGAATGGAATGGAATAGAAGCAACCAGAGTGGCACGGAATGGATTGGAATGAAAAGGGAAGGAATGGAACCAACCCGAATGGAATGGAACGGAAGGGAATGGAATGGAATGAAATGGAACAGAATCAGCCAGAATGCAATGGAATGGAATGGAATGGAATGGTATGGAATGGAATCAACCCGAGTGGAATGAAAGGGAATGGACTCAAGTGGCAAGGAATGCAATGGAATGGAATGGAATCAACACGAGTGGCATGGAATGCAATGGAATGGAATGGAATGCAATGGACATGAATGGAATGGAATGGAATGGAATGGAATAGAATGGAATGCAACGAAATGGAATCAAGCGGAGTGGATTGGAATGCAATGGAATGGAATGGAATGGAATGGCATGGAATCTAATGGAATAGAATGGAATGGAATCAACCCGCGTGGAAAGGAATGGAAAGGAAAGGAATTGAATGGAATGGAATCAACCCGAGTGGAATGGAATAGAATGGAATGGAATGGAATGGAATGCAATCAACTGGAATGGAATGGAACAGAATGGATTCAACTGGAATGGAATGGAATGAAATGGAATGGAAACAAAAGGAATCAAGTGGAATGGAATGGAAAGGAATACAACGGAATTGAATGAGATGGAATGGAATCAAACCAAGTGGAATGGAATGGAAAGGAATGGAATGGAGTCAACACGAATGCAATGGAATGCAATGGAATGGAATGGAATGGAATGACATGGAATGGAATGGAATGGAATGACATGGAATGGAATGGAATGGAATGGAATGGTATGGAATGGAGTGGAATGACATGGAAAGGAATGGAATGGAATGGAATGGAATGGAATGGAATGGAATCAACCCGAGTGGAAAAGAATGGAACGGAATGGAATGGAAAGGAATGGAATGGGATGGAATCAACTCGAGTGGAAAGGAATGGAACGGAATGGAATGGAAAGGAATGGAATGGAATGGAATCAACCCAAGTGGAATGGAATGGAATGGAATGGAATGGAATGCAATGGAAATGAATGGAATGGAATGGAATGAAATCAACTAGAATGGAAAGGAATGGAATGGAATGGAAAGGAATGGAATGGAATAGAATGGAATGGAAAGAAAAGGAATGAAGATGAATGGAATGGAAAGGAATAGAATGGAATTGAATGAAAAGGAACGGAATCAACCTAAGAGGAAAGGAATGGAATGGAAAGGAATGGAAAGGAATCAACCCGAGTGGAATGGAATGCAATGGAATGGAAAGTAATGGAATGGCATGAAATGGAATGGAATCTACCCGAGTGGAAAGGAATGGAATGCAATGGAATGGAATGGAATAGAATGGAATGGAATGGAACAGAATGGAAAGGAATCAAACAGAGTGGAATGGAATGGAAAGGAACGGAGTGGAATGGAATGCAATGGAATCCATAGGCATGGAATGGAATAGAATGGAAAGAAATAGAATGGAATGGAATCAACCCGATTGGAGTGGAATGGAATGCAATAGAATGGAATGGAAAGGAAACAAGCCGATTGGAACGCAATGGAATGCAATGGAATGGAAAGGAATGGAATGGAATGGAATGGAATGGAGTGGAGTCAACAAGAGTGGAATGGTATGGAATGGAATGCAATGGAATGGAATGGAATGGAATGGAATCAACCCAAGTGGAATGCAATGCATTGGAATGGCAAGGAATGGAATGGCATGGAATGGAATGGAATGGGATCATCCCGAGTGGTATGGAATGGAATGGAGTGGAATGCAATGGAATGGAATGGAGTGGAATGCAATGGAATGGAATGGAATGGAATGGAATGGAATGCAATGGAATGGAATGGAATGGAATGGAATGGAATGGAAAGTAATAAAACCGTGTGGAATGGAATGGAAAGGAGTGGAATGGAATGGAATAGAATTGAATGGAATAGAATCAACTGGAATGTAATGGAATGTAATGGAATGGAATGGAATGGAATGGAATGAAACAGAATCTACTCCAATGGAATGGAATGGAACGGAATGGAATGGAATGGAGTCAACCTGAGTGGAATGGAACAGAAAGAAATGGAATTGAATGGAATGGAACGGAATGGAATCAGCCCGAGTGGAATGAAAAGGAATGGAATGGAATGGTGTGGAATGGAAAGGAATGGAATCAACTTGAGTGGAATGGAATGGAATGGATTGGAATGGAATGGAATCATGCCGAGTGGAAAGGAATGGAATGGAATGGAATCGATTGGAACGGAATGGAATTGAATGGAATGGAATGGAATCAAACAGAATGGAATGGAACGGAATTTAACGGAATGGAGTGGAATGAAATGGAATAGAATGGAATCAACCCAGTGGAAAGGAATGCAATGGAATGGAATGGAATGGCATGGAATGGAATGAAATGGAAAGGAATGGAATGGCACGGAATGGAATCGAAAGGAATGGAATGGAATGGAGTCAACAAGAGTGGAATGGTATGGAATGGAATGCAATGGAATGGAATGGAACGGAATGGAATGGAATGGAATGGAATCAACCCAAGTGGAATGCAATGCAATGGAAAGGCAAGGAATGGAATGGAATGGAATGGAATGGAATGGAAAGAACCCGATTGGAATGGAATGGAATGGAATGGAATGGAATGAAATCATCACACATGGAATGCAATAGAATGGAATGCAAAGGAATGGAATGGAATGGAATGACTTATAACCGAACGGAATGGTAAGGAATGAAATGGAATCAACACGAATGGAAAGGAATGGAATGGAATGGAATGGAATGGAATGGAATGGAATCAATCCGAGTGGAATGGAATGGAATGGAATAGAATGGATTGGAATAAAACAGAATGGAATGGAATGGAATGGAATGGAATGGAATGGAATGGAATGGAATAGAATGGAATGGAATCAACCACAATGGAATGGAATGCAATGGAATGGTATGGAATGGCATGGAATGGAATGGAATGGAATGAAAGGGAATGGAATGGAATGGAATCATATGGAATCATCACCAGTGGAATGCAATGCAATGGAAAAGAATGGAATGTCATGGAATGGAATGAAATTGAATGGAATGGCATGGCATGGATTGGAATGGAACGGAATGGACTGGCATGGAATGGAATGGAATTGAATATAATGGAATGGAGTCAACAAGAGGGAAATGGAATGGAATGGAATGGGATCAACCCCAGTGGAATGGAATGAAATGGAATGGCATGGAATGGAATTAAATGGAATCAATCCCAGTGGAATGGAATGCAATGGAATGGCATGGATTGGAATGGCATGGAATTAAACGGAATGGAACAGAATGGAATGGAATGAACCCGAGTGGAATGGAATGGAATGGAATGCAATGGAATGGAATCATCCCACGTGGAATGGAATGGAATGGAATGGAATGGAATGGAATGGCATGTAACAGTACCGAAGAGTATGCAATGTAATAGAATCAACGCGAGAGGAAAGAAATGGAATGGAATGGAATGGAATAAACCCAAGACGGATGGAACGGAATAGATTGGAATGGAATGGAATGGAATTAACCCGAATGGAATGGAATGGAATAGAATCAGCCTTAGTGGAATTGATTGGAAACGAATGGAAGGGAACGGAATGAACCAGAGTGAAAAGGAATGGAATGGAATGGAATGGAATGGAATGGAATGGAAAGGAATGGAATGGAATGGAATCAAACAGAGTGGAATGGAATGGAAAGCAACGGAGTGAAATAGAATGCAATGGAATCAACTGGAGTGGAATGGAATAGAATGGAAAGAAATGGAATGGAATGGAATCAACCCGATTGCAGCGGAATGGAATGCAACGGAATGGAATGGAATGGAATCAAGCCAATTGGAACGGAATGGAATGCAGTGGAATGGAATGGAATGGAATGGAATGGAATCAACCTGAGCGGTATGGAATGGAATGGAATGGAATGAAATGGAATGGAATGGAATGGAATGAAATGGAATGGAATGGAATGGAATGGAATGGAATGGAATGGAATGGAATGGAATCAACCCGAGCGGAATGAAAAGGAATGGAATGGAATGGAATCATGCCCAGTGGAAAGGAATAGAATGGAATGGAATCGATTGGAATGGAATGGAATTGAATTGAATGGAATGGAATCAACAAGAATGGAATGGAATGGAATTGAATGGAATGGAATGGAATGAAATGGAATAGAATGGAATCAACCCCAGTGGAATGGAATGCAATGGAATGGAATGGAATGGCATGGAATGGAATGGAATGGAAAGGAATGGAATGGCACGGAATGGAACCGATAGGAATGGAAAGGAATGGAATGGAATGAAATGGAATGGAAAGGAAGGGAGTCAACAAGAGTGGAATGGAATGGAATGGAATGGAACGGAATGGAATGGAATGGAATCAACCCAAGTGGAATGAAATGCAATGGAATGGCAAGGAATGGTATGGCATGGAATGGAATGGAATGGAAAAAACCCGATTGGAATGGAATGGAATGGAATGGAATGGAATGAAATCATCACACATGGAATGCAATAGAATGGAATGCAATGGAATGGAATGGAATGGAATGACTTATAATCGAACGGAATGGTAAGGAATGAAATGGAATCAACACGAATGGAAAGGAATGGAATGGAATGGAATGGAATGGAATGGAAAGGAAGGCAATGGAATCAACACGAGTGGAATGGAATGGAATTCAATGGAATGGAATGGAATGGAATGAACTGGAGTGGCATGGAATGGAATGGAACTGAAGGGAATCAACCCGAGTGGAATGGTAACGAATGGAAAGGAATGGAATGGAAGAGAATGGAATCGAATTAACCTGAGTAGAACGGAAAGGACTGGAATGGAATCGAATGGAACAGAATGGAATGGAATGGAATGGAGTATAATGGAATAGAATCAAACAGAGTAGAACGGAATGGAGTGGAATGGAATGGAATGGAATGGAATGGAATAGAATGGAATGGAGTCAACCCAAGTAGAACGGAATGTAATGGAATGGAATGAGTGGAATGAAATGGAATGGAATGGAACAGAATGGAATTGAATCAACCCGAGTAGAATGGAATGGAACCGAAAGGAATGGATTGGATAGAATGGAATTGAAACAACCCGAGTAGAACGGAAAGGAATGGAATGGCATGGTTTGGAATGGAATTAAAGAGAATGGAATTGGATCAACCCGAGTAGAACGGAATGCAATGGAATGGAATGGAATGGAATGGAAGAGAGTAGAATGGAATGGAATCAACCCGAGTAGAACAGAATGGAATGGAATGGAATGGAATGCAATGGAATTGAATGGAATGGAATAGAATGGAATTGAATCAACCCGAGTGGAATGGAATGAAATGGAATGGAATGGAATGGAATGGAATAGAATGGATTTGAATCAACCTAATTAGAATGGAATGGAATGGAATGGAAAGGAATGGAATGGAATGGAATGGAATGCAATAGAATGGAAAGAAATGGAATGGAATGGAATGGAATGGAATGGAATGGAATCATCCCAAGTAGAACGGAACGGAACGGGACGGAACGGAATGAATTGGAATAGAATGGAATTGAATCCACCCGATTAGAACGGAATGGAATGGAATGGATAGGAATGGAATGAATGGAATGGAATGGAATGGAATAGAATGGAATTGAATCAACCCGAATAGAACGGAATGGAATGGAATGGAATGAAATGGAATGGAATGGAATGGAATGGAATGGCAGGGAATGGAATGGAATACAAAGGAATTGAATCAACCCGAGCCATACGGAACTGAACGGAATGGAACAGACCGGAACGGAATCGAACGGAATGGAATGGAATAGAATGGATTTGAATCAACCTGAGTAGAATAGAACGTAATGGAATGGAATAGAATGGAACGGAATCAACCCGTGTGGAACAGAATGGAATTGAGAGGAATGGAATGGAATGGAATGGAATAGTTTGGAATTGAATCAACCCGAGTGGAACGGAATAGAATCAAATGGAATGGAATGGAATAGAATGGAATTGAAATAACCTGAGTAGAACGGAACGGAATGGAACTGAACGGAGCGGAATGCAATGGAATGGAATGGAATAGAATGGAACTGAAACAACCCGCGTAGAACGGAATGGAATGGAATGGAATGGAATAGAATGCAATTGAATCAACCCAAACAGAATGGAATGGCATGGAATGGAATGGAATGGAATGGAGTAGAATGGAATGGAACAGAATCAACCCGAGCAGAACGGAACGGAATGGAATGGAATGGAACGGAATGGAATAGAATACAATAGAAATAAATCAACCCAAGACAAACGGACAATAACGCAATGGAACGGAACGGAATGGAATGGAATGGAAGAGAATGCAAGTGAATAAACCTGAGTGGAATGGAATGGAATGGAAAGAAATGGAATGGAATGGAATTGAAAAGAATGAAAGGGAATGGAACGGAATGGAATGGAATGGAATGGAATGTAATGAATGGAATGCAATGGAATAGATTAGAATTGAATCACCCAGAGTAGAACGGAATGGATTGGAATGGAATGGAATGGAATGCAATGTAACTGAATAGAATGGAATTGAATAATCCTGAGAATGGAATGGAATGGAATGGAATGGAAAGGAATGGAATGGAATGGAACGGATAGAACGAAATTGAAACAACCCGAGTAGAATGGAACGGAATGGAATAGCATGGAATGGAATGAATAGAATGGAATGGAATGGAATGAAATGGAATAGAATGGAATTGAATCAACCCAAGTAGAACGGAACGGAACAGAATGGAATGGAATGGAGTGGAATTGAATGGAATTGAATGAACCCGAGTAGAACGGAATGGAATGGAATGTAATGGAATGGAATATAATTTAAAGGAATAGAATGGAATACAATGGAACTGAATCATCACGAGTAGAACAGAACGGAACAGAACGGAACGGAAAGGAATGGAATTGAATGGAATGGAATCAACCTGAGTACAACGGAATGGAATGCAATGGAATGGAATGGAATGCAATACAATGGAATTGAATCAACCCGAGTAGAACGGAATGGAATGGAATAGGACGGAATGGAATGAATAGAATGGAATGGAATGAAATGGAATGGAATAGAATAGAATGAAATTCAATCAACCCGAGTAGAACGGAACGGAAAGGAACAGAATGAAACGGAACGGAATGGAATGGAATAGAATGGAATTGAATCAAACCAAGTAGAACGGAAAAGAATGGAATGTAATGGAATGGAATAGAATGGAATTGAATCAACCTGAGTAGAACGGAATGAAATGGAATGGAATACAATAGAATGGAATTGATTCAACAAGAGTAGAACGGAATGGAATGGAATGGAGTTGAATGGAATGCAACGGAATGGAATGGATAGAACGGAATTGAATCAACCCGAGTAGAACAGAATGGAATGGAATAGCATGGAATGGAATGAATAGAATGGAATGGAATGGAATGAAATGGAATAGAATGGAATTGAATCAACCCGAGTAGAAAGGAACGAAACGGAACAGAGCGGAATGGAATAGAATTGAATTGAATCAACCAGAGTAGAAAGGAATGGAATAGAATGAAATGGAATGGAATGGAGTGGGATTGAATGCAATTGAATGAACCAGTGCAGAACGGAATGAAATGGAATGGAATGGAATGGAATGGAATGAAAGAATGAAAAGGAATGGAATGGAACTGAATGGAATGGAATAGAATGGAATTGAAACAACCAGAGTAGAACGGGACGGAACGGAATGGAACGGAATGGAAATGAATGCAATGGAATAGACTGGAATTGAATCAACCCGAGTAGAACGAAATGGAATGGAATGGAATGGAATAGAATGAATGGAATGGAATGGAATGGAATGAATGGAACGGAATGGAATGGAATGGAATGTAATGGAAAGTAACGGAATGGAATGGAATAGAATGGAATAGAATCATCGCGAGCAAAACGGAACGGAAAAGAATGGAACGGAATGGAGTGGAATGGAATAGAATGGAATCGAATTAAACTGAGTAGAACGGAAAGGAATGGAATGGAATGGAATGGAATGGAATGGAATGGAATGGAATGGAATAGAATGGAATTGTATCAACCAGTGTTGAAAGTAATGGAGTGGAATGGAATGGAATGGAATAGAATGGAATGGAATCAACCCAAGTAGAACGGAATGGAATGGAATGGAATGGAATGAATGGAACAGAATGGAATGGAATGGAATAGAATGGAATTGAATCAACCCTAGTAGAATGGAACGGAACAGAACGGAATGGATTGGAATAGAATGGAATTGAATCAACACGAGTAGAATGGAATGGAATGGAATAGAATGGATTGGAATGCAATTGAATAGAATGGAATTGGATCAACCTGAGTAGAATGGAATGGAATGGAATGGAATGGAATGGAGTAGAGTAGAATGGAATGGAATAAACCCGAGTAGAATGGAATGGAATGGAAGGGAATGTATTGGAATGGAATTGAATAGAATGAAATTGGATCAACCTGAGTGGAATGGAATGGAATGGAATGTATTGGAATGGAATTGAATAGAATGAAATTGGATCAACCTGAGTGGAATGGAATGGAATGGAATGGAATGGAATAGAATGGAATTCAATCAACACGAGTGGAATGGAATGAAATGGAATGGAATGGAATGGAAGGGAATAGAATAGAATGGATTTGAATCAACCTGAATAGAACGGAATGGAATGGAAAGGAAAGGAATGGAATGGAATGGAATGCAATGCAATAGAATGGAATGGAGTGGAAAGGAACGGAACGGAACGGAATGGAATAGAATGGAATGGAATGGAATGGAATCATCCCGAGTAGAATGTAACGGAACGGAACGGGACGGAACGGAATGAATTGGAATAGAATGGAAATGAATCAACCCGAATAGAACAGAATGGAATGGAATGGATAGGAATGGAATGAATGGAATGGAATTGAATGGAACTGAATGGAATGGAATAGAATGGAATTAAATCAACTCGAATAGAACGGAATGGAATGGAATGGAATGGCATGGAATGGAATGGAATAGACAGGAATTGAATCATTCTGAGCCGTACAGAACTGAACGTAATGGAACAGACCGGAACAGAATCGAACGGAATGGAATGGAATAGAATGGAATTGAATAAACCCGAGTAGAATGGAATGGAATGGTATGGAATGGAATGGAGTGGAATGGAATGGAACGGAACGGACAGGAATGGAATGGAATGGAATAGAATGGGATGGAATCAACCCGTGTAGAATGGAATGGAATGGAATGGAATGAATGGAATGGAATGGAATCGAATGGTAGAGTTTGGAATTCAATCAACCCGAGTAGAACGGAATGGAATCGTATGGAATGAAATGGAATGGAATGGAATGGAATGAAATAGAATGGAATTGAGTTAACCCGAGTAGAACGGAATGGAACGGAACAGAACGGAACGGAACGCAACGGAATGGTATGGAATAGAATGGAACTGAAACAACCCGCGTAGAACGGAATGGAATGGAATGGAATGGAATGGAATGGAATGGAATGGAATTGAATCAACACGAGTAGAATGGAATGGAAAGGAATGGAATGGAATGGAATGGAATGGATAGAATGGAATTGAATCAACCTGAGTAGAATGGAATGGAAAGGAATGGAATGGAGTGGAATGAATGGAATGGAATGTAATGGAATGGATTGGAATAAATTGGAATTCAATCAACGTGAGTGGAACATAATGGAATATAATGGAAAGAAATGGAATGGAATGGAATGAAATGGAATTGAATTAATCAGAGTAGAACGTAACGATAATTAACGGAACGGAATGGGTGTGAATAGAATGGATTTGAATCAACCCGAGTACAATGGAGTGATATGGAATGGAATGGAATGGATTGGAATAGAATGGAATGGAATGAAATGGAATGGAATTGAATGTAAATGAATCAACCCGAGTAGAACGGAATGAAATGGAATGGAATGGAATGAATGAAATGGAGTGGAATAGAATCGAATGGAATGGAATGGAATTTAACGGAATGGAATGGAATAGAAAGGAATTGAGTCATCACGAGAAGAACAGAATGGAAAAGAACGGAACGGAAAGAATGGAAAGGAATTTAATGGAATCGAATCAACCTGAGTAGAATGGAATGGAATGCAATGGAATAGAATGGAATGGAATGGAATGGAATAGAGTGGAATTGAATCAACCCGAGTAGAAAGGAATGGAATGGAATACCATGGAAAGGAATGAATAAAATGAAATGGAATGGAATAGATTAAAATGGAATTCAATCAACCCGAGTAGAACGGAACGGAAAGGAACAGAACGAAATGGAACGGAATGGAATGGAATAGAATGGAATTGAATCAACCTGAGTAGAACGGAATGGAATGGAATGGAATGGAATGGAATGGAATCAACCAGAGTAGAACGGAATGGAATAGAATGGAATGGAATAAAATGGAATGGAATTGAATGGAATTGAATCAACCCGAGTAGAATGGAATGGAACAGAAAGGAATGGATTGGATAGAATGGAATTGAAACAACTCGAGTACAATGGAAAGGAATGGAATGGCATGGATTGGAATGGAATTGAATAGAATGGAATTGGATCAACCCGAGTAGAATGGAATGGAATGGAATGGAATGGAATGGAATGGAATGGAAGAGAGTAGAATGGAATGGAATCAACCCGAGTAGAACGGAATGGAATGGAATGGAATGGAATGCAATGGAATGGAATGGAATGGAATAGAATGGAATTGAATCAACCCGATTTGAATGGAATGAAATGGAATGGAATGGAATGAAATAGAATGGATTTGAATCAAGCTAAGTAGAATGGAATGGAATGGAAAGGAAAGGAATGGAATGGAATGGAATGGAATGCAATAGAATGGAAAGAAATGGAATGGAATGGAATGGAATGGAAAGGAATGGAATGGAATGGAATCATCCCGAGTAGAACGGAACGAAACGGAACGGGACGGAACGGAATTAATTGGAATAGAATGGAATTGAATCCACCTGATTAGAACGGAATGGAATGGAATGGATAGGAATGGAATGAATGGAATGGAATGGAATGGAATGGAATAGAATGGAATTGAATCAACCCGAGTAGAACGGAATGGAATGGAATGGAATGGAATGGAGTGGAATGGAATAGCATGCAATGGAATGGAATGGAATTGAATTGAAAAGAATGGAATTGAATCAACCCGAATAGAATGGAATGTCATGGAAAAGAATGGAATGGAATGGAATGGAATGGAATGGAATGGAATGGAATGGAATTGAATCACCCCGAGCAGAACGAAAAGGAATGGAATGGAATGGAATGAAATAGAATGAAATGGAATGGAATGGAATAGAATAGAATAGAATTAAATCAACCCGAGAAAAACGGAACATAACGGAATGAAATGGAACGGAACTGAATGGAATGGAATAGAATGGAAGGGAATCAACGTGAGTAGAAGGGAATAGAATGGAAAGAAATGGAAAGGAATGGAGTGGAATGGAATGGAATGAAATGGAATGGAATGAAATGGAATGTAACAGAATGGAATTTATTGAATGGAATGAAATGGAATGGTATGAATGGGATAGTATGGGATGGAATGGAATGGAATGAAATGGAATGGAACGGAATGGAACGGAATGGAATGGAATTTATTGAATGGAATGAAATGGAATGTTATGAATGGAATAGTTTGGGATGGAATGGAATGGAATAGAATGTAATTGAATCAAACCTAGTAAAACGGAATGGAATGGAACGGAATGGAAAGGAATGGAATGGAATAGATTGGAATTGAATCAACCCGAGTAGAACGGAATGGAATGGAATGGAATGGAATGAATGGAATGGAATGGAAGAGAATGGAATGGAATAGAATGGAATTGAATCATGGCGAGTAGTACGGAATGGAATGGAATGGAATGGAACAGAATGGAATAGAATGCAATCGAATTAACCTGAGAAGAACGGAAAGGAATGGAATGGAATGGAATACAATGGAATGGAATTGAATGGAATTGAATCAACCAGAGTAGAACGGAATGGAGTGGAATGGAATGGAATGGAATGGAATAGAACGGAACGGAATCAACCCGAGTAGAACGGAATGGAATGGAATGGAATGAATGGAATTGAATGGAATGGAATGGAATAGAATGGAATTGAATCAACCCGAGTAGAACGGAATGGAACGGAACGGAATGGATTGGAATAAAAGGAATTGAATTAACCCAAGTAGAACGGAATAGAATGGAATGGAATGGATGGGACTGAAATTGAATAGAATGGAATTGGATGAACCCAAGTAGAACGGAATGCAATGGAATGGAATGGAAAGGAACGGAATGGAATGAATGGAATGGAATTGAATGGAATTAAATAGAATGGAATTGAATCCATCCAAGTCGAATGGAATGGAACGGAATGGGACGGAACGGAACTGAACGGAAAATAATGGAATGGAATAGTATGGAAATGCCTCAACCCCAGTAGAACGGAATGGAATGGAATAGAATAGTATGGAATTGAATCAACGCGAGAAGAACGCAATGGAATGGAATGGAATGGAATGGAATGGAATGGAAAGGAATGGAACAGAATAGAATAGAATTGAATCAACCGGAGTAGAATGGAATGCAATATAATGGACTGCTTTGGAATAGAATGGAATGGAAAGGAATGGCATGGAATGGAATGCAAAAGAATGGAATTGAATTGAATCCACCGGAGTAGAAAGGAAAGGAATGGAATGGAGTGGAATAGAATGGAATTGAATCAATCCGAGTAGAACGGAACGGAAAGGAACGGAACTGAATGGAACAGAACGGAATGAAATGGAACAGAATGGAATTGAATAAACTGAGTAGAACAGAACGGAATGGAATGGAATAGAATGGAAGGATAAGGATTGGAATAGAATGGAATTGAATCAACGCGAGTAGAATGGAATGGAGTGGAATGGAATGGAAAGGAAAGGAATGAAATGGAATGGAATGCAATGCAATGCAATGGAATGGAATAGAATGGAATGGATGGAATGGAACGGAATGGAATGGAATAGAATAGAATGGAATGGAATCAACACGAGTAGAATGGAATGGAATGCAATGGAATGGAACGGAATGGAATGGGAAAGAGTGGAATTGAATCAACCCGAGTAGAACGGAATGGAACGGAACGGAACGGAACAGAATGGAATGGAATAGAACGCAATTGACTCAACCCGATTTGAATGGAATGGAATGGAATGGAATGGAATGCAATGGAATGGAATGGAATAGAATGGAATTGAATCAACCCGAATGGAATGGAATGGACTAGAATGCAATTGAATCAACCCAAGAAGAACGGAATAGAATGGAATGGAATGGAATGGAATAGAATAGAATAGAATGGAATTGTATCAACCCGAGTAGAACAGAATGGAATGGAATAGAGTAGAATGAAATGGAATCAACCCGAGAACAACGGAATGGAATGGAATGGATTGGAATGCAATGGAATTGAATGGAATGGAATAGAATGGAATTGAATCAACTCGAGTGGAATGGAATGAAATGGAATGGAATAGAAAAGAACGGAATGGAATGGAATGGAATGGAATAGAATGGAATTGCATCAACCCGAATAGAATGGAATGGAATGGAATGGAATGGAATGGAAAGGAATGCAATGGAATAGAGTAGAATGAAGTGGAATCAACCCGATTAGAACGGAATGGAATGGAATGGAATGGAATGAATGGAAAGGAATGGAATGGAATGGAACGGAATGGAATGGAATAGAATGGAATTGAATCATCGCGAGTAGTACGGAATGGAACAGAACGGAATGGAGCAGAATGGAGTAGAATGCAATCGAGTTAACTTGAGTAGAACGGAAAGGAATGAAATGGAATGGAATACAATGGAATGGAATTGAATCAAACAGAGTAGAACGGAATGGAGTGGAATGGAGTGGAATGGAATGGAATGGAATGGAATAGAATGGAACGGAATCAACCCGAGTAGAACGGAATGGAATGGAATGGAATGGAATGCAATGGAATTGAATGGAATGGAATAGAATGGAATTGAATCAACCCGAGTGGAATGGAATGAAATGGAATGGAATAGAAAAGAACGGAATGGAATGGAATGGAATAGAATGGAATTGCATCAACCCGAGTAGAATGGAATGCAATGGAATGGAATGGAAAGGAATGCAATGGAATAGAGTAGAATGAAATGGAATCAACCCGAGAAGAACGGAATGGAATCGAAATGAATGCAATGGAATAGAGTAGAATGAAATGGAATCAACCCGAGAAGAACGGAATGGAATGGAATAGAGTGGAATGCAATGGAATTGAATGGAAAGGAATAGAATGGAATTGAATCAACCCGAGTGGAATGGAATGAAATGGAATGGAATGGAATGGAGTGGAATGGAAAGGAATGGAATAGAATGGAATGGAATAGAATGGAATTGAATCAACATGAGTAGAACGGAATGGAATTGAAAGGAATGGAATGGAATGGAATGGAGTGGAATGGAATGGAAAGGAATGGAATAGAATGGAATTGAATCAACATGAGTAGAACGGAATGGAATTGAAAGGAATGGAATGGAATGGAATGGAGTGGAATGGAATGGAATGGAAAGCAATGAGATGGAATGGAACTGAATGGAATGGAATGGAATGAATAGAGTAGAATAGAATAGAATAGAATTGAATCAACCCGAGTAGAGCAGAATGGAACGGAATGAATGGAATAGAATGGAATGGAATGGAATAGAATGGAATTGAATGAACGTGAGTAGAACGGAATGGAAAGGAATGGAATGGATTGGAATAGAATGGAATGGAAAGGAAAGGAATGGAATAGATTGGAATTGAATAAACCCGAGTAGAACAGAATGGAATGGAATGGAATGGAGTGGAATGAATGGAATGGAATTGAATGAAACTTATTGGAATAAAATACAATTCAATCAACATGTGTAGAACATAATGGAATATTATGGAATGAAATGGAATGGAATGGAATGGAATGGAATGGAATGGAATGAAATGGAATTGATTTAACCCGAGTAGAACGGAATGGAACTTAACGTAATGTAATAGAATGGAATAGAAAGGATTTAAATCAACACGAGAAGAATGGAATGGAATGGAATGGAATGGAATTGAATGGAAATAAATCAACCCGTTTAGAAGGGAATGGAATGGAATGGAATGGAATGGAATGGAATGGAATGGAATGGAATTGAATGGAAATGAATCAACCTGTGTAGAACGAAATGGAATGGAATGGAATGGAGTGGAACGGAATGGAAATGAAAAGAATTGAATTGAATCATCACGAGCAGAATAGAACGGAATGGAATGGAACGGAACAGAATGGAATGGAATAGAATGGAATCCAATGGAATGGATAGAATGGAATTGAATCAACCTGACTGTTATGGAATAGAATGGAATAGCATGGAATGGAATGGAATTAACAGAATGTAATGGAATGGAATGGAATGGAATAGAATGGAATTGAATCAAACCGAGTAGAATGGAACGGAACGGAACGGAACGGAATGGAATGGAATAGAATGGAAACGAATGGAATGGAATGGAATGGTATGGAATGGAATGGACTCAACCAGAGTAGAAAGGAATGCAATAGAATGGAATGGAATGGAATGCAGTGGAATGGAATGGAATTGAATAGAATTGAATGAACCCGAGTAGAACGGAATGGAACGGAATGTAATGTAATGTAATGTAATGGAATGGAATGGAATGGAATGGAATGGAATGAATGGAATGTAATGGAATGGAATGGAATGAATTGAATGGAATGGAATGCAATGGAATGAATGGAATGGAATGTAATAGAATGGAACGGAATGGAATGGAATAGAATGGAATTGAATCAACCCGAGTATAATGGAATGGAACGGAACGGAATGAAATGGAATTGAATGGAATAGAATGGAATTGAATCAAACCAAGTAGAAGGGAATGGAATGGAATGGAGTGGAATGGAATGGAATGGAAAGGAATGGAATAGAATGGAAATGAATCAACACGAGAATAGCGAAATGGAATGGAATGGAATGGAATGGAAGGGAATGGAAGGAAATTGAATGAAATAGAATAGAATGGAAAAGCATCAACCCGAATAGAAAACAATGGAATGGAATGGAATGGAATGCAATGGAATGGAATGGAATGGAATGGAATGGAAAGGAATGGAGTGGAATGGAATTGAATGAACCCGAGTAGAATGGAAAGGAATGGAATGGAATGGAATGGAATGGAATGCAATGGAATGGAATGGAATGGAATGGAATGGAAAGGAATGGAGTGGAATGGAATTGAATGAACCCGAGTAGAATGGAAAGGAATGGAATGGAATGGAATGGAATGGAATAGAATAGAAATGAATTGAATCAACACGAGTGGAACAGAAGGGAATGGAACAGAACCGAAACGAATGGAATGGAATAGAATGGAATTGAATCAACCCGAGTAGAATGGAATGGAATGGAAAGCAATGGAATGGAAAGCAATGGAATGGAATGGAATGGAATGGAAAGGAAAGGAATAGAATGGAATTGAATCAAACTGAGTAGAATGGAATGGAATGGAATGCAATGTATTGGAATGGAATGGAATGGAAAAGAATGGAATGGAATGGAATGAAATGGAATGGAATGGAATGGATTGGAATGGAATGGAATGGAATTTACTGAACCCGAGGAATACGCAATGGAATGGAATGGAATGGAATGGAATGGAATAGAATAGAATTGAAATGATTCAACCCGAGTGGAACGGAAGGGAACGGAACAGGACGGAACCTAATGGAATGGAATAGAATGGAATTGAATCAACCCGAGTAGAAAGGAAGGGAATGGAAAGCAATGGAATGGAATGGAATGCAATGGAATAGAATAGAATGGAATTGAATCAGCCTGAGTAGAACGGAATGGAATGGAATGCAATGGATTAGAATGGAATGGAATGGAAAGGAACGAAATGGAATGGAACGGAATGGAATGCAAGAATGGAATAGAATGGAATTGAATCAGTCTGAGTAGAACGGAATTGAATGGAAAGGCATGGAATGGAATGGAATGAAAAGGAATGCAATAGAATACAATGGAATTGAATCAATCCAAATAGATCGGAATGGAATGGAATGGAATTCAATACAATGGAAATGAATGAACCTGAGTAGAACGGAATGGAATGGAATGGAATGGAATGGAGCGAAATGGAATTGATTTAACCCGAGTAGAACGCACTGGAACTTAACGTGGCAGAATGGAATGGAATAGAATAGATTTGAATCAACACGAGAAGAACGGAAGGGAATGGAATGGAATGGAATGGAATGGAATGGAATTGAAAGGAAAAGAATCAACCCGAGTAGAACGGAATGGAATGGAATGGAATGGAATGGAATGGAATGGAATGGAATGGCATGGAATGGAACGGAATGGAAAAAAAGAGAATTGAATTGAATCATCACGAGTAGAACAGAACGGAACGGAATGGAACGGAATGGAATGGAATAGAATGGAAACGAATGGAATGGATAGAATGGAATTGAATCAAACTGACTGTAACGGAATAGAATGGAATAGCATGGAATGGAATGAATGGAATGGAATGCAATGGAATGGAATCAAACCGAGTAGAATGGAATGGAACGGAACGTAACGGAATGGAATAGAATGGAATTGAAACAACCCGAATGGAATGGAATGGAATGGAATAGAATGGAATGGAATCAACCAGAGTAGAACGGAATTGAATAGAATGGAATGGAATGGAATTTAATGGAATAGAATGGAAACGAATGGAATGGATAGAATGGAATTGAATGAACCCGAGTGTAACGGAATAGAATGGAATAGCATGGAATGGAATGGTATGGAATGGAATAGAATGGAATGGAATCAACCAGAATAGAATGGAATGGAATAGAATGGAAAGGAATGGAATGGAGTGAAATGGAATGGAATTGAATGGAATGGAATGAACCCGAGTAGAACGGAATGTAATGTAATGGAAAGGAATGGAATGAATGTAATGTAATGTAATGGAATGTAATTGAATGAACGGAATGGGTTGAAATGGAATGGAATGGAATGAATGGAATGGAATGGAATGAATGGAAAGAAACGGAATGCAATGGCATGGAATGGAATGGAATGGAATAGAATGGAATGGAATCAACCCGAGTATAGTGGAATGGAACGGAACGGAACGAACTGGAATGGAATGGAATAGAATGGAATTGAATCAAACCAAGTAGAACGGAATGGAATGGAATGGAATGGAATGGAAAGGAATGTAATAGAATGGAATTGAATCAACCCGAGAATAACAGAATGGAATGGAATGGAAAGGAATGTAATAGAATGAAATTGAATCAACCCGAGAATAACAGAATGGAATGGAATGGAATGGAATGGAATAGAATAGAATGGAATTGAATCCACCCGAGTAGAATGGAATGGAATGGAATGGAATAGAATGGATTTGCATCAGCCCGAGTAGAACAGAATGGAATGGAATGGAATGGAATAGAATGGAATGGAGTGGAGTGGAATTGAATGAACCCGAGTAGAATACTATGCAATGGAATGGAATGGAATGGAATGGAATAGAATGGAATAGAATAGAATTGAATTGAATAAACCCGAGTTAAACGGAAGAGAATTGAACGGAACCGAATCAAATGGAATGGAATAGAAAGGAATTGAATCAACCCGAGTAGAATGGAATGGAAAGCAATGGAAGGGAATGGAATAGAATAGAATGGAATTGAATCAACCTGAGTAGAACGGAATGGAATGGAATGCAATGGACTGCAATGGAATGGAATGGAATGGAATGGAATTGAATCAACCTGAATAGAACGGAATGGAATGGAATGCAATGGACTGCAATGGAATGGAATGGAATGGAATGGAATGGAATGGAAAAGAATGGAAAGGAACAGAATGAAATGGTATGGATTGGAATGGAATGGAATGGAATTAACGGAACCCGAGTAGAATGCAATGGAATGGAATGGAATGGAATGGAATAGAATAGAATTGAATTGAATCAACATCAGTTCAACGGAAGGGAACGGAACGAAACACATCCGAATGGATTGGAATAGAATGGAATTGAATGAACCCGAGTAGAATGGAATGGAATGAAAAGTAAAGGAATGGAATGGAATGGAATGGAATAGAATAGAATGGAATTGAATCAACCTGAGTAGACCGGAATGGAATGGAATGCAATGGATTGGGATGGAAAGGAATGGAAAGGAATGGAATGGAACGGAAAGGCATGGAATGGAATAGAATGGAATTGAATCAGTCCGAGTAGAATGGAATGAAATGGAAAGGCATGGAATGGAGTGGAATGGAATGGAATGAAATGGAATGGAATGGAATGGATAGAATGGAATTGAATCAACCCGAGTAGAACAAAATGGAATGGAACAGCATGGAATGGAATGAATAGAATGGAATGGAATGGAATAGAATGGAATTGAATCAACCCGAGTAGTATGGAACAGAACGGAATGAAACGGAAAAGAATGGAAAGGAATGGAACAGAATGGAATTGAATGAACCCGAGTAGAACGGAATGGAATGGAATGCAATGCAGTGGAATGGAATGGAATAGAAAGGAATTGAATCATTCCCAGTAGAACAGAATGGAATGGAATGGAATGGAATGGATTAGAACGGAATAGAATGGAATGGAAATGGAATGGAATAGAATAGAATGGAATTGAATCATCCCGAGTGGAAAGGAATGGACCTGAACTGAACGGAATGGAATGGAATGGAATAGAAAGGAATTGAATCAAACCGAGTAGAACGGAACGGAATAGAATAGAACTGATTCAAACAGAGTAGAACGGAATGGAATGGAATGGAATGGAATAGAATGGAATAGAATCAACCCGAGGAGAACGGAATGGAATGGCATGGAATGGAATGGAATGGAATGGAATGCATGGAATGGAATGGAATGGAATGGAGTGGAACGGAATAAATGGAATGGAATCAACCCGAGTAGAACGGAAAGGAATAGAATGGAATGGAATGGAATGGAATGGAATGGAATGGAATGGAATGGAATGGAATAGAATGGAATGGAAATCACCAGAGTAGAAAGAAACGGAATGGAATGGAATGGAGTGAATGGAATGGAAGGGAATGAATGGAATGGAATGGAATGAATAAAATGGAATGGAATGGAATGGAATGAAATGGAAGAGAAAGGAATTGAATCAACCCGTGTTGAACGGAATGGAATGGAATGGAAAGGAATGGAATGGAATGGAACAGAATGGAATGGATTGGAATAGAATGGAATTGAATCAACCTGAGTAGAACGGAACGGAAAGGAACGAAATGGAATGAATTGGAATAGAATGGAATTGAATAAACCCGAGTAGAACGGAATCTAATGGAATGGAATTTAATGGAATGGAATGGAATAGAATACAATGGAAATGAATCAACCCGAGTTGAATGGATTGGAATAGAATGGAATGGAATGGAATGGAATGGACTGAAATAGAATGGAATTGAATCAACCCGAGTAGAAAGGAATGGAATGGAATGGAAAGCAACGGAATGGAATGGAATAGAATTGAATTCAATCAACCCGCGTAGAAGGGAACGGAACGGAACGGGACAGAATGGAATGGAATGGAATGGAATAGAATGGAATTGATTCAACCGAGTTGAACGGAATGGAATGGAATGGAATGGAATTGTATGGAATAGAATGGAATTGAATCAACCTGAGTAGAACGGAATGAAATGCAATGGAATGGAATGGAATGGATTGGAATGGAATGGAATGGAAAGGAATGGAATGGAAGGGAATAGAAGGGAATTGAATGGAATTGAATAGAATGGAATTGCATCAACCCGAGTAGAACAGAATGGAATGGAATGGAATGGAATAGAATAGAATTGAATTGAATCAACCCGAGTGGAACGGAAGGGAACGGAATGGAACGGAATCGAATGGAATGGAATAGAATGGAATTGAATCAACCCGAGTAGAATGGAATGGAATGGAAAGGAATGGAATGGAAAGGAATGGAATGGAATAGAATAGAATGGAATTGAATCTACCTGAGTAGAATGGAATGGAATGGAATGCAATGGATTGGATTGGAATGGAATGGAAGGTAGTGGAATGGAACGGAATGGAATGGAATGGAATGGAATGGAATGGAATGGAATGGAGTGGAATGCAATTGAATGAACCCGAGTAGAATGCAATGGAATGGAATGGAGTGGAATGGAATGGAATAGAATAGAATTGAATTGAATCAACCCGAGTGGAACGGAAGGGAACAGAACGGAACGGAACGGAATGGAATGGAAGAGAATGGAATTGAATCAACCCGAGTAGAATGGAATGGAATGGAAAGCAACGGAATGGAATAGAATAGCATAGAATGGAATTGAATCTACCTGAGTAGAACTGAATGAAATGGAATGCAATGGATTGGAATGGAATGGAATGGAATGGAATGCAAAGCAATGGAATGGAATGGAATGGAATGGAATGGAAATGAATCAGTCGGAGTAGAATGGAACGGAATGGAATGGCATGGAATGGAATGGAATGGACTGGATTGGAATGGAATGGATAGAAAGCAAATGAATCAACCAGAGTAGAACGGAATGGAATGGAAAAGCATGGAATGGAATGAATAGAATGCAATGGAATGTAATGGAATAGAATGGAATTCAATCAACCAGACTAGAACGGAACGGAACGGAATGGAAAGGAATGGAATGGAATGGAATAAAGAGCAATTGAATCAACCCGAGTAGAACGGAATGGAATGGAAAGGAATACAATGGAATGGAATCAAACAGAGTAGAAACGAATGGAATTGAATGGAATGGAGGGGAACGGAATGGAAGGGAATAGAATGGAATTGAATCAACCTGAGTATAATGGAATGGAACGTAACGGAACGGAATGGAATGGAATGGAATAGAATGGAATTGAATCAACCCGAGTGGAATGCAATGGAATAGAATGGAATGGAATGGAATGGAATAGAAAGGAATTGAATCAACCAGAGTAGAACGGAGTGGAATGGAATGGAAAGTAGTGGAATGAATAGAATGGAATGTATTGGAATAAAATGGAATTCAATTAACATGAGTGGAACGTAATGGAATACAATGGAAAGAAATGGAATGGAATGGAATGGAATGAAAAGAAATGGAATTGAATTAAACAGAGTAGAACGTAACAGAACTGAACGGAACGGAATTGACAGGAATAGAATGGATTTGAATCAACCTGAGTATAATGGAATGGAATGGAATGGAATGGAAGAGAATGGAATTGAATCAACCAGAGTAGAATGGAATGGAATAGAATGCAACGGAATGGAATGGAATGGAATGGAATGGAATGGAATGAATGGAATGGAATGGAATGGAATTTAACGGAATGGAAGGGAATAGAATGGAATTGAATCATCACTAGAAGAACAGAAAGGAATGCAATGGAATGGAATGGAATAGAATTGAATCAAATCAACCTGAGTAGAACGGAATGGAATGCAATGGAATGGAATGGAATTCAATCAAACAGAGTAGAACGGAATGGATTGCAATGGAATGGAATGGAATGGAATGGAATTGAATCAACCTGAGTAGAATGGAATGGAACGGAACGGAATGGGATGGAATGGAATGGGATGGAATGTAATGGAATGGAATGGATGGAATGGAATGGAATGAATGGAAAGAAATGGTATCGAATGGCATGGAACGGAATGGAATGGAATAGAATGGAATGGAATCAACCCGAGTATAATGGAATGGAACGGAACGGAACGAACTGGAATGGAATGGAATAGAATGGAATTGAATCAAACCAAGTAGAACGGAATGGAATGGAATGGAATGGAAAGGAATGTAATAGAATGGAATTGAATCAACACGAGAATAACAGAAAGGAATGGAATGGAATGGAATGGAATGGAATGGAATAGAATGGATTTGCATCAGCGCGAGTAGAACAGAATGGAATGGAATGGAATGGAATGGAATGGAATGGAATGGAATTGAATAGAATGGATTTGCATCAGCCCGAGTAGAACAGAATGGAATGGAATGGAATGGAATGGAATCGAATGGAATTGAATAGAATGGATTTGCATCAGCCCGAGTAGAACAGAATGGAATGGAATGGAATGGATTGGAATGGAATGGAATGGAATGGAGTGGAATGGAATTGAAGGAACCAGAGTAGAATACAATGGAATGGAATGGAATGGAATGGAATGGAATGGAATGGAATAGAATAGAATTGAATTGAATACACCCGAGTGTAACGGAAGGGAATTGAACGGAACCGAATCGAATGGAATGGAATAGAATGGAATGGAATCAACCCGAGTAGAATGGAATGGAAAGCAATGGAATGGAATGGAATAGAATAGAATGGAATTGAATCAACCTGAGTAGAACGGAATGGAAAGGAATGCAATGGATTGCAATGGAATGGAATGGAATGGAATGGAAAAGAAAGGAATGGAATGGAATGAAATGGAATGGATTGGAATGGAATGGAATGGAATGGAATGGAATGGAATTAACTGAAACCGAGTAGAATGCAATGCAATGGAATGAAATGGAATGCAATAGAATAGAATTGATTTGAATCAACCTCAGTGCAACGGAAGGGAACGGAACGGAACGCAACCGAATGGATTGGAATAGAATGGAATTGAATCAACCCGAGTAGAATGGAATGGAATGAAAAGCAAAGGAATGGAATGGAATGGAATGGAATAGAATAGAATGGAATTGAATCAACCTGAGTAGAACGGAATGGAATGGAATGCAATGGATTGGAATGGAATGGAATGGAAAGGAATTGAATGGAACGGAAAGGAATGGAATGGAATAGAATGGAATAGAATGGAATTCAATCAGTCCGAGTAGAACGGAATGAAATGGAAAGGCATGGAATGGAGTGGAATGCAATGGAATGAAATGGAATGGAATGTAATGGATAGAATGGAATTGAATCAACCCGAGTAGAACACAATGGAATGGAATAGCATGGAATGGAATGAATAGAATGGAATGGAATGGAATGGAATAGAATGGAATTGAATCAACCCAAGTAGAATGGAACGGAACGGAACGAAACGGAAAAGAATGGAAAGGAATGGAACAGAATGGAATTGAAGGAACCCGAGTAGAATGGAATGGAATGGAATGCAATGCAATGGAATGGAATGTAATAGAAAGGAATTGAATCATTCCCAGTAGAACAGAATGGAATGGAATGGAATGGATTAGAACGGAATAGAATGGAATGGAAATGGAATGGAATAGAATAGAATAGAAGTGAATCATCCCGAGTAGAAAGGAATGGTCCTGAACTGAACGGAACGGAATGGAATGGAATAGAAAGGAAATGAATCAAACCGAGTAGAACGGAATGGAATAGAATAGAACTGAATCAAACCGAGTAGAAATGAATGGAATGGAATGGAATGGAATGGAATGGAATGCATGGAAAGGAATGGAATGGAATGGAGTGGAATGGAATAAATGGAATGGAATCAACCCGAGTAGAATGGAAAGGAATAGTATGGAATTGAATGGAATGGAATGGAATGGAATGGAATGGAATGGAATGGAATAGAATGGAATGGAAATCACCAGAGTAGAAAGGAACGGAATGGAATGGAATGGAGTGAATGGAATGGAATGGAATGGAATGGAATGGAATGAATAAAATGAAATGGAATGGAATGGAATGAAAAGGAAGAGAATGGAATTGAATCAACCCGTGTTGAACGGAATGGAATGGAATGGAAAGAAATGGAATGGAATGGAATGGAATGAAATGGAATGGAATAGAATGGCATTGAATCAACCTGAGTAGAAAGGAACGGAACGGAATGAAATGGAATGAATTGGAATAGAATGGACGTGAATAAACCCGAGTAGAACGGAATCTAATGGAATGGAATTTAATGGAATGGAATGGAATAGAATACAATGGAAATGAATCAACCCGAGTTGAATGGATTGGAATAGAATGGAATGGAATGGAATGGAATGGAATGGAATAGAATGGAATTGAATCAACCCGAGTAGAAAGGAATGGAATGGAATGGAAAGGAACGGAATGGAATGGAATAGAATTGAATTCAATCAACCCGAGTAGAAGGGAACGGAACGGAACGGAACAGAATGGAATGGAATAGAATGGAATTGATTCAACCGAGTTGAACGGAATGGAAAGTAATGGAATGGAATGGAATGGAATGGAATGGAATGGAATGGAATGGAATGGAATTGAATCAACCCGAGTAGAACGCAACAGAACGGAACAGAACGGAACGGAATGGAAAGAGTGGAATTGAGTCAACATGAGATGAGCGGAATGGAATGGAATGGAATAGAATAGAATGGAATTGAATAAACCCGAGTAGAAAGGAATGGAATGGAATGGAATGGAATGGAATGGAATGGAATACAATAGAATGGAATTGTATCAACCCGAGAAGAACGGAATGGAATGGAATGGAATGGAATAGAATAGAATTGAATCCACCCGACCAGAATGGAATGGAATGGAATGGAAGGGAATGGAATGGAATTCAATGGAATGGAATAGAATGGAATTGCATCAACCCGGGTAGAACGGAATGGAATGGAATGGAATGGAATAGAATAGAATAGAATGGAAATGAATCAACCAGAGTAGATCGGAAAGGAACGGAATGAATGGAATGGAATGGAATGGAATGGAATGGAAAGGAATAGAATGCAATTCAATGAACCTGAGTAGAACGGAATGGAAAGGAATGGAATGGAATGGAATGGAATGGAATGGAATGGAATGGAATGCAATGGAATGGAAAGGAATGGAATGGAATAGAATGGAATTGAATCAACCCGATTAGAAGACAATGGAATGGAATGGAATGGAGTGGAATGAATGGAATGGAAAGGAATGGAATTGATTGGAATAAAATGTAATTCAATCAACATGAGTAGAACGTAATGGAATATAATGGAATGGAATGGAATGGAATGGAATGGAATGGAATGGAATGGAATGGAATGAAATGGAATTGAATTAACCTGAGTAGAACGGAACAGAAAATAACAGAACAGAAAGGTTTGGAATAAAATGGATTTCAATCAACCCGAGAAGAATGGAATGGAATGGAATGGAATGGAATGGAATGGAATGGAATGAATAAAATGAAATGGAATGGAATGGAATGAAAAGGAAGAGAATGGAATTGAATCAACCCGTGTTGAACGGAATGGAATGGAATGGAAAGAAATGGAATGGAATGGAATGGAATGAAATGGAATGGAATAGAATGGCATTGAATCAACCTGAGTAGAAAGGAACGGAACGGAATGAAATGGAATGAATTGGAATAGAATGGACGTGAATAAACCCGAGTAGAACGGAATCTAATGGAATGGAATTTAATGGAATGGAATGGAATAGAATACAATGGAAATGAATCAACCCGAGTTGAATGGATTGGAATAGAATGGAATGGAATGGAATGGAATGGAATGGAATGGAATGGAATGGAATGGAATAGAATGGAATTGAATCAACCCGAGTAGAAAGGAATGGAATGGAATGGAAAGGAACGGAATGGAATGGAATAGAATTGAATTCAATCAACCCGAGTAGAAGGGAACGGAACGGAACGGAACAGAATGGAATGGAATAGAATGGAATTGATTCAACCGAGTTGAACGGAATGGAAAGTAATGGAATGGAATGGAATGGAATGGAATGGAATGGAATGGAATGGAATTGAATCAACCCGAGTAGAACGCAACAGAACGGAACAGAACGGAACGGAATGGAAAGAATGGAATTGAGTCAACCTGAGATGAGCGGAATGGAATGGAATAGAATAGAATGGAATTGAATAAACCCGAGTAGAAAGGAATGGAATGGAATGGAATGGAATGGAATGGAATAGAATAGAATGGAATTGTATCAACCCGAGAAGAACGGAATGGAATAGAATGGAATGGAATGGAATGGAATGGAATGGAATAGAATAGAATTGAATCCACCCGACCAGAATGGAATGGAATGGAATGGAAGGGAATGGAATGGAATTCAATGGAATGGAATAGAATGGAATTGCATCAACCCGGGTAGAACGGAATGGAATGGAATGGAATGGAACAGAATAGAATAGAATGGAAATGAATCAACCAGAGTAGATCGGAATGGAACGGAATGAATGGAATGGAATGGAATGGAATGGAAAGGAATAGAATGCAATTCAATGAACCTGAGTAGAACGGAATGGAATGGAATGGAATGGAATGGAATGGAATGGAATGGAATCAATCCGAGTGGAATGGAATGGAATGGACTCAAGTGGAAAGGAATGGAATGGAATGGAATGGAATCAACCCGAGTGGCATGGAATGGAATGGAAAGGAATGAGATGGAATGGAATGCAATGGAATGGAATGGGATGGAATGGAATGCAATGGAATGGAATGGGATGGAATGGAATGCAATGCAATGGAATGGAATGGAATGGAATGGAATCAACGCGAGTGAAATGGAATGGAATGGAAAGCAATGGAATGGAATGGAATGGAATAGAAGCAACCAGAGTGGCACGGAATGGAATGGAATGAAAAGGGAAAGAATGGAACCAACCCGAGTGGAAAGGAATGGAAGGGAATGGAATGGAATGAAGTGAAACAGAATCAACCCGAATGCAATGGAATGGAATGGAATGGAATGATATGGAATGGAATCAACCCGAGTGGAATGAAATGGAATAGACTCAAGTGGCAAGGAATGCAATGGAATGGAATGGAATCAACACGAGTGGCATGGAATGCAATGGAATGGAATGGAATGCAATGGAAATGAATGGAATGGAATGGAATGGAATCGAATAGAATGGAATGCAACGGAATGGAATCAAGCCGAGTGGATTGGAATGCAATGGAATGGAATGGAATGGAATGGCATGGAATCTAATGGAATAGAATGGAATGGAATCAACCCGCGTGGAAAGGAATGGAAAGGAAAGGAATGGAATGGAATGGAATCAACCCGAGTGGAATGGAATAGAATGGAATGGAATGGAATGGAATGCAATCAACTGGAATGGAATGGAACGGAATGGATTCAACTGGAATGGAATGGAATGAAATGGAATGGAAACAAATGGAATCAAGTGGAATGGAATGGAAAGGAATACAATGGAATTGAATGAGATGGAACGGAATCAAACCAAGTGGAATGGAATGGAAAGGAATGGAATGGAGTCAACACGAGTGGAATGGAATGCAATGGAATGGAATGGAATAGAATGACATGGAATGGAATGGAATGGAATGGAATGGAATGACATGGAATGGAATGGAATGGAATGGAGTGGAATGACATGGAAAGGAATGGAATGGAATGGAATGGAATCAACCCGAGTGGAAAAGAATGGAACGGAATGGAATGGAAAGGAATGGAATAGGATGGAATCAACTCGAGTGGAAAGGAATGGAACGGAATGGAATGGGAAGGAATGGAATGGAATGGAATCAACCCAAGTGGAATGGAATGGAATGGAATGGAATGCAATGGAAATGAATGGAATGGAATGGAATGGAATCAACTAGAATGGAAAGGAATGGAATGGAATGGAAAGGAATGGAATGGAATAGAATGGAATGGAAGGAAAAGGAATGAAGTTGAATGGAATGGAAAGGAATAGAATGGAATTGAATGAAAAGGAACGGAATCAACCTAAGAGGAACGGAATGGAATGGAATGGAATGGAAAGGAATCAACCCGAGTGGAATGGAATGCAGTGGAATGGAAAGTAATGGAATGGCATGAAATGGAATGGAATCAACCCGAGTGGAAAGGAATGGAATGCAATGGAATGGAATGGAATAGAATGGAATGGAATGGAACGGAATGGAATGGAATCAAACAGAGTGGAATGGAATGGAAAGGAACGGAGTGGAATGGAATGCAATGGAATCAACAGGCATGGAATGGAATAGAATGGAAAGAAATAGAATGGAATGGAATCAACCCGATTGGAGTGGAATGGAATGCAATAGAATGGAATGGAAAGGAAACAAGCCGATTGGAACGGAATGGAATGCAATGGAATGGAAAGGAATGGAATGGAATGGAATGGAATGGAGTGGAGTCAACAAGAGTGGAATGGTATGGAATGGAATGCAATGGAATGGAATGGAATGGAATGGAATGAACCCAAGTGGAATGCAATGCAATGGAATGGCAAGGAATGGAATGGCATGGAATGGAATGGAATGGAATGGAATGGAATGGAAAGCAATGGAATGGAAAGGAATGGAATGTAATGGAATGGGATCATCCCGAGTGGTATGGAATGGAATGGAGTGGAAGGCAATGGAATGGAATGGGGTGGAATGCAATGGAATGGAATGGAATGGAATGGAATGCAATGGAATGCAATGGAATGCAATGGAATGGAATGGCATGGAATGTACTAAAACCGTGTGGAATGGAATGGAAAGGAGTGGAATGGAATGGAATAGAATAGAATGGAATATAATCAACTGGAATGTAATGGAATGGAATGGAATTAAACAGAATCTACTCCAATGGAATGGAATGGAACGGAACGGAATGGAATGGAATGGAATGGAGTCAACCTGAGTGGAATGGAACAGAAAGAAATGGAATTGAATGGAATGGAACAGAATGAAATCAGCCCAAGCGGAATGAAAAGGAATGGAATGGAATGCTGTGGAATGGAAAGGAATAGAATCAACTTGAGTGGAATGGAATGCAATGGAATGGATTGGAATGGAATGGAATCATGCCGAGTGGAAAGGAATGGAATGGAATGGAATCGATTGGAACGGAATGGAATTGAATGGAATGGAATGGAATCAACCAGAATGGAATGGAATGGAATTTAATGGAATGGAGTAGAATGAAATGGAATAGAATGGAATCAACCCCAGTGGAATGGAATGCAATGGAATGGAATGGAATGGCATGGAATGGAATGAAATGGAAAGGAATGGAATGGCACGGAATGGAATCGAAAGGAACGGAATGGAATGGAATGGAATGGAATGGAGTCAACAAGAGTGGAATGGCATGGAATGGAATGCAATGGAATGGAATGGAATGGAACGGAATGGAATGGAATGGAATCAACCCAAGAGGAATGCAATGCAATGGAAAGGCAAGGAATGGAATGGAATGGAATGGAATGGAATGGAATGGAAAGAACCCGATTGGAATGGAATGGAATAGAATGGAATGGAATGGAATGAAATCATCACACACGGAATGCAATAGAATGGAATGCAATGGAATGTAATGGAATGACTTATAATCGAACGGAATGGTAAGGAACGAAATGGAATCAACACAAATGGAAAGGAATGGAATGGAATGGAATGGAATGGAATGGAATTTACCCGAGTGGAATGGAATGGATTGGAATGGATTGGAATCAAACAGAATGGAATGGAATGGAATGGAATGGAATGGAATGGAATGGAATAGAACGGAATGGAATCAACCACAATGGAATGGAATGCAATGGAATAGTATGGAATGGCATGGAATGGAATGGAATGGAATGAAAGGGAATGGAATGGAATGGAATCATATGGAATCATCACCAGTGGAATGCAATGCAATGGGAAAGAATGGAATGTGATGGAATGGAATGAAACTGAATGGAATGGCAATGCATGGCATGGAATCGAATGGAATGGACTGGCATGGAATGGAATGGAATTGAATATAATGGAATGGAGTCAACAAGAGGGAAATGGAATGGAATGGAATGGGATCAACCCCAGTGGAATGGAATGAAATGGAATAGCATGGAATGGAATGGCATGGAATTAAACGGAATGGAACAGAATGGAATGGAATGAACCCGAGTGGAATGGAATGGAATGGAATGCAATGGAATGGAATCATCCCACGTGGAATGGAATGGAATGGAATGGAATGGAATGGATTGCAATGGAATGGAATGGAATGGAATGGAAAAGAATAGAATGGAACAGAATGAAATGGAATGATTTGGAATGGAATGGAATGGAATTAACTGAACCCGAGTAGAATGCAATGCAATGGAATGGAATGGAATGGAATATAATATAATTGAATTGAATCAACCTCAGTGCAACGGAAGGGAACGGAACGGAACCCAACCGAATGGATTGGAATAGAATGGAATTGAATCAACCCGAGTAGAATGGAACGGAATGAAAAGCAAAGGAATGGAATGGAATGGAATGGAATAGAATAGAATGGAATTGAATCAACCTGAGTAGAACGGAATGGAATGGAATGCAAAGGATTGGAATGGAATGGAATGGAAAGGAATGGAATGGAATGGAAAGGAATGGAATGGAATAGAATGGAATAGAGTGGAATTCAATCAGTCCGAGTAGAACGGAATGAAATGGAAAGGCATGGAATGGAGTGGAATGCAATGGAATGAAATGGAATGGAATGTAATGGATAGAATGGAATTGAATCAACCCGAGTAGAACACAATGGAATGGAATAGCATGGAATGGAATGAATAGAATGGAATGGAATGGAATGGAATAGAATGGAATTGAATCAACCCAAGTAGAATGGAATGGAACAGAACGAAATGGAAAAGAATGGAAAGGAATGGAACAGAATGGAATTGAAGGAACCCGAGTGGAATGGAATGGAATGGGATAGAATGGAATTGAATCAACCCAAGTAGAATGGAATGGAACAGAACGAAACGGAAAAGAATGGAAAGGAATGGAACAGAATGGAATTGAAGGAACCCGAGTAGAATGGAATGGAATGGAATGCAATGCAATGGAATGGAATGTAATAGAAAGGAATTGAATCATTCCCAGTAGAACAGAATGGAATGGAATGGAATGGATTAGAACGGAATAGAATGGAATGGAAATGGAATGGAATAGAATAGAATAGAAGTGAATCATCCCGAGTAGAAAGGAATGGTCCTGAACTGAACGGAACGGAATGGAATGGAATAGAAAGGAATTGAATCAAACCGAGTAGAATGGAATGGAATAGAATAGAACTGAATCAAACCGAGTACAACGGAATGGAATGGAATGGAATGGAATAGAACGGAATAGAATCAACCCGAGTAGAACGGAATGGAATAGCATGGAATGGAATGGAATGGAATGGAATGCATGGAATGGAATGGAATGGAATGGAGTGGAATGGAATAAATGGAATGGAATCAACCCGAGTAGAATGGAAAGGAATAGTATGGAATGGAATGGAATGGAATGGAATGGAATGGAATGGAATGGAATGGAATAGAATGGAATGGAAATCACCAGAGTAGAAAGGAACGGAATGGAATGGAATGGAGTGAATGGAATGGAATGGAATGAATGGAATGGAATGGAAATCACCAGAGTAGAAAGGAACGGAATGGAATGGAATGGAGTGAATGGAATGGAATGGAATGAATGGAATGGAATGGAATGAATAAAATGGAATGGAATGGAATGAAATGGAAGAGAATGGAATTGAATCAACCCGTTTAGAACGGAATGGAATGGAATGGAAAGAAATGGAATGGAATGGAATGGAATGGAATGCAATGGAATGGAATAGAATGGAATTCAATCAACCTGAGTAGAACGGAACGGAACGGAATGAAATGGAATGAATTGGAATAGAATGGAAGTGAATAAACCCGAGTAGAACGGAATCTAATGGAATGAAATTTAATGGAATGGAATGGTATGGAATACAATGGAAATGAATCAACCCGTTGAATGTATTGGAATGGAATGGAATGGAATGGAATGGAATGGAATAGAATGGAATTGAATCAACCCGAGTAGAAAGGAATGGAATGGAATGGAAAGGAACGGAATGGAATGGAATAGAATTGAATTCAATCAACCCGAGTAGAAGGGAACGGAACGGAACGGAACAGAATGGAATGGAATAGAATGGAATTGATTCAACCGAGTTGAACGGAATGGAAAGGAATGGAATGGAATGGAATGGAATGGAATGGAATAGGATGGAATTGAATCAACCCAAGTAGAACGCAACAGAACGGAACAGAACGGAACGGAATGGAAAGAATGGAATTGAGTCAACCTGAGATGAGCGGAATGGAATGGAATGCAATGGAATGGAATGGAATAGAATAGAATGGAATTGAATAAACCCGAGTAGAAAGGAATGGAATGGAATGGAATGGAATGGAATGGAATGGAATAGAATAGAATGTAATTGAATCAACCCGAGAAGAACGGAATGGAATGGAATGGAATGGAATGGAAGGGAATGGAATGGAATTCAATGGAATGGAATAGAATGGAATTGCATCAACCCGGGTAGAACGGAATGGAATGGAATGGAATGGAATGGAATAGAATAGAATAGAATGGAATTGAATCAACCAGAGTAGATCGGAATGGAACGGAATGAATGGAATGGAATGGAATGCAATGCAATGAAATGGAATGGAATGGAATGGAAAGGAATAGAATGGAATTCAATGAACCTGAGTAGAATGGAATGGAATGGAATGGAATGGAATGGAATGCAATGGAATGGAAAGGAATGGAATGGAATAGAATGGAATTGAATCAACCCGAGTAGAAGACAATGGAATGGAAAGGAATGGAGTGGAATGAATGGAATGGAAAGGAATGGAATTGATTGGAATAAAATGGAATTCAATCAACATGAGTAGAACGTAATGGAAGATAATGGAATGAAATGGAATGGAATGGAATGGAATGGAATGGAATGAAATGGAATTGAATAAACCTGAGTAGAACGGAACAGAAATTAACAGAACAGAAAGGTTTGGAATAAAATGGATTTGAATCAACCCGAGAAGAATGGAATGGAATGGAATGGAATGGAATGGAAGGGAATGGAATCGACCCAATTGGAATGGGATAGAATGGAATGGAATGGAAAGGCAGGAATGCAATGGCATTGAATGGAATGCAATGGAATGAAATGGAATCAACACGAGAGGAAAGGAAAGGAAGGGAATGGAATGGAAAGGAATGGAATGGAATGGAAACAACCCGAGTGGAATGGAATGCAATGGAATGGAATGGAATGGAATGGAAGGGAATCAGCAAGAGTGGAAAGAAATGGAACGGAATGGAATGGAATAGAATGGAATAGAATAGAATGGAATGGAAACAACCCTAGCGGAATGCAATGCAATGGATTGGAATGGAATGGAAAGGAAAGGAATGGAATGGAAGGGAATCGCATAGAATGGAATGAAATAGAATGGAAAGGAAGGAACCCTAGTGGAATGCAATGGAATGGAATGGAATAGAATGGAATGGAATCAACCCTAGTGGAATGCAATGGAATGGATTGGAATGGAATGGAAGGGAATGGAATGGAATAAAATGGAACTGAATCAACCCGAATGCAATGGAATGGAATGGAACGGAATGGAATGGAATGGAATGGAATGGAATCAATCCGAGTGGAATGGAATGGAATGGACTCAAGTGGAAAGGAATGGAATGGAATGGAATGGAATCAACCCGAGTGGCATGGAAAGCAACGGAAAGGAATGAGATGGAATGGAATGCAATGGAATGGAATGGGATGGAATGGAATGCAATGGAATGGAATGGGATGGAATGGAATGCAATGCAATGGAATGGAATGGAATGGAATGGAATCAACGCGAGTGAAATGGAATGGAATGGAAAGCAATGGAATGGAATGGAATGGAATGGAATAGATGCAACCAGAGTGGCACGGAATGGAATGGAATGAAAAGGGAAAGAATGGAACCAACCTGAGTGGAAAGGAATGGAAGGGAATGGAATGGAATGAAATGGAACAGAATCAACCCGAATGCAATGGAATGGAATGGAATGGAATGATATGGAATGGAATCAACCCGAGTGGAATGAAATGGAGTGGACTCAAGTGGCAAGGAATGCAATGGAATGGAATGGAATCAACACGAGTGGCATGGAATGCAATGGAATGGAATGGAATGGAATGCAATGGAAATGAATGGAATGGAATGGAATGGAATCGAATAGAATGGAATGCAACGGAATGGAATCAAGCGGAGTGGATTGGAATGCAATGGAATGGAATGGAATGGAATGGCATGGAATCTAATGGAATAGAATGGAATGGAATCAACCCGAGTGGAAAGGAATGGAAAGGAAAGGAATGGAATGGAATGGAATCAACCCGAGTGGAATGGAATAGAATGGAATGGAATGGAATGCAATGCAATCAACTGGAATGGAATGGAACGGAATGGATTCAACTGGAATGGAATGGAATGAAATGGAATGGAAACAAATGGAATCAAGTGGAATGGAATGGAAAGGAATACAATGGAATTGAATGAGATGGAACGGAATCAAACCAAGTGGAATGGAATGGAAAGGAATGGAATGGAGTCAACACGAGTGGAATGGAATGCAATGGAATGGAATGGAATAGAATGACATGGAATGGAATGGAATGGAATGGAATGACATGGAATGGAATGGAATGGAATGGAAAGGAATGGAATGGAGTGGAATGACATGAAAAGGAATGGAATGGAATGGAATGGAATGGAATGGAATGGAATGGAATGGAATCAACCCGAGTGGAAAAGAATGGAACGGAATGGAATGGAAAGGAATGGAATAGGATGGAATCAACTCGAGTGGAAAGGAATGGAACGGAATGGAATGGGAAGGAATGGAATGGAATGGAATCAACCCAAGTGGAATGGAATGGAATGCAATGGAAATGAATGGAATGGAATGGAATGAAATCAACTAGAATGGAAAGGAATGGAATGGAATGGAAAGGAATGGAATGGAATAGAATGGAATGGAAGGAAAAGGAATGAAGTTGAATGGAATGGAAAGGAATAGAATGGAATTGAATGAAAAGGAACGGAATCAACCTAAGAGGAACGGAATGGAATGGAATGGAATGGAAAGGAATCAACCCGAGTGGAATGGAATGCAGTGGAATGGAAAGTAATGGAATGGCATGAAATGGAATGGAATCAACCCGAGTGGAAAGGAATGGAATGCAATGGAATGGAATGGAATAGAATGGAATGGAATGGAACGGAATGGAATGGAATCAAACAGAGTGGAATGGAATGGAAAGGAACGGAGTGGAATGGAATGCAATGGAATCAACAGGCATGGAATGGAATAGAATGGAAAGAAATAGAATGGAATGGAATCAACCCGATTGGAGTGGAATGGAATGCAATAGAATGGAATGGAAAGGAAGCAAGCCGATTGGAACGGAATGGAATGCAATGGAATGTAAAGGAATGGAATGGAATGGAATGGAATGGAATGGAGTGGAGTCAACAAGAGTGGAATGGTATGGAATGGAATGCAATGGAATGGAATGGAATGGAATGGAATGGAATGGAATGGAATGGAATGGAATCAACCCAAGTGGAATGCAACGCAATGGAATTGCAAGGAATGGAATGGCATGAAATGGAATGGAATGGAATGGAATGGAATGCAATGGAATGGAAAGGAATGGAATGTAATGGAATGGGATCATCACTAGTGGTATGGAATGGAATGGAGTGGAATGCAATGGAATGGAATGGGGTGGAATGCAATGGAATGGAATGGAATGGAATGCAATGGAATGCAATGGAATGGAATGGAATGCAATGTACTAAAACCGTGTGGAATGGAATGGAAAGGAGTGGAATGGAATGGAATAGAATTGAATGGAATAGAATCAACTGGAATGTAATGGAATGGAATGGAATGGAATGGAATGAAACAGAATCTACTCCAATGGAATGGAATGGAACGGAATGGAATGGAATGGAATGGAATGGAGTCAACCTGAGTGGAATGGAACAGAAAGAAATGGAATTGAATGGAATGGAACGGAATGGAATCAGCCCGAGCGGAATGAAAAGGAATGGAATGGAATGGTGTGGAATGGAAAGGAATGGAATCAACTTGAGTGGAATGGAATGGAATGGATTGGAATGGAATGGAATCATGCCGAGTGGAAAGGAATGGAATGGAATGGATTCGATTGGAACGGAATGGAATGGAATGGAATGGAATGGAATCAACCAGAATGGAATGGAACGGAATTTAATGGAATGGAGTGGAATGAAATGGAATAGAATGGAATCAACCCCAGTGGAATGGAATGCAATGGAATGGAATGGAATGGCATGGAATGGAATGAAATGGAAAGGAATGGAATGGCACGGAATGGAATCGAAAGGAATGGAATGGAATGGAATGGAATGGATTGGAGTCAACAAGAGTGGAATGGTATGGAATGGAATGCAATGGAATGGAATGGAACGGAATGGAATGGAATGGAATCAACCCAAGTGGAATGCAATGCAATGGAAAGGCAAGGAATGGAATGGAATGGAATGGAATGGAATGGAATGGAAAGAACCCGATTGGAATGGAATGGAATGGAATGGAATGGAATGAAATCATCACACATGGAATGCAATAGAATGGAATGCAATGAAATGGAATGGAATGACTCATAATCGAACGGAATAGTAAGGAATGAAAAGGAATCAACACGTATGGAAAGAATGGAATGGAATGGAATGGAATGGAATCAACCTGAGTGGAATGGAATGGAATGGAATGGAATGGAATGGAATGGAATGGAATGGAATGGATTGGAATCAAACAGAATGGAATGGAATGGAATGGAATGGAATGGAATAGAATGGAATAGAATGGAATGGAATCAACCACAATGGAATGGAATGCAATGGAATGGTATGGAATGGCATGGAATGGAATGGAATGGAATGAAAGGGAATGGAATGGAATGGAATCATATGGAATCATCACCAGTGGAATGCAATGCAATGGAAAAGAATGGAATGTCACGGAATGGAATGAAATTGAATGGAATGGCAAGGCATGGAACGGAATGGAATGGAATGGACTGGCATGGAATGGAATGGAATTGAATATAATGGAATGGAGTCAACAAGAGGGAAATGGAATGCAATGGAATGGAATCATCCCAAGTGGAATGGAATGGAATGGAATGGCATGGAACAGTATGGAATAGTATGCAATGTAATACAATCAACGCAAGAGGAAAGAAATGGAATGGAATGGAATGGAATAAACCCAAGAGGGATGGAACGGAATAGATTGGAATGGAATGGAATGGAATCAACCAGAATGGAATGGAATGGAATAGAGTCAGCCTTAGTGGAATTGATTGGAAAGGAATGGAATGGAATGGAATGAACCAGCGTGAAAAGGAATGGAATGGAATGGAATGGAAAGGAATGGAATGGAATGGAATCAAACAGAGTGGAATGGAAAGGAAAGCAACGGAGTGAAATGGAATGCAATGGAATCAACTGGAGTGGAATGGAATAGAATGGAAAGAAATGGAATGGAATGGAATCAACCCGATTGCAGCGGAATGGAATGAAACGGAATGGAATGGAATGGAATCAAGCCGATTGGAACGGAATAGAATGCAATGAAATGGAAAGGAATGGAATGGAATGGAATGGAATCAACCCGAGTGGTATGGAATGGAATGGAATGGAATGAAATGGAATGGAATGGAATGGAATCGAATGGAATCAACCCGAGCGGAATGGAATTGAATGGAATGGAATGGAATCAACCCGAGTGGAATGAAAAGGAATGGAATGGAATGGTGTGGAATAGAAAGGAACGGAATCAACCTGAGTGGAATGGAATGGATTGCAATGGAATGGAATCATGCCGAGTAGAAAGGAATAGAATGGAATGGAATCGATTGGAATGGAATGGAATTGAATTGAATGGAATGGAATCAACCAGAATGGAATGGAATGGAATTTAATGGAATGGAACGGAATGAAATGGAATAGAATGGAATCAACCCCAGTGGAATGGAATGCAATGGAATGGAATGGAATGGAATGGCATGGAATGGAATGGAAAGGAATGGAATGGCATGGAATCGAACCGATAGGAAAGGAAAGGAATGGAATGGAATGAAATGGAATGGAAAGGAATGGAGTCAACAAGAGTGGAATGGAATGGAATGGAATGCAATGGAATGGAATGGAATGGAACAGAATGGAATGGAATGGAATCACCCCAAGTGGAATGCAATGCAATGGAATGGCAAGGAATGGTATGGCATGGAATGGAATGGAATGGAATGGAAAGAACCCGATTGGAATGGAATGGAATGGAATGAAATCATCACACATGGAATGCAATAGAATGGAATGCAATGGAATGGAATGGAATGGAATGGAATGGAATGAGTTATAATCGAACGGAATGGTAAGGAATGAAATGGAATCAACACGAATGGAAAGGAATGGAATGGAATGGAATGGAAAGAAAGGCAATGGAATCAACACGAGTGGAATGGAATGGAATGGAATGGAATGGAATGGAATGAACTGGAGTGGCATGGAAAGGAATGGAAATGAAGGGAATCAACTCGAGTGGAATGGTAACGAATGGAAAGGAATGGAATGAAATAGAACGGAATCAAGTGAACCTGAGTAGAACGGAAAGGACTGGAATGGAATGGAATGGAAGAGAAGGGAATGGAATCGAATGCAGTATAATGGAATAGAATCAACCAGAGTAGAATGGAATGGAATGGAATGGAATGGAATGGAATGGAATGGAATGGAATAGAATGGAATGGAGTCAACCCAAGTAGAACGGAATGTAATGGAAAGGAAAGAATGGAATGAAATGGAATGGAATGGAACAGAATGGAATTGAATCAACCCGAGTAGAATGGAATGGAACCGAAAGGAATGGATTGGAAAGAATGGAATTGAAACAACCCGAGTAGAACGGAAAGGAATGGAATGGCATGGATTGGAATGGAATTGAATAGAATGGAATTGGATCAACCCGAGTAGAACGGAATAGAATGGAATGGAGTGGAATGGAATGGAAGAGAGTAGAATGGAATGGAATCAACCCGAGTAGAAAGGAATGGAATGGAATGGAATGGAATGCAATGGAATTGAATGGAATGGAATAGAATGGAATTGAATCAACCCGAGTGGAATGGAATGAAATGGAATGGAATGGAATGGAATGGAATGGAATAGAATGGATTTGAATCAACCTAAGTAGAATGGAATGGAATGGAAAGGAAGGGAATGGAATGGAATGGAATGCAATAGAATGGAAAGAAATGTAATGGAATGGAATGGAATAGAATGGAATCATCCCAAGTAGAACGGAACGGGACGGAACGGAATGAATTGGAATAGAATGGAATTGAATCCACCCGATTAGAACGGAATGGAATGGAATGGATAGGAATGGAATGAATGGAATGGAATGGAATGGAATGGAATGGAATGGAATAGAATGGAATTGAATCAACCTGAGTAGAACGGAATGGAATGGAATGGAATGAAATGGAATGGAATGGCAGGGAATTGAATGGAATACAAAGGAATTGAATCAACCCGAGCCGCAAGGAACTGAACGGAATTGAACAGACCGGAACGGAATCGAACCGAATGGAATGGAATAGAATGGAATTGAATCAACCTGAGTAGAATAGAACGTAATGGAATGGAATAGAATGGAACGGAATCAACCCGTGTGGAACGGAATGGAATTGAGTGGAATGGAATGGAATGGAATGGAATGGAATGGAATGGAATAGTTTTGAATTGAATCAACCCGAGTAGAACGGAATAGAATCAAATGGAATGGAATGGAATGGAATGGAATGGAATAGAATGGAACTGAAATAACCCGAGTAGAAAGGAACGGAATGGAACTGAATGGAGCGCAACGCAATGGAATGGAATGGAATAGAATGGAACTGAAACAACCCGCGTAGAACGGAACGGTATGGAATGGAATGGAATAGAATGCAATTGTATCAACCCAAATAGAATGGAATGGCATGGAATGGAATGGAATGGAATGGAGTAGGATGGAATGGAACAGAATCAACCCGAGCAGAACGGAACGGAATGGAATGGAATGGAATGGAATGGAATAGAATACAATAGAATTAAATCAACCCGAGACAAACGGACAATAACGGAATGGAGCGGAACAGAACGGAATGGAATGGAAGAGAATGCAAGTGAATAAACCTGAGTGGAATGGAATGGAATGGAAAGAAATGGAATGGAATGGAATTGAAAAGAATGAAAGGGAATGGAACGGAATGGAATGGAATGGAATGGAATTTAAAAGAATGAAAGGGAATGGAACGGAATGGAATGGAATGGAATGGAATTTAATGAATGGAATGGAATGGAATAGATTAGAATTGAATCAACCAGAGTAGAACGGAATGCATTGGAATGGAATGGAATGGAATGCAATGTAATTGAATAGAATGGAATTGTATCGTCCCGAGAATGGAATGGAATGGAATGGAATGTAAAGGAATGGAATGGAATGGAATGGATAGAACGAAATTGAATCAACCCGAGTAGAACGGAATGGAATGGAATAGCATGGAATGGAATGAATAGAATGGAATGGAATGGAATGAAATGGAATAGAATGGAATTGAATCAACCCAAGTAGAACGGAATGGAACAGAATGGAATGGAATGGAATAGAATGGAATTGAATCAACCAGAGTAGACACGGAATGGAATGGAATGGATTGGAATAGAATGGAATGGAACCAAACAGAGTGGAACGGAATGGAATAGAATGGAATGGAATGGAATGGAATGGAGTGGAATTGAATGGAATTGAATGAGCCCGAGTAGAACGGAATGGAATGGAATGGAATGTAATTTAAAGGAATAGAATGGAATACAATGGAACTGAATCATCACGAGTAGAACAGAACGGAACAGAACGGAACGGAAAGGAATGGAATTGAATGGAATGGAATCAACCTGAATACAACGGAATGGAATGCAATGGAATGGAATGGAATGGAATGGAATAGAATGGAATTGAATCAACCCGAGTAGAACGGAATGGAATGGAATAGGACGGAATGGAATGAATAGAATGGAATGGAATGAAATGGAATGGAATAGAATAGAATGAAATTCAATCAACCCAAGTAGAACGGAACGGAAAGGAACTGAATGAAACGGAACGGAATGGAATGGAATAGAATGGAATTGAATCAAACCAAGTAGAACAGAAAAGAATGGAATGTAATGGAATGGAATAGAATGGAATTGAATCAACCTGAGTAGAACGGAATGAAATGGAATGGAATGGAATGGAATACAATAGAATGGAATTGATTCAACAAGAGTAGAACGGAATGGAACGGAATGGAATGGAATGGAAAGTAACGGAATGGAATGGAATAGAATGGAATTGAATCATCGCGAGCAAAACGGAACGGAAAAGAATGGAACGGAATGGAGTGGAATGGAATAGAATGGAATCGAAATAACCTGAGTTGAAAGGAAAGGAATGGAATGGAATGGAATGGAACGGAATGGAATGAAATAGAATGGAATTGTGTAAACCAGTGTTGAAAGGAATGGAGTGGAATAGAATGGAATGGAATAGAATGGAATGGAATCAACCCAAGTAGAACGGAATGGAATGGAATGGAATGGAATGAATGGAACAGAATGGAATGGAATGGAATAGAATGCAATTGAATCAACCCTAGTAGAATGGAACGGAACAGAACGGAATGGATTGGAATAGAATGGAATTGAATCAACAGGAGTAGAATGGAACGGAATGGAATCGAATGGATTGGAATGGAATTGAATAGAATGGAATTGGATCAACCTGAGTAGAATGAAATGGAATGGAATGGAATGGAATGGAATGGAATTGAATGGAGTAGAGCAGAATGGAATGGAATCAACCCGAGTAGAATGGAATGGAATGGAATGGAATGAATTGGAATGGAATTGAATAGAATGGAATTGGATCAACCTGAGTAGAATGCAATGGAATGGAATGGAATGGAATGGAATGAACCCAAGTGGAATGCAATGCTATGGAATGGCAAGGAATGGAATGGCATGAAATGGAATGGAATGGAATGGAATGGAATGGAATGGAATGGAATGGAAAGGAATGGAATGTAATGGAATGGGATCATCACTAGTGGTATGGAATGGAATGGAGTGGAATGCAATGGAATGGAATGGGGTGGAATGCAATGGAATGGAATGGAATGGAATGGAATGGAATGCAATGGAATGCAATGGAATGGAATGGAATGCAATGTACTAAAACCGTGTGGAATGGAATGGAAAGGAGTGGAATGGAATGGAATAGAATTGAATGGAATAGAATCAACTGGAATGTAATGGAATGGAATGGAATGGAATGGAATGGAATGGAATGGAATGAAACAGAATCTACTCCAATGGAATGGAATGGAACGGAATGGAATGGAATGGAATGGAATGGAGTCAACCTGAGTGGAATGGAACAGAAAGAAATGGAATTGAATGGAATGGAACGGAATGGAATCAGCCCGAGCGGAATGAAAAGGAATGGAATGGAATGGTGTGGAATGGAAAGGAATGGAATCAACTTGAGTGGAATGGAATGGAATGGATTGGAATGGAATGGAATCATGCCGAGTGGAAAGGAATGGAATGGAATGGAATCGATTGGAACGGAATGGAATTGAATGGAATGGAATGGAATCAACCAGAATGGAATGGAACGGAATTTAATGGAATGGAGTGGAATGAAATGGAATAGAATGGAATCAACCCCAGTGGAATGGAATGCAATGGAATGGAATGGAATGGCATGGAATGGAATGAAATGGAAAGGAATGGAATGGCACGGAATGGAATCGAAAGGAATGGAATGGAATGGAATGGATTGGAGTCAACAAGAGTGGAATGGTATGGAATGGATTGCAATGGAATGGAATGGAACGGAATGGAATGGAATGGAATCAACCCAAGTGGAATGCAATGCAATGGAAAGGCAAGGAATGGAATGGAATGGAATGGAATGGAATGGAATGGAATGGAAAGAACCCGATTGGAATGGAATGGAATGGAATGTAATGGAATGGAATGGAATGGAATGAAATCATCACACATGGAATGCAATAGAATGGAATGCAATGAAATGGAATGGAATGACTCATAATCGAACGGAATAGTAAGGAATGAAAAGGAATCAACACGTATGGAAAGAATGGAATGGAATGGAATGGAATGGAATGGAATGGAATCAACCTGAGTGGAATGGAATGGAATGGAATGGAATGGAATGGAATGGAATGGATTGGAATCAAACAGAATGGAATGGAATGGAATGGAATGGAATGGAATGGAATAGAATGGAATAGAATAGAATGGAATCAACCACAATGGATTGGAATGCAATGGAATGGTATGGAATGGCATGGAATGGAATGGAATGGAATGAAAGGGAATGGAATGGAATGGAATCATATGGAATCATCACCAGTGGAATGCAATGCAATGGAAAAGAATGGAATGTCACGGAATGGAATGAAATTGAATGGAATGGCAAGGCATGGAACGGAATGGAATGGAATGGACTGGCATGGAATGGAATGGAATTGAATATAATGGAATGGAGTCAACAAGAGGGAAATGGAATGCAATGGAATGGAATCATCCCACGTGGAATGGAATGGAATGGAATGGAATGGAATGGAATGGAATGGAATGGCATGGAACAGTATGGAATATTATGCAATGTAATACAATCAACGCAAGAGGAAAGAAATGGAATGGAATGGAATGGAATAAACCCAAGAGGGATGGAACGGAATAGATTGGAACGGAATGGAATGGAATCAACCAGAATGGAATGGAATGGAATAGAGTCAGCCTTAGTGGAATTGATTGGAAAGGAATGGAATGGAATGGAATGAACCAGCGTGAAAAGGAATGGAATGGAATGGAATGGAAAGGAATGGAATGGAATGGAATGGAATCAAACAGAGTGGAATGGAAAGGAAAGCAACGGAGTGAAATGGAATGCAATGGAATCAACTGGAGTGGAATGGAATAGAATGGAAAGAAATGGAATGGAATGGAATCAACCCGATTGCAGCGGAATGGAATGAAACGGAATGGAATGGAATGGAATCAAGCCGATTGGAACGGAATAGAATGCAATGGAATGGAAAGGAATGGAATGGCATGGAATGGAATGGCATGGAATTAAACGGAATGGAACAGAATGGAATGGATTGAACCCGAGTGGAATGGAGTGGAATGGAATGCAATGGAATGGAATCATCCCACGTGGAATGGAATGGAATGGAATGGAATGGAATGGAATGGAATGGATTGCAATGGAATGGAATGGAATGGAATGGAAAAGAATGGAATGGAACAGAATGAAATGGAATGGTTTGGAATGGAATGGAATGGAATTAACTGAACCCGAGTAGAATGCAATGCAATGGAATGGAATGGAATGGAATATAATAGAATTGAATTGAATCAACCTCAGTGCAACGGAAGGGAACGGAACGGAACCCAACCGAATGGATTGGAATAGAATGGAATTGAATCAACCCGAGTAGAATGGAACGGAATGAAAAGCAAAGGAATGGAATGGAATGGAATGGAATAGAATAGAATGGAATTGAATCAACCTGAGTAGAACGGAATGGAATGGAATGCAAAGGATTGGAATGGAATGGAATGGAAAGGAATGGAATGGAATGGAAAGGAATGGAATGGAATAGAATGGAATAGAATGGAATTCAATCAGTCCGAGTAGAACGGAATGAAATGGAAAGGCATGGAATGGAGTGGAATGCAATGGAATGAAATGGAATGGAATGTAATGGATAGAATGGAATTGAATCAACCCGAGTAGAACACAATGGAATGGAATAGCATGGAATGGAATGAATAGAATGGAATGGAATGGAATGGAATAGAATGGAATTGAATCAACCCAAGTAGAATGGAACGGAACAGAACGAAACGGAAAAGAATGGAAAGGAATGGAACAGAATGGAAATGAATGAACACGAGCAGAACGAAATGGAATGGAATGCAATGCAATGGAATGGAATGGAATAGAAAGTAATTGAATCATTCCCAGTAAAACAGAATGGAATGGAATGGAATGGATTAGAACGGAATAGAATGGAATGGAAATGGAATGGAATAGAATAGAATAGAATTGAATCATCCCGAGTAGAAAGGAATGGTCCTGAACTGAACGGAACGGAATGGAATGGAATAGAAAGGAATTGAATGAAACCGAGTAGAACGGAATGGAATAGAATAGAACTGAATCAAACCGAGTAGAACGGAATGGAATGGAATGGAATGGAATAGAACGGAATAGAATCAACCCGAGTAGAACGGAATGGAATAGCATGGAATGGAATGGAATGGAATGGAATGGAATGCATGGAATGGAATGGAATGGAATGGAGTGGAATGGAATAAATGGAATGGAATCAACCCGAGTAGAATGGAAAGGAATAGTATGGAATGGAATGGAATGGAATGGAATGGAATGGAATGGAATGGAATGGAATGGAATGGAAATCACCAGAGTAGAAAGGAACGGAATGGAATGGAATGGAGTGAATGGAATGGAATGGAATGAATGGAATGGAATGGAATGAATAAAATGGAATGGAATGGAATGAAACGGAAGAGAATGGAATTGAATCAACCCGTGTAGAACGGAATGGAATGGAATGGAAAGAAATGGAATGGAATGGAATGGAATGGAATGGAATGGAATGAAATAGAACGGAATAGAATCAACCCGAGTAGAACGGAATGGAATAGCATGGAATGGAATGGAATGGAATGGAATGGAATGCATGGAATGGAATGGAATGGAATGGAGTGGAATGGAATAAATGGAATGGAATCAACCCGAGTAGAATGGAAAGGAATAGTATGGAATGGAATGGAATGGAATGGAATGGAATGGAATGGAATGGAAATCACCAGAGTAGAAAGGAACGGAATGGAATGGAATGGAGTGAATGGAATGGAATGGAATGAATGGAATGGAATGGAATGAATAAAATGGAATGGAATGGAATGAAATGGAAGAGAATGGAATTGAATCAACCCGTGTAGAATGGAATGGAATGGAATGGAAAGAAATGGAATGGAATGCAATGGAATGGAATAGAATGGAATTGAATCAACCTGAGTAGAACGGAACGGAACGGAATGAAATGGAATGAATTGGAATAGAATGGAAGTGAATAAACCCGAGTAGAACGGAATCTAATGGAATGAAATTTAATGGAATGGAATGGTATGGAATACAATGGAAATGAATCAACCCGTTGAATGGATTGGAATGGAATGGAATGGAATGGAATGGAATAGAATGGAATTGAATCAACCCGAGTAGAAAGGAATGGAATGGAATGGAAAGGAACGGAATGGAATGGAATAGAATTGAATTCAATCAACCCGAGTAGAAGGGAACGGAACAGAATGGAACAGAATGAAATGCAATAGAATGGAATTGATTCAACCGAGTTGAACGGAATGGAAAGGAATGGAATGGAATGGAATGGAATGGAATGGAATAGGATGGAATTGAATCAACCCAAGTAGAACGCAACAGAACGGAACAGAACGGAACGGAATGGAAAGAATGGAATTGAGTCAACCTGAGATGAGCGGAATGGAATGGAATGCAATGGAATGGAATGGAATAGAATAGAATGGAATTGAATAAACCCGAGTAGAAAGGAATGGAATGGAATGGAATGGAATGGAATAGAATAGAATGGAATTGAATCAACCCGAGAAGAACGGAATGGAATGGAATGGAATGGAATGGAAGGGAATGGAATGGAATTCAATGGAATGGAATAGAATGGAATTGCATCAACCCGGGTAGAACGGAATGGAATGGAATGGAATGGAATGGAATAGAATAGAATAGAATGGAATTGAATCAACCAGAGTAGATCGGAATGGAACGGAATGAATGGAATGGAATGGAATGCAATGAAATGGAATGGAATGGAATGGAAAGGAATAGAATGGAATTCAATGAACCTGAGTAGAATGGAATGGAATGGAATGGAATGGAATGGAATGCAATGGAATGGAAAGGAATGGAATGGAATAGAATGGAATTGAATCAACCCGAGTAGAAGACAATGGAATGGAAAGGAATGGAGTGGAATGAATGGAATGGAAAGGAATGGAATTGATTGGAATAAAATGGAATTCAATCAACATGAGTAGAACGTAATGGAAGATAATGGAATGAAATGGAATGGAATGGAATGGAATGGAATGGAATGAAATGGAATTGAATAAACCTGAGTAGAACGGAACAGAAATTAACAGAACAGAAAGGTTTGGAATAAAATGGATTTGAATCAACCCGAGAAGAATGGAATGGAATGGAATGGAATGGAATGGAAGGGAATGGAATCGACCCAATTGGAATGGGATAGAATGGAATGGAATGGAAAGGCAGGAATGCAATGGCATTGAATGGAATGCAATGGAATGAAATGGAATCAACACGAGAGGAAAGGAAAGGAAGGGAATGGAATGGAAAGGAATGGAATGGAATGGAAACAACCCGAGTGGAATGGAATGCAATGGAATGGAATGGAATGGAATGGAAGGGAATCAGCAAGAGTGGAAAGAAATGGAACGGAATGGAATGGAATAGAATGGAATAGAATAGAATGGAATGGAAACAACCCTAGCGGAATGCAATGCAATGGATTGGAATGGAATGGAAAGGAAAGGAATGGAATGGAAGGGAATCGCATAGAATGGAATGGAATAGAATGGAAAGGAAGGAACCCTAGTGGAATGCAATGGAATGGAATGGAATAGAATGGAATGGAATCAACCCTAGTGGAATGCAATGGAATGGATTGGAATGGAATGGAAGGGAATGGAATGGAATAAAATGGAACTGAATCAACCCGAATGCAATGGAATGGAATGGAACGGAATGGAATGGAATGGAATGGAATGGAATCAATCCGAGTGGAATGGAATGGAATGGACTCAAGTGGAAAGGAATGGAATGGAATGGAATGGAATCAACCCGAGTGGCATGGAAAGCAACGGAAAGGAATGAGATGGAATGGAATGCAATGGAATGGAATGGGATGGAATGGAATGCAATGGAATGGAATGGGATGGAATGGAATGCAATGCAATGGAATGGAATGGAATGGAATGGAATCAACGCGAGTGAAATGGAATGGAATGGAAAGCAATGGAATGGAATGGAATGGAATGGAATAGATGCAACCAGAGTGGCACGGAATGGAATGGAATGAAAAGGGAAAGAATGGAACCAACCCGAGTGGAAAGGAATGGAAGGGAATGGAATGGAATGAAATGGAACAGAATCAACCCGAATGCAATGGAATGGAATGGAATGGAATGATATGGAATGGAATCAACCCGAGTGGAATGAAATGGAGTGGACTCAAGTGGCAAGGAATGCAATGGAATGGAATGGAATCAACACGAGTGGCATGGAATGCAATGGAATGGAATGGAATGGAATGCAATGGAAATGAATGGAATGGAATGGAATGGAATCGAATAGAATGGAATGCAACGGAATGGAATCAAGCGGAGTGGATTGGAATGCAATGGAATGGAATGGAATGGAATGGCATGGAATCTAATGGAATAGAATGGAATGGAATCAACCCGAGTGGAAAGGAATGGAAAGGAAAGGAATGGAATGGAATGGAATCAACCCGAGTGGAATGGAATAGAATGGAATGGAATGGAATGCAATGCAATCAACTGGAATGGAATGGAACGGAATGGATTCAACTGGAATGGAATGGAATGAAATGGAATGGAAACAAATGGAATCAAGTGGAATGGAATGGAAAGGAATACAATGGAATTGAATGAGATGGAACGGAATCAAACCAAGTGGAATGGAATGGAAAGGAATGGAATGGAGTCAACACGAGTGGAATGGAATGCAATGGAATGGAATGGAATAGAATGACATGGAATGGAATGGAATGGAATGGAATGACATGGAATGGAATGGAATGGAATGGAAAGGAATGGAATGGAGTGGAATGACATGAAAAGGAATGGAATGGAATGGAATGGAATGGAATGGAATGGAATCAACCCGAGTGGAAAAGAATGGAACGGAATGGAATGGAAAGGAATGGAATAGGATGGAATCAACTCGAGTGGAAAGGAATGGAACGGAATGGAATGGGAAGGAATGGAATGGAATGGAATCAACCCAAGTGGAATGGAATGGAATGCAATGGAAATGAATGGAATGGAATGGAATGAAATCAACTAGAATGGAAAGGAATGGAATGGAATGGAAAGGAATGGAATGGAATAGAATGGAATGGAAGGAAAAGGAATGAAGTTGAATGGAATGGAAAGGAATAGAATGGAATTGAATGAAAAGGAACGGAATCAACCTAAGAGGAACGGAATGGAATGGAATGGAATGGAAAGGAATCAACCCGAGTGGAATGGAATGCAGTGGAATGGAAAGTAATGGAATGGCATGAAATGGAATGGAATCAACCCGAGTGGAAAGGAATGGAATGCAATGGAATGGAATGGAATAGAATGGAATGGAATGGAACGGAATGGAATGGAATCAAACAGAGTGGAATGGAATGGAAAGGAACGGAGTGGAATGGAATGCAATGGAATCAACAGGCATGGAATGGAATAGAATGGAAAGAAATAGAATGGAATGGAATCAACCCGATTGGAGTGGAATGGAATGCAATAGAATGGAATGGAAAGGAAGCAAGCCGATTGGAACGGAATGGAATGCAATGGAATGTAAAGGAATGGAATGGAATGGAATGGAATGGAATGGAGTGGAGTCAACAAGAGTGGAATGGTATGGAATGGAATGCAATGGAATGGAATGGAATGGAATGGAATGGAATGGAATGGAATGGAATGGAATCAACCCAAGTGGAATGCAACGCAATGGAATTGCAAGGAATGGAATGGCATGAAATGGAATGGAATGGAATGGAATGGAATGCAATGGAATGGAAAGGAATGGAATGTAATGGAATGGGATCATCACTAGTGGTATGGAATGGAATGGAGTGGAATGCAATGGAATGGAATGGGGTGGAATGCAATGGAATGGAATGGAATGGAATGCAATGGAATGCAATGGAATGGAATGGAATGCAATGTACTAAAACCGTGTGGAATGGAATGGAAAGGAGTGGAATGGAATGGAATAGAATTGAATGGAATAGAATCAACTGGAATGTAATGGAATGGAATGGAATGGAATGGAATGAAACAGAATCTACTCCAATGGAATGGAATGGAACGGAATGGAATGGAATGGAATGGAATGGAGTCAACCTGAGTGGAATGGAACAGAAAGAAATGGAATTGAATGGAATGGAACGGAATGGAATCAGCCCGAGCGGAATGAAAAGGAATGGAATGGAATGGTGTGGAATGGAAAGGAATGGAATCAACTTGAGTGGAATGGAATGGAATGGATTGGAATGGAATGGAATCATGCCGAGTGGAAAGGAATGGAATGGAATGGATTCGATTGGAACGGAATGGAATGGAACGGAATGGAATGGAATCAACCAGAATGGAATGGAACGGAATTTAATGGAATGGAGTGGAATGAAATGGAATAGAATGGAATCAACCCCAGTGGAATGGAATGCAATGGAATGGAATGGAATGGCATGGAATGGAATGAAATGGAAAGGAATGGAATGGCACGGAATGGAATCGAAAGGAATGGAATGGAATGGAATGGAATGGAATGGATTGGAGTCAACAAGAGTGGAATGGTATGGAATGGAATGCAATGGAATGGAATGGAACGGAATGGAATGGAATGGAATCAACCCAAGTGGAATGCAATGCAATGGAAAGGCAAGGAATGGAATGGAATGGAATGGAATGGAATGGAATGGAATGGAATGGAATGGAAAGAACCCGATTGGAATGGAATGGAATGGAATGGAATGGAATGAAATCATCACACATGGAATGCAATAGAATGGAATGCAATGAAATGGAATGGAATGACTCATAATCGAACGGAATAGTAAGGAATGAAAAGGAATCAACACGTATGGAAAGAATGGAATGGAATGGAATGGAATGGAATCAACCTGAGTGGAATGGAATGGAATGGAATGGAATGGAATGGAATGGAATGGAATGGAATGGATTGGAATCAAACAGAATGGAATGGAATGGAATGGAATGGAATGGAATAGAATGGAATAGAATGGAATGGAATCAACCACAATGGAATGGAATGCAATGGAATGGTATGGAATGGCATGGAATGGAATGGAATGGAATGAAAGGGAATGGAATGGAATGGAATCATATGGAATCATCACCAGTGGAATGCAATGCAATGGAAAAGAATGGAATGTCACGGAATGGAATGAAATTGAATGGAATGGCAAGGCATGGAACGGAATGGAATGGAATGGACTGGCATGGAATGGAATGGAATTGAATATAATGGAATGGAGTCAACAAGAGGGAAATGGAATGCAATGGAATGGAATCATCCCAAGTGGAATGGAATGGAATGGAATGGCATGGAACAGTATGGAATAGTATGCAATGTAATACAATCAACGCAAGAGGAAAGAAATGGAATGGAATGGAATGGAATAAACCCAAGAGGGATGGAACGGAATAGATTGGAATGGAATGGAATGGAATCAACCAGAATGGAATGGAATGGAATAGAGTCAGCCTTAGTGGAATTGATTGGAAAGGAATGGAATGGAATGGAATGAACCAGCGTGAAAAGGAATGGAATGGAATGGAATGGAAAGGAATGGAATGGAATGGAATCAAACAGAGTGGAATGGAAAGGAAAGCAACGGAGTGAAATGGAATGCAATGGAATCAACTGGAGTGGAATGGAATAGAATGGAAAGAAATGGAATGGAATGGAATCAACCCGATTGCAGCGGAATGGAATGAAACGGAATGGAATGGAATGGAATCAAGCCGATTGGAACGGAATAGAATGCAATGAAATGGAAAGGAATGGAATGGAATGGAATGGAATCAACCCGAGTGGTATGGAATGGAATGGAATGGAATGAAATGGAATGGAATGGAATGGAATCGAATGGAATCAACCCGAGCGGAATGGAATTGAATGGAATGGAATGGAATCAACCCGAGTGGAATGAAAAGGAATGGAATGGAATGGTGTGGAATAGAAAGGAACGGAATCAACCTGAGTGGAATGGAATGGATTGCAATGGAATGGAATCATGCCGAGTAGAAAGGAATAGAATGGAATGGAATCGATTGGAATGGAATGGAATTGAATTGAATGGAATGGAATCAACCAGAATGGAATGGAATGGAATTTAATGGAATGGAACGGAATGAAATGGAATAGAATGGAATCAACCCCAGTGGAATGGAATGCAATGGAATGGAATGGAATGGAATGGCATGGAATGGAATGGAAAGGAATGGAATGGCATGGAATCGAACCGATAGGAAAGGAAAGGAATGGAATGGAATGAAATGGAATGGAAAGGAATGGAGTCAACAAGAGTGGAATGGAATGGAATGGAATGCAATGGAATGGAATGGAATGGAACAGAATGGAATGGAATGGAATCACCCCAAGTGGAATGCAATGCAATGGAATGGCAAGGAATGGTATGGCATGGAATGGAATGGAATGGAATGGAAAGAACCCGATTGGAATGGAATGGAATGGAATGAAATCATCACACATGGAATGCAATAGAATGGAATGCAATGGAATGGAATGGAATGGAATGGAATGAGTTATAATCGAACGGAATGGTAAGGAATGAAATGGAATCAACACGAATGGAAAGGAATGGAATGGAATGGAATGGAAAGAAAGGCAATGGAATCAACACGAGTGGAATGGAATGGAATGGAATGGAATGGAATGGAATGAACTGGAGTGGCATGGAAAGGAATGGAAATGAAGGGAATCAACTCGAGTGGAATGGTAACGAATGGAAAGGAATGGAATGAAATAGAACGGAATCAAGTGAACCTGAGTAGAACGGAAAGGACTGGAATGGAATGGAATGGAAGAGAAGGGAATGGAATCGAATGCAGTATAATGGAATAGAATCAACCAGAGTAGAATGGAATGGAATGGAATGGAATGGAATGGAATGGAATGGAATGGAATAGAATGGAATGGAGTCAACCCAAGTAGAACGGAATGTAATGGAAAGGAAAGAATGGAATGAAATGGAATGGAATGGAACAGAATGGAATTGAATCAACCCGAGTAGAATGGAATGGAACCGAAAGGAATGGATTGGAAAGAATGGAATTGAAACAACCCGAGTAGAACGGAAAGGAATGGAATGGCATGGATTGGAATGGAATTGAATAGAATGGAATTGGATCAACCCGAGTAGAACGGAATAGAATGGAATGGAGTGGAATGGAATGGAAGAGAGTAGAATGGAATGGAATCAACCCGAGTAGAAAGGAATGGAATGGAATGGAATGGAATGCAATGGAATTGAATGGAATGGAATAGAATGGAATTGAATCAACCCGAGTGGAATGGAATGAAATGGAATGGAATGGAATGGAATGGAATGGAATAGAATGGATTTGAATCAACCTAAGTAGAATGGAATGGAATGGAAAGGAAGGGAATGGAATGGAATGGAATGGAATGCAATAGAATGGAAAGAAATGTAATGGAATGGAATGGAATAGAATGGAATCATCCCAAGTAGAACGGAACGGGACGGAACGGAATGAATTGGAATAGAATGGAATTGAATCCACCCGATTAGAACGGAATGGAATGGAATGGATAGGAATGGAATGAATGGAATGGAATGGAATGGAATGGAATGGAATGGAATGGAATAGAATGGAATTGAATCAACCTGAGTAGAACGGAATGGAATGGAATGGAATGAAATGGAATGGAATGGCAGGGAATTGAATGGAATACAAAGGAATTGAATCAACCCGAGCCGCAAGGAACTGAACGGAATTGAACAGACCGGAACGGAATCGAACCGAATGGAATGGAATAGAATGGAATTGAATCAACCTGAGTAGAATAGAACGTAATGGAATGGAATAGAATGGAACGGAATCAACCCGTGTGGAACGGAATGGAATTGAGTGGAATGGAATGGAATGGAATGGAATGGAATGGAATGGAATAGTTTTGAATTGAATCAACCCGAGTAGAACGGAATAGAATCAAATGGAATGGAATGGAATGGAATGGAATGGAATAGAATGGAACTGAAATAACCCGAGTAGAAAGGAACGGAATGGAACTGAATGGAGCGCAACGCAATGGAATGGAATGGAATAGAATGGAACTGAAACAACCCGCGTAGAACGGAACGGTATGGAATGGAATGGAATAGAATGCAATTGTATCAACCCAAATAGAATGGAATGGCATGGAATGGAATGGAATGGAATGGAGTAGGATGGAATGGAACAGAATCAACCCGAGCAGAACGGAACGGAATGGAATGGAATGGAATGGAATGGAATAGAATACAATAGAATTAAATCAACCCGAGACAAACGGACAATAACGGAATGGAGCGGAACAGAACGGAATGGAATGGAAGAGAATGCAAGTGAATAAACCTGAGTGGAATGGAATGGAATGGAAAGAAATGGAATGGAATGGAATTGAAAAGAATGAAAGGGAATGGAACGGAATGGAATGGAATGGAATGGAATTTAAAAGAATGAAAGGGAATGGAACGGAATGGAATGGAATGGAATGGAATTTAATGAATGGAATGGAATGGAATAGATTAGAATTGAATCAACCAGAGTAGAACGGAATGCATTGGAATGGAATGGAATGGAATGCAATGTAATTGAATAGAATGGAATTGTATCGTCCCGAGAATGGAATGGAATGGAATGGAATGTAAAGGAATGGAATGGAATGGAATGGATAGAACGAAATTGAATCAACCCGAGTAGAACGGAATGGAATGGAATAGCATGGAATGGAATGAATAGAATGGAATGGAATGGAATGAAATGGAATAGAATGGAATTGAATCAACCCAAGTAGAACGGAATGGAACAGAATGGAATGGAATGGAATAGAATGGAATTGAATCAACCAGAGTAGACACGGAATGGAATGGAATGGATTGGAATAGAATGGAATGGAACCAAACAGAGTGGAACGGAATGGAATAGAATGGAATGGAATGGAATGGAATGGAGTGGAATTGAATGGAATTGAATGAACCCGAGTAGAACGGAATGGAATGGAATGGAATGTAATTTAAAGGAATAGAATGGAATACAATGGAACTGAATCATCACGAGTAGAACAGAACGGAACAGAACGGAACGGAAAGGAATGGAATTGAATGGAATGGAATCAACCTGAATACAACGGAATGGAATGCAATGGAATGGAATGGAATGGAATGGAATAGAATGGAATTGAATCAACCCGAGTAGAACGGAATGGAATGGAATAGGACGGAATGGAATGAATAGAATGGAATGGAATGAAATGGAATGGAATAGAATAGAATGAAATTCAATCAACCCAAGTAGAACGGAACGGAAAGGAACTGAATGAAACGGAACGGAATGGAATGGAATAGAATGGAATTGAATCAAACCAAGTAGAACAGAAAAGAATGGAATGTAATGGAATGGAATAGAATGGAATTGAATCAACCTGAGTAGAACGGAATGAAATGGAATGGAATGGAATGGAATACAATAGAATGGAATTGATTCAACAAGAGTAGAACGGAATGGAACGGAATGGAATGGAATGGAAAGTAACGGAATGGAATGGAATAGAATGGAATTGAATCATCGCGAGCAAAACGGAACGGAAAAGAATGGAACGGAATGGAGTGGAATGGAATAGAATGGAATCGAAATAACCTGAGTTGAAAGGAAAGGAATGGAATGGAATGGAATGGAACGGAATGGAATGAAATAGAATGGAATTGTGTAAACCAGTGTTGAAAGGAATGGAGTGGAATAGAATGGAATGGAATAGAATGGAATGGAATCAACCCAAGTAGAACGGAATGGAATGGAATGGAATGGAATGAATGGAACAGAATGGAATGGAATGGAATGGAATGGAATGAATGGAACAGAATGGAATGGAATGGAATAGAATGCAATTGAATCAACCCTAGTAGAATGGAACGGAACAGAACGGAATGGATTGGAATAGAATGGAATTGAATCAACAGGAGTAGAATGGAACGGAATGGAATCGAATGGATTGGAATGGAATTGAATAGAATGGAATTGGATCAACCTGAGTAGAATGAAATGGAATGGAATGGAATGGAATGGAATGGAATTGAATGGAGTAGAGCAGAATGGAATGGAATCAACCCGAGTAGAATGGAATGGAATGGAATGGAATGAATTGGAATGGAATTGAATAGAATGGAATTGGATCAACCTGAGTAGAATGCAATGGAATGGAATGGAATGGAATGGAATGAACCCAAGTGGAATGCAATGCTATGGAATGGCAAGGAATGGAATGGCATGAAATGGAATGGAATGGAATGGAATGGAATGGAATGGAATGGAATGGAAAGGAATGGAATGTAATGGAATGGGATCATCACTAGTGGTATGGAATGGAATGGAGTGGAATGCAATGGAATGGAATGGGGTGGAATGCAATGGAATGGAATGGAATGGAATGGAATGGAATGCAATGGAATGCAATGGAATGGAATGGAATGCAATGTACTAAAACCGTGTGGAATGGAATGGAAAGGAGTGGAATGGAATGGAATAGAATTGAATGGAATAGAATCAACTGGAATGTAATGGAATGGAATGGAATGGAATGGAATGGAATGGAATGAAACAGAATCTACTCCAATGGAATGGAATGGAACGGAATGGAATGGAATGGAATGGAGTCAACCTGAGTGGAATGGAACAGAAAGAAATGGAATTGAATGGAATGGAACGGAATGGAATCAGCCCGAGCGGAATGAAAAGGAATGGAATGGAATGGTGTGGAATGGAAAGGAATGGAATCAACTTGAGTGGAATGGAATGGAATGGATTGGAATGGAATGGAATCATGCCGAGTGGAAAGGAATGGAATGGAATGGAATCGATTGGAACGGAATGGAATTGAATGGAATGGAATGGAATCAACCAGAATGGAATGGAACGGAATTTAATGGAATGGAGTGGAATGAAATGGAATAGAATGGAATCAACCCCAGTGGAATGGAATGCAATGGAATGGAATGGAATGGCATGGAATGGAATGAAATGGAAAGGAATGGAATGGCACGGAATGGAATCGAAAGGAATGGAATGGAATGGAATGGAATGGATTGGAGTCAACAAGAGTGGAATGGTATGGAATGGATTGCAATGGAATGGAATGGAACGGAATGGAATGGAATGGAATCAACCCAAGTGGAATGCAATGCAATGGAAAGGCAAGGAATGGAATGGAATGGAATGGAATGGAATGGAAAGAACCCGATTGGAATGGAATGGAATGGAATGTAATGGAATGGAATGGAATGGAATGAAATCATCACACATGGAATGCAATAGAATGGAATGCAATGAAATGGAATGGAATGACTCATAATCGAACGGAATAGTAAGGAATGAAAAGGAATCAACACGTATGGAAAGAATGGAATGGAATGGAATGGAATGGAATGGAATCAACCTGAGTGGAATGGAATGGAATGGAATGGAATGGAATGGAATGGAATGGATTGGAATCAAACAGAATGGAATGGAATGGAATGGAATGGAATGGAATGGAATAGAATGGAATAGAATAGAATGGAATCAACCACAATGGATTGGAATGCAATGGAATGGTATGGAATGGCATGGAATGGAATGGAATGGAATGAAAGGGAATGGAATGGAATGGAATCATATGGAATCATCACCAGTGGAATGCAATGCAATGGAAAAGAATGGAATGTCACGGAATGGAATGAAATTGAATGGAATGGCAAGGCATGGAACGGAATGGAATGGAATGGACTGGCATGGAATGGAATGGAATTGAATATAATGGAATGGAGTCAACAAGAGGGAAATGGAATGCAATGGAATGGAATCATCCCACGTGGAATGGAATGGAATGGAATGGAATGGAATGGAATGGAATGGAATGGCATGGAACAGTATGGAATATTATGCAATGTAATACAATCAACGCAAGAGGAAAGAAATGGAATGGAATGGAATGGAATAAACCCAAGAGGGATGGAACGGAATAGATTGGAACGGAATGGAATGGAATCAACCAGAATGGAATGGAATGGAATAGAGTCAGCCTTAGTGGAATTGATTGGAAAGGAATGGAATGGAATGGAATGAACCAGCGTGAAAAGGAATGGAATGGAATGGAATGGAAAGGAATGGAATGGAATGGAATGGAATCAAACAGAGTGGAATGGAAAGGAAAGCAACGGAGTGAAATGGAATGCAATGGAATCAACTGGAGTGGAATGGAATAGAATGGAAAGAAATGGAATGGAATGGAATCAACCCGATTGCAGCGGAATGGAATGAAACGGAATGGAATGGAATGGAATCAAGCCGATTGGAACGGAATAGAATGCAATGGAATGGAAAGGAATGGAATGGCATGGAATGGAATGGCATGGAATTAAACGGAATGGAACAGAATGGAATGGATTGAACCCGAGTGGAATGGAGTGGAATGGAATGCAATGGAATGGAATCATCCCACGTGGAATGGAATGGAATGGAATGGAATGGAATGGAATGGAATGGATTGCAATGGAATGGAATGGAATGGAATGGAAAAGAATGGAATGGAACAGAATGAAATGGAATGGTTTGGAATGGAATGGAATGGAATTAACTGAACCCGAGTAGAATGCAATGCAATGGAATGGAATGGAATGGAATATAATAGAATTGAATTGAATCAACCTCAGTGCAACGGAAGGGAACGGAACGGAACCCAACCGAATGGATTGGAATAGAATGGAATTGAATCAACCCGAGTAGAATGGAACGGAATGAAAAGCAAAGGAATGGAATGGAATGGAATGGAATAGAATAGAATGGAATTGAATCAACCTGAGTAGAACGGAATGGAATGGAATGCAAAGGATTGGAATGGAATGGAATGGAAAGGAATGGAATGGAATGGAAAGGAATGGAATGGAATAGAATGGAATAGAATGGAATTCAATCAGTCCGAGTAGAACGGAATGAAATGGAAAGGCATGGAATGGAGTGGAATGCAATGGAATGAAATGGAATGGAATGTAATGGATAGAATGGAATTGAATCAACCCGAGTAGAACACAATGGAATGGAATAGCATGGAATGGAATGAATAGAATGGAATGGAATGGAATGGAATAGAATGGAATTGAATCAACCCAAGTAGAATGGAACGGAACAGAACGAAACGGAAAAGAATGGAAAGGAATGGAACAGAATGGAAATGAATGAACACGAGCAGAACGAAATGGAATGGAATGCAATGCAATGGAATGGAATGGAATAGAAAGTAATTGAATCATTCCCAGTAAAACAGAATGGAATGGAATGGAATGGATTAGAACGGAATAGAATGGAATGGAAATGGAATGGAATAGAATAGAATAGAATTGAATCATCCCGAGTAGAAAGGAATGGTCCTGAACTGAACGGAACGGAATGGAATGGAATAGAAAGGAATTGAATGAAACCGAGTAGAACGGAATGGAATAGAATAGAACTGAATCAAACCGAGTAGAACGGAATGGAATGGAATGGAATGGAATAGAACGGAATAGAATCAACCCGAGTAGAACGGAATGGAATAGCATGGAATGGAATGGAATGGAATGGAATGGAATGGAATGCATGGAATGGAATGGAATGGAATGGAGTGGAATGGAATAAATGGAATGGAATCAACCCGAGTAGAATGGAAAGGAATAGTATGGAATGGAATGGAATGGAATGGAATGGAATGGAATGGAATGGAATGGAATGGAATGGAATGGAAATCACCAGAGTAGAAAGGAACGGAATGGAATGGAATGGAGTGAATGGAATGGAATGGAATGAATGGAATGGAATGGAATGAATAAAATGGAATGGAATGGAATGAAACGGAAGAGAATGGAATTGAATCAACCCGTGTAGAACGGAATGGAATGGAATGGAAAGAAATGGAATGGAATGGAATGGAATGGAATGGAATGGAATGAAATAGAACGGAATAGAATCAACCCGAGTAGAACGGAATGGAATAGCATGGAATGGAATGGAATGGAATGGAATGGAATGCATGGAATGGAATGGAATGGAATGGAGTGGAATGGAATAAATGGAATGGAATCAACCCGAGTAGAATGGAAAGGAATAGTATGGAATGGAATGGAATGGAATGGAATGGAATGGAATGGAATGGAATGGAATGGAATAGAATGGAATGGAAATCACCAGAGTAGAAAGGAACGGAATGGAATGGAATGGAGTGAATGGAATGGAATGGAATGAATGGAATGGAATGGAATGAATAAAATGGAATGGAATGGAATGAAATGGAATGAATTGGAATAGAATGGAAGTGAATAAACCCGAGTAGAACGGAATCTAATGGAATGAAATTTAATGGAATGGAATGGTATGGAATACAATGGAAATGAATCAACCCGTTGAATGGATTGGAATGGAATGGAATGGAATGGAATGGAATGGAATAGAATGGAATTGAATCAACCCGAGTAGAAAGGAATGGAATGGAATGGAAAGGAACGGAATGGAATGGAATAGAATTGAATTCAATCAACCCGAGTAGAAGGGAACGGAACAGAATGGAACAGAATGAAATGCAATAGAATGGAATTGATTCAACCGAGTTGAACGGAATGGAAAGGAATGGAATGGAATGGAATGGAATGGAATGGAATAGGATGGAATTGAATCAACCCAAGTAGAACGCAACAGAACGGAACAGAACGGAACGGAATGGAAAGAATGGAATTGAGTCAACCTGAGATGAGCGGAATGGAATGGAATGCAATGGAATGGAATGGAATAGAATAGAATGGAATTGAATAAACCCGAGTAGAAAGGAATGGAATGGAATGGAATGGAATGGAATGGAATGGAATGGAATAGAATAGAATGGAATTGAATCAACCCGAGAAGAACGGAATGGAATGGAATGGAATGGAATGGAAGGGAATGGAATGGAATTCAATGGAATGGAATAGAATGGAATTGCATCAACCCGGGTAGAACGGAATGGAATGGAATGGAATGGAATGGAATAGAATAGAATAGAATGGAATTGAATCAACCAGAGTAGATCGGAATGGAACGGAATGAATGGAATGGAATGGAATGCAATGAAATGGAATGGAATGGAATGGAAAGGAATAGAATGGAATTCAATGAACCTGAGTAGAATGGAATGGAATGGAATGGAATGGAATGGAATGCAATGGAATGGAAAGGAATGGAATGGAATAGAATGGAATTGAATCAACCCGAGTAGAAGACAATGGAATGGAAAGGAATGGAGTGGAATGAATGGAATGGAAAGGAATGGAATTGATTGGAATAAAATGGAATTCAATCAACATGAGTAGAACGTAATGGAAGATAATGGAATGAAATGGAATGGAATGGAATGGAATGGAATGGAATGAAATGGAATTGAATAAACCTGAGTAGAACGGAACAGAAATTAACAGAACAGAAAGGTTTGGAATAAAATGGATTTGAATCAACCCGAGAAGAATGGAATGGAATGGAATGGAATGGAATGGAAGGGAATGGAATCGACCCAATTGGAATGGGATAGAATGGAATGGAATGGAAAGGCAGGAATGCAATGGCATTGAATGGAATGCAATGGAATGAAATGGAATCAACACGAGAGGAAAGGAAAGGAAGGGAATGGAATGGAAAGGAATGGAATGGAATGGAAACAACCCGAGTGGAATGGAATGCAATGGAATGGAATGGAATGGAATGGAATGGAAGGGAATCAGCAAGAGTGGAAAGAAATGGAACGGAATGGAATGGAATAGAATGGAATAGAATAGAATGGAATGGAAACAACCCTAGCGGAATGCAATGCAATGGATTGGAATGGAATGGAAAGGAAAGGAATGGAATGGAAGGGAATCGCATAGAATGGAATGGAATAGAATGGAAAGGAAGGAACCCTAGTGGAATGCAATGGAATGGAATGGAATAGAATGGAATGGAATCAACCCTAGTGGAATGCAATGGAATGGATTGGAATGGAATGGAAGGGAATGGAATGGAATAAAATGGAACTGAATCAACCCGAATGCAATGGAATGGAATGGAACGGAATGGAATGGAATGGAATGGAATGGAATCAATCCGAGTGGAATGGAATGGAATGGACTCAAGTGGAAAGGAATGGAATGGAATGGAATGGAATCAACCCGAGTGGCATGGAAAGGAACGGAAAGGAATGAGATGGAATGGAATGCAATGGAATGGAATGGGATGGAATGGAATGCAATGGAATGGAATGGGATGGAATGGAATGCAATGCAATGGAATGGAATGGAATGGAATGGAATCAACGCGAGTGAAATGGAATGGAATGGAAAGCAATGGAATGGAATGGAATGGAATGGAATAGATGCAACCAGAGTGGCACGGAATGGAATGGAATGAAAAGGGAAAGAATGGAACCAACCCGAGTGGAAAGGAATGGAAGGGAATGGAATGGAATGAAATGGAACAGAATCAACCCGAATGCAATGGAATGGAATGGAATGGAATGATATGGAATGGAATCAACCCGAGTGGAATGAAATGGAGTGGACTCAAGTGGCAAGGAATGCAATGGAATGGAATGGAATCAACACGAGTGGCATGGAATGCAATGGAATGGAATGGAATGCAATGGAAATGAATGGAATGGAATGGAATGGAATCGAATAGAATGGAATGCAACGGAATGGAATCAAGCCGAGTGGATTGGAATGCAATGGAATGGAATGGAATGGAATGGCATGGAATCTAATGGAATAGAATGGAATGGAATCAACCCGAGTGGAAAGGAATGGAAAGGAAAGGAATGGAATGGAATGGAATCAACCCGAGTGGAATGGAATAGAATGGAATGGAATGGAATGCAATGCAATCAACTGGAATGGAATGGAACGGAATGGATTCAACTGGAATGGAATGGAATGAAATGGAATGGAAACAAATGGAATCAAGTGGAATGGAATGGAAAGGAATACAATGGAATTGAATGAGATGGAACGGAATCAAACCAAGTGGAATGGAATGGAAAGGAATGGAATGGAGTCAACACGAGTGGAATGGAATGCAATGGAATGGAATGGAATAGAATGACATGGAATGGAATGGAATGGAATGGAATGACATGGAATGGAATGGAATGGAATGGAAAGGAATGGAATGGAGTGGAATGACATGAAAAGGAATGGAATGGAATGGAATGGAATGGAATGGAATGGAATCAACCCGAGTGGAAAAGAATGGAACGGAATGGAATGGAAAGGAATGGAATAGGATGGAATCAACTCGAGTGGAAAGGAATGGAACGGAATGGAATGGGAAGGAATGGAATGGAATGGAATCAACCCAAGTGGAATGGAATGGAATGCAATGGAAATGAATGGAATGGAATGGAATGAAATCAACTAGAATGGAAAGGAATGGAATGGAATGGAAAGGAATGGAATGGAATAGAATGGAATGGAAGGAAAAGGAATGAAGTTGAATGGAATGGAAAGGAATAGAATAGAATTGAATGAAAAGGAACGGAATCAACCTAAGAGGAACGGAATGGAATGGAATGGAATGGAAAGGAATCAACCCGAGTGGAATGGAATGCAGTGGAATGGAAAGTAATGGAATGGCATGAAATGGAATGGAATCAACCCGAGTGGAAAGGAATGGAATGCAATGGAATGGAATGGAATAGAATGGAATGGAATGGAACGGAATGGAATGGAATCAAACAGAGTGGAATGGAATGGAAAGGAACGGAGTGGAATGGAATGCAATGGAATCAACAGGCATGGAATGGAATAGAATGGAAAGAAATAGAATGGAATGGAATCAACCCGATTGGAGTGGAATGGAATGCAATAGAATGGAATGGAAAGGAAGCAAGCCGATTGGAACGGAATGGAATGCAATGGAATGGAAAGGAATGGAATGGAATGGAATGGAATGGAATGGAGTGGAGTCAACAAGAGTGGAATGGTATGGAATGGAATGCAATGGAATGGAATGGAATGGAATGGAATGGAATCAACCCAAGTGGAATGCAACGCAATGGAATTGCAAGGAATGGAATGGCATGAAATGGAATGGAATGGAATGGAATGGAATGGAATGCAATGGAATGGAAAGGAATGGAATGTAATGGAATGGGATCATCACTAGTGGTATGGAATGGAATGGAGTGGAATGCAATGGAATGGAATGGGGTGGAATGCAATGGAATGGAATGGAATGGAATGCAATGGAATGCAATGGAATGGAATGGAATGCAATGTACTAAAACCGTGTGGAATGGAATGGAAAGGAGTGGAATGGAATGGAATAGAATTGAATGGAATAGAATCAACTGGAATGTAATGGAATGTAATGGAATGGAATGGAATGGAATGGAATGAAACAGAATCTACTCCAATGGAATGGAATGGAACGGAATGGAATGGAATGGAATGGAATGGAGTCAACCTGAGTGGAATGGAACAGAAAGAAATGGAATTGAATGGAATGGAACGGAATGGAATCAGCCCGAGCGGAATGAAAAGGAATGGAATGGAATGGTGTGGAATGGAAAGGAATGGAATCAACTTGAGTGGAATGGAATGGAATGGATTGGAATGGAATGGAATCATGCCGAGTGGAAAGGAATGGAATGGAATGGATTCGATTGGAACGGAATGGAATGGAACGGAATGGAATGGAATCAACCAGAATGGAATGGAACGGAATTTAATGGAATGGAGTGGAATGAAATGGAATAGAATGGAATCAACCCCAGTGGAATGGAATGCAATGGAATGGAATGGAATGGCATGGAATGGAATGAAATGGAAAGGAATGGAATGGCACGGAATGGAATCGAAAGGAATGGAATGGAAAAGAATGGAATGGATTGGAGTCAACAAGAGTGGAATGGTATGGAATGGAATGCAATGGAATGGAATGGAACGGAATGGAATGGAATGGAATCAACCCAAGTGGAATGCAATGCAATGGAAAGGCAAGGAATGGAATGGAATGGAATGGAATGGAATGGAATGGAATGGAATGGAATGGAAAGAACCCGATTGGAATGGAATGGAATGGAATGGAATGGAATGAAATCATCACACATGGAATGCAATAGAATGGAATGCAATGAAATGGAATGGAATGACTCATAATCGAACGGAATAGTAAGGAATGAAAAGGAATCAACACGTATGGAAAGAATGGAATGGAATGGAATGGAATGGAATGGAATCAACCTGAGTGGAATGGAATGGAATGGAATGGAATGGAATGGAATGGAATGGAATGGAATGGATTGGAATCAAACAGAATGGAATGGAATGGAATGGAATGGAATAGAATGGAATAGAATGGAATGGAATCAACCACAATGGAATGGAATGCAATGGAATGGTATGGAATGGCATGGAATGGAATGGAATGGAATGAAAGGGAATGGAATGGAATGGAATCATATGGAATCATCACCAGTGGAATGCAATGCAATGGAAAAGAATGGAATGTCACGGAATGGAATGAAATTGAATGGAATGGCAAGGCATGGAACGGAATGGAATGGAATGGACTGGCATGGAATGGAATGGAATTGAATATAATGGAATGGAGTCAACAAGAGGGAAATGGAATGCAATGGAATGGAATCATCCCAAGTGGAATGGAATGGAATGGAATGGCATGGAACAGTATGGAATAGTATGCAATGTAATACAATCAACGCAAGAGGAAAGAAATGGAATGGAATGGAATGGAATAAACCCAAGAGGGATGGAACGGAATAGATTGGAATGGAATGGAATGGAATCAACCAGAATGGAATGGAATGGAATAGAGTCAGCCTTAGTGGAATTGATTGGAAAGGAATGGAATGGAATGGAATGAACCAGCGTGAAAAGGAATGGAATGGAATGGAATGGAAAGGAATGGAATGGAATGGAATCAAACAGAGTGGAATGGAAAGGAAAGCAACGGAGTGAAATGGAATGCAATGGAATCAACTGGAGTGGAATGGAATAGAATGGAAAGAAATGGAATGGAATGGAATCAACCCGATTGCAGCGGAATGGAATGAAACGGAATGGAATGGAATGGAATCAAGCCGATTGGAACGGAATAGAATGCAATGAAATGGAAAGGAATGGAATGGAATGGAATGGAATCAACCCGAGTGGTATGGAATGGAATGGAATGGAATGAAATGGAATGGAATGGAATGGAATCGAATGGAATCAACCCGAGCGGAATGGAATTGAATGGAATGGAATGGAATCAACCCGAGTGGAATGAAAAGGAATGGAATGGAATGGTGTGGAATAGAAAGGAACGGAATCAACCTGAGTGGAATGGAATGGATTGCAATGGAATGGAATCATGCCGAGTAGAAAGGAATAGAATGGAATGGAATCGATTGGAATGGAATGGAATTGAATTGAATGGAATGGAATCAACCAGAATGGAATGGAATGGAATTTAATGGAATGGAACGGAATGAAATGGAATAGAATGGAATCAACCCCAGTGGAATGGAATGCAATGGAATGGAATGGAATGGCATGGAATGGAATGGAATGGAAAGGAATGGAATGGCATGGAATCGAACCGATAGGAAAGGAAAGGAATGGAATGGAATGAAATGGAATGGAAAGGAATGGAGTCAACAAGAGTGGAATGGAATGGAATGGAATGCAATGGAATGGAATGGAATGGAACAGAATGGAATGGAATGGAATCACCCCAAGTGGAATGCAATGCAATGGAATGGCAAGGAATGGTATGGCATGGAATGGAATGGAATGGAATGGAAAGAACCCGATTGGAATGGAATGGAATGGAATGAAATCATCACACATGGAATGCAATAGAATGGAATGCAATGGAATGGAATGGAATGGAATGGAATGAGTTATAATCGAACGGAATGGTAAGGAATGAAATGGAATCAACACGAATGGAAAGGAATGGAATGGAATGGAATGGAAAGAAAGGCAATGGAATCAACACGAGTGGAATGGAATGGAATGGAATGGAATGGAATGGAATGAACTGGAGTGGCATGGAAAGGAATGGAAATGAAGGGAATCAACTCGAGTGGAATGGTAACGAATGGAAAGGAATGGAATGAAATAGAACGGAATCAAGTGAACCTGAGTAGAACGGAAAGGACTGGAATGGAATGGAATGGAAGAGAAGGGAATGGAATCGAATGCAGTATAATGGAATAGAATCAACCAGAGTAGAATGGAATGGAATGGAATGGAATGGAATGGAATGGAATGGAATGGAATAGAATGGAATGGAGTCAACCCAAGTAGAACGGAATGTAATGGAAAGGAAAGAATGGAATGAAATGGAATGGAATGGAACAGAATGGAATTGAATCAACCCGAGTAGAATGGAATGGAACCGAAAGGAATGGATTGGAAAGAATGGAATTGAAACAACCCGAGTAGAACGGAAAGGAATGGAATGGCATGGATTGGAATGGAATTGAATAGAATGGAATTGGATCAACCCGAGTAGAACGGAATAGAATGGAATGGAGTGGAATGGAATGGAAGAGAGTAGAATGGAATGGAATCAACCCGAGTAGAAAGGAATGGAATGGAATGGAATGGAATGCAATGGAATTGAATGGAATGGAATAGAATGGAATTGAATCAACCCGAGTGGAATGGAATGAAATGGAATGGAATGGAATGGAATGGAATGGAATAGAATGGATTTGAATCAACCTAAGTAGAATGGAATGGAATGGAAAGGAAGGGAATGGAATGGAATGGAATGGAATGCAATAGAATGGAAAGAAATGTAATGGAATGGAATGGAATAGAATGGAATCATCCCAAGTAGAACGGAACGGGACGGAACGGAATGAATTGGAATAGAATGGAATTGAATCCACCCGATTAGAACGGAATGGAATGGAATGGATAGGAATGGAATGAATGGAATGGAATGGAATGGAATGGAATGGAATGGAATAGAATGGAATTGAATCAACCTGAGTAGAACGGAATGGAATGGAATGGAATGAAATGGAATGGAATGGCAGGGAATTGAATGGAATACAAAGGAATTGAATCAACCCGAGCCGCAAGGAACTGAACGGAATTGAACAGACCGGAACGGAATCGAACCGAATGGAATGGAATAGAATGGAATTGAATCAACCTGAGTAGAATAGAACGTAATGGAATGGAATAGAATGGAACGGAATCAACCCGTGTGGAACGGAATGGAATTGAGTGGAATGGAATGGAATGGAATGGAATGGAATGGAATGGAATAGTTTTGAATTGAATCAACCCGAGTAGAACGGAATAGAATCAAATGGAATGGAATGGAATGGAATGGAATGGAATAGAATGGAACTGAAATAACCCGAGTAGAAAGGAACGGAATGGAACTGAATGGAGCGCAACGCAATGGAATGGAATGGAATAGAATGGAACTGAAACAACCCGCGTAGAACGGAACGGTATGGAATGGAATGGAATAGAATGCAATTGTATCAACCCAAATAGAATGGAATGGCATGGAATGGAATGGAATGGAATGGAGTAGGATGGAATGGAACAGAATCAACCCGAGCAGAACGGAACGGAATGGAATGGAATGGAATGGAATGGAATAGAATACAATAGAATTAAATCAACCCGAGACAAACGGACAATAACGGAATGGAGCGGAACAGAACGGAATGGAATGGAAGAGAATGCAAGTGAATAAACCTGAGTGGAATGGAATGGAATGGAAAGAAATGGAATGGAATGGAATTGAAAAGAATGAAAGGGAATGGAACGGAATGGAATGGAATGGAATGGAATTTAAAAGAATGAAAGGGAATGGAACGGAATGGAATGGAATGGAATGGAATTTAATGAATGGAATGGAATGGAATAGATTAGAATTGAATCAACCAGAGTAGAACGGAATGCATTGGAATGGAATGGAATGGAATGCAATGTAATTGAATAGAATGGAATTGTATCGTCCCGAGAATGGAATGGAATGGAATGGAATGTAAAGGAATGGAATGGAATGGAATGGATAGAACGAAATTGAATCAACCCGAGTAGAACGGAATGGAATGGAATAGCATGGAATGGAATGAATAGAATGGAATGGAATGGAATGAAATGGAATAGAATGGAATTGAATCAACCCAAGTAGAACGGAATGGAACAGAATGGAATGGAATGGAATAGAATGGAATTGAATCAACCAGAGTAGACACGGAATGGAATGGAATGGATTGGAATAGAATGGAATGGAACCAAACAGAGTGGAACGGAATGGAATAGAATGGAATGGAATGGAATGGAATGGAGTGGAATTGAATGGAATTGAATGAACCCGAGTAGAACGGAATGGAATGGAATGGAATGTAATTTAAAGGAATAGAATGGAATACAATGGAACTGAATCATCACGAGTAGAACAGAACGGAACAGAACGGAACGGAAAGGAATGGAATTGAATGGAATGGAATCAACCTGAATACAACGGAATGGAATGCAATGGAATGGAATGGAATGGAATGGAATAGAATGGAATTGAATCAACCCGAGTAGAACGGAATGGAATGGAATAGGACGGAATGGAATGAATAGAATGGAATGGAATGAAATGGAATGGAATAGAATAGAATGAAATTCAATCAACCCAAGTAGAACGGAACGGAAAGGAACTGAATGAAACGGAACGGAATGGAATGGAATAGAATGGAATTGAATCAAACCAAGTAGAACAGAAAAGAATGGAATGTAATGGAATGGAATAGAATGGAATTGAATCAACCTGAGTAGAACGGAATGAAATGGAATGGAATGGAATGGAATACAATAGAATGGAATTGATTCAACAAGAGTAGAACGGAATGGAACGGAATGGAATGGAATGGAAAGTAACGGAATGGAATGGAATAGAATGGAATTGAATCATCGCGAGCAAAACGGAACGGAAAAGAATGGAACGGAATGGAGTGGAATGGAATAGAATGGAATCGAAATAACCTGAGTTGAAAGGAAAGGAATGGAATGGAATGGAATGGAACGGAATGGAATGAAATAGAATGGAATTGTGTAAACCAGTGTTGAAAGGAATGGAGTGGAATAGAATGGAATGGAATAGAATGGAATGGAATCAACCCAAGTAGAACGGAATGGAATGGAATGGAATGGAATGAATGGAACAGAATGGAATGGAATGGAATAGAATGCAATTGAATCAACCCTAGTAGAATGGAACGGAACAGAACGGAATGGATTGGAATAGAATGGAATTGAATCAACAGGAGTAGAATGGAACGGAATGGAATCGAATGGATTGGAATGGAATTGAATAGAATGGAATTGGATCAACCTGAGTAGAATGAAATGGAATGGAATGGAATGGAATGGAATGGAATTGAATGGAGTAGAGCAGAATGGAATGGAATCAACCCGAGTAGAATGGAATGGAATGGAATGGAATGAATTGGAATGGAATTGAATAGAATGGAATTGGATCAACCTGAGTAGAATGCAATGGAATGGAATGGAATGGAATGGAATGAACCCAAGTGGAATGCAATGCTATGGAATGGCAAGGAATGGAATGGCATGAAATGGAATGGAATGGAATGGAATGGAATGGAATGGAATGGAATGCAATGGAATGGAAAGGAATGGAATGTAATGGAATGGGATCATCACTAGTGGTATGGAATGGAATGGAGTGGAATGCAATGGAATGGAATGGGGTGGAATGCAATGGAATGGAATGGAATGGAATGGAATGGAATGCAATGGAATGCAATGGAATGGAATGGAATGCAATGTACTAAAACCGTGTGGAATGGAATGGAAAGGAGTGGAATGGAATGGAATAGAATTGAATGGAATAGAATCAACTGGAATGTAATGGAATGGAATGGAATGGAATGGAATGGAATGGAATGAAACAGAATCTACTCCAATGGAATGGAATGGAACGGAATGGAATGGAATGGAATGGAATGGAGTCAACCTGAGTGGAATGGAACAGAAAGAAATGGAATTGAATGGAATGGAACGGAATGGAATCAGCCCGAGCGGAATGAAAAGGAATGGAATGGAATGGTGTGGAATGGAAAGGAATGGAATCAACTTGAGTGGAATGGAATGGAATGGATTGGAATGGAATGGAATCATGCCGAGTGGAAAGGAATGGAATGGAATGGAATCGATTGGAACGGAATGGAATTGAATGGAATGGAATGGAATCAACCAGAATGGAATGGAACGGAATTTAATGGAATGGAGTGGAATGAAATGGAATAGAATGGAATCAACCCCAGTGGAATGGAATGCAATGGAATGGAATGGAATGGCATGGAATGGAATGAAATGGAAAGGAATGGAATGGCACGGAATGGAATCGAAAGGAATGGAATGGAATGGAATGGATTGGAGTCAACAAGAGTGGAATGGTATGGAATGGATTGCAATGGAATGGAATGGAACGGAATGGAATGGAATGGAATCAACCCAAGTGGAATGCAATGCAATGGAAAGGCAAGGAATGGAATGGAATGGAATGGAATGGAATGGAATGGAAAGAACCCGATTGGAATGGAATGGAATGGAATGGAATGAAATCATCACACATGGAATGCAATAGAATGGAATGCAATGAAATGGAATGGAATGACTCATAATCGAACGGAATAGTAAGGAATGAAAAGGAATCAACACGTATGGAAAGAATGGAATGGAATGGAATGGAATGGAATGGAATCAACCTGAGTGGAATGGAATGGAATGGAATGGAATGGAATGGAATGGAATGGAATGGAATGGAATGGATTGGAATCAAACAGAATGGAATGGAATGAAATAGAAAGGAATAGAATGGAATGGAATCAACCACAATGGAATGGAATGCAATGGAATGGTATGGAATGGCATGGAATGGAATGGAATGGAATGAAAGGGAATGGAATGGAATGGAATCATATGGAATCATCACCAGTGGAATGCAATGCAATGGAAAAGAATGGAATGTCACGGAATGGAATGAAATTGAATGGAATGGCAAGGCATGGAACGGAATGGAATGGAATGGACTGGCATGGAATGGAATGGAATTGAATATAATGGAATGGAGTCAACAAGAGGGAAATGGAATGCAATGGAATGGAATCATCCCAAGTGGAATGGAATGGAATGGAATGGCATGGAACAGTATGGAATAGTATGCAATGTAATACAATCAACGCAAGAGGAAAGAAATGGAATGGAATGGAATGGAATAAACCCAAGAGGGATGGAACGGAATAGATTGGAATGGAATGGAATGGAATCAACCAGAATGGAATGGAATGGAATAGAGTCAGCCTTAGTGGAATTGATTGGAAAGGAATGGAATGGAATGGAATGAACCAGCGTGAAAAGGAATGGAATGGAATGGAATGGAAAGGAATGGAATGGAATGGAATCAAACAGAGTGGAATGGAAAGGAAAGCAACGGAGTGAAATGGAATGCAATGGAATCAACTGGAGTGGAATGGAATAGAATGGAAAGAAATGGAATGGAATGGAATCAACCCGATTGCAGCGGAATGGAATGAAACGGAATGGAATGGAATGGAATCAAGCCGATTGGAACGGAATAGAATGCAATGAAATGGAAAGGAATGGAATGGAATGGAATGGAATCAACCCGAGTGGTATGGAATGGAATGGAATGGAATGAAATGGAATGGAATGGAATGGAATCGAATGGAATCAACCCGAGCGGAATGGAATTGAATGGAATGGAATGGAATCAACCCAAGTGGAATGAAAAGGAATGGAATGGAATGGTGTGGAATAGAAAGGAACGGAATCAACCTGAGTGGAATGGAATGGATTGCAATGGAATGGAATCATGCCGAGTAGAAAGGAATAGAATGGAATGGAATCGATTGGAATGGAATGGAATTGAATTGAATGGAATGGAATCAACCAGAATGGAATGGAATGGAATTTAATGGAATGGAACGGAATGAAATGGAATAGAATGGAATCAACCCCAGTGGAATGGAATGCAATGGAATGGAATGGAATGGCATGGAATGGAATGGAATGGAAAGGAATGGAATGGCATGGAATCGAACCGATAGGAAAGGAAAGGAATGGAATGGAATGAAATGGAATGGAAAGGAATGGAGTCAACAAGAGTGGAATGGAATGGAATGGAATGCAATGGAATGGAATGGAATGGAACAGAATGGAATGGAATGGAATCACCCCAAGTGGAATGCAATGCAATGGAATGGCAAGGAATGGTATGGCATGGAATGGAATGGAATGGAATGGAAAGAACCCGATTGGAATGGAATGGAATGGAATGAAATCATCACACATGGAATGCAATAGAATGGAATGCAATGGAATGGAATGGAATGGAATGGAATGAGTTATAATCGAACGGAATGGTAAGGAATGAAATGGAATCAACACGAATGGAAAGGAATGGAATGGAATGGAAAGAAAGGCAATGGAATCAACACGAGTGGAATGGAATGGAATGGAATGGAATGGAATGGAATGAACTGGAGTGGCATGGAAAGGAATGGAAATGAAGGGAATCAACTCGAGTGGAATGGTAACGAATGGAAAGGAATGGAATGAAATAGAACGGAATCAAGTGAACCTGAGTAGAACGGAAAGGACTGGAATGGAATGGAATGGAAGAGAAGGGAATGGAATCGAATGCAGTATAATGGAATAGAATCAACCAGAGTAGAATGGAATGGAATGGAATGGAATGGAATGGAATGGAATGGAATGGAATGGAATAGAATGGAATGGAGTCAACCCAAGTAGAACGGAATGTAATGGAAAGGAAAGAATGGAATGAAATGGAATGGAATGGAACAGAATGGAATTGAATCAACCCGAGTAGAATGGAATGGAACCGAAAGGAATGGATTGGAAAGAATGGAATTGAAACAACCCGAGTAGAACGGAAAGGAATGGAATGGCATGGATTGGAATGGAATTGAATAGAATGGAATTGGATCAACCCGAGTAGAACGGAATAGAATGGAATGGAGTGGAATGGAATGGAAGAGAGTAGAATGGAATGGAATCAACCCGAGTAGAAAGGAATGGAATGGAATGGAATGGAATGCAATGGAATTGAATGGAATGGAATAGAATGGAATTGAATCAACCCGAGTGGAATGGAATGAAATGGAATGGAATGGAATGGAATGGAATGGAATAGAATGGATTTGAATCAACCTAAGTAGAATGGAATGGAATGGAAAGGAAGGGAATGGAATGGAATGGAATGGAATGCAATAGAATGGAAAGAAATGTAATGGAATGGAATGGAATAGAATGGAATCATCCCAAGTAGAACGGAACGGGACGGAACGGAATGAATTGGAATAGAATGGAATTGAATCCACCCGATTAGAACGGAATGGAATGGAATGGATAGGAATGGAATGAATGGAATGGAATGGAATGGAATGGAATGGAATGGAATGGAATAGAATGGAATTGAATCAACCTGAGTAGAACGGAATGGAATGGAATGGAATGAAATGGAATGGAATGGCAGGGAATTGAATGGAATACAAAGGAATTGAATCAACCCGAGCCGCAAGGAACTGAACGGAATTGAACAGACCGGAACGGAATCGAACCGAATGGAATGGAATAGAATGGAATTGAATCAACCTGAGTAGAATAGAACGTAATGGAATGGAATAGAATGGAACGGAATCAACCCGTGTGGAACGGAATGGAATTGAGTGGAATGGAATGGAATGGAATGGAATGGAATGGAATGGAATAGTTTTGAATTGAATCAACCCGAGTAGAACGGAATAGAATCAAATGGAATGGAATGGAATGGAATGGAATGGAATAGAATGGAACTGAAATAACCCGAGTAGAAAGGAACGGAATGGAACTGAATGGAGCGCAACGCAATGGAATGGAATGGAATAGAATGGAACTGAAACAACCCGCGTAGAACGGAACGGTATGGAATGGAATGGAATAGAATGCAATTGTATCAACCCAAATAGAATGGAATGGCATGGAATGGAATGGAATGGAATGGAGTAGGATGGAATGGAACAGAATCAACCCGAGCAGAACGGAACGGAATGGAATGGAATGGAATGGAATGGAATAGAATACAATAGAATTAAATCAACCCGAGACAAACGGACAATAACGGAATGGAGCGGAACAGAACGGAATGGAATGGAAGAGAATGCAAGTGAATAAACCTGAGTGGAATGGAATGGAATGGAAAGAAATGGAATGGAATGGAATTGAAAAGAATGAAAGGGAATGGAACGGAATGGAATGGAATGGAATGGAATTTAAAAGAATGAAAGGGAATGGAACGGAATGGAATGGAATGGAATGGAATTTAATGAATGGAATGGAATGGAATAGATTAGAATTGAATCAACCAGAGTAGAACGGAATGCATTGGAATGGAATGGAATGGAATGCAATGTAATTGAATAGAATGGAATTGTATCGTCCCGAGAATGGAATGGAATGGAATGGAATGTAAAGGAATGGAATGGAATGGAATGGATAGAACGAAATTGAATCAACCCGAGTAGAACGGAATGGAATGGAATAGCATGGAATGGAATGAATAGAATGGAATGGAATGGAATGAAATGGAATAGAATGGAATTGAATCAACCCAAGTAGAACGGAATGGAACAGAATGGAATGGAATGGAATAGAATGGAATTGAATCAACCAGAGTAGACACGGAATGGAATGGAATGGATTGGAATAGAATGGAATGGAACCAAACAGAGTGGAACGGAATGGAATAGAATGGAATGGAATGGAATGGAATGGAGTGGAATTGAATGGAATTGAATGAACCCGAGTAGAACGGAATGGAATGGAATGGAATGTAATTTAAAGGAATAGAATGGAATACAATGGAACTGAATCATCACGAGTAGAACAGAACGGAACAGAACGGAACGGAAAGGAATGGAATTGAATGGAATGGAATCAACCTGAATACAACGGAATGGAATGCAATGGAATGGAATGGAATGGAATGGAATAGAATGGAATTGAATCAACCCGAGTAGAACGGAATGGAATGGAATAGGACGGAATGGAATGAATAGAATGGAATGGAATGAAATGGAATGGAATAGAATAGAATGAAATTCAATCAACCCAAGTAGAACGGAACGGAAAGGAACTGAATGAAACGGAACGGAATGGAATGGAATAGAATGGAATTGAATCAAACCAAGTAGAACAGAAAAGAATGGAATGTAATGGAATGGAATAGAATGGAATTGAATCAACCTGAGTAGAACGGAATGAAATGGAATGGAATGGAATGGAATACAATAGAATGGAATTGATTCAACAAGAGTAGAACGGAATGGAACGGAATGGAATGGAATGGAAAGTAACGGAATGGAATGGAATAGAATGGAATTGAATCATCGCGAGCAAAACGGAACGGAAAAGAATGGAACGGAATGGAGTGGAATGGAATAGAATGGAATCGAAATAACCTGAGTTGAAAGGAAAGGAATGGAATGGAATGGAATGGAACGGAATGGAATGAAATAGAATGGAATTGTGTAAACCAGTGTTGAAAGGAATGGAGTGGAATAGAATGGAATGGAATAGAATGGAATGGAATCAACCCAAGTAGAACGGAATGGAATGGAATGGAATGGAATGAATGGAACAGAATGGAATGGAATGGAATGGAATGGAATGAATGGAACAGAATGGAATGGAATGGAATAGAATGCAATTGAATCAACCCTAGTAGAATGGAACGGAACAGAACGGAATGGATTGGAATAGAATGGAATTGAATCAACAGGAGTAGAATGGAATGGAATGGAATCGAATGGATTGGAATGGAATTGAATAGAATGGAATTGGATCAACCTGAGTAGAATGAAATGGAATGGAATGGAATGGAATGGAATGGAATTGAATGGAGTAGAGCAGAATGGAATGGAATCAACCCGAGTAGAATGGAATGGAATGGAATGGAATGAATTGGAATGGAATTGAATAGAATGGAATTGGATCAACCTGAGTAGAATGCAATGGAATGGAATGGAATGGAATGGAATGAACCCAAGTGGAATGCAATGCTATGGAATGGCAAGGAATGGAATGGCATGAAATGGAATGGAATGGAATGGAATGGAATGGAATGGAATGGAATGGAAAGGAATGGAATGTAATGGAATGGGATCATCACTAGTGGTATGGAATGGAATGGAGTGGAATGCAATGGAATGGAATGGGGTGGAATGCAATGGAATGGAATGGAATGGAATGGAATGGAATGCAATGGAATGCAATGGAATGGAATGGAATGCAATGTACTAAAACCGTGTGGAATGGAATGGAAAGGAGTGGAATGGAATGGAATAGAATTGAATGGAATAGAATCAACTGGAATGTAATGGAATGGAATGGAATGGAATGGAATGGAATGGAATGAAACAGAATCTACTCCAATGGAATGGAATGGAACGGAATGGAATGGAATGGAATGGAATGGAGTCAACCTGAGTGGAATGGAACAGAAAGAAATGGAATTGAATGGAATGGAACGGAATGGAATCAGCCCGAGCGGAATGAAAAGGAATGGAATGGAATGGTGTGGAATGGAAAGGAATGGAATCAACTTGAGTGGAATGGAATGGAATGGATTGGAATGGAATGGAATCATGCCGAGTGGAAAGGAATGGAATGGAATGGAATCGATTGGAACGGAATGGAATTGAATGGAATGGAATGGAATCAACCAGAATGGAATGGAACGGAATTTAATGGAATGGAGTGGAATGAAATGGAATAGAATGGAATCAACCCCAGTGGAATGGAATGCAATGGAATGGAATGGAATGGCATGGAATGGAATGAAATGGAAAGGAATGGAATGGCACGGAATGGAATCGAAAGGAATGGAATGGAATGGAATGGAATGGATTGGAGTCAACAAGAGTGGAATGGTATGGAATGGATTGCAATGGAATGGAATGGAACGGAATGGAATGGAATGGAATCAACCCAAGTGGAATGCAATGCAATGGAAAGGCAAGGAATGGAATGGAATGGAATGGAATGGAATGGAAAGAACCCGATTGGAATGGAATGGAATGGAATGTAATGGAATGGAATGGAATGGAATGAAATCATCACACATGGAATGCAATAGAATGGAATGCAATGAAATGGAATGGAATGACTCATAATCGAACGGAATAGTAAGGAATGAAAAGGAATCAACACGTATGGAAAGAATGGAATGGAATGGAATGGAATGGAATGGAATCAACCTGAGTGGAATGGAATGGAATGGAATGGAATGGAATGGAATGGAATGGATTGGAATCAAACAGAATGGAATGGAATGGAATGGAATGGAATGGAATGGAATAGAATGGAATAGAATAGAATGGAATCAACCACAATGGATTGGAATGCAATGGAATGGTATGGAATGGCATGGAATGGAATGGAATGGAATGAAAGGGAATGGAATGGAATGGAATCATATGGAATCATCACCAGTGGAATGCAATGCAATGGAAAAGAATGGAATGTCACGGAATGGAATGAAATTGAATGGAATGGCAAGGCATGGAACGGAATGGAATGGAATGGACTGGCATGGAATGGAATGGAATTGAATATAATGGAATGGAGTCAACAAGAGGGAAATGGAATGCAATGGAATGGAATCATCCCACGTGGAATGGAATGGAATGGAATGGAATGGAATGGAATGGAATGGAATGGCATGGAACAGTATGGAATATTATGCAATGTAATACAATCAACGCAAGAGGAAAGAAATGGAATGGAATGGAATGGAATAAACCCAAGAGGGATGGAACGGAATAGATTGGAACGGAATGGAATGGAATCAACCAGAATGGAATGGAATGGAATAGAGTCAGCCTTAGTGGAATTGATTGGAAAGGAATGGAATGGAATGGAATGAACCAGCGTGAAAAGGAATGGAATGGAATGGAATGGAAAGGAATGGAATGGAATGGAATGGAATCAAACAGAGTGGAATGGAAAGGAAAGCAACGGAGTGAAATGGAATGCAATGGAATCAACTGGAGTGGAATGGAATAGAATGGAAAGAAATGGAATGGAATGGAATCAACCCGATTGCAGCGGAATGGAATGAAACGGAATGGAATGGAATGGAATCAAGCCGATTGGAACGGAATAGAATGCAATGGAATGGAAAGGAATGGAATGGCATGGAATGGAATGGCATGGAATTAAACGGAATGGAACAGAATGGAATGGATTGAACCCGAGTGGAATGGAGTGGAATGGAATGCAATGGAATGGAATCATCCCACGTGGAATGGAATGGAATGGAATGGAATGGAATGGAATGGAATGGATTGCAATGGAATGGAATGGAATGGAATGGAAAAGAATGGAATGGAACAGAATGAAATGGAATGGTTTGGAATGGAATGGAATGGAATTAACTGAACCCGAGTAGAATGCAATGCAATGGAATGGAATGGAATGGAATATAATAGAATTGAATTGAATCAACCTCAGTGCAACGGAAGGGAACGGAACGGAACCCAACCGAATGGATTGGAATAGAATGGAATTGAATCAACCCGAGTAGAATGGAACGGAATGAAAAGCAAAGGAATGGAATGGAATGGAATGGAATAGAATAGAATGGAATTGAATCAACCTGAGTAGAACGGAATGGAATGGAATGCAAAGGATTGGAATGGAATGGAATGGAAAGGAATGGAATGGAATGGAAAGGAATGGAATGGAATAGAATGGAATAGAATGGAATTCAATCAGTCCGAGTAGAACGGAATGAAATGGAAAGGCATGGAATGGAGTGGAATGCAATGGAATGAAATGGAATGGAATGTAATGGATAGAATGGAATTGAATCAACCCGAGTAGAACACAATGGAATGGAATAGCATGGAATGGAATGAATAGAATGGAATGGAATGGAATGGAATAGAATGGAATTGAATCAACCCAAGTAGAATGGAACGGAACAGAACGAAACGGAAAAGAATGGAAAGGAATGGAACAGAATGGAAATGAATGAACACGAGCAGAACGAAATGGAATGGAATGCAATGCAATGGAATGGAATGGAATAGAAAGTAATTGAATCATTCCCAGTAAAACAGAATGGAATGGAATGGAATGGATTAGAACGGAATAGAATGGAATGGAAATGGAATGGAATAGAATAGAATAGAATTGAATCATCCCGAGTAGAAAGGAATGGTCCTGAACTGAACGGAACGGAATGGAATGGAATAGAAAGGAATTGAATGAAACCGAGTAGAACGGAATGGAATAGAATAGAACTGAATCAAACCGAGTAGAACGGAATGGAATGGAATGGAATGGAATAGAACGGAATAGAATCAACCCGAGTAGAACGGAATGGAATAGCATGGAATGGAATGGAATGGAATGGAATGGAATGGAATGCATGGAATGGAATGGAATGGAATGGAGTGGAATGGAATAAATGGAATGGAATCAACCCGAGTAGAATGGAAAGGAATAGTATGGAATGGAATGGAATGGAATGGAATGGAATGGAATGGAATGGAATGGAATGGAATGGAATGGAAATCACCAGAGTAGAAAGGAACGGAATGGAATGGAATGGAGTGAATGGAATGGAATGGAATGAATGGAATGGAATGGAATGAATAAAATGGAATGGAATGGAATGAAACGGAAGAGAATGGAATTGAATCAACCCGTGTAGAACGGAATGGAATGGAATGGAAAGAAATGGAATGGAATGGAATGGAATGGAATGGAATGGAATGAAATAGAACGGAATAGAATCAACCCGAGTAGAACGGAATGGAATAGCATGGAATGGAATGGAATGGAATGGAATGGAATGCATGGAATGGAATGGAATGGAATGGAGTGGAATGGAATAAATGGAATGGAATCAACCCGAGTAGAATGGAAAGGAATAGTATGGAATGGAATGGAATGGAATGGAATGGAATGGAATGGAATGGAATGGAATGGAATAGAATGGAATGGAAATCACCAGAGTAGAAAGGAACGGAATGGAATGGAATGGAGTGAATGGAATGGAATGGAATGAATGGAATGGAATGGAATGAATAAAATGGAATGGAATGGAATGAAATGGAATGAATTGGAATAGAATGGAAGTGAATAAACCCGAGTAGAACGGAATCTAATGGAATGAAATTTAATGGAATGGAATGGTATGGAATACAATGGAAATGAATCAACCCGTTGAATGGATTGGAATGGAATGGAATGGAATGGAATGGAATGGAATAGAATGGAATTGAATCAACCCGAGTAGAAAGGAATGGAATGGAATGGAAAGGAACGGAATGGAATGGAATAGAATTGAATTCAATCAACCCGAGTAGAAGGGAACGGAACAGAATGGAACAGAATGAAATGCAATAGAATGGAATTGATTCAACCGAGTTGAACGGAATGGAAAGGAATGGAATGGAATGGAATGGAATGGAATGGAATAGGATGGAATTGAATCAACCCAAGTAGAACGCAACAGAACGGAACAGAACGGAACGGAATGGAAAGAATGGAATTGAGTCAACCTGAGATGAGCGGAATGGAATGGAATGCAATGGAATGGAATGGAATAGAATAGAATGGAATTGAATAAACCCGAGTAGAAAGGAATGGAATGGAATGGAATGGAATGGAATGGAATGGAATGGAATAGAATAGAATGGAATTGAATCAACCCGAGAAGAACGGAATGGAATGGAATGGAATGGAATGGAAGGGAATGGAATGGAATTCAATGGAATGGAATAGAATGGAATTGCATCAACCCGGGTAGAACGGAATGGAATGGAATGGAATGGAATGGAATAGAATAGAATAGAATGGAATTGAATCAACCAGAGTAGATCGGAATGGAACGGAATGAATGGAATGGAATGGAATGCAATGAAATGGAATGGAATGGAATGGAAAGGAATAGAATGGAATTCAATGAACCTGAGTAGAATGGAATGGAATGGAATGGAATGGAATGGAATGCAATGGAATGGAAAGGAATGGAATGGAATAGAATGGAATTGAATCAACCCGAGTAGAAGACAATGGAATGGAAAGGAATGGAGTGGAATGAATGGAATGGAAAGGAATGGAATTGATTGGAATAAAATGGAATTCAATCAACATGAGTAGAACGTAATGGAAGATAATGGAATGAAATGGAATGGAATGGAATGGAATGGAATGGAATGAAATGGAATTGAATAAACCTGAGTAGAACGGAACAGAAATTAACAGAACAGAAAGGTTTGGAATAAAATGGATTTGAATCAACCCGAGAAGAATGGAATGGAATGGAATGGAATGGAATGGAAGGGAATGGAATCGACCCAATTGGAATGGGATAGAATGGAATGGAATGGAAAGGCAGGAATGCAATGGCATTGAATGGAATGCAATGGAATGAAATGGAATCAACACGAGAGGAAAGGAAAGGAAGGGAATGGAATGGAAAGGAATGGAATGGAATGGAAACAACCCGAGTGGAATGGAATGCAATGGAATGGAATGGAATGGAATGGAATGGAAGGGAATCAGCAAGAGTGGAAAGAAATGGAACGGAATGGAATGGAATAGAATGGAATAGAATAGAATGGAATGGAAACAACCCTAGCGGAATGCAATGCAATGGATTGGAATGGAATGGAAAGGAAAGGAATGGAATGGAAGGGAATCGCATAGAATGGAATGGAATAGAATGGAAAGGAAGGAACCCTAGTGGAATGCAATGGAATGGAATGGAATAGAATGGAATGGAATCAACCCTAGTGGAATGCAATGGAATGGATTGGAATGGAATGGAAGGGAATGGAATGGAATAAAATGGAACTGAATCAACCCGAATGCAATGGAATGGAATGGAACGGAATGGAATGGAATGGAATGGAATGGAATCAATCCGAGTGGAATGGAATGGAATGGACTCAAGTGGAAAGGAATGGAATGGAATGGAATGGAATCAACCCGAGTGGCATGGAAAGGAACGGAAAGGAATGAGATGGAATGGAATGCAATGGAATGGAATGGGATGGAATGGAATGCAATGGAATGGAATGGGATGGAATGGAATGCAATGCAATGGAATGGAATGGAATGGAATGGAATCAACGCGAGTGAAATGGAATGGAATGGAAAGCAATGGAATGGAATGGAATGGAATGGAATAGATGCAACCAGAGTGGCACGGAATGGAATGGAATGAAAAGGGAAAGAATGGAACCAACCCGAGTGGAAAGGAATGGAAGGGAATGGAATGGAATGAAATGGAACAGAATCAACCCGAATGCAATGGAATGGAATGGAATGGAATGATATGGAATGGAATCAACCCGAGTGGAATGAAATGGAGTGGACTCAAGTGGCAAGGAATGCAATGGAATGGAATGGAATCAACACGAGTGGCATGGAATGCAATGGAATGGAATGGAATGCAATGGAAATGAATGGAATGGAATGGAATGGAATCGAATAGAATGGAATGCAACGGAATGGAATCAAGCCGAGTGGATTGGAATGCAATGGAATGGAATGGAATGGAATGGCATGGAATCTAATGGAATAGAATGGAATGGAATCAACCCGAGTGGAAAGGAATGGAAAGGAAAGGAATGGAATGGAATGGAATCAACCCGAGTGGAATGGAATAGAATGGAATGGAATGGAATGCAATGCAATCAACTGGAATGGAATGGAACGGAATGGATTCAACTGGAATGGAATGGAATGAAATGGAATGGAAACAAATGGAATCAAGTGGAATGGAATGGAAAGGAATACAATGGAATTGAATGAGATGGAACGGAATCAAACCAAGTGGAATGGAATGGAAAGGAATGGAATGGAGTCAACACGAGTGGAATGGAATGCAATGGAATGGAATGGAATAGAATGACATGGAATGGAATGGAATGGAATGGAATGACATGGAATGGAATGGAATGGAATGGAAAGGAATGGAATGGAGTGGAATGACATGAAAAGGAATGGAATGGAATGGAATGGAATGGAATGGAATGGAATCAACCCGAGTGGAAAAGAATGGAACGGAATGGAATGGAAAGGAATGGAATAGGATGGAATCAACTCGAGTGGAAAGGAATGGAACGGAATGGAATGGGAAGGAATGGAATGGAATGGAATCAACCCAAGTGGAATGGAATGGAATGCAATGGAAATGAATGGAATGGAATGGAATGAAATCAACTAGAATGGAAAGGAATGGAATGGAATGGAAAGGAATGGAATGGAATAGAATGGAATGGAAGGAAAAGGAATGAAGTTGAATGGAATGGAAAGGAATAGAATAGAATTGAATGAAAAGGAACGGAATCAACCTAAGAGGAACGGAATGGAATGGAATGGAATGGAAAGGAATCAACCCGAGTGGAATGGAATGCAGTGGAATGGAAAGTAATGGAATGGCATGAAATGGAATGGAATCAACCCGAGTGGAAAGGAATGGAATGCAATGGAATGGAATGGAATAGAATGGAATGGAATGGAACGGAATGGAATGGAATCAAACAGAGTGGAATGGAATGGAAAGGAACGGAGTGGAATGGAATGCAATGGAATCAACAGGCATGGAATGGAATAGAATGGAAAGAAATAGAATGGAATGGAATCAACCCGATTGGAGTGGAATGGAATGCAATAGAATGGAATGGAAAGGAAGCAAGCCGATTGGAACGGAATGGAATGCAATGGAATGGAAAGGAATGGAATGGAATGGAATGGAATGGAATGGAGTGGAGTCAACAAGAGTGGAATGGTATGGAATGGAATGCAATGGAATGGAATGGAATGGAATGGAATGGAATCAACCCAAGTGGAATGCAACGCAATGGAATTGCAAGGAATGGAATGGCATGAAATGGAATGGAATGGAATGGAATGGAATGGAATGCAATGGAATGGAAAGGAATGGAATGTAATGGAATGGGATCATCACTAGTGGTATGGAATGGAATGGAGTGGAATGCAATGGAATGGAATGGGGTGGAATGCAATGGAATGGAATGGAATGGAATGCAATGGAATGCAATGGAATGGAATGGAATGCAATGTACTAAAACCGTGTGGAATGGAATGGAAAGGAGTGGAATGGAATGGAATAGAATTGAATGGAATAGAATCAACTGGAATGTAATGGAATGTAATGGAATGGAATGGAATGGAATGGAATGAAACAGAATCTACTCCAATGGAATGGAATGGAACGGAATGGAATGGAATGGAATGGAATGGAGTCAACCTGAGTGGAATGGAACAGAAAGAAATGGAATTGAATGGAATGGAACGGAATGGAATCAGCCCGAGCGGAATGAAAAGGAATGGAATGGAATGGTGTGGAATGGAAAGGAATGGAATCAACTTGAGTGGAATGGAATGGAATGGATTGGAATGGAATGGAATCATGCCGAGTGGAAAGGAATGGAATGGAATGGATTCGATTGGAACGGAATGGAATGGAACGGAATGGAATGGAATCAACCAGAATGGAATGGAACGGAATTTAATGGAATGGAGTGGAATGAAATGGAATAGAATGGAATCAACCCCAGTGGAATGGAATGCAATGGAATGGAATGGAATGGCATGGAATGGAATGAAATGGAAAGGAATGGAATGGCACGGAATGGAATCGAAAGGAATGGAATGGAAAAGAATGGAATGGATTGGAGTCAACAAGAGTGGAATGGTATGGAATGGAATGCAATGGAATGGAATGGAACGGAATGGAATGGAATGGAATCAACCCAAGTGGAATGCAATGCAATGGAAAGGCAAGGAATGGAATGGAATGGAATGGAATGGAATGGAATGGAATGGAATGGAATGGAAAGAACCCGATTGGAATGGAATGGAATGGAATGGAATGGAATGAAATCATCACACATGGAATGCAATAGAATGGAATGCAATGAAATGGAATGGAATGACTCATAATCGAACGGAATAGTAAGGAATGAAAAGGAATCAACACGTATGGAAAGAATGGAATGGAATGGAATGGAATGGAATGGAATCAACCTGAGTGGAATGGAATGGAATGGAATGGAATGGAATGGAATGGAATGGAATGGAATGGATTGGAATCAAACAGAATGGAATGGAATGGAATGGAATGGAATAGAATGGAATAGAATGGAATGGAATCAACCACAATGGAATGGAATGCAATGGAATGGTATGGAATGGCATGGAATGGAATGGAATGGAATGAAAGGGAATGGAATGGAATGGAATCATATGGAATCATCACCAGTGGAATGCAATGCAATGGAAAAGAATGGAATGTCACGGAATGGAATGAAATTGAATGGAATGGCAAGGCATGGAACGGAATGGAATGGAATGGACTGGCATGGAATGGAATGGAATTGAATATAATGGAATGGAGTCAACAAGAGGGAAATGGAATGCAATGGAATGGAATCATCCCAAGTGGAATGGAATGGAATGGAATGGCATGGAACAGTATGGAATAGTATGCAATGTAATACAATCAACGCAAGAGGAAAGAAATGGAATGGAATGGAATGGAATAAACCCAAGAGGGATGGAACGGAATAGATTGGAATGGAATGGAATGGAATCAACCAGAATGGAATGGAATGGAATAGAGTCAGCCTTAGTGGAATTGATTGGAAAGGAATGGAATGGAATGGAATGAACCAGCGTGAAAAGGAATGGAATGGAATGGAATGGAAAGGAATGGAATGGAATGGAATCAAACAGAGTGGAATGGAAAGGAAAGCAACGGAGTGAAATGGAATGCAATGGAATCAACTGGAGTGGAATGGAATAGAATGGAAAGAAATGGAATGGAATGGAATCAACCCGATTGCAGCGGAATGGAATGAAACGGAATGGAATGGAATGGAATCAAGCCGATTGGAACGGAATAGAATGCAATGAAATGGAAAGGAATGGAATGGAATGGAATGGAATCAACCCGAGTGGTATGGAATGGAATGGAATGGAATGAAATGGAATGGAATGGAATGGAATCGAATGGAATCAACCCGAGCGGAATGGAATTGAATGGAATGGAATGGAATCAACCCGAGTGGAATGAAAAGGAATGGAATGGAATGGTGTGGAATAGAAAGGAACGGAATCAACCTGAGTGGAATGGAATGGATTGCAATGGAATGGAATCATGCCGAGTAGAAAGGAATAGAATGGAATGGAATCGATTGGAATGGAATGGAATTGAATTGAATGGAATGGAATCAACCAGAATGGAATGGAATGGAATTTAATGGAATGGAACGGAATGAAATGGAATAGAATGGAATCAACCCCAGTGGAATGGAATGCAATGGAATGGAATGGAATGGCATGGAATGGAATGGAATGGAAAGGAATGGAATGGCATGGAATCGAACCGATAGGAAAGGAAAGGAATGGAATGGAATGAAATGGAATGGAAAGGAATGGAGTCAACAAGAGTGGAATGGAATGGAATGGAATGCAATGGAATGGAATGGAATGGAACAGAATGGAATGGAATGGAATCACCCCAAGTGGAATGCAATGCAATGGAATGGCAAGGAATGGTATGGCATGGAATGGAATGGAATGGAATGGAAAGAACCCGATTGGAATGGAATGGAATGGAATGAAATCATCACACATGGAATGCAATAGAATGGAATGCAATGGAATGGAATGGAATGGAATGGAATGAGTTATAATCGAACGGAATGGTAAGGAATGAAATGGAATCAACACGAATGGAAAGGAATGGAATGGAATGGAATGGAAAGAAAGGCAATGGAATCAACACGAGTGGAATGGAATGGAATGGAATGGAATGGAATGGAATGAACTGGAGTGGCATGGAAAGGAATGGAAATGAAGGGAATCAACTCGAGTGGAATGGTAACGAATGGAAAGGAATGGAATGAAATAGAACGGAATCAAGTGAACCTGAGTAGAACGGAAAGGACTGGAATGGAATGGAATGGAAGAGAAGGGAATGGAATCGAATGCAGTATAATGGAATAGAATCAACCAGAGTAGAATGGAATGGAATGGAATGGAATGGAATGGAATGGAATGGAATGGAATAGAATGGAATGGAGTCAACCCAAGTAGAACGGAATGTAATGGAAAGGAAAGAATGGAATGAAATGGAATGGAATGGAACAGAATGGAATTGAATCAACCCGAGTAGAATGGAATGGAACCGAAAGGAATGGATTGGAAAGAATGGAATTGAAACAACCCGAGTAGAACGGAAAGGAATGGAATGGCATGGATTGGAATGGAATTGAATAGAATGGAATTGGATCAACCCGAGTAGAACGGAATAGAATGGAATGGAGTGGAATGGAATGGAAGAGAGTAGAATGGAATGGAATCAACCCGAGTAGAAAGGAATGGAATGGAATGGAATGGAATGCAATGGAATTGAATGGAATGGAATAGAATGGAATTGAATCAACCCGAGTGGAATGGAATGAAATGGAATGGAATGGAATGGAATGGAATGGAATAGAATGGATTTGAATCAACCTAAGTAGAATGGAATGGAATGGAAAGGAAGGGAATGGAATGGAATGGAATGGAATGCAATAGAATGGAAAGAAATGTAATGGAATGGAATGGAATAGAATGGAATCATCCCAAGTAGAACGGAACGGGACGGAACGGAATGAATTGGAATAGAATGGAATTGAATCCACCCGATTAGAACGGAATGGAATGGAATGGATAGGAATGGAATGAATGGAATGGAATGGAATGGAATGGAATGGAATGGAATAGAATGGAATTGAATCAACCTGAGTAGAACGGAATGGAATGGAATGGAATGAAATGGAATGGAATGGCAGGGAATTGAATGGAATACAAAGGAATTGAATCAACCCGAGCCGCAAGGAACTGAACGGAATTGAACAGACCGGAACGGAATCGAACCGAATGGAATGGAATAGAATGGAATTGAATCAACCTGAGTAGAATAGAACGTAATGGAATGGAATAGAATGGAACGGAATCAACCCGTGTGGAACGGAATGGAATTGAGTGGAATGGAATGGAATGGAATGGAATGGAATGGAATGGAATAGTTTTGAATTGAATCAACCCGAGTAGAACGGAATAGAATCAAATGGAATGGAATGGAATGGAATGGAATGGAATAGAATGGAACTGAAATAACCCGAGTAGAAAGGAACGGAATGGAACTGAATGGAGCGCAACGCAATGGAATGGAATGGAATAGAATGGAACTGAAACAACCCGCGTAGAACGGAACGGTATGGAATGGAATGGAATAGAATGCAATTGTATCAACCCAAATAGAATGGAATGGCATGGAATGGAATGGAATGGAATGGAGTAGGATGGAATGGAACAGAATCAACCCGAGCAGAACGGAACGGAATGGAATGGAATGGAATGGAATGGAATAGAATACAATAGAATTAAATCAACCCGAGACAAACGGACAATAACGGAATGGAGCGGAACAGAACGGAATGGAATGGAAGAGAATGCAAGTGAATAAACCTGAGTGGAATGGAATGGAATGGAAAGAAATGGAATGGAATGGAATTGAAAAGAATGAAAGGGAATGGAACGGAATGGAATGGAATGGAATGGAATTTAAAAGAATGAAAGGGAATGGAACGGAATGGAATGGAATGGAATGGAATTTAATGAATGGAATGGAATGGAATAGATTAGAATTGAATCAACCAGAGTAGAACGGAATGCATTGGAATGGAATGGAATGGAATGCAATGTAATTGAATAGAATGGAATTGTATCGTCCCGAGAATGGAATGGAATGGAATGGAATGTAAAGGAATGGAATGGAATGGAATGGATAGAACGAAATTGAATCAACCCGAGTAGAACGGAATGGAATGGAATAGCATGGAATGGAATGAATAGAATGGAATGGAATGGAATGAAATGGAATAGAATGGAATTGAATCAACCCAAGTAGAACGGAATGGAACAGAATGGAATGGAATGGAATAGAATGGAATTGAATCAACCAGAGTAGACACGGAATGGAATGGAATGGATTGGAATAGAATGGAATGGAACCAAACAGAGTGGAACGGAATGGAATAGAATGGAATGGAATGGAATGGAATGGAGTGGAATTGAATGGAATTGAATGAACCCGAGTAGAACGGAATGGAATGGAATGGAATGTAATTTAAAGGAATAGAATGGAATACAATGGAACTGAATCATCACGAGTAGAACAGAACGGAACAGAACGGAACGGAAAGGAATGGAATTGAATGGAATGGAATCAACCTGAATACAACGGAATGGAATGCAATGGAATGGAATGGAATGGAATGGAATAGAATGGAATTGAATCAACCCGAGTAGAACGGAATGGAATGGAATAGGACGGAATGGAATGAATAGAATGGAATGGAATGAAATGGAATGGAATAGAATAGAATGAAATTCAATCAACCCAAGTAGAACGGAACGGAAAGGAACTGAATGAAACGGAACGGAATGGAATGGAATAGAATGGAATTGAATCAAACCAAGTAGAACAGAAAAGAATGGAATGTAATGGAATGGAATAGAATGGAATTGAATCAACCTGAGTAGAACGGAATGAAATGGAATGGAATGGAATGGAATACAATAGAATGGAATTGATTCAACAAGAGTAGAACGGAATGGAACGGAATGGAATGGAATGGAAAGTAACGGAATGGAATGGAATAGAATGGAATTGAATCATCGCGAGCAAAACGGAACGGAAAAGAATGGAACGGAATGGAGTGGAATGGAATAGAATGGAATCGAAATAACCTGAGTTGAAAGGAAAGGAATGGAATGGAATGGAATGGAACGGAATGGAATGAAATAGAATGGAATTGTGTAAACCAGTGTTGAAAGGAATGGAGTGGAATAGAATGGAATGGAATAGAATGGAATGGAATCAACCCAAGTAGAACGGAATGGAATGGAATGGAATGGAATGAATGGAACAGAATGGAATGGAATGGAATAGAATGCAATTGAATCAACCCTAGTAGAATGGAACGGAACAGAACGGAATGGATTGGAATAGAATGGAATTGAATCAACAGGAGTAGAATGGAACGGAATGGAATCGAATGGATTGGAATGGAATTGAATAGAATGGAATTGGATCAACCTGAGTAGAATGAAATGGAATGGAATGGAATGGAATGGAATGGAATTGAATGGAGTAGAGCAGAATGGAATGGAATCAACCCGAGTAGAATGGAATGGAATGGAATGGAATGAATTGGAATGGAATTGAATAGAATGGAATTGGATCAACCTGAGTAGAATGCAATGGAATGGAATGGAATGGAATGGAATGAACCCAAGTGGAATGCAATGCTATGGAATGGCAAGGAATGGAATGGCATGAAATGGAATGGAATGGAATGGAATGGAATGGAATGGAATGGAATGCAATGGAATGGAAAGGAATGGAATGTAATGGAATGGGATCATCACTAGTGGTATGGAATGGAATGGAGTGGAATGCAATGGAATGGAATGGGGTGGAATGCAATGGAATGGAATGGAATGGAATGGAATGGAATGCAATGGAATGCAATGGAATGGAATGGAATGCAATGTACTAAAACCGTGTGGAATGGAATGGAAAGGAGTGGAATGGAATGGAATAGAATTGAATGGAATAGAATCAACTGGAATGTAATGGAATGGAATGGAATGGAATGGAATGGAATGGAATGAAACAGAATCTACTCCAATGGAATGGAATGGAACGGAATGGAATGGAATGGAATGGAATGGAGTCAACCTGAGTGGAATGGAACAGAAAGAAATGGAATTGAATGGAATGGAACGGAATGGAATCAGCCCGAGCGGAATGAAAAGGAATGGAATGGAATGGTGTGGAATGGAAAGGAATGGAATCAACTTGAGTGGAATGGAATGGAATGGATTGGAATGGAATGGAATCATGCCGAGTGGAAAGGAATGGAATGGAATGGAATCGATTGGAACGGAATGGAATTGAATGGAATGGAATGGAATCAACCAGAATGGAATGGAACGGAATTTAATGGAATGGAGTGGAATGAAATGGAATAGAATGGAATCAACCCCAGTGGAATGGAATGCAATGGAATGGAATGGAATGGCATGGAATGGAATGAAATGGAAAGGAATGGAATGGCACGGAATGGAATCGAAAGGAATGGAATGGAATGGAATGGATTGGAGTCAACAAGAGTGGAATGGTATGGAATGGATTGCAATGGAATGGAATGGAACGGAATGGAATGGAATGGAATCAACCCAAGTGGAATGCAATGCAATGGAAAGGCAAGGAATGGAATGGAATGGAATGGAATGGAATGGAATGGAAAGAACCCGATTGGAATGGAATGGAATGGAATGGAATGAAATCATCACACATGGAATGCAATAGAATGGAATGCAATGAAATGGAATGGAATGACTCATAATCGAACGGAATAGTAAGGAATGAAAAGGAATCAACACGTATGGAAAGAATGGAATGGAATGGAATGGAATGGAATGGAATCAACCTGAGTGGAATGGAATGGAATGGAATGGAATGGAATGGAATGGAATGGAATGGAATGGAATGGATTGGAATCAAACAGAATGGAATGGAATGAAATAGAAAGGAATAGAATGGAATGGAATCAACCACAATGGAATGGAATGCAATGGAATGGTATGGAATGGCATGGAATGGAATGGAATGGAATGAAAGGGAATGGAATGGAATGGAATCATATGGAATCATCACCAGTGGAATGCAATGCAATGGAAAAGAATGGAATGTCACGGAATGGAATGAAATTGAATGGAATGGCAAGGCATGGAACGGAATGGAATGGAATGGACTGGCATGGAATGGAATGGAATTGAATATAATGGAATGGAGTCAACAAGAGGGAAATGGAATGCAATGGAATGGAATCATCCCAAGTGGAATGGAATGGAATGGAATGGCATGGAACAGTATGGAATAGTATGCAATGTAATACAATCAACGCAAGAGGAAAGAAATGGAATGGAATGGAATGGAATAAACCCAAGAGGGATGGAACGGAATAGATTGGAATGGAATGGAATGGAATCAACCAGAATGGAATGGAATGGAATAGAGTCAGCCTTAGTGGAATTGATTGGAAAGGAATGGAATGGAATGGAATGAACCAGCGTGAAAAGGAATGGAATGGAATGGAATGGAAAGGAATGGAATGGAATGGAATCAAACAGAGTGGAATGGAAAGGAAAGCAACGGAGTGAAATGGAATGCAATGGAATCAACTGGAGTGGAATGGAATAGAATGGAAAGAAATGGAATGGAATGGAATCAACCCGATTGCAGCGGAATGGAATGAAACGGAATGGAATGGAATGGAATCAAGCCGATTGGAACGGAATAGAATGCAATGAAATGGAAAGGAATGGAATGGAATGGAATGGAATCAACCCGAGTGGTATGGAATGGAATGGAATGGAATGAAATGGAATGGAATGGAATGGAATCGAATGGAATCAACCCGAGCGGAATGGAATTGAATGGAATGGAATGGAATCAACCCAAGTGGAATGAAAAGGAATGGAATGGAATGGTGTGGAATAGAAAGGAACGGAATCAACCTGAGTGGAATGGAATGGATTGCAATGGAATGGAATCATGCCGAGTAGAAAGGAATAGAATGGAATGGAATCGATTGGAATGGAATGGAATTGAATTGAATGGAATGGAATCAACCAGAATGGAATGGAATGGAATTTAATGGAATGGAACGGAATGAAATGGAATAGAATGGAATCAACCCCAGTGGAATGGAATGCAATGGAATGGAATGGAATGGCATGGAATGGAATGGAATGGAAAGGAATGGAATGGCATGGAATCGAACCGATAGGAAAGGAAAGGAATGGAATGGAATGAAATGGAATGGAAAGGAATGGAGTCAACAAGAGTGGAATGGAATGGAATGGAATGCAATGGAATGGAATGGAATGGAACAGAATGGAATGGAATGGAATCACCCCAAGTGGAATGCAATGCAATGGAATGGCAAGGAATGGTATGGCATGGAATGGAATGGAATGGAATGGAAAGAACCCGATTGGAATGGAATGGAATGGAATGAAATCATCACACATGGAATGCAATAGAATGGAATGCAATGGAATGGAATGGAATGGAATGGAATGAGTTATAATCGAACGGAATGGTAAGGAATGAAATGGAATCAACACGAATGGAAAGGAATGGAATGGAATGGAAAGAAAGGCAATGGAATCAACACGAGTGGAATGGAATGGAATGGAATGGAATGGAATGGAATGAACTGGAGTGGCATGGAAAGGAATGGAAATGAAGGGAATCAACTCGAGTGGAATGGTAACGAATGGAAAGGAATGGAATGAAATAGAACGGAATCAAGTGAACCTGAGTAGAACGGAAAGGACTGGAATGGAATGGAATGGAAGAGAAGGGAATGGAATCGAATGCAGTATAATGGAATAGAATCAACCAGAGTAGAATGGAATGGAATGGAATGGAATGGAATGGAATGGAATGGAATGGAATGGAATAGAATGGAATGGAGTCAACCCAAGTAGAACGGAATGTAATGGAAAGGAAAGAATGGAATGAAATGGAATGGAATGGAACAGAATGGAATTGAATCAACCCGAGTAGAATGGAATGGAACCGAAAGGAATGGATTGGAAAGAATGGAATTGAAACAACCCGAGTAGAACGGAAAGGAATGGAATGGCATGGATTGGAATGGAATTGAATAGAATGGAATTGGATCAACCCGAGTAGAACGGAATAGAATGGAATGGAGTGGAATGGAATGGAAGAGAGTAGAATGGAATGGAATCAACCCGAGTAGAAAGGAATGGAATGGAATGGAATGGAATGCAATGGAATTGAATGGAATGGAATAGAATGGAATTGAATCAACCCGAGTGGAATGGAATGAAATGGAATGGAATGGAATGGAATGGAATGGAATGGAATAGAATGGATTTGAATCAACCTAAGTAGAATGGAATGGAATGGAAAGGAAGGGAATGGAATGGAATGGAATGGAATGCAATAGAATGGAAAGAAATGTAATGGAATGGAATGGAATAGAATGGAATCATCCCAAGTAGAACGGAACGGGACGGAACGGAATGAATTGGAATAGAATGGAATTGAATCCACCCGATTAGAACGGAATGGAATGGAATGGATAGGAATGGAATGAATGGAATGGAATGGAATGGAATGGAATGGAATGGAATGGAATAGAATGGAATTGAATCAACCTGAGTAGAACGGAATGGAATGGAATGGAATGAAATGGAATGGAATGGCAGGGAATTGAATGGAATACAAAGGAATTGAATCAACCCGAGCCGCAAGGAACTGAACGGAATTGAACAGACCGGAACGGAATCGAACCGAATGGAATGGAATAGAATGGAATTGAATCAACCTGAGTAGAATAGAACGTAATGGAATGGAATAGAATGGAACGGAATCAACCCGTGTGGAACGGAATGGAATTGAGTGGAATGGAATGGAATGGAATGGAATGGAATGGAATGGAATAGTTTTGAATTGAATCAACCCGAGTAGAACGGAATAGAATCAAATGGAATGGAATGGAATGGAATGGAATAGAATGGAACTGAAATAACCCGAGTAGAAAGGAACGGAATGGAACTGAATGGAGCGCAACGCAATGGAATGGAATGGAATAGAATGGAACTGAAACAACCCGCGTAGAACGGAACGGTATGGAATGGAATGGAATAGAATGCAATTGTATCAACCCAAATAGAATGGAATGGCATGGAATGGAATGGAATGGAATGGAGTAGGATGGAATGGAACAGAATCAACCCGAGCAGAACGGAACGGAATGGAATGGAATGGAATGGAATGGAATAGAATACAATAGAATTAAATCAACCCGAGACAAACGGACAATAACGGAATGGAGCGGAACAGAACGGAATGGAATGGAAGAGAATGCAAGTGAATAAACCTGAGTGGAATGGAATGGAAAGGAAAGAAATGGAATGGAATGGAATTGAAAAGAATGAAAGGGAATGGAACGGAATGGAATGGAATGGAATGGAATTTAAAAGAATGAAAGGGAATGGAACGGAATGGAATGGAATGGAATGGAATTTAATGAATGGAATGGAATGGAATAGATTAGAATTGAATCAACCAGAGTAGAACGGAATGCATTGGAATGGAATGGAATGGAATGCAATGTAATTGAATAGAATGGAATTGTATCATCCCGAGAATGGAATGGAATGGAATGGAATGTAAAGGAATGGAATGGATAGAACGAAATTGAATCAACCCGAGTAGAACGGAATGGAATGGAATAGCATGGAATGGAATGAATAGAATGGAATGGAATGGAATGAAATGGAATAGAATGGAATTGAATCAACCCAAGTAGAACGGAATGGAACAGAATGGAATGGAATGGAATAGAATGGAATTGAATCAACCAGAGTAGACACGGAATGGAATGGAATGGAATGGAATAGAATGGAATGGAACCAAACAGAGTGGAACGGAATGGAATAGAATGGAATGGAATGGAATGGAATGGAGTGGAATTGAATGGAATTGAATTAACCCGAGTAGAATGGAATGGAATGGAATGGAATGTAATTTAAAGGAATAGAATGGAATACAATGGAACTGAATCATCACGAGTAGAACAGAACGGAACAGAACGGAACGGAAAGGAATGGAATTGAATGGAATGGAATCAACCTGAATACAACGGAATGGAATGCAATGGAATGGAATGGAATGGAATGGAATAGAATGGAATTGAATCAACCCGAGTAGAACGGAATGGAATGGAATAGGACGGAATGGAATGAATAGAATGGAATGGAATGAAATGGAATGGAATAGAATAGAATGAAATTCAATCAACCCAAGTAGAACGGAACGGAAAGGAACTGAATGAAACGGAACGGAATGGAATGGAATAGAATGGAATTGAATCAAACCAAGTAGAACAGAAAAGAATGGAATGTAATGGAATGGAATAGAATGGAATTGAATCAACCTGAGTAGAACGGAATGAAATGGAATGGAATGGAATGGAATACAATAGAATGGAATTGATTCAACAAGAGTAGAACGGAATGGAATGGAATGGAATTGAATGGAATGGAACGGAATGGAATGGATAGAACGGAACTGAATCAACCCGAGTAGAACAGAATGGAATGGAATAGCATGGAATGGAATGAATAGAATGGAATGGAATGGAATGAAATGGAATAGAATGGAATTGAATCAACCCGAGTAGAAAGGAACGGAACGGAACAGAGCGGAATGGAATAGAATTGAATTGAATCAACCAGAGTAGAACGGAATGGAATAGATAGGAATGGAATGGAATGGAGTGGGATTGAATGGAATTGAATGAACCAGTGTAGAACGGAATGAAATTGAATGGAATGGAATGGAATGGAATGAAAGGAATGAAACGGAATGGAATGGAATGGAATGGAACTGAATGGAATGGAATAGAATGGAATTGAATCAACCCGAGTAGAACGGGACGGAACGGAACGGAACGGAATGGAAATGAATGCAATGGAATAGACTGGAATTGAATCAACCCGAGTAGAACGAAATGGAATGGAATGGAATGGAATAGAATGAATGGAATGGAATGGAATGGAATGGAATGGAATGGAATGAATGGAACGGAATGGAATGGAATGGAAAGTAACGGAATGGAATGGAATAGAATGGAATTGAATCATCGCGAGCAAAACGGAACGGAAAAGAATGGAACGGAATGGAGTGGAATGGAATAGAATGGAATCGAAATAACCTGAGTTGAAAGGAAAGGAATGGAATGGAATGGAATGGAACGGAATGGAATGAAATAGAATGGAATTGTGTAAACCAGTGTTGAAAGGAATGGAGTGGAATAGAATGGAATGGAATAGAATGGAATGGAATCAACCCAAGTAGAACGGAATGGAATGGAATGGAATGGAATGAATGGAACAGAATGGAATGGAATGGAATAGAATGCAATTGAATCAACCCTAGTAGAATGGAACGGAACAGAACGGAATGGATTGGAATAGAATGGAATTGAATCAACAGGAGTAGAATGGAACGGAATGGAATCGAATGGATTGGAATGGAATTGAATAGAATGGAATTGGATCAACCTGAGTAGAATGAAATGGAATGGAATGGAATGGAATGGAATGGAATTGAATGGAGTAGAGCAGAATGGAATGGAATCAACCCGAGTAGAATGGAATGGAATGGAATGGAATGAATTGGAATGGAATTGAATAGAATGGAATTGGATCAACCTGAGTAGAATGCAATGGAATGGAATGGAATGGAATGGAATGGAATGGAATGGAATAGAATGGAATTCAATCAACACGAGTGGAATGGAATGAAATGGAATGGAATGGAATGGAAGGGAATAGAATAGAATGGATTTGAATCAACCTGAATAGAACGGAATGGAATGGAAAGGAAAGGAATGGAATGGAATGGAATGCAATGCAATAGAATGGAATGGAGTGGAAAGGAACGGAACGGAATGGAACGGAACGGAATGGAATGGAATGGAATGGAATCATCCCGATTAGAATGGAATGGAACGGAACGGGACGGAACGGAATGAATTGGAATAGAATGGAATTGAATCAACCCGATTAGAACAGAATGGAATGGAATGGATAGGAATGGAATGAATGGAATGGAATGGAATGAATGGAATGGAATGGAATGGAACAGAAAGGAATGGAATAGAATGGAATTGAATCAACTCGAGTAGAACGGAATGGAATGGAATGGAATGGAATGGAATGGCATGGAATGGAATGCAATAGACAGGAATTGAATCATCCTGAGCCGTACAGAACTGAACGTAATGGAACAGACCGGAACGGAATCGAACGGAATGGAATGGAATAGAATGGAATTGAATAAACCCGAGTAGAATGGAAAGGAATGGAATGGAATGGAGTGGAATGGAATGGAACGGAACGGACAGGAATGGAATGGAATGGAATGGAATGGAATGGAATGGAATGGAATAGAATGGAATGGAATCAACCCGTGTAGAATGGAATGGAATGGAATGAATGGAATGGAATAGAATGGAATGGTAGAGTTTGGAATTCAATCAACACGAGTAGAACGGAATGGAATCGTATGGAATGAAATGGAATGGAATGAAATAGAATGGAATTGAATTAACCCGAGTAGAACAGAATGGAACGGAACTGAACGGAAAGGAACGCAACGGAATGGTATGGAATAGAATGGAACTGAAACAACCCGCGTAGAATGGAATGGAATGGAATGGAATGGAATGGAATGGAATAGAATGGAATTGAATCAACACGAGTAGAATGGAATGGAATGGAATGGAATGGAATGGAATGGAATGGAAAGGAAAGAATGGAATTGAATCAACCTGAGTAGAATGGAATGGAAAGGAATGGAATGGAGTGGAATGAATGGAATGGAATGTAATGGAATGGATTGGAATAAATTGGAATTCAATCAACGTGAGTGGAACATAATGGAATATAATGGAAAGAAATGGAATGGAATGGAATGAAATGGAATTGAATTAATCAGAGTAGAACGTAACGATACTTAACGGAACAGAACGGGTGTGAATAGAATGGATTTGAATCAACCCGAGTACAATGGAGTGATATGGAATGGAATGGAATGGATTGGAATAGAATGGAATGGAATGCAATGGAATGGAATTGAATGTAAATGAATCAACCCGAGTAGAACGGAATGAAATGGAATGGAATGGAATGAATGAAATGGAATGGAATAGAATCGAATGGAATGGAATGGAATTTAACGGAAAGGAATGGAATAGAAAGGAATTCAGTCATCACGAGCAGAACACAACGGAAAAGAACGGAACGGAAAGAATGGAAAGGAATTTAAAGGAATCGAATCAACCTGAGTAGAATGGAACGGAATGCAATGGAATAGAATGGAATGGAATGGAATGGAATAGAGTGGAATTGAATCAACCCGAGTAGAACGGAATGGAATGGAATAGCATGGAAAGGAATGAATAAAATGAAAAGGAATGAAATGGAATGGAATAGATTAGAATGGAATTCAATCAACCCGAGTAGAACGGAACGGAAAGGAACAGAACGGAATGGAACGGAATGGAATGGAATAGAATGGAATTGAATTAACCTGAGTAGAACGGAATGGAATGGAATGGAATGGAATGGAATGGAATGGAATGGAATGGAATCAACCAGAGTAGAACGGAATGGAATAGAATGGAATGGAATAAAATGAAATGGAATGGAATGGAATTGAATGGAATTGAATCAACCCGAGTAGAATGGAATGGAACCGAAAGGAATGGATTGGATAGAATGGAATTGAAACAACCCGAGTAGAATGGAAACGAATGGAATGGCATGGATTGGAATGGAAATGAATAGAATGGAATTGGAACAACCCAAGTAGAACGGAATGGAGTGGAATGGAATGGAATGGAATGGAATGGAAGAGAGTAGAATGGAATGGAATCAACCCGAGTAGAACGGAATGGAATGGAATGGAATGCAATGGAATTGAATGGAATGGAATAGAATGGAATTGAATCAACCCGATTGGAATGGAATAAAATGGAATGGAATGGAATGGAACGGAATGGAATGGAATGGAATGGAAAGAAATAGAATGGACTTGAATCAACCTAAGTAGAATGGAATGGAAAGGAATGGAATGGAATGGAATGGAATGGAATGCAATAGAATGGAAAGAAATGGAATGGAATGGAATGGAATGGAATGGAATGGAATGGAATGAAATGGAATGGAATGGAATGGAATGGAAAGGAATGGAATGGAATGGAATGGAATCATCCCAAGTAGAACGGAACGGAACGGAACGGGACGGAACGGAATGAATTGGAATAGAATGGAATTGAATCCACCTGATTAGAACGGAATGGAATGGAATGGATAGGAATGGAATGAATGGAATGGAATGGAAAGGAATGGAATAGAATGGAATTGAATCAACCCGAGTAGAACAGAACGGAACGGAACGGAATGGATTGGAATAGAATGGAATTGAATCAACCCGAGTAGAACGGAATGGAATGGAGTGGAATGAAATGGAGTGGAATGGAATAGAATGGCAGGGAATTGAGTAGAATACAAAGGAATTGAATGAACCCGAGCCGTACGGAACTGAACGGAATGGAACAGACCGGAACGGAATCGAACGGAATGGAATGGAATAGAATGGAATTGAATCAACCTGAGTAGAATATAACGTAATGGAATGGAATGGAAAGGAATAGAATGGAACAGAATAGAATGGAACGGAATCAACCCGTGTAGAAAGGAATGGAATTGAGTGGAACGGAATGGAATGTAATGGAATGGAATAGTTTGGAATTGAATCAACCCGAGTAGAACGGAATAGAATCAAATGGAATGAAATGGAATGGAATGGAATGCAATGGAATATAATGGAATTGAAATAAACCGAGTAGGATGGAACGGAACGGAACTGAACGGAGCGGAACGCAATGGAATGGAGTGGAATAGAATGGAACTGAAACAACCCCCGTAGAACGGAATGGAATGGAATGGAATGGAATAGAATGCAATTGAATCAACCCGAATAGAATGGAATGGCATGGAATGGAATGGAATGGAATGGAGTAGAATGGAATGGAACAGAATCAACCCGAGCAGAACGGAATGGAATGGAATAGAATGGAATGGAATAGAATAGAATAGAATTAAATCAACCCGAGAGAAACGGACAATAACGGAATGGAATGGAACGGAACGGAATGGAATGGAAGAGAATGCAAGTGAATAAACCTGAGTGGAATGGAATGGAATGGAAAGAAATGGAATGGAATGGAATTGAAAGGAATGAATTGGAATGGAACGGAATGGAATGGAATGGAATGGAATTTAACGAATGGAATGGAATGGAATAGATTAGAATTGAATAAACCAGAGTAGAACGGAATGGATTGGAATGGAATGGAATGGAATGGAATGGATTGCAATGTAATTGAATAGAATGGAATTGAATCATCCCGAGTAGAATGGAATGGAATGGAATGGAATGGAATGGAATGGAATGGATAGATCGAAATTGAATCAACCGGAGTAGAACGGAATGGAATGGAATAGCATGGAAAGGAATGAATAGAATTGAATGGAATGGAATGAAATGGAAGAGAATGCAATTGAATCAACCCAAGAAGAACGGAATGGAACAGAATGGAATGGAATGGAATAGAATGGAATTGAATCAACCCGAGTAGAACGGAATGGAATGGAATGGAATGGAATGGAGTGGAATGGAATAGCATGCAATGGAATGGAATGGAATTGAATGGAAAAGAATGGAATTGAATCAACCCGAATAGAATGGAATGTCATGGAAAGGAATGGAATGGAATGGAATGGAATGGAATGGAATGGAATGGAATGGAATGGAATCAACCCGAGCAGAACGAAAAGGAATGGAATGTAATGGAACGAAATAGAATGGAATGAAAAGGAATGGAATAGAATAGAATAGAATTAAATCAACCTGAGAAAAACGGAACATAACGGAATGAAACGGAACGGAACAGAATGGAATGGAATAGAATGGAAGGGAATCAACGTGAGTAGAAAGGAATAGAATGGAAAGAAATGGAATGGAATGGAATGGAATGGAATGGAACGAAATTGAATGCAATGGAATTTATTGAATGGAATGAAATGGAATGGTATGAATGGAATAGTATGGGATGGAATGGAATGGAATGAAATGGAATGGTACAGAATGGAACGGAATGGAATGGAATTTATTGAATGGAATGAAATGGAATGGTATGAATGGAATAGTATGGGATGGAATGGAATGGAATGGAATAGAAAGGAATTGAATCAAACCTAGTAAAACGGAATGGAATGGAACGGAATGGAAAGGAATGGAATGGAATAGATTGGAGTTGAATCAACCCGAGTAGAATGGAATGGAATGGAATGAATGGAATGGAATGGAATGGAATGGAATGGATTTGAATCATTGCGAGTAGTACGGAATGGAACGGAATGGAATGGAACAGAATGGAATAGAATGCAATCTAATTAACCTGAGAAGAACGGAATGGAATGGAATGGAATACAATGGAATGGAATTGAATGGAATTGAATCAACCAGACTAGAACGGAATGGAGTGGAATGGAATGGAATGGAATGGAATAGAATGGAATAGAATGGAACGGAATCAACCTGGGTAGAACGGAATGGAATGGAATGGAATGAATGGTATTGAATGGAATGGAGTGGAATAGAATGGAATTGAATCAACCCGAGTAGAACGGAATGGAACGGAATGGAATGGATTGGAATAAAAGGAATTGAATTATCCCAAGTAGAACGGAATGGAATGGATTGGACTGAAATTGAATAGAATGGAATTGGATGAACCCAAGTAGAACGGAATGCAATGGAATGGAATGGAATGGAATGAATGGAATGGAATGGAATGGAATTAAATAGAATGGAATTGAATCCACCCAAGTCGAACGGTACGGAACGGAATGGCACGGAACGGAACTGAACGGAAAGGAATGGAATGGAATAGTATGGAACTGACGCAACCCCAGTAGAACAGCATGGAATGGAATGGAATAGTATGGAATTGAATCAACGCGAGTAGAACGCAATGGAATGGAATGGAATGGAATGGAAAGGAATGGAATAGAATAGAATAGAATGGAATTGAATCAACCGGAGTAGAATGGAATGCAATATAATGGACTGCTTTGGAATAGAATGGAATGGAAAGGAATGGCATGGAATGGAATGCAAAAGAATGGAATTGTATTGAATCCACCCGAGTAGAAAGGAAAGGAATGGAATGGAATGGAGTGGAATAGAATGGAATTGAATCAATCCGAGTAGAACGGAACGGAAAGGAACGGAACTGAATGGAACAGAACGGAATGAAATGGAACAGAATGGAATTGAATAAACTGAGTAGAACAGAACGGAATGGAATGGAATGGAATGGAAAGATAAGGATAGGAATAGAATGGAATTGAATCAACCTGAGTAGAATGGAATGGAGTGGAATGGAATGGAACGGAAAGGAATGAAATGGAATGGAATGCAATGCAATGCAATGGAATGGAATAGAATGGAATGGATGGAATGGAACGGAATGGAATGGAATAGAATAGAATGAAATTGAATCAACACGAGTAGAATGGAATGGAATGGAATGCAATGGAATGGAACGGAATGGAATGGAAAAGAATGGAATTGAATCAACCCGAGTAGAACGGAATGGAACGGAACGGAAAGGAACAGAATGGAATGGAATAGAATGCAATTGACTCAACCAGAGTTGAACGGAATGGAATGGAATGGAATGAAATGGAATGGAATGGAATAGAATGGAATTGAATCAACCCGAATGGAATGGAATGGAATGGAATGGAAGGGAAGGGAATTGAATGGAATAGAATAGAATGCAATTGAATCAACCCAAGAAGAATGGAATAGAATGGAATGGAATGGAATGGAATCGAATAGAAGAGAATGGAATTGAATCCACACCAGTAGAATGGAATGGATTGGAATAGAATGGAAGGGAATGGAATGGAATTGAATGGAATGGAATAGAATGGAATTGTATCAATCCGAGAAGAACAGAAAGGAATGGAATAGAGTAGAATGAAATGGAATCAACCCGAGAACAACGGAATGGAATGGAATGGATTGGAATGCAATGGAATTGAATGGAATGGAATAGAATGGAATTGAATCAACCCGAGTGGAATGTAATGAAATGGAATGGAATAGAAAAGAACGGAATGGAATGGAATGGAATGGAATAGAATGGAATTGCATCAACCCGAGTAGAATGGAATGGAATGGAATGGAATGGAAAGGAATGCAATGGAATAGAGTGGAATGAAATGGAATCAACCCGAGTAGAACGGAATGGAATGGAATGGAATGGAATGAATGGAATGCAATGGAATGGAATGGAACGGAATGGAATGGAATAGAATGGAATTGAATCATGGCGAGTAGTACGGAATGGAACGGAACGGAATGGAACAGAATGGAATAGAATGCAATCGAATTAACTTGAGTAGAACGGAAAGGAATGGAATGGAATGGAATACAATGGAATGGAATTGAATGGAATTGAAGCAACCAGAGTAGAACGGAATGGAATGGAATGGAGTGGAATGGAATGGAATGCAATGGAATAGAATGGAACGGAATCAACCCGAGTAGAACGGAATGGAATGGAATGGAATGAATGGAATTGAATGGAATGGAATGGAATAGAATGGAATTGAATCAACCCGAGTAGAATGGAATGGAACGGAACGGAATGGATTGGAATAGAAAGGAATTGAATTAACCCAAGTAGAATGGAATGGAATGGAATGGAATGGATTGGACTGAAACTGAATAGAATGGAATAGGATGAACCCGAGTAGAACGGAATGCAATGGAATGGAATGGAATGGAATGGAATGGAGTGGAATGAATGGAATGGAATGGAAGGGAATGGAATTAAATAGAATGGAATTGAATCCACCCAAGTCGAACGGAAGGGAACGGAATGGGACGGAACGGAACTGAACGGAATGGAATGGAATGGAATAGTATGGAATTGAATCAACCCGAGTAGAACGGAATGGAATGGAATGGAATGGAAAGGAATGGAATAGAATAGAATGGAATTGAATCAACCGGAGTAGAACGGAATTCAATATAATGGACTGCTTTGGAATAGAATGGAATGGAAAGGAATGGCATGGAATGGAATGCAAAAGAATGGAATTGAATTGAATCCACCCGAGTAGAAAGGGAAGGAATGGAATGGAATGGAATGGAATGGAATGGAGTGGAATAGAATGGAATTGAATCAATCCGAGTAGAACGGAACGGAAAGGAACGGAACTGAATGGAACAGAACGGAATGAAATGGAACAGAATGGAATTGAATAAATTGAGTAGAACAGAACGGAATGGAATGGAATGGAATGGAAGGAGAAGGATTGGAATTGAATGGAATTGAATCAAACCGAGTAGAATGGAATGGAGTGGATTGGAATGGAACGGAAAGGAATGAAATGGAATGGAATGCAATGCAATGCAATGGAATGGAATAGAATGGAATGGATGGAATGGAACGGAATGGAATGGAATAGAATAGAATGGAATTGAATCAACACGAGTAGAATGGAATGGAATGGAATGCAATGGAATGGAACGGAATGCAATGGAAAAGAATGGAATTGAATCAACCCGAGTAGAACGGAATGGAACGGAACGGAACGGAACAGAATGGAATGGAATAGAATGCAATTGACTCAACCCGAGTTGAACGGAATGGAATGGAATGGAATGGAATGCAATGGAATGGAATGGAATTGAATGGAATTGAATCAACCCGAATGCAATGGAATGGAATGGAATGGAATAGAATAGAAAGCAATTGAATCAACCCAAGAAGAACGGAATAGAATGGAATGGAATGGAATGGAATAGAATAGAATGGAATGGAATCCACACCAGTAGAATGGAATGGATTGGAATAGAATGGAAGGGAATGGAATGGAATTGAATGGAATGGAATAGAATGGAATTGTAACAACCCGAGTAGAACAGAATGGAATGGAATAGAGTAGAATGAAATGGAATCAACCCGAGAACAACGGAATGGAATGGAATGCAATGGAATTGAATGGAATGGAATAGAATGGAATTGAATCAACCCGAGTGGAATGGAATGAAATGGAACGGAATAGAAAAGAAAGGAAATGAATGGAATGGAATGGAATGGAATGGAATGGAATGGAATGGAATGGAATTGAATGGAATTGCATCAACCCTAGTAGAATGGAATGGTATGGAATGGAATGGAAAGGAATGCAATGGAATAGAGTAGAATGAAATGGAATCAACCCGAGTAGAACGGAATGGAATGGAATGGAATGAATGGAATGGAATGGAATGGAACGGAATGGAATGGAATAGAATGGAATTGAATCATGGCGAGTAGTACGGAATGGAACGGAATGGAATGGAACAGAATGGAATAGAATGCAATCGAATTAACTTGAGTAGAACGGAAAGGAATGGAATGGAATGGAATAAAATGGAATGGAATTGAATGGAATTGAATCAACCAGAGTAGAACGGAATGGAGTGGAATGGAATGGCATGGAATGGAATAGAATGGAACGGAATCAACCCGAGTAGAACGGAATGGAATGGAATGGAATGAATGGAATGGAATGGAATGGAATGGAACAGAATGGAATTGAATCAACCCGAGTAGAACGGAATGGAATGGAACGGAATGGATTGGAATAGAAAGGAATTCAATTAACCCAAGTAGAACGGAATGGAATGGAATGGAATGTATTGGACTGAAACTGAATAGAATGGAATTGGATGTACCTGAGTAGAACGGAATGCAATGCAATGGAATGGAATGGAATGGAATGGAATGGAATGGAATGAATGGAATGGAATGGAATAGAATTAAAGAGAATGCAATTGAATCCACCCAAGTCGAACGGAATGGAACGGAATGGGATGGAACGGAACTGAACGGAAAGGAATGCAATGGAATAGTATGGAACTGACTCAACCCCAGTAGAATGGAATGGAATGGAATGGAATAGTATGGAATTGAATCAACCCGAGTAGAACGGAATGGAATGGAATGGAATGGAATGGAATGGAATGGAATGGAATGGAATGGAAAGGAATGGAATAGAATAGAACGGAATTGAATCAACCGGAGTAGAATGGAATGCAATATAATGGACTGCATTGGAATAGAATGGAATGGAAAGGAATGGCATGGAATGGAATGCAAAAGAATGGAATTGAATTGAATCCACCTGAGTAGAAAGGAAAGGAATGGAATGGAATGGAATGGAATGGAGTGGAATAGAATGGAATTGAATCAACCTGAGTAGAATATAACGTAATGGAATGGAATGGAAAGGAATAGAATGGAACGGAATAGAATGGAACGGAATCAACCCACGTAGAAAGGAATGGAATTGAGTGGAGTGGAATGGAATGGAATGGAATGGAATAGTTTGGAATTGAATCAAACCGAGTAGAATGGAATAGAATCAAATGGAATGAAATGGAATGGAATGGAATGCAATGGAATAGAATGGAATTGAAATAAACCGAGTAGAATGGAACGGAACAGAACTGAGCGGAGCGGAAACCAATGGAATGGAATGGAATAGAATGGAACTGAAACAACCCCCGTAGAACGGAATGGAATGGAATGGAATGGAATAGAATGCAAATGAATCAACCCGAATAGAATGGAATGGCATGCAATGTAATGGAATCGAATGGAGTAGAACGGAATGGAACAGAATCAACCCGAGCAGAACGGAATGGAATGGAATGGAACGGAATGGAATGGAATAGAATGGAATGGAATAGAATAGAATAGAATTAAATCAACCCGAGAGAAACGGACAATAACGGAATGGAATGGAACGGAACGGATTGGAATGGAAGAGAATGGAAGTGAATAAACCTGAGTGGAATGGAATGGAACGGAAAGAAATGGAATGGAATGGAATTGAAAGGAATGAAATGGAATGGAACGGAATGGAATGGAATGGAATGGAATTTAATGAATGGAATGGAATGGAATAGATTAGAATTGAATAAACCAGAGTAGAACGGAATGGATTGGAATGGAATGGAATGGAATGGAATGCAATGTAATTGAATAGAATGGAATTGAATCATCCCGAGTAGAATGGAATGGAATGGAATGGAAAGGAATAGAATGGAATGGAAAGGAATGGAATGGAATGGAATGGAATGGATAGATCAAAATTGAATCAACCGGAGTAGAACGGAATGGAATGGAATAGCATGGAAAGGAATGAATAGAATTGAATGGAATGGAATGAAATGGAAGAGAATGCAATTGAATCAACCCAAGAAGAACGGAACGGAACAGAATGGAATGGAATGGAATAGAATGGAATTGAATCAACCCGAGTAGAACGGAATGGAATGGAATGGAATGGAATGGAGTGGAATGGAATAGCATGCAATGGAATGGAATGGAATTGAATGGAAAAGAATGGAATTGAATCAACCCGAATAGAATGGAATGTCATGGAAAGGAATGGAATGGAATGGAATGGAATGGAATGGAATTGAATCAACCCGAGCAGAACGAAAAGAAATGGAATGGAATGGAATGAAATAGAATGAAATGGAAAGGAATGGAATAGAATAGAATAGAATTAAATCAACCCGAGAAAAACGGAACATAACGGAATGAAACGGAACGGAACTGAATGGAATGGAATAGAATGGAAGGGAATCAACGTGAGTAGAAGGGAATAGAATGGAAAGAAATGGAATGGAATGGAATGGAATGGAATGAAATGGAATGGAACGGAATGAAATGGAATGGAATTTATTGAATGGAATGAAATGGAATGGTATGAATGGAATAGTATGGGATGGAATGGAATCGAATGAAGTGGAATGGAACGGAATGGAATGGAATTTATTGAATGGAATGAAATGGAATGGTATGAATGGAATAGTATGGGATGGAATGGAATGGAATAGAATGGAATTGAATCAAACTTAGTAAAACGGAATGGAATGGAATGGAGTGGAAAGGAATGGAATGGAATAGATTGGAATTGAATCAACCCGAGTAGAACGGAATGGAATGGAATGGAATGGAATGAATGGAATGGAATGGAATGGAATGGAATGGAACAGAATGGAATGGAATAGAATGGAATTGAATCACGGCGAGTAGTACGGAATGGAACGGAACGGAATGGAACAGAATGGAATAGAATGCAATCGAATTAACCAGAGAAGAACGGAAAGGAATGGAATGGAATGGAATACAATGGAATGGAATTGAATGGAATTGAATCAACCAGAGTAGAACGGAATGGAGTGGAATGTAATGGAATGGAATGGAATGGAATAGAATGGAACGGAATCAACCCGAGAAGAACGGAATGGAATGGAATGGAATGAATGGAATTGAATGGAATGGAATGGAATAGAATGGAATTGAATCAACCCGAGTAGAACGGAATGGAACGGACCGGAATGGATTGAAATAAAAGGAATTGAATTAACCCAAGTAGAACGGAATGGAATGGAATGGAATGGATTGGACTGAAATTGAATAGAATGGAATTGGATGAACCCGAGTAGAACGGAATGCAATGGAATGGAATGGAATGGAATGGAATGGAATGAATGGAATTGAATGGAATGGAGTTAAAGAGAATGGAATTCAATCCACCCTAGTCAAACGGAATGGAACGGAATGGGACGGAACGTAACTGAACGGAAAGGAATGGAATGGAATAGTATGGAACTGACTCAACCCCAGTAGAACGGGATGGAATGGAATGGAATAGTATGGAATTGAATCAACGCGAGTAGAACGGAATGGAATGGAATGGAATGGAAAGGAATGGAGTAGAATAGAATGGAATTGAATCAACCAGAATAGAATGGAATGCAATATACTGGACTGCTTTGGAATAGAATGGAAAGGAAAGCAATGGCATGGAATGGCATGCAAAAGAATGGAAATGAATTGAATCCACCCGAGTAGAAAGGAAAGGAATGGAATGGAATGGAATGGAATGGAATGGAGTGGAATAGAATGGAATTGAATCAATCCGAGTAGAACGGAACGGAAAGGAACGGAACTGAATGGAACAGAACGGAATGAAATGGAACAGAATGGAATTGAATAAACTGAGTAGAACAGAACGGAATGGAATGGAATGGAATGGAAAGACAAGGATTGGAATAGAATTGAATTGAATCAACCCGAGTAGAATGGAATGGAGTGGAATGGAATGGAAGGGAAAGGAATGAAATGGAATGGAATGCAATGCAATGCAATGGAATGGAATAGAATGGAATGGATGGAATGGAATGGAATGGAATGGAATAGAATAGAATGGAATTGAATCAACACAAGTAGAATGGAATGGAATGGAATGCAATGGAATGGAATGGAATGGAATGGAAAAGAATGGAATTGAATCAACCCGAGTAGAACGGAATGGAACGGAACGGAACAGAATGGAATGGAATAGAATGCAATTGACTCAACCCGAGTTGAACGGAATGGAATGGAATGGAATGGAATGCAATGGAATGGAATGGAATAGAATGGAATTGAATCAACCCGAATGGAATGGAATGGAATGAAATGGAATGGAATGGAATAGAATAGAATGCAATTGAATCAACCCAAGAAGAACGGCATAGAATGCAATGGAATGGAATGGAATGGAATAGAATAGAATGGAATTGAATCCACACCAGTAGAATGGAATGGATTGGAATAGAATGGAAGGGAATGGAATGGAATTGAATGGAATGGAATAGTATGGAATTGTAACAACCCGAGTAGAACAGAATGGAATGGAATAGAGTAGAATGAAATGGAATCAACCCGAGAACAACGGAATGGAATGGAATGGAATGGAAGGCAATAGAATTGAATAGAATGGAATAGAATGGAATTGAATCAACCCGAGTGGAATGGAATGGAATGGAATGGAATGGAAAGGAATGCAATGGAATAGAGTAGAATGAAAGGGAATCAACCCGAGTAGAACGGAATGGAATGGAATGGAATGGAATGAATGGAATGGAATGGAATGGAACGGAATGGAATGGAATAGAATGGAATTGAATCATGGCGAGTAGTACGGAATGGAACAGAATGGAATGGAACAGAATGGAATAGAATGCAATCGAATTAACTTGAGTAGAACGGAAAGGAATGGAATGGAATGGAATACAATGGAATGGAATTGAATGGAATTGAATCAACCAGAGTAGAACGGAATGGAGTGGAAAGGAATGGAATGGAAAGAAATAGAATGGTACGGAACCAACCCGAGTAGAACGGAATGGAATGGAATGGAATCAATGGAATTGAATAGAATGGAATGGAATAGAATGGAATTGAATCAACCCGAGTAGAACGGAATGGAACAGAACGGAATGGATTGGAATAGAAAGGAATTGAATTAACCCAAGTAGAACGGAATGGAATGGAATGGAATGGATTGGACTGAAACTGAATAGAATGGAATTGGATGTACCCGAGTAGAACGGAATGCAATGGAATGGAATGGAATGGAATGGAATGGAATGGAATGAATGGAATGGAATGGAATGGAATTAAGTAGAATGGAATTGAATCCACCCAAGTCGAACGGAATGGAATGGAATGGGACAGAACGGAACTGACCGGAAAGGATTCGAATGGAATAGTATTGAAATGCCTCAACCCCAGTAGAACGGAATGGAATGGAATGGAATAGTATGGAATTGAATCAACGCGAGTAGAACGGAATGGAATGGAATGGAATGGAATGGAAAGGAATGGAATAGAATAGAATGGAATTGAATCAACCGGAGAAGAATGGAATGCAATATAACGGACTGCTTTGGAATAGAATGGAATGGAAAGGAATGGCATGGAATGGAATGCAAAAGAATGGAATTGAATTGAATCCACCCGAGTAGAAAGGAAAGGAATAGAATGGAATGGAATGGAATGGAGTGGAATAGAATGGAATTGAATCAATCCGAGTAGAACGGAACGGAAAGGAACGGAACTGAATGGAACAGAACGGAATGAAATGGAACAGAATGGAATTGAATAAACTGAGTAGAATAGAACAGAATGGAATGGAATGGAATGGAAGGATAAGTATTGGAATAGAATGGAATTGAATCAACCCGAGTAGAATGGAATGGAACCGAAAGGAATGGATTGGATAGAATGGAATTGAAACAACCCGAGTAGAATGGAAACGAATGGAATGGCATGGATTGGAATGGAAATGAATAGAATGGAATTGGAACAACCCAAGTAGAACGGAATGGAGTGGAATGGAATGGAATGGAATGGAATGGAAGAGAGTAGAATGGAATGGAATCAACCCGAGTAGAACGGAATGGAATGGAATGGAATGCAATGGAATTGAATGGAATGGAATAGAATGGAATTGAATCAACCCGATTGGAATGGAATAAAATGGAATGGAATGGAATGGAACGGAATGGAATGGAATGGAATGGAAAGAAATAGAATGGACTTGAATCAACCTAAGTAGAATGGAATGGAAAGGAATGGAATGGAATGGAATGGAATGGAATGCAATAGAATGGAAAGAAATGGAATGGAATGGAATGGAATGGAATGGAATGGAATGGAATGAAATGGAATGGAATGGAATGGAATGGAAAGGAATGGAATGGAATGGAATGGAATCATCCCAAGTAGAACGGAACGGAACGGAACGGGACGGAACGGAATGAATTGGAATAGAATGGAATTGAATCCACCTGATTAGAACGGAATGGAATGGAATGGATAGGAATGGAATGAATGGAATGGAATGGAAAGGAATGGAATAGAATGGAATTGAATCAACCCGAGTAGAACAGAACGGAACGGAACGGAATGGATTGGAATAGAATGGAATTGAATCAACCCGAGTAGAACGGAATGGAATGGAGTGGAATGAAATGGAGTGGAATGGAATAGAATGGCAGGGAATTGAGTAGAATACAAAGGAATTGAATGAACCCGAGCCGTACGGAACTGAACGGAATGGAACAGACCGGAACGGAATCGAACGGAATGGAATGGAATAGAATGGAATTGAATCAACCTGAGTAGAATATAACGTAATGGAATGGAATGGAAAGGAATAGAATGGAACAGAATAGAATGGAACGGAATCAACCCGTGTAGAAAGGAATGGAATTGAGTGGAACGGAATGGAATGTAATGGAATGGAATAGTTTGGAATTGAATCAACCCGAGTAGAACGGAATAGAATCAAATGGAATGAAATGGAATGGAATGGAATGCAATGGAATATAATGGAATTGAAATAAACCGAGTAGGATGGAACGGAACGGAACTGAACGGAGCGGAACGCAATGGAATGGAATGGAATAGAATGGAACTGAAACAACCCCCGTAGAACGGAATGGAATGGAATGGAATGGAATAGAATGCAATTGAATCAACCCGAATAGAATGGAATGGCATGGAATGGAATGGAATGGAATGGAGTAGAATGGAATGGAACAGAATCAACCCGAGCAGAACGGAATGGAATGGAATAGAATGGAATGGAATAGAATAGAATAGAATTAAATCAACCCGAGAGAAACGGACAATAACAGAATGGAATGGAACGGAACGGAATGGAATGGAAGAGAATGCAAGTGAATAAACCTGAGTGGAATGGAATGGAATGGAAAGAAATGGAATGGAATGGAATTGAAAGGAATGAATTGGAATGGAACGGAATGGAATGGAATGGAATGGAATTTAACGAATGGAATGGAATGGAATAGATTAGAATTGAATAAACCAGAGTAGAACGGAATGGATTGGAATGGAATGGAATGGAATGGAATGGATTGCAATGTAATTGAATAGAATGGAATTGAATCATCCCGAGTAGAATGGAATGGAATGGAATGGAATGGAATGGAATGGAATGGATAGATCGAAATTGAATCAACCGGAGTAGAACGGAATGGAATGGAATAGCATGGAAAGGAATGAATAGAATTGAATGGAATGGAATGAAATGGAAGAGAATGCAATTGAATCAACCCAAGAAGAACGGAATGGAACAGAATGGAATGGAATGGAATAGAATGGAATTGAATCAACCCGAGTAGAACGGAATGGAATGGAATGGAATGGAATGGAGTGGAATGGAATAGCATGCAATGGAATGGAATGGAATTGAATGGAAAAGAATGGAATTGAATCAACCCGAATAGAATGGAATGTCATGGAAAGGAATGGAATGGAATGGAATGGAATGGAATGGAATGGAATGGAATGGAATCAACCCGAGCAGAACGAAAAGGAATGGAATGTAATGGAACGAAATAGAATGGAATGAAAAGGAATGGAATAGAATAGAATAGAATTAAATCAACCTGAGAAAAACGGAACATAACGGAATGAAACGGAACGGAACAGAATGGAATGGAATAGAATGGAAGGGAATCAACGTGAGTAGAAAGGAATAGAATGGAAAGAAATGGAATGGAATGGAATGGAATGGAATGGAACGAAATTGAATGCAATGGAATTTATTGAATGGAATGAAATGGAATGGTATGAATGGAATAGTATGGGATGGAATGGAATGGAATGAAATGGAATGGTACAGAATGGAACGGAATGGAATGGAATTTATTGAATGGAATGAAATGGAATGGTATGAATGGAATAGTATGGGATGGAATGGAATGGAATGGAATAGAAAGGAATTGAATCAAACCTAGTAAAACGGAATGGAATGGAACGGAATGGAAAGGAATGGAATGGAATAGATTGGAGTTGAATCAACCCGAGTAGAATGGAATGGAATGGAATGAATGGAATGGAATGGAATGGAATGGAATGGATTTGAATCATTGCGAGTAGTACGGAATGGAACGGAATGGAATGGAACAGAATGGAATAGAATGCAATCTAATTAACCTGAGAAGAACGGAATGGAATGGAATGGAATACAATGGAATGGAATTGAATGGAATTGAATCAACCAGACTAGAACGGAATGGAGTGGAATGGAATGGAATGGAATGGAATAGAATGGAATAGAATGGAACGGAATCAACCTGGGTAGAACGGAATGGAATGGAATGGAATGAATGGTATTGAATGGAATGGAGTGGAATAGAATGGAATTGAATCAACCCGAGTAGAACGGAATGGAACGGAATGGAATGGATTGGAATAAAAGGAATTGAATTATCCCAAGTAGAACGGAATGGAATGGATTGGACTGAAATTGAATAGAATGGAATTGGATGAACCCAAGTAGAACGGAATGCAATGGAATGGAATGGAATGGAATGAATGGAATGGAATGGAATGGAATTAAATAGAATGGAATTGAATCCACCCAAGTCGAACGGTACGGAACGGAATGGCACGGAACGGAACTGAACGGAAAGGAATGGAATGGAATAGTATGGAACTGACGCAACCCCAGTAGAACAGCATGGAATGGAATGGAATAGTATGGAATTGAATCAACGCGAGTAGAACGCAATGGAATGGAATGGAATGGAATGGAAAGGAATGGAATAGAATAGAATAGAATGGAATTGAATCAACCGGAGTAGAATGGAATGCAATATAATGGACTGCTTTGGAATAGAATGGAATGGAAAGGAATGGCATGGAATGGAATGCAAAAGAATGGAATTGTATTGAATCCACCCGAGTAGAAAGGAAAGGAATGGAATGGAATGGAGTGGAATAGAATGGAATTGAATCAATCCGAGTAGAACGGAACGGAAAGGAACGGAACTGAATGGAACAGAACGGAATGAAATGGAACAGAATGGAATTGAATAAACTGAGTAGAACAGAACGGAATGGAATGGAATGGAATGGAAAGATAAGGATAGGAATAGAATGGAATTGAATCAACCTGAGTAGAATGGAATGGAGTGGAATGGAATGGAACGGAAAGGAATGAAATGGAATGGAATGCAATGCAATGCAATGGAATGGAATAGAATGGAATGGATGGAATGGAACGGAATGGAATGGAATAGAATAGAATGAAATTGAATCAACACGAGTAGAATGGAATGGAATGGAATGCAATGGAATGGAACGGAATGGAATGGAAAAGAATGGAATTGAATCAACCCGAGTAGAACGGAATGGAACGGAACGGAAAGGAACAGAATGGAATGGAATAGAATGCAATTGACTCAACCAGAGTTGAACGGAATGGAATGGAATGGAATGAAATGGAATGGAATGGAATAGAATGGAATTGAATCAACCCGAATGGAATGGAATGGAATGGAATGGAAGGGAAGGGAATTGAATGGAATAGAATAGAATGCAATTGAATCAACCCAAGAAGAATGGAATAGAATGGAATGGAATGGAATGGAATCGAATAGAAGAGAATGGAATTGAATCCACACCAGTAGAATGGAATGGATTGGAATAGAATGGAAGGGAATGGAATGGAATTGAATGGAATGGAATAGAATGGAATTGTATCAATCCGAGAAGAACAGAAAGGAATGGAATAGAGTAGAATGAAATGGAATCAACCCGAGAACAACGGAATGGAATGGAATGGATTGGAATGCAATGGAATTGAATGGAATGGAATAGAATGGAATTGAATCAACCCGAGTGGAATGTAATGAAATGGAATGGAATAGAAAAGAACGGAATGGAATGGAATGGAATGGAATAGAATGGAATTGCATCAACCCGAGTAGAATGGAATGGAATGGAATGGAATGGAAAGGAATGCAATGGAATAGAGTGGAATGAAATGGAATCAACCCGAGTAGAACGGAATGGAATGGAATGGAATGGAATGAATGGAATGCAATGGAATGGAATGGAACGGAATGGAATGGAATAGAATGGAATTGAATCATGGCGAGTAGTACGGAATGGAACGGAACGGAATGGAACAGAATGGAATAGAATGCAATCGAATTAACTTGAGTAGAACGGAAAGGAATGGAATGGAATGGAATACAATGGAATGGAATTGAATGGAATTGAAGCAACCAGAGTAGAACGGAATGGAATGGAATGGAGTGGAATGGAATGGAATGCAATGGAATAGAATGGAACGGAATCAACCCGAGTAGAACGGAATGGAATGGAATGGAATGAATGGAATTGAATGGAATGGAATGGAATAGAATGGAATTGAATCAACCCGAGTAGAATGGAATGGAACGGAACGGAATGGATTGGAATAGAAAGGAATTGAATTAACCCAAGTAGAATGGAATGGAATGGAATGGAATGGATTGGACTGAAACTGAATAGAATGGAATAGGATGAACCCGAGTAGAACGGAATGCAATGGAATGGAATGGAATGGAATGGAATGGAGTGGAATGAATGGAATGGAATGGAAGGGAATGGAATTAAATAGAATGGAATTGAATCCACCCAAGTCGAACGGAAGGGAACGGAATGGGACGGAACGGAACTGAACGGAATGGAATGGAATGGAATAGTATGGAATTGAATCAACCCGAGTAGAACGGAATGGAATGGAATGGAATGGAAAGGAATGGAATAGAATAGAATGGAATTGAATCAACCGGAGTAGAACGGAATTCAATATAATGGACTGCTTTGGAATAGAATGGAATGGAAAGGAATGGCATGGAATGGAATGCAAAAGAATGGAATTGAATTGAATCCACCCGAGTAGAAAGGGAAGGAATGGAATGGAATGGAATGGAATGGAATGGAGTGGAATAGAATGGAATTGAATCAATCCGAGTAGAACGGAACGGAAAGGAACGGAACTGAATGGAACAGAACGGAATGAAATGGAACAGAATGGAATTGAATAAATTGAGTAGAACAGAACGGAATGGAATGGAATGGAATGGAAGGAGAAGGATTGGAATTGAATGGAATTGAATCAAACCGAGTAGAATGGAATGGAGTGGATTGGAATGGAACGGAAAGGAATGAAATGGAATGGAATGCAATGCAATGCAATGGAATGGAATAGAATGGAATGGATGGAATGGAACGGAATGGAATGGAATAGAATAGAATGGAATTGAATCAACACGAGTAGAATGGAATGGAATGGAATGCAATGGAATGGAACGGAATGCAATGGAAAAGAATGGAATTGAATCAACCCGAGTAGAACGGAATGGAACGGAACGGAACGGAACAGAATGGAATGGAATAGAATGCAATTGACTCAACCCGAGTTGAACGGAATGGAATGGAATGGAATGGAATGCAATGGAATGGAATGGAATTGAATGGAATTGAATCAACCCGAATGCAATGGAATGGAATGGAATGGAATAGAATAGAAAGCAATTGAATCAACCCAAGAAGAACGGAATAGAATGGAATGGAATGGAATGGAATAGAATAGAATGGAATGGAATCCACACCAGTAGAATGGAATGGATTGGAATAGAATGGAAGGGAATGGAATGGAATTGAATGGAATGGAATAGAATGGAATTGTAACAACCCGAGTAGAACAGAATGGAATGGAATAGAGTAGAATGAAATGGAATCAACCCGAGAACAACGGAATGGAATGGAATGCAATGGAATTGAATGGAATGGAATAGAATGGAATTGAATCAACCCGAGTGGAATGGAATGAAATGGAACGGAATAGAAAAGAAAGGAAATGAATGGAATGGAATGGAATGGAATGGAATGGAATGGAATGGAATGGAATTGAATGGAATTGCATCAACCCTAGTAGAATGGAATGGTATGGAATGGAATGGAAAGGAATGCAATGGAATAGAGTAGAATGAAATGGAATCAACCCGAGTAGAACGGAATGGAATGGAATGGAATGAATGGAATGGAATGGAATGGAACGGAATGGAATGGAATAGAATGGAATTGAATCATGGCGAGTAGTACGGAATGGAACGGAATGGAATGGAACAGAATGGAATAGAATGCAATCGAATTAACTTGAGTAGAACGGAAAGGAATGGAATGGAATGGAATAAAATGGAATGGAATTGAATGGAATTGAATCAACCAGAGTAGAACGGAATGGAGTGGAATGGAATGGCATGGAATGGAATAGAATGGAACGGAATCAACCCGAGTAGAACGGAATGGAATGGAATGGAATGAATGGAATGGAATGGAATGGAATGGAACAGAATGGAATTGAATCAACCCGAGTAGAACGGAATGGAATGGAACGGAATGGATTGGAATAGAAAGGAATTCAATTAACCCAAGTAGAACGGAATGGAATGGAATGGAATGTATTGGACTGAAACTGAATAGAATGGAATTGGATGTACCTGAGTAGAACGGAATGCAATGCAATGGAATGGAATGGAATGGAATGGAATGGAATGGAATGAATGGAATGGAATGGAATAGAATTAAAGAGAATGCAATTGAATCCACCCAAGTCGAACGGAATGGAACGGAATGGGATGGAACGGAACTGAACGGAAAGGAATGCAATGGAATAGTATGGAACTGACTCAACCCCAGTAGAATGGAATGGAATGGAATGGAATAGTATGGAATTGAATCAACCCGAGTAGAACGGAATGGAATGGAATGGAATGGAATGGAATGGAATGGAATGGAATGGAATGGAAAGGAATGGAATAGAATAGAACGGAATTGAATCAACCGGAGTAGAATGGAATGCAATATAATGGACTGCATTGGAATAGAATGGAATGGAAAGGAATGGCATGGAATGGAATGCAAAAGAATGGAATTGAATTGAATCCACCTGAGTAGAAAGGAAAGGAATGGAATGGAATGGAATGGAATGGAGTGGAATAGAATGGAATTGAATCAACCTGAGTAGAATATAACGTAATGGAATGGAATGGAAAGGAATAGAATGGAACGGAATAGAATGGAACGGAATCAACCCACGTAGAAAGGAATGGAATTGAGTGGAGTGGAATGGAATGGAATGGAATGGAATAGTTTGGAATTGAATCAAACCGAGTAGAATGGAATAGAATCAAATGGAATGAAATGGAATGGAATGGAATGCAATGGAATAGAATGGAATTGAAATAAACCGAGTAGAATGGAACGGAACAGAACTGAGCGGAGCGGAAACCAATGGAATGGAATGGAATAGAATGGAACTGAAACAACCCCCGTAGAACGGAATGGAATGGAATGGAATGGAATAGAATGCAAATGAATCAACCCGAATAGAATGGAATGGCATGCAATGTAATGGAATCGAATGGAGTAGAACGGAATGGAACAGAATCAACCCGAGCAGAACGGAATGGAATGGAATGGAACGGAATGGAATGGAATAGAATGGAATGGAATAGAATAGAATAGAATTAAATCAACCCGAGAGAAACGGACAATAACGGAATGGAATGGAACGGAACGGATTGGAATGGAAGAGAATGGAAGTGAATAAACCTGAGTGGAATGGAATGGAACGGAAAGAAATGGAATGGAATGGAATTGAAAGGAATGAAATGGAATGGAACGGAATGGAATGGAATGGAATGGAATTTAATGAATGGAATGGAATGGAATAGATTAGAATTGAATAAACCAGAGTAGAACGGAATGGATTGGAATGGAATGGAATGGAATGGAATGCAATGTAATTGAATAGAATGGAATTGAATCATCCCGAGTAGAATGGAATGGAATGGAATGGAAAGGAATAGAATGGAATGGAAAGGAATGGAATGGAATGGAATGGAATGGATAGATCAAAATTGAATCAACCGGAGTAGAACGGAATGGAATGGAATAGCATGGAAAGGAATGAATAGAATTGAATGGAATGGAATGAAATGGAAGAGAATGCAATTGAATCAACCCAAGAAGAACGGAACGGAACAGAATGGAATGGAATGGAATAGAATGGAATTGAATCAACCCGAGTAGAACGGAATGGAATGGAATGGAATGGAATGGAGTGGAATGGAATAGCATGCAATGGAATGGAATGGAATTGAATGGAAAAGAATGGAATTGAATCAACCCGAATAGAATGGAATGTCATGGAAAGGAATGGAATGGAATGGAATGGAATGGAATGGAATTGAATCAACCCGAGCAGAACGAAAAGAAATGGAATGGAATGGAATGAAATAGAATGAAATGGAAAGGAATGGAATAGAATAGAATAGAATTAAATCAACCCGAGAAAAACGGAACATAACGGAATGAAACGGAACGGAACTGAATGGAATGGAATAGAATGGAAGGGAATCAACGTGAGTAGAAGGGAATAGAATGGAAAGAAATGGAATGGAATGGAATGGAATGGAATGAAATGGAATGGAACGGAATGAAATGGAATGGAATTTATTGAATGGAATGAAATGGAATGGTATGAATGGAATAGTATGGGATGGAATGGAATCGAATGAAGTGGAATGGAACGGAATGGAATGGAATTTATTGAATGGAATGAAATGGAATGGTATGAATGGAATAGTATGGGATGGAATGGAATGGAATAGAATGGAATTGAATCAAACTTAGTAAAACGGAATGGAATGGAATGGAGTGGAAAGGAATGGAATGGAATAGATTGGAATTGAATCAACCCGAGTAGAACGGAATGGAATGGAATGGAATGGAATGAATGGAATGGAATGGAATGGAATGGAATGGAACAGAATGGAATGGAATAGAATGGAATTGAATCACGGCGAGTAGTACGGAATGGAACGGAACGGAATGGAACAGAATGGAATAGAATGCAATCGAATTAACCAGAGAAGAACGGAAAGGAATGGAATGGAATGGAATACAATGGAATGGAATTGAATGGAATTGAATCAACCAGAGTAGAACGGAATGGAGTGGAATGTAATGGAATGGAATGGAATGGAATAGAATGGAACGGAATCAACCCGAGAAGAACGGAATGGAATGGAATGGAATGAATGGAATTGAATGGAATGGAATGGAATAGAATGGAATTGAATCAACCCGAGTAGAACGGAATGGAACGGACCGGAATGGATTGAAATAAAAGGAATTGAATTAACCCAAGTAGAACGGAATGGAATGGAATGGAATGGATTGGACTGAAATTGAATAGAATGGAATTGGATGAACCCGAGTAGAACGGAATGCAATGGAATGGAATGGAATGGAATGGAATGGAATGAACGGAATTGAATGGAATGGAGTTAAAGAGAATGGAATTCAATCCACCCTAGTCAAACGGAATGGAACGGAATGGGACGGAACGTAACTGAACGGAAAGGAATGGAATGGAATAGTATGGAACTGACTCAACCCCAGTAGAACGGGATGGAATGGAATGGAATAGTATGGAATTGAATCAACGCGAGTAGAACGGAATGGAATGGAATGGAATGGAAAGGAATGGAGTAGAATAGAATGGAATTGAATCAACCAGAATAGAATGGAATGCAATATACTGGACTGCTTTGGAATAGAATGGAAAGGAAAGCAATGGCATGGAATGGCATGCAAAAGAATGGAAATGAATTGAATCCACCCGAGTAGAAAGGAAAGGAATGGAATGGAATGGAATGGAATGGAATGGAGTGGAATAGAATGGAATTGAATCAATCCGAGTAGAACGGAACGGAAAGGAACGGAACTGAATGGAACAGAACGGAATGAAATGGAACAGAATGGAATTGAATAAACTGAGTAGAACAGAACGGAATGGAATGGAATGGAATGGAAAGACAAGGATTGGAATAGAATTGAATTGAATCAACCCGAGTAGAATGGAATGGAGTGGAATGGAATGGAAGGGAAAGGAATGAAATGGAATGGAATGCAATGCAATGCAATGGAATGGAATAGAATGGAATGGATGGAATGGAATGGAATGGAATGGAATAGAATAGAATGGAATTGAATCAACACAAGTAGAATGGAATGGAATGGAATGCAATGGAATGGAATGGAATGGAATGGAAAAGAATGGAATTGAATCAACCCGAGTAGAACGGAATGGAACGGAACGGAACAGAATGGAATGGAATAGAATGCAATTGACTCAACCCGAGTTGAACGGAATGGAATGGAATGGAATGGAATGCAATGGAATGGAATGGAATAGAATGGAATTGAATCAACCTGAATGGAATGGAATGGAATGAAATGGAATGGAATGGAATAGAATAGAATGCAATTGAATCAACCCAAGAAGAACGGCATAGAATGCAATGGAATGGAATGGAATGGAATAGAATAGAATGGAATTGAATCCACACCAGTAGAATGGAATGGATTGGAATAGAATGGAAGGGAATGGAATGGAATTGAATGGAATGGAATAGTATGGAATTGTAACAACCCGAGTAGAACAGAATGGAATGGAATAGAGTAGAATGAAATGGAATCAACCCGAGAACAACGGAATGGAATGGAATGGAATGGAAGGCAATAGAATTGAATAGAATGGAATAGAATGGAATTGAATCAACCCGAGTGGAATGGAATGGAATGGAATGGAATGGAAAGGAATGCAATGGAATAGAGTAGAATGAAAGGGAATCAACCCGAGTAGAACGGAATGGAATGGAATGGAATGGAATGGAATGAATGGAATGGAATGGAATGGAACGGAATGGAATGGAATAGAATGGAATTGAATCATGGCGAGTAGTACGGAATGGAACAGAATGGAATGGAACAGAATGGAATAGAATGCAATCGAATTAACTTGAGTAGAACGGAAAGGAATGGAATGGAATGGAATACAATGGAATGGAATTGAATGGAATTGAATCAACCAGAGTAGAACGGAATGGAGTGGAAAGGAATGGAATGGAAAGAAATAGAATGGTACGGAACCAACCCGAGTAGAACGGAATGGAATGGAATGGAATCAATGGAATTGAATAGAATGGAATGGAATAGAATGGAATTGAATCAACCCGAGTAGAACGGAATGGAACAGAACGGAATGGATTGGAATAGAAAGGAATTGAATTAACCCAAGTAGAACGGAATGGAATGGAATGGAATGGATTGGACTGAAACTGAATAGAATGGAATTGGATGTACCCGAGTAGAACGGAATGCAATGGAATGGAATGGAATGGAATGGAATGGAATGGAATGAATGGAATGGAATGGAATGGAATTAAGTAGAATGGAATTGAATCCACCCAAGTCGAACGGAATGGAATGGAATGGGACAGAACGGAACTGACCGGAAAGGATTCGAATGGAATAGTATTGAAATGCCTCAACCCCAGTAGAACGGAATGGAATGGAATGGAATAGTATGGAATTGAATCAACGCGAGTAGAACGGAATGGAATGGAATGGAATGGAATGGAAAGGAATGGAATAGAATAGAATGGAATTGAATCAACCGGAGAAGAATGGAATGCAATATAACGGACTGCTTTGGAATAGAATGGAATGGAAAGGAATGGCATGGAATGGAATGCAAAAGAATGGAATTGAATTGAATCCACCCGAGTAGAAAGGAAAGGAATAGAATGGAATGGAATGGAATGGAGTGGAATAGAATGGAATTGAATCAATCCGAGTAGAACGGAACGGAAAGGAACGGAACTGAATGGAACAGAACGGAATGAAATGGAACAGAATGGAATTGAATAAACTGAGTAGAATAGAACAGAATGGAATGGAATGGAATGGAAGGATAAGTATTGGAATAGAATGGAATTGAATCAACCCGAGTGGAATGGAATGGAGTGGAATGGAATGGAAGGGAAAAGAATGAAATGGAATGGAATGCAATGCAATGCAATGGAATGGAATAGAATGGAATGGATGGAATGGAACGGAATGGAATGGAATAGAATAGAATGGAATTGAATCAACACGAGTAGAATGGAATGGAATGGAATGCAATGGAATGGAACGGAATGGAATGGAAAAGAATGGAATTGAATCAACCCGAGTAGAACGGAATGGAACAGAACGGAACGGAACAGAATGGAATGGAATAGAATGCAATTGACTAAACCCGAGTTGAACGGAATGGAATGGAATGGAATGGAATGCAATGGAATGGAATGGAATGGAATGGAATGCAATGGAATGGAATGGAATAGAATGGAATTGAATCAACCCGAATGGAATGGAATGGAATGGAATAGAATAGAATGCAATTGAATCAACCCAAGAAGAGTGGAATAGAATGGAATGGAATGGAATGGAATGGAATGGAATAGAATAGAATGGAATAGAATCCACACCAGTAGAATGGAATGGATTGGAATAGAATCGAAGGGAATGGAATGGAATTGAATGGAATGGAATAGAATGGAATTGTATCAACCCGAGTAGAACAGAATGGAATGGAATAGAGAAGAATGAAATGGAATCAACCCGAGAACAACGGAATGGAATGGAATGGAATGCAATGCAATGGAATTGAATGGAATGGAATGGAATAGAATGGAATGGAATAGAATGGAATTGCATCAACCCGAGTAGAATGGAATGGAATGGAATGGAATGGAAAGGAATGCAATGGAATAGAGTAGAATGAAATGGAATCAACTCGAGAAGAACGGAATGGAATGGAATGGAGTGGAATGCAATGGAATTGAATGGAAAGGAATAGAATGGAACTGAATCAACCCGAGTGGAATGGAATGAAATGGAATGGAATGGAAAGGAATGGAATGGAATGGAATGGAATGGAATGGAATGGAATGGAATAGAATGGAATTGAATCAACATGAGTAGAACGGAATGGAATGGAAAGGAATGGAATGGAATGGAATGGAGTGGAATGGAATGGAAAGGAAAGCAATGCAATGGAATGGAACTGAATGGAATGGAATGGAATGAAAAGAGTAGAATAGAATAGAATAGAATTGAATCAACCCGAGTAGAGCGGAATGGAACGGAATGAATGGAATAGAATGGAATGGAATGGAATAGAATGGAATTGAATGAACCTGAGTAGAACGGAATGGAATGGAATGGAATGGATTGGAATAGAATGGAATGGAAAGGAATGGAATGGAATAGATTGGAATTGAATAAACCCGAGTAGAACAGAATGGAATGGAATGGAATGGAGTGGAATGAATGGAATGGAATTGAATGGAACTGATTGGAATAAAATACAATTCAATCAACATGTGTAGAATATAATGGAATATTATGGAATGAAATGGAATGGAATGGAATGGAATGGAATGAAATGGAATTGATTTAACTCGAGTAGAACGGAATGGAACTTAACGTAACGTAATGGAACGGAATAGAAAGCATTTGAATCAACACGAGAAGAACTCAATGGAATGGAATGGAATGGAATGGAATTCAATGGAAATGAATCAACACGTGTAGAACGGAATGGAATGGAATGGAATGGAATGGAATGTAATTCAATGGAAATGAATCAACACGTGTAGAACGGAATGGAATGGAATGGAATGGAATGGAATTGAATGGAAATGAATCAACCCATGTAGAACGAAATGGAATGGAATGGAATGGAATGGAATGGAACGGAATGGAAATGAAGAGAATTGAATTGAATCATCACGAGCAGAATAGAATGGAACGGAATGGAACGGAACAGAATGGAATGGAATAGAATGGAATCCAATGTAATGGATAGAATGGAATTGAATCAACCTGACTGTTACGGAATATAATGGAATAGCATGGAATGGAATGGAATTAACAGAATGTAATGGAATGGAATAGAATGAAATTGAATCAAACCGAGTAGAACGGAACGGAACGGAATGGAATAGAATGGAATTGAAACAACCCGAGCGGAAACGAATGGAATGTAATTGAATGGTATGGAATGGAATGGACTCAACCAGAGTAGAAAGGAATGCAATAGAATGGAATGGAATGGAATGCAGTGGAATGGAATGGAATTCAATAGAATTGAATGAACCCGACTAGAACGGAATGGAATGGAATGGAATGAATGGAATGTAATGGAATGGAATGGAATGAATGGAATGTAATGGAATGGAATGGAATGAATGGAATGGAATGGAATGGAATGAATGGAATGGAATGGAATGCAATGGAATGAATGGAATGGAATGTAATAGAATGGAAAGGAATGGAATGGAATAGAATGGAATTGAATCAACCCGAGTATAATGGAATGGAAGGGAACAGAATGAAATGGAATGGAATGGAATAGAATGGAATTGAATCAAACCAAGTAGAAGGGAATGGAATGGAATGGAGTGGAATGGAATGGAATGGAAAGGAATGGAATAGAATGGAAATGAATCAACACGAGAATAGCGAAAAGGAATGGAATGGAATGGAATGGATGGAATGGAAGGGAATGGAAGGGAATTGAATGAAATAGAATAGAATGGAAAATCATCAACCCGAATAGAACACAATGGAATGGAATGGAATGGAATGCAATGGAATGGAATGGAATTGAAAAGAATGGAGTGGAATGGAATTGAATGAACCAGAGTAGAATGCAAAGGAATGGAATGGAATGGAATGGAATGGAATGGAATGGAATGGAATAGAAATGAATTGAATCAACCCGAGTGGAACAGAAGGGAACGGAACGCAACCGAAACGAATGGAATGGAATAGAATGGAATTGAATCAACCCGAGTAGAATGGAATGGAATGGAAAGCAATGGAATGGAAAGCAATGGAATGGAATGGAATGGAATGGAATGGAATGGAATGGAAAGGAAAGGAATAGAATGGAATTGAATCAAACTGAGTAGAATGGAATGGAAAGGAATGCAATGGATTGGAATGGAATGGAGTGGAATGGAATGGAATGGAATGGAATGGAAAAGAATGGAATGGAATGGAATGGAATGGATTGGAATGGAATGGAATGGAATTGACTGAACCCGAGGAAAACGCAATGGAATGGAATGGAATGGAATGGAATGGAAAGGAATAGAATAGAATTGAAATGAATCAACCTGCGTGGAACGGAAGGGAACGGAAAGGGACGGAACCTAATGGAATGGAATAGAATGGAATTGAATCAACCCGGGTAGAATGGAAGGGAATGGAAAGCAATGGAATGGAATGGAACGCAATGGAATAGAATAGAATGGAATTGAATCAGCCTGAGTAGAACGGAATGGAATGGAATGCAGTGGATTAGAATGGAATGGAATGGAAAGGAACGAAATGGAATGGAACGGAATGGAATGGAATAGAATGGAAGTGAATCAACCTGAGTAGAACGGAATCGAATGGAAAGAAATGGAATGGAATGGAATGGAAAGGAATGAAATGGAATGGAACGGAATGGAATGGAATGGAATGGAATTTAATGAATGGAAAGGAATGGAATGGAATCAACCCGAGTAGAACGGAGTGGAATGGAATGGAATGGTATGATCGGAATAGTATGGAATGGAATGGAATGGAATGGAATACAATGGAGTTGAATCAAACCGAGTAGAACCGAATGGAACGGAATGGAACGGAATGGAATGGAACAGAATGGAATTGAATCAACCCGAGTAGAATGCAATAGAATCGAATTGAATGGAATGGAATGAATGGAACTGAATTGAATGGAATGGAATGGAACAGAATGGAATAGAATGGAATTGAATCATCTCGAGTAGAACGGAGTAGAATGGCACGGAACGGAATGGAATGGAATATAATGCAAACGAGTTAACCTGAGAAGACAGGAAAGGAATGGAATGGAATGGAATGGAATGGAATGGAATGGAATGGAATGGAATACAATGGAATTGAATCAACCCGAGTAGAACAGAACGGAACGGAACGGAATGGATTGGAATAGAATGGAATTGAATCAACCCGAGTAGAATGGAATGGAATGGATTGCAATGGAATTGAATTGAATGGAATTGGATGAACCCGAGTAGAATGGAATGGAATGGAATGGAATGGAATGGAATGGAATGGAATAGAGTAGAATGGAATGGATTCAACCCGAAAAGAACGGAATGGAATGGAATGGAATGCAATGGAATTGAATGGAATGGATTAGAATGGAATTGAATCAACCCGAGTGGAATGGAAGGGAATGGAATGGAATGGTATGGAATGGAATGGAATAGAATGGAATTGAGTCAACCTGAGTAGATCAGAATGGAATGGAAAGGAATGGAACGGAATGGAATGAAATGGAATGGATTGGAATGAATGGAATGGAATGGAATAGAATGGAATGCAATGGAATCAACCTGAGTTGAGCGGAACGGAACGGAACGGGATGGAATGGAATGGATTGGAATAGAATGGAATTGAATCAACCCGAGTGGAATGGAATGGAATGGAATGGAATGGAATGGAATGGAATGGAATCAACCAGATTAGAACGGAATGTAATGGAATGGATATGAATGGAATGAATGGCATGGAATGGAATGGAATGGAATGGAATGGAACGGAATGGAATAGAATGGAATGGAATTGAAGCAACCAGAGCAGAACGGAATGGAATGCAATGGAATAGAATAGAATAGAATTAAATCAACCCGAGAAAAACGGAACATAATGGAATGGAACGGAACGGAACGGAATGGAATGGAATAGAATGGAAGTGAATCAACACGAGTATAATGGAATGGAATGGAAAGGAACGAAATGGAATGGAATGGAATAGAATGGAATTGAATCAACCTGAGTTGAACGGAATGAAATGGAATGGAATGGAATGGAATGCAATGGAATGGAATAGAATAGAATGGAATTGAATCAACACGAGTAGAATGGAATGTAATGGAATGGAATGCAATGAAATGCAATGGAATGGAATGGAATGGAATGAAATGGAATTGAATGGAGTGGAATGAATGGAATGGAATGGAATGGAATAGAATGGAATTGAATCAACCCGAGTAGAATGGAATGGAATGGAACGGAATGGGATGGAATGGAATGGAATGGAATGTATGGAATGGAATGGAAAGAATGGAAAGAAATGGTATTGAATGGCATGGAACGTAATGGAATGGAATAGAATGGAATGGAATCAACCTGAGTATAATGGAAAGGAACGGAACGGAATGAACTGGAATGGAGTGGAATAGAATGGAATTGAATCAAACAAAGTAGAACGGAATGGAATGGAATGGAATGGAATTGAAAGGAATGTAATAGAATGGAATTGAACCAACCCGAGAATAACAGAATGGAATGGAATGGAATGGAATGGAATGGAATGGAATAGAATAGAATAGAATGGAATTGAATCCACCCGAGTAGAATGGAATGGAATGGAATGGAATGCAATGGAATGGAATGGAATGGAATGGAATGGAATAGAATGGATTTGCATCAGCCCGAGTACAAAAGAATGGAATGGAATGGAATGGAATGGAATGGAGTGGAATGGAATTGAATGAACCCGAGTAGAATACAATGGAATGGAATGAAATGGAATGGAATGGAATGGAATGGAATGGAGTGGAGTGGAATGGAATGGAATGGAATGGAATAGAATAGAATTGAATTGAACAAACCCGAGTGAAACGGAAGGGAATTGAATGGAACAGAATCGAATGGAATGGAATAGAATGGAATTGAATCAACCCGAGTAGAATGGAATGGAAAGCAATGGAAAGGAAAGGAATAGAATAGAATGGAATTGAATCAACCTGAGTAGAACGGAATTGAATGGAATGCAATGGATTGCAATGGAATGGAATGGAAAAGAATGGAATGGAACGGAATGAAATGGAATGGATTGGAATGGAATGGAATGGAATTAACTGAACCGAAGTAGAATGGAATGGAATGGAATGGAATGGAATGGAATAGAATAGAATTGAATTGAATCAAACACAGTGCAACAGAAGGGAACGGAACGGAACGCAACCGAATGGATTGGAATAGAATGGAATTGAATCAACCCGAGTAGAATGGAATGGAATCAAAAGCAAAGGAATGGAATGGAACAGAATAGAATGGAATTGAATCAACCTGAGTAGAACGAAATGGATTGGAATGCAATGGATTGGAATGGAATGGAATGGAAAGGAATGGAATGGAACGGAAAGGAATAGAATGGAAAAGAATGGAATAGAATGGAATTGAATCAGTCCGAGTAGAACGGAATGAAATGGAAAGGCATGGAATGGAGTGGAATGGAATGGAATGAAATGGAATGGAATGGAATGGATAGAATGGAATTGAATCAACCCGAGTAGAACACAATGGAATGGAATAGCATGGAATGGAATGAATAGAATGTAATGGAATGTAATGGAATGGAATGGAATAGAATGGAATTGAATCAACCCGAGTAGAATGGAACGGAACGGAACGAAAAGGAAAAGAATAGAAAGGAATGGAAGAGAATGGAATTGAATGAACCCGAGTAGAACGGAATGGAATGGAATGCAATGCAATGGAATGGAATGGAATAGAAAGGAATTCAATCATTCCCAGTAGAACAGAATGGAATGGAATGGAATGGAATGGAATGGAATGGAATGGAATGGAATGGATTAGAATGGAATAGAATGGAATGGAAATGGAATGGAATAGAATAGAATGGAATTGAATCATCCCGAGTAGAAAGGAATGGACCTGAACTGAACAGAACGGAATGGAATGGAATAGAAAGGAATTGAATCAAACCGAGTAGAACGGAATGGAAAAGAATAGAACTGAATCAAACCGAGTAGAACGGAATGGAATGGAATGGAAAGGAATGGAATGGAATCGAATAGAAGGGAATAGAATCAACCCGAGTAGAACGGAATGGAATAGAATGGAATGGAATGGAATGGAATGCATGGAATGGAATGGAATGGAATAGAGTGGAATGCAATAAATGGAATGGAATCAACCCGAGTAGAACGGAAAGGAATAGTATGGAATGGAATAGAATGGAATGGAATGAATGGAATGGAATGGAATGGATTGGAATAGATTGGAATGGAAATCACCAGAGTAGAAAGGAACGGAATGGAATGGAATGGAGTGAATGGAAAGGAATGGAATAAATGGAATGGAATGGAATGGAATGAATAAAATGAAATGGAATGGAACAGAATGAAATGGAAGAGAATGAAATTGAATCAACCCGTGTTGAACGGAATGGAATGGAATGGAAATAAATGGAATGGAATGGAATGGAATGGAATGCAATGGGATGGAATAGAATGGAATTGAATCAACCTGAGTAGAACGGAACGGAATGAAATGGAATGAATTGGAATAGAATGGAAGTGAATAAACCCGAGTAGAACGGAATCTAATGGAATGGAATTTAATGGAATGGAATGGAATAGAATACAATGGAAACGAATCAACCCGAGTTGAATGGATTGGAATAGAAAGGAATGGAATGGAATGGAAAGGAACGGCATGGAATGGAATAGAATTGAATTCAATCAACCCGAGTAGAAGGGAACGGAACGGAACGGAACAGAATGGAATGGAATAGAATGGAATTGATTCAACCGAGTTGAACGGAATGGAATGGAATGGAGTCGAATGGAATGGAATGGAATGGAATGGAATAGAATGGAATTGAATCAACCCGAGTAGAACGGAACAGAACGGAACAGAACGGAACGGAATGGAAAGAAGGGAATTGAGTCAACCTGAGATGAGCGGAATGGAATGGAACGGATTGAAATGGAATGGAATGGAATGGAATGGAATGGAATGGAATGGAATGGAATAGAATAGAATGGAATTGAATCAACCCGAGAAGAACGGAATGGAATGGAATGGAATGGAATGGAATGGAATGGAATGGAATAGAATAGAATTGAATCCACCCGACTAGAATGGAATGGAATGGAATGGAATGGAATGGAATGGAATTGAATGGAATGGAATAGAATGGAATTGCATCAACCCGGGTAGAACGGAATGGAATAGAATGGAATGGAATACAATAGAATAGAATGGAATTGAATCAACCAGAGTAGATCGGAATGGAACGGAATGAATGGAATGGAATGGAAAGGAATAGAATGGAATTCAATGAACCTGAGTAGAACGGAATGGAAAGGAATGGAATGGAATGGAATGCAATGGAATGGAAGGGAATTGAATGGAATAGAATGGAATTGAATCAACCCGAGTAGAAGACAATGGAATGGAATGGAATGGAGTGGAATGAACGGAATGGAAAGGAATGGAATTGATTGGAATAAAATGGAATTCAATCAACATGAGTAGAACGTAATGGAATATAATGGAATGAAATGGAATGGAATGGAATGGAATGGAATGGAATGGAATTGAATTAACCTGAGTAGAATGGAACAGAACTTAACAGAACAGAAAGGTTTGGAATAAAATGGATTTGAATCAACCCGAGAAGAATGGAATGGAATGGAATGGAATGGAATGGAATGGAATGGAAATGAATCAAAACGAGTAGAACGGAATGGAATGGAAGTAATGGAATGGAATGGAATGAATGGAATGGAATGGAATGGAATGGAACGGAATGCAATGGAATAGAATTGAGTTGAATCATCACGAGTAGAACAGAATGGAACGGAACGGAATAGAATGGAATAGAATGGAATCGAATCAACCTGAGTAGAAAGGAATGGAATGCAATGGAATGGAATGGAATGCAATGGAATGGAATGGAATAGAATGGAATGGAATGGAATGGATAGAATGGAATTGAATCAACCCAAGTGTTACAGAATAGAATGGAATAGCATGGAATAGAATGAATAGAATGGAAAGGAATAGATTGGAATGGAATGGAATAGAATGGAATTGAATCAAACCGAGTAGAACGGAACGGAACAGAATGGAACAGAATGGAATAGAATGGAATTGAATCAACCCGAGTAGAACGGAATGGAATGAAATTTAATGGAATGGAATGGAATGGAATAGAATGGAATAGAATGGAATGGAATCAACCAGAGTATAACGGAAACGAATAGAATGAAATGGATTCCAATGGAATGGCATGGAATGGAATGCAAAGGAATTGAATGGAATTGCATGAACCCAAGTAGAACGGAATGTAATGGAACTGAATGGAATGGAATGAATGGAATGGAATGGAATAGAATGGAAAGGAATGAATGGAATGAAATGGAATGGAATGGAATGGAATGGAATAGAATAGAATGGAATTGAATTAACCCAAGTAGAACGGAATGGAAGGGAATGTAGTGGAATGGAATGGAATGGAATAGAATGGAATTGAATCAACCCGAGAAGAACGGAATGGAATCGAATGGAATGGAATGGACTGGAATAGAATAGAATGGAATTCAATCCACCCAAGTGGAATGGAATGGAAGGGAATGGAAGGGAATTGAATGGAATGGAATAGAATGGAATTGCATCAACCCAAGCAGAACAGAATGGAATGGAAGGGAGTGGAGTGGAATGGAATAGAATTGAAATGAATCAACCCAAGTGGAGTGGAAGGGAATGGAACGGAACGGAACCGAATTGAAGTAATAAAATGGAATTGAATCAACCCAAGTAGAATGGAATGGAATGGAAAGCAATGGAATGGAATGGAATGGAATAGAATAGAATGGAATTGAATGAACCTGAGTAGAACAGAATGGAATGGAATGCAATGGATTGGAATGGAATGGAATGGAATGGAAAGGAATGGAATGGAACGGAACAGAACGGAATGGAATTGAATGAACCCGAATAGAATGAAATAGAATGCAATGGAATGGAATGGAATGGAAAGGAATAGAATGAAATTGAATCAACACGTGTAGAACGGAATGAAGTGGAATGGAATGGAAGGGAATGGAATAGAATAGAATGGAATTGAATCAACCCGATTAGAACGGAATGGAATGGAATGGAATGGAATGGAATGGAATGGAATAGAATGGAATTGAATCAACCCGAGTGGAATGGAATGGAATGGAATGGAATGGAATGGAATGGAATTGAGTGGAATGGAATAGAATCGAATTGAATCAACCCGAATAGAATGAAATGGCATTGAATGGAATGGAATGGATTGGAATGGAATGGAATCAGCCAGAGTAGAACGGAATGGAATGGAATAGAATGGAATGGAATGGAATGGAATAGAATGGAATAGAACCAACCAGAGTAGAACGGAATGGAATTGAATGAAATAGAATGAAATGGAATGGAATGGAATAGAATGAAATTGAATCAACCCGAGTATAATGGAATAGAACGTATCGGAATGGAATGGAAAGGAAAGGAATAGAATGGAATTGAAGCAAACCAAGTAGAACGGAAAGGAACGGAACGGAATGGAATGGAATGGAATGGAATGGAATGGAATGGAATGGAATGGAATGGAATAGAATGGAATTCAATCAACCTGAGTAGAACGGAATGAAATGGAATGGGATGGAAAGGAATGGAATGGAATGGAATGGAATGGAATAGAATGGAATAGAATAGTATGGAAGTGAATCCATGCGAGTAGAATGGAATGGAATGGAATGGAAGGGAATGGAAAGGAATTGAATGGAATGAAATACAATGGAATTGCATCAACCCGAGTAGAACAGAATGGAATGGAATAGAATGGAATGGAATGGAATGGAATGGAATGGAATAGAATAGAATTGAATTGAATCAACACGAGTGGAACGGAAGGGAATGAAATGGAACGGAATCGAATGGAATGGAATATAATGGGATTGAATCAACCCGTGTAGAATGGAAAGGAATGGAAAGCAATGGAATGGAAAGGAATGGAATGGAATAGAATGGAATGGAATTGTATCAACCTGAGTAGAACGGAATGGAATATAATGGAATGGAATTGTATCAACCTGAGTAGAACGGAATGGAATGGAATGCAATGGATAGCAACGGAATTAAATGGAATGGAATGGAAAGGAATGGAGTGGAATGGAACGGAATGGAATGGAATGGAATGGATTGGAATGGAATTGAATGAACCCGAGTAGAATGCAATGGAATGGAATGGAATGGAATAGAATAAAATTGAATTGAATCGACCCGAGTTAAACGGAAGGGAACAGAACGGAACGGAACCGAATGGAATGGAATAGAATGGAATTGAATCAAGCTGAGTAGAATGGAATGGAATGGAAAGCAATGGAATCGAATGGAAAGGAACGGAATAGAATAGAATGGAATTGAATCAAACTGAGTAGAACCGAATGGAATGGAATGCAAGGGATTGGAATGGAACGGAATGGAATGGAATGGGAAGGAATGGAATAGAATGGAATGGAACGGAATGGAAAGGAATGGAATGGAATAGAGTGGAATTGAATCAGTCCGAGTAGAACGAAATGGAATGGAATGGCATGAAAAGGAATGGAATGGAATGGAATGGAATTGAATGCAATGGAATGGAATGGAATGGAATGGAATGGAATGGAATGCAATGCAATGGAATGGAATGGAATGGAATGGAATGGAATGCAATGCAATGGAATGGAATGGGTAGAATTGAATTGAATCAACCTGAGTAGAACAGAATGGAATGGAAAGCAACGGAATGCAATGGAATGGAATGGAATAGAATAGAATGGATTTGAATCAACGTGAGTACAATGGAATGGAATGGAATGCAAAGGATTAGAATGGAATAGAATGGAATGGAACGGAAAGGAAAGGAATGGAATGGAATAGAATGGAATTGAATCAGTCCGAGTAGAAAGGAATGGAATGGAATGGCATGAAACGGAATGGAATGGAATGGAATGGATGGAATGGAATTGAATCAACCCGAGTAGAACGGAATTGAATGGAATAGCATGGAATGGAATGAACAGAATGGAATGGAATGGAATGGAATGGAATTAATAGAATGGAATGGAATGGAATGGAATGGAATACAATGGAATCGAATCAACACGAGTACAACGGAACGGAACGGAAAGAAATGGAATGGAACAGAATAGCATGCAATTGAATCAACCCGAGGAGAACGGAATGGAATGGAATGGAATGGAATGGAATGGAATGGAATGGAATGGAATAGAATGGAATGGAATCAACCAGAGTAGAAACGAATGGAATTGAATGGAATGGAATGGAACGGAATGAAATGGAATAGAATGGAATGTAATCAACCAGAGTAAAATGGAATGGAACGTAACGGAACGTAATGGAATGGAATGGAATAGAATGGAATTCAATCAACCAAAGTAGAACGGAATGGAAAGAAATGTAATGGAATGGAATGGAAAGGAATACAATGAAACTGAATCAACCCGTGTAGAACGGAAGGTAGTGGAATGGAATAGAATGGAATGTAATGGAAGGGAATCGAATGGAATGGAATGGAATGGAATGGAATGGAATGGAATGGAATAGAATGGAATTGAATCAACCCGAGTAGAACAGAACAGAATGGAAAGGAATGAAATGGAATGGAATGGAATGGAATGGAACGGAATGGAATGGAATAGAATGGAATTGAAACAACCCGAATAGAATGGAATGGCATGAAATGGGATGGAATGGATTGGAATGGAATGGAATCAACCAGAGTAGAATGGAATGGAATGGAATGGAATGGAATGGAAAAGAATGGAATGGAATCAACCAGTGTAGAACGGAATGGAATTCAATGGAATGGAATGGAACGGAATGGAATGGAATAGAATGGAATTGAATCAACCCGAGTATAATAGAATGGAATGTAACGGAATGGAATGGAATGGAATGGAATAGAATGGAATTGAATCAAACCAAGTACAACGGAATGCAATGGAATGGAATGGAATGGAATGGAATGGAATGGAATTGAATGGAATGGAATGGAATGGAATTATATGGAATAGAATGGAATTGAATCAACCTGAATAGAACGGAATGAAATGAAATGGAATGGAACGGAATGGAATGGAATGGAATGGAATCGAATGGAATAGAATAGAATGGAATTGAATCCACCCAAGTGGAATGGAATGGAATGGAATGGAATGGAATGGAATGGAATGGAATGGAATAGAAGGGAATTGAATGGAATGGAATAGAATGGAATTGCATCAACCCGATTAGAACAGAATGGAATGGAATGGAACAGAATAGAATTGAATTGAATCAACCAGAGTGGAACGGAAGGGAACGGAACGGAACGGAATCAAATGGAATGGAATAGAATGGAATTCAATCAACCCGAGTAGAATGGAATGGAATGGAAAGGAATGGAACGGAATAGAATAGAATGGAATTGAATCTACCTGAGTAGAACGGAATGGAATGGAATGCAATGGATTGGAATGGAATGGAATGGAATGGAATGGAAAGGAGTGGAATGGAACGGAATGGAATGGAATGGAATGGAATGGAATGGAATGGAATGGAGTGGAATGCAATTGAATGAACCCGAGTAGAATGCAATGGAATGGCATGGAGTGGAATGGAATGGAATAGAATAGAGTTGAATTGAATCAACCCGAGTGGAATGGAAGGGAACAGAATGGAACGGAACCGAATGGAATGGAAGAGAATGGAATTGAGTCAACCCGAGTAGAATGGAATGGAATGGAAAGCAACGGAATGGAATAGAATAGAATAGAATGGAATTGAACAAACCTGAGTAGAACTGATTGGAATGGAATGCAATGGATTGGAAAGAAATGGAATGGAATTGAATGCAAAGGAATGGAATGGACTGGAACGGAATGGAATGGAATAGAATGGAATTGAATCAGTCCGAGTAGAATGCAACGGAATGGAATTGCATGGAATGGAATGGAATGGATAGAAAGGAAATGAATCAACCAGAGTAGAACGGAATGGAATGGAATGGAATGGAATGGATAGAAAGGAAATGAATCAACCAGAGTAGAACGGAATGGAATGGAATAGCATGGAATGGAATGAATAGAATGGAATGGAATGGAATGGAATAGAATGGAATTGAATCAACCAGACTAGAACGGAACGGAACGGAATGGAAAGGAATGGAATGGAATGGAATAAAAAGCAATTGAATCAACCCGAGTAGAATGGAATGGAATGGAATGGAGCAGAATGGAATGGAATCAAACAGAGTAGAAATGAATGGAATTGAATGGAATGGAATGGAACGGAATGGAAGGGAATAGAATGGAATTGAAACAACCTGAGTATAATGGAATGGAATGGAATGGAATAGAATGGAATTGAATCAACCCGAGTGGAATGGAATGGAATGGAATGGAATGGAATGGAATAGAAAGGAATTTAATCAACCCGAGTAGAACAGAGTGGAATGGAATGGAATGTAGTGGAATGAATAGAATGGAATGTATCGGAATAAAATGGAATTCAATCAACATGAGTGGAACGTAATGGAATATAATGGAAAGAAATGGAATGGAATGGAATGGAATGGAGTGGAGTGGAATGGAATTGAATGGAATGGAATGGAATTGAATCAACTCCAGTAGAATGGAATGTACTGCAATGGAATGGAATGGAATAAATGGAATGGAATGGAATGGAATGAAACGGCATGGAAAGGAATAGAATGGAATTGAATCAACCCGAGCGTAATGGAATGGAATGAAACGGAAGGAAATGGAATGGAACGGAATAGAATAGAATTGAATCAAACCAAGTAGAACGGAATGGAATGGAATGGAATGGAACAGAATGGAATAGAATGGAACGGAATAGAATGGAATTGAATCAACCTGAGTAGAACGGAATGAAATGGAATGGAATGGAATGGAAAGGAATGGAATGGTATTGAATAGAATGGAATTGAATCAACACGAGTAGAACGGAATGGAGTGGAATGGCATGGAATGGAACGGAATGTAATGGAATGGAATTGAATGGAATGAATAGAATGGAATAGAATCAAACCAAGTAGAATGGAATGGAATGGAAGGGAATGGAATGCAATGGAATGGAATGCAATGGGATAGAATGCAATTGTAGCAACACGAGTAGAACGGAATAGAATGGAATGGAATGCCATGGAATGGAATGGAACTGAAAGGAATGGAACAGAATGGAATTGAGTCAACCCGAACAGAATGGAATGGCACGGAATGGAATGGAATGGAAAGGAATGGAATGCAATGGAATGGAATAGAATGGAATGGAATTGTATCAACCCGAGCAGAACGGAATGGAATGGATTGGAATGGAACGGAATGGAATGGAATGGAATGGAATAGAATAAAATAGAATTAAATCAACTCGAGAAAAACCGAACATAACGGAATGGAACGGAACGGAACGGAATAGAATGGAATAGAATGGAAGTGAATCAACCTGAGTAGAACGGAATGGAATGGAAAGACATGGAGTGGAATGTAATGGAAAGGAATGAAATGGAATGGAACGGAATGGAACGGAATGGAATGGAATTTAATGAATGGAATGGAATCAACCCCAGTAGAATGGAATGGAATGGAATGGAATGGAATGGTATGATCAGAATAGTATGGAATGGAGTGGAATGGAATAGAATGGAGTTCAATCAACCCGAGTAGAACCGAATGTAACGGAATGGAACGGAATGGAATGGAACAGATTGGAATTGAATCAACCCGAGTAGAATGCAGTAGAATGGAATTGAATGGAATGCAATGAATGGAAATGAATTGAATGGAATGGAACGGAACGGAATTGAATAGAATGGAATTGAATCATCGCGAGTAGAACGGAGTGGAATGGAACGGAACGGAATGGAATGGAATATAATGCAAACGAATTAACCTGAGTAGAAAGGAAAGGAATGGAATGGAATGGAATGGAATGGAATACAATGGAATTGAATCAACCCGAGTAGAACAGAACGGAACGGAACGGAATGGATTGGAATAGAATGGAATTGAATCAACCAGAGTAGAACGGAATGGAATGGAATGGAATGGATTGCAATGGAATTGAATTGAATGGAATTGGATGAACCCGAGTAGAACGGAATGGAATGGAATGGAATGGAGTAGAGTAGAATGGAATGGAATCAACCCGAGAAGAATGGAATGGAATGGAATAGAATGGAATGCAATGGAATTGAATGGAATGGATTAGAATGGAATTAAATCAAACCGAGTGGAATGGAATGGAATGGATTGGAGTGGAATTGTATGGAATGGAATGGAATAGAATGGAATTGAATCAACCTGAGTAGATCGGAATGGAATGGAAAGGAATGGAACGGAATGGAATGAAATGGAATGGAAAGGAATGAATGAAATGGAATGGAATAGAATGGAATGCAATGGAATCAACCTGAGTAGAGCGGAACGGAACGGAACGGGATGGAACGGAATGGATTGGAATAGAATGGAATTGAATCAACCCGAGTGGAATGGAATGGAATGGAATCAACCAGATTAGAACGGAATGTAATGGAATGGATATGAATGGAATGAATGGCATGGTATGGAATGGAACGGCATGGAATTGAACGGAATGGAATAGAATGGAATGGAATTGAAACAACCAGAGCAGAACGGAATGGAATGGAATGGAATGGAATGGAACGTAATGGAATGCAATGGAATAGAATAGAATAGAATTAAATCAACCCGAGAAAAACGGAAGATAACGGAATGGAACGGAACGGAACGGAATGGAATGGAATAGAATAGAAGTGAATCAACCTGAGTAGAACGGAATGGAATGGAAAGAAATGCAATGGAATGTAATGGAAAGGAATGAAATGGAATGGAACGGAACGGAATGGAATGGAATGGAATTTAATGAATGGAATGGAATGGAATGGAATTCAATCAACCCGAGTAAAACGGAATGGAATGGAATGGTATGAATGTAATAGTATGGAATGGAATGGAATGGAACAGAATGGAATTGAATCAACCCGAGTAGAATGGAATGGAATGGAACGGAACGGAAAGGAATGGAAAGGAATAGGTTGGAATTGAATCAACCCGAGTAGAACGGAATGGAATGGAATGGAATGAATGGAAATGAATGCAATGGAATGGAATGGAATGGAACGGAATGGAATGGAATAGAAAGGAATTGAATCATCGCGAGTAGAACGGAACGGAATGGAACGGAATGGAATGGAATACAATGCAATCGAATTAACCTGATTAGAACGGAAAGGAATGGAATGGAATGGAATGGAATGGAATGCAATGGAATGCAATGGAATAGAATGGAACTGAATCAACCAGAGGAGAACCGAATGGAGTGGAATGGAATGGAATGGAATAGAATGGAATGGAATCAACCCGAGTAGAATGGAATGGAATGGAAAAGAAAGATTGGAATAGAATGGAATGGAATGGAATAGAATGGAATTGAATAAACCCGAGTAGAACGGAACGGAATGGAACGGAATGGATTGGAATAGAATGGAATTGAATCAACCCGAGTTGAACGGAATGGAATGGAATGGATTGGAATGGAATTGAATAGAATGGAATTGGAAGAACCCGAGTAGAACGGAATAGAATGGAATGGAATGGAATGGAAAGGAACAGAGTGGAATTGAATCAACCCGAGTAGAATGGAATGGAATGGAATGCAATGGAATGGAATGGAATGGAATGGAATGGAATGGAACGAAATGGATAGAATGGAATTGCATCAACCCGAGTAGAACGGAATGGAATGGAATAGCATCGAATGGAATGAATAGAATGTAATGTAATGGAACGGAATGGAATGGAATAGAATGGAATTCAATCAACCCGAGTAGAACGGAATGGAAAGGAACGGAACGGAATGGAATGGAATAGAATGGAAGTGAATCAAACTGAGTAGAATGGAATGGAATGGAAAGAAATGCAATGGAATGTAATGGAAAGGAATGAAATGGAATGGAACGGAAAGGAATGGAATGGAATGGAATTTAATGAATGGAATGGAATGGAATTCAATCAACCCGAGTAAAACGGAATGGAATGGTATGGTATGAATGTAATAGTACGGAATGGAATGGAATGGAACAGAATGGAATCGAATCAACCCGAGTAGAATGGAATGGAATGGAACGGAACGGAAAGGAATGGAAAGGAATAGATTGGAATTGAATCAACCCGTGTAGAACGGAATGGAATGGAATGGAATGAAATGGCATGGAATGGAATGGAATGGAATGAAATGGAATGGAATGGAATGGAATGGAATGGAATGGAAAGAAATGGATAGAATGGAATTGCATCAACACGAGTAGAACGGAATGGAATGGAATAGCATCGAATGGAATGAATAGAATGTAATGTAATGGAATGGAATGAAATGGAATAGAATGGAATTCAATCAAACCGAGTAGAACGGAATGGAACGGAACCGAACGGAACGGAATGGAATGGAATGGAATGGAATGGAATGGAATTGAATGGAATTGAATTGAATCAACAAGAGTAGAACAGAATGTAATATATTGGAATGGAATGGAATGAATGAAATTGAATGGAATGGAATGGAAGGGAACGGAATGGAATGGAATAGAATGGAATTGAGTCAACACGAGTATAATGGAATGGAATGGAATGGAACGAAATGGAATGGAATGGAATAGAATGGAATTGAATCAAACCAAGTAGAACGGAACGGAATGGAATGGAATGGAATGGAATGGAATGGAATGGAATGGAATAGAATGGAATTGAATCAACCTGAGTAGAACGGAATGAAATGCAACGGAATGGACTGGAATGCAACGGAATGGAATAGAATAGAATGGAATTGAATCAACACGAGTAGAATGGAATGGAATGGAATGGAATGCAATGAAATGCAATGGAATGGAATGGAATGGAATGAAATGCAATTGAATGGAGTGGAATGAATGGAATGGAATGGAATAGAATGGAATTGAATCAACCCGAGTAGAATGGAATGGAACGGAACGGAATGGAATGGAATGGAATAGAATTGATTCAACACGAATAAAACGGAAGGGAATGGAATGGAATGGATGGAATGGAATTCAATAGAACGGAATTGGATCAACCCGAGTAGAACGGAATGGAATGGAATTCAATGGAATGGAATCAAATGGTATAGAGTAGAATGGAATGGAATCCACGTGAGTAGAATGCAATGGAATGTAAGGGAATGGAATGGAAAGCAGTGGAATTGAATAGAAAGGAATAGAATGGAAATGAGTCAACCCGAGTGGAATAGAATGGAATGGAATGGAATGGAATGGAATGGAATGGAATAGAATAGAATGGATTTGAATCAACCTGAGTGGAAAGGAATGGAATAGAAAGGAACGGAATGGAATTGAATGCAATGGAATGGAACGGAATGGAATGGAATGGAACGAATGGAATGGAATGGAATGCAATGGAATCATCCCCAGTACAATGGAACGGAACAGAACGGGAAGGAACAGAATGAATTGGAATAGAATGGAATCGAATCAATCCAAATAGAACACAATGGAATGGAATGGATAGGAATGGAATGAATGGAATGAAATGGAATGGAATGGAATGGAATGGAATGGAACGGAATGGAATGGAATGGAGTAGAATGCAATTGAATCAACCCGAGTACAATGGAATGGAATGGAATGGCATGGAATGGAATGGAATAGGATGTAATTCAATCAACCCGAGCCGTATGGAAATGACCGGAATGGAAGAGACTGGAATGGAATGGAATGGAATGGAATAGAATGGAATTGAATCAACCCGAGTAGAACGGAATGGAATGGAATGGAATGGAATGCAATGGAATAGAAAGCAATTGAATCAACCTGAGGAGAACGGAATGGAATGGAATGGAGTGGAATGAATGGAATGGAATGTATAGGAATAAAATAGAATTCAATCAACATCAGGGGAAAGTAATGGAATATAATGGAAAGAAATGGAATGGAATGGAATGAAAAGAAATGGAATTGAATTAACCCGAGTAGAATGCAACGGAACTTAATGGAACGGAATGGATTGGAATAGAATGGATTTGAAGCAACCTGAGTATAATGGAATGGAATGGAATGGAATGGAATGCAATGGAATGGAAGAGAAAGGAATTGAATCAACCAGAGTAGAACGGAATGGAATAGAATGCAATGGAATGGAATGGAATGGAATTCAATGCAAATGAATCAACTCGAGTAGAACGGAAAGAAATGGAATGGAATGGAATGAATGGAATGGAATGGAATGGAATTTAACGAAATGGAATGGAATAGAATTGAATCAAATCAACCTGAGTAGAATGGAATGGAATGCAATCGAATGGAATGGAATGGAATAGAATGGAATTCAATCAACCAGAGTAGAACGGAATGGGTTGCAATGGAATGGAATGGAATGGAATGGAATAGAATGGAATGGAATCAACCAGAGTAGAATGGAATGGAATGGAATGGAATGGAATGGAAAGTAATGGATATAATGGAATTGAATCAACCCGTGTAGAATAGAATGGAATGGAATAGCATGGAATGAAATGAATAGAAAGGAATGGAATGAAATGGAATGGAATGGAATAGAATGGAAGTGAATCAACACGAGGGGAACGGAACGGAAAGGAACGGAAAGGAATGGAACGGAAATGAATGGAATAGAATGGAATTGAATCAACCAGAGTTAAACGGAATGGAAAGGAATGGAATGGAATGGAATGGAATGGAATGGAATGGAATGGAATGGAATCAACCAGAGTAGAACTGAATGGAATAGAATGGAATGGAATGGAATGGAATGGAATGGAATTGAATGGATTGGAATGGAATGGGACGGCACGGAAAGGAATAGAATGGAATTGAATCAAAGCAAGTGTAATGGAATGGAATGGAACGGAACGAAATGGAATGGAATGGAATAGAATGGAATTGAATCAAACAAAGTAGAACGGAATGGAATGGAATTGAGTGGAATGGAATGGTATAGAATGGAACGGAATAGAATGGAATTGAATCAACCTGAGTAGAACAGAATGAAATGGAATGGAATGGAATGGAATGGAAAGGAATGGAATGGTATAGAATAGAATGGAATTGTATCCACGCGACTAGAACGGAATGGAATGGAATGGCATGGCATGGAATGGAATGGAATGGAATGGAATGGAATGGAATAGAATGGAGTAGAATCAAACCAAGTAGAACGGAATGGAATGGAACGGAATGGAATGGAATGGAATGGAATGGAATGGAATGGAATGGAATGCAATGGAATGCAATGGAATAGAATGGAATTGTATCAACCCGAGTAGAACGGAATGGAATGGAATGGAATGCAATGGAATGTAATGGAACTGAAAGGAACGGAACAGAATGGAATTGAGTCAACACGAATAGAATGGAATGGCATGGAATTGAATGGAATGGAATAGATTGGAATGTAATTGAATCAACCCGAGCAGAACGGACTGGAAAGGAATGGAATGGAAAGGAATGGAATGGAATGGAATGGAATAGAATAGAATAGAATTAAATCAACCCAAGAAAAACGAACATAACGGAATGGAACGGAACGGAACGGAATAGAATGGAATAGAATGGAAGTGAAACAACCTGAGTAGAATGGAACGGAATGGAAAGAAATTGAATGGAATGTAATGGAAAGGAATGAAATGGAATGGAACGGAATGGAATGGAATGGAACGGAATTTAATGAATGGAATGGAATGGAATGGAATGGAATTGAATCAACCAAGTAGAACGGAATGGAATGGAATTGAATGGTATGAATGGAATAGTATGGAAAGGAATGGAATGGAATAGAATGGAGTTGAATCAACCCGAGTACAACCGAATGGAACGGAATGGAATGGAATGGAATGGAACAGATTGGAATTGAATCAATCCGAGTAGAATGGAATGGAATGGAATAGACTGGAATGGAATGAATGGAACTGAATGGAATGGAATGGAATGGAACGGAAAGGAATGGAATAGAATGGAATTGAATCATCGTGAGTAGAATGGAATGGAATGGAACGGAACAGAATGGAATGGAATATAATGCCATCGAATTAACCTGAGTAGAAAGGAAAGGAATGGAATGTAATGGAATGTAATGGAATGTAATAGAATGGAATTGAATCAACCCGAGTAGAACAGAACGGAACGGAACGGAATGGATTGGAATAGAATGGAATTGAATCAACCTGAGTAGAACGGAATGGAATGGATTGCAATGGAATTGAATAGAATGGAATTGGATGAACACGAGTAGAACGGAACGGAATGGAATGGAATGGAATGGAATGGAATAGAGTAGAATGGAATGGAATCAACCCGAGAAGAATGGAATGGAATGGAATGGAATGGAATGGTATGATCAGAATAGTATGGAATGGAGTGGAATGGAATAGAATGGAGTTCAATCAACCCGAGTAGAACCGAATGTAACGGAATGGAACGGAATGGAATGGAACAGATTGGAATTGAATCAACCCGAGTAGAATGCAGTAGAATGGAATTGAATGGAATGCAATGAATGGAAATGAATTGAATGGAATGGAACGGAACGGAATTGAATAGAATGGAATTGAATCATCGCGAGTAGAACGGAGTGGAATGGAACGGAACGGAATGGAATGGAATATAATGCAAACGAATTAACCTGAGTAGAAAGGAAAGGAATGGAATGGAATGGAATGGAATGGAATACAATGGAATTGAATCAACCCGAGTAGAACAGAACGGAACGGAACGGAATGGATTGGAATAGAATGGAATTGAATCAACCAGAGTAGAACGGAATGGAATGGAATGGAATGGATTGCAATGGAATTGAATTGAATGGAATTGGATGAACCCGAGTAGAACGGAATGGAATGGAATGGAATGGAGTAGAGTAGAATGGAATGGAATCAACCCGAGAAGAATGGAATGGAATGGAATAGAATGGAATGCAATGGAATTGAATGGAATGGATTAGAATGGAATTAAATCAAACCGAGTGGAATGGAATGGAATGGATTGGAGTGGAATTGTATGGAATGGAATGGAATAGAATGGAATTGAATCAACCTGAGTAGATCGGAATGGAATGGAAAGGAATGGAACGGAATGGAATGAAATGGAATGGAAAGGAATGAATGAAATGGAATGGAATAGAATGGAATGCAATGGAATCAACCTGAGTAGAGCGGAACGGAACGGAACGGGATGGAACGGAATGGATTGGAATAGAATGGAATTGAATCAACCCGAGTGGAATGGAATGGAATGGAATCAACCAGATTAGAACGGAATGTAATGGAATGGATATGAATGGAATGAATGGCATGGTATGGAATGGAACGGCATGGAATTGAACGGAATGGAATAGAATGGAATGGAATTGAAACAACCAGAGCAGAACGGAATGGAATGGAATGGAATGGAATGGAACGTAATGGAATGCAATGGAATAGAATAGAATAGAATTAAATCAACCCGAGAAAAACGGAAGATAACGGAATGGAACGGAACGGAACGGAATGGAATGGAATAGAATAGAAGTGAATCAACCTGAGTAGAACGGAATGGAATGGAAAGAAATGCAATGGAATGTAATGGAAAGGAATGAAATGGAATGGAACGGAACGGAATGGAATGGAATGGAATTTAATGAATGGAATGGAATGGAATGGAATTCAATCAACCCGAGTAAAACGGAATGGAATGGAATGGTATGAATGTAATAGTATGGAATGGAATGGAATGGAACAGAATGGAATTGAATCAACCCGAGTAGAATGGAATGGAATGGAACGGAACGGAAAGGAATGGAAAGGAATAGGTTGGAATTGAATCAACCCGAGTAGAACGGAATGGAATGGAATGGAATGAATGGAAATGAATGCAATGGAATGGAATGGAATGGAACGGAATGGAATGGAATAGAAAGGAATTGAATCATCGCGAGTAGAACGGAACGGAATGGAACGGAATGGAATGGAATACAATGCAATCGAATTAACCTGATTAGAACGGAAAGGAATGGAATGGAATGGAATGGAATGGAATGCAATGGAATGCAATGGAATAGAATGGAACTGAATCAACCAGAGGAGAACCGAATGGAGTGGAATGGAATGGAATGGAATAGAATGGAATGGAATCAACCCGAGTAGAATGGAATGGAATGGAAAAGAAAGATTGGAATAGAATGGAATGGAATGGAATAGAATGGAATTGAATAAACCCGAGTAGAACGGAACGGAATGGAACGGAATGGATTGGAATAGAATGGAATTGAATCAACCCGAGTTGAACGGAATGGAATGGAATGGATTGGAATGGAATTGAATAGAATGGAATTGGAAGAACCCGAGTAGAACGGAATAGAATGGAATGGAATGGAATGGAAAGGAACAGAGTGGAATTGAATCAACCCGAGTAGAATGGAATGGAATGGAATGCAATGGAATGGAATGGAATGGAATGGAATGGAATGGAACGAAATGGATAGAATGGAATTGCATCAACCCGAGTAGAACGGAATGGAATGGAATAGCATCGAATGGAATGAATAGAATGTAATGTAATGGAACGGAATGGAATGGAATAGAATGGAATTCAATCAACCCGAGTAGAACGGAATGGAAAGGAACGGAACGGAATGGAATGGAATAGAATGGAAGTGAATCAAACTGAGTAGAATGGAATGGAATGGAAAGAAATGCAATGGAATGTAATGGAAAGGAATGAAATGGAATGGAACGGAAAGGAATGGAATGGAATGGAATTTAATGAATGGAATGGAATGGAATTCAATCAACCCGAGTAAAACGGAATGGAATGGTATGGTATGAATGTAATAGTACGGAATGGAATGGAATGGAACAGAATGGAATCGAATCAACCCGAGTAGAATGGAATGGAATGGAACGGAACGGAAAGGAATGGAAAGGAATAGATTGGAATTGAATCAACCCGTGTAGAACGGAATGGAATGGAATGGAATGAAATGGCATGGAATGGAATGGAATGGAATGAAATGGAATGGAATGGAATGGAATGGAATGGAATGGAAAGAAATGGATAGAATGGAATTGCATCAACACGAGTAGAACGGAATGGAATGGAATAGCATCGAATGGAATGAATAGAATGTAATGTAATGGAATGGAATGAAATGGAATAGAATGGAATTCAATCAAACCGAGTAGAACGGAATGGAACGGAACCGAACGGAACGGAATGGAATGGAATGGAATGGAATGGAATGGAATTGAATGGAATTGAATTGAATCAACAAGAGTAGAACAGAATGTAATATATTGGAATGGAATGGAATGAATGAAATTGAATGGAATGGAATGGAAGGGAACGGAATGGAATGGAATAGAATGGAATTGAGTCAACACGAGTATAATGGAATGGAATGGAATGGAACGAAATGGAATGGAATGGAATAGAATGGAATTGAATCAAACCAAGTAGAACGGAACGGAATGGAATGGAATGGAATGGAATGGAATGGAATGGAATGGAATAGAATGGAATTGAATCAACCTGAGTAGAACGGAATGAAATGCAACGGAATGGACTGGAATGCAACGGAATGGAATAGAATAGAATGGAATTGAATCAACACGAGTAGAATGGAATGGAATGGAATGGAATGCAATGAAATGCAATGGAATGGAATGGAATGGAATGAAATGCAATTGAATGGAGTGGAATGAATGGAATGGAATGGAATAGAATGGAATTGAATCAACCCGAGTAGAATGGAATGGAACGGAACGGAATGGAATGGAATGGAATAGAATTGATTCAACACGAATAAAACGGAAGGGAATGGAATGGAATGGATGGAATGGAATTCAATAGAACGGAATTGGATCAACCCGAGTAGAACGGAATGGAATGGAATTCAATGGAATGGAATCAAATGGTATAGAGTAGAATGGAATGGAATCCACGTGAGTAGAATGCAATGGAATGTAAGGGAATGGAATGGAAAGCAGTGGAATTGAATAGAAAGGAATAGAATGGAAATGAGTCAACCCGAGTGGAATAGAATGGAATGGAATGGAATGGAATGGAATGGAATGGAATAGAATAGAATGGATTTGAATCAACCTGAGTGGAAAGGAATGGAATAGAAAGGAACGGAATGGAATTGAATGCAATGGAATGGAACGGAATGGAATGGAATGGAACGAATGGAATGGAATGGAATGCAATGGAATCATCCCCAGTACAATGGAACGGAACAGAACGGGAAGGAACAGAATGAATTGGAATAGAATGGAATCGAATCAATCCAAATAGAACACAATGGAATGGAATGGATAGGAATGGAATGAATGGAATGAAATGGAATGGAATGGAATGGAATGGAATGGAACGGAATGGAATGGAATGGAGTAGAATGCAATTGAATCAACCCGAGTACAATGGAATGGAATGGAATGGCATGGAATGGAATGGAATAGGATGTAATTCAATCAACCCGAGCCGTATGGAAATGACCGGAATGGAAGAGACTGGAATGGAATGGAATGGAATGGAATAGAATGGAATTGAATCAACCCGAGTAGAACGGAATGGAATGGAATGGAATGGAATGCAATGGAATAGAAAGCAATTGAATCAACCTGAGGAGAACGGAATGGAATGGAATGGAGTGGAATGAATGGAATGGAATGTATAGGAATAAAATAGAATTCAATCAACATCAGGGGAAAGTAATGGAATATAATGGAAAGAAATGGAATGGAATGGAATGAAAAGAAATGGAATTGAATTAACCCGAGTAGAATGCAACGGAACTTAATGGAACGGAATGGATTGGAATAGAATGGATTTGAAGCAACCTGAGTATAATGGAATGGAATGGAATGGAATGGAATGCAATGGAATGGAAGAGAAAGGAATTGAATCAACCAGAGTAGAACGGAATGGAATAGAATGCAATGGAATGGAATGGAATGGAATTCAATGCAAATGAATCAACTCGAGTAGAACGGAAAGAAATGGAATGGAATGGAATGAATGGAATGGAATGGAATGGAATTTAACGAAATGGAATGGAATAGAATTGAATCAAATCAACCTGAGTAGAATGGAATGGAATGCAATCGAATGGAATGGAATGGAATAGAATGGAATTCAATCAACCAGAGTAGAACGGAATGGGTTGCAATGGAATGGAATGGAATGGAATGGAATAGAATGGAATGGAATCAACCAGAGTAGAATGGAATGGAATGGAATGGAATGGAATGGAAAGTAATGGATATAATGGAATTGAATCAACCCGTGTAGAATAGAATGGAATGGAATAGCATGGAATGAAATGAATAGAAAGGAATGGAATGAAATGGAATGGAATGGAATAGAATGGAAGTGAATCAACACGAGGGGAACGGAACGGAAAGGAACGGAAAGGAATGGAACGGAAATGAATGGAATAGAATGGAATTGAATCAACCAGAGTTAAACGGAATGGAAAGGAATGGAATGGAATGGAATGGAATGGAATGGAATGGAATGGAATGGAATCAACCAGAGTAGAACTGAATGGAATAGAATGGAATGGAATGGAATGGAATGGAATGGAATTGAATGGATTGGAATGGAATGGGACGGCACGGAAAGGAATAGAATGGAATTGAATCAAAGCAAGTGTAATGGAATGGAATGGAACGGAACGAAATGGAATGGAATGGAATAGAATGGAATTGAATCAAACAAAGTAGAACGGAATGGAATGGAATTGAGTGGAATGGAATGGTATAGAATGGAACGGAATAGAATGGAATTGAATCAACCTGAGTAGAACAGAATGAAATGGAATGGAATGGAATGGAATGGAAAGGAATGGAATGGTATAGAATAGAATGGAATTGTATCCACGCGACTAGAACGGAATGGAATGGAATGGCATGGCATGGAATGGAATGGAATGGAATGGAATGGAATGGAATAGAATGGAGTAGAATCAAACCAAGTAGAACGGAATGGAATGGAACGGAATGGAATGGAATGGAATGGAATGGAATGGAATGGAATGGAATGCAATGGAATGCAATGGAATAGAATGGAATTGTATCAACCCGAGTAGAACGGAATGGAATGGAATGGAATGCAATGGAATGTAATGGAACTGAAAGGAACGGAACAGAATGGAATTGAGTCAACACGAATAGAATGGAATGGCATGGAATTGAATGGAATGGAATAGATTGGAATGTAATTGAATCAACCCGAGCAGAACGGACTGGAAAGGAATGGAATGGAAAGGAATGGAATGGAATGGAATGGAATAGAATAGAATAGAATTAAATCAACCCAAGAAAAACGAACATAACGGAATGGAACGGAACGGAACGGAATAGAATGGAATAGAATGGAAGTGAAACAACCTGAGTAGAATGGAACGGAATGGAAAGAAATTGAATGGAATGTAATGGAAAGGAATGAAATGGAATGGAACGGAATGGAATGGAATGGAACGGAATTTAATGAATGGAATGGAATGGAATGGAATGGAATTGAATCAACCAAGTAGAACGGAATGGAATGGAATTGAATGGTATGAATGGAATAGTATGGAAAGGAATGGAATGGAATAGAATGGAGTTGAATCAACCCGAGTACAACCGAATGGAACGGAATGGAATGGAATGGAATGGAACAGATTGGAATTGAATCAATCCGAGTAGAATGGAATGGAATGGAATAGACTGGAATGGAATGAATGGAACTGAATGGAATGGAATGGAATGGAACGGAAAGGAATGGAATAGAATGGAATTGAATCATCGTGAGTAGAATGGAATGGAATGGAACGGAACAGAATGGAATGGAATATAATGCCATCGAATTAACCTGAGTAGAAAGGAAAGGAATGGAATGTAATGGAATGTAATGGAATGTAATAGAATGGAATTGAATCAACCCGAGTAGAACAGAACGGAACGGAACGGAATGGATTGGAATAGAATGGAATTGAATCAACCTGAGTAGAACGGAATGGAATGGATTGCAATGGAATTGAATAGAATGGAATTGGATGAACACGAGTAGAACGGAACGGAATGGAATGGAATGGAATGGAATGGAATAGAGTAGAATGGAATGGAATCAACCCGAGAAGAATGGAATGGAATGGAATGGAATGGAATGGAATGGAATACAGTGGAATTGAATGGAATGGAATAGAATGGAATTGAATCAACCCGAGTGGAATGGAATGAAATGGAATGGAATGGAATAGAATGGAATTTAATCAACCTGAGTAGAACGGAATGGAATGGAAAGGAATGGAACGGAATGGAATGAAACGGAATGGAATGGAATGAATGGAATGGAATGGAATAGAATGTAATGGAATGGAATCAACCCTAGTAGAGCGGAACGGAATGGAACGGGATGGAACGGAATGGATTGGAATAGAATGGAATTGAATCAACCCGAGTAGAATGGAATGGAATGGAATGGAATGGAATCAACCAGATTAGAAAGGAATGTAATGGAATGGATATGAATGGAATGAATGGCATGGAATGGAATGGAACGGAATGAAATGGAACGAAATGGAATAGAATGCACTGCAATTGAATCAACCAGAGCAGAAAGGAATGGAATGCAATGGAATGGAATGGAACGGAATGGAATGGAATGGAATGGAACGGAATGGAATGAAATGGAATGGAATAGAAAAGAATAAAATTAAATCAACTCGAGAAAAACGGAACATAACGGAATGGAAGGGAATGGAATGGAATGGAATGGAATAGAATGGAAGTGAATCAACCTGAGTAGAATGGAATGGAATGGAAAGAAATGCAATGGAATGTAATGGAAAGGAATGAAATGGAATGGAACGGAATGGAATGGAATGGAATGGAATTTAATGAATAGAATGGAATGGAATGGAGTTCAATCAACCCGAGTAAAACGGAATGGAATGGAATGGAATGGTATGAAAGTAATAGTATGGAATGGAATGGAATGGAACAGAATGGAATTGAATCAACCCGAGTAGAACGGAATGGAATGGAACGAAACGGAAAGGAATGGAAAGGAATAGATTGGAATTGAATCAACCCGAGTTGAACGGAATGGAATGGAATGGAATGAATGCAAACGAATGGAATGGAATGGAATGGAATGGAATAGAAATGAATTGAATCGTCATGAGTAGAATGGAATGCAATGGAACGGAATGGAATGGAATGGCATACAATGCAATCGAATTAACCTGATTAGAACGGAGAGGATTGGAATGGAATGGAATGGAACGGAATGGAATGGAATAGAATGGAATTGAATCAACCAGAGTAGAACGGAATGGAGTGCAATGGAATGGAATGGAATAGAATGGAATGGAATCAACCCGAGTAGCATGGAATGGAATGGAATGGAATGAATGGAATAGAATAGAATGGAATGGAATAGAATGGAATTGAATAAACCCGAATAGAACGGAACGGAACGGTATGGATTGGAATAGAATGGAATTGAATCAACCAGAGTAGAAAGGAATGGAATGGAATGGAATGGATTGGAATGGAATTGAATAGAATGGAATTGGATAAACCCGAGTAGAATGGAATAGAAGGGAATGGAAAGGAATGGAATGGAATGGAATGGAATAGAGAAGAATGGAATGGAATCAACCGGGGAAGAAGAGAATGGAATGGAATGGAATGGAAAGCAATGGAATTGAATGGAAAGGAATAGAATGGAATTGAATCAACCCGAGTAGAACGGAATGGAATGGAATGGAATGGAATGGAATGGAATGGAATAGAATGGAATTGAATCAATCTGAGTTGAATGGAATGGAATGCAAAGAAATGGAAAGGAATGGAATGGAATGGAATGAATGGAAAGCAATGCAATAGAATGGAACGGAATGGAGTGGAGTGGAATGGAATGGAATGAATGGAGTGGAATGGAAAGGAATGGAATGGAATCAACCCGAGTAGAGCGGAACGGAACGGAATGGGATGGAACGGAATGGATTGGAATAGAATGGAATTGAATCAACCCGAGTAGAACGGACCGGAATGGAATGGAATGGAATGGAATCAAGCCGAATAGAACGGAATGTAATGGAATGGATAAGAATGGAATGAATGGAATGGAATGGAATGGAATGGAATAGAATGGAAGTGAATCAACCAGAGTAGAACGGAATGGAATGGAATGGAAAGGAAAGGAATGGCATGGAATGGAATGGAATAGAATGGAATTGAATCAACTCGAGCCGTACGAAACTGAACGGAATGGAACAGAACGGAATGCAATCAAACGGAATGGAATGGAATAGAATGGAATTGAATCAACCCGAGTCGAACGGAATGGAATGGAATGGAATGGAATAAAAAGGAATAGAATCAACGGAATGGAATGGCATGGACTGGAATGGAATCAATGGAATGGAAAAGAATGGAATGGAATGGAATGGGATAGAATGGAAGCGAATCAACACAAGTAGATCGGAACGGAACGGAACGGAATCACCCAGATTAGAACGGAATGCGATGGAATGGAATGGAATGGAATGGAATGGAATTGAATGGAATGGAATAGAATGGAATTGAGTCAACTGGAGTTGAATGGAATGGAATGGAATGGAATGAAATGGAATGCAATGGAATGGAATGGAATAGAATGGAATTGGATCCACCTGAGTAGAACGGAACGGAACGTAACGGAATGGAATGATTTGGAAAAGAATGGAATTGAATCAACCCGAGTAGAACGGAATAGAATGGAATGGAATGGAATAGAATGGAATTGAATCAACCCGAGTAGAAAGGAGTGGAATGGAATGGATTGGAATGGAATGGAATGGAACGGAATGGAATGGAATAGAATGGAATTGAATCAAACCGAGTAGAATGGAACGGAATGGAACGGAGCAGAACGGAAAAGATTGGAATGGAATAGAATGGAATTGAATCAACCCGAGTTGAATGGAATGGAATGGAATGGAATGGAATGGAGTTTAATAGAATAGAATGGAATTGAATCAACCCGAATAGAACGGAACGGAACGGAATGGAATAGAATGGAATTGATTCAACCCGAGTTGAAAGGAATTGAATGGAATGCAATGGAATGGAATGGAATGGAATAGAATGGAATGGAATCATCCCGAGTGGAATGGAATGGAATGGAATGGAATAGAGCGGAATTGAATCACCCTGAGAAGAACGGAATGGAATGGAATAGAATGGAATGGGATGGAATGAATGGAATGGAATGGAATGGAATAGAATGGAATTGAATCAACCCGAGTGGCATGGAATGGAATGGAATGGAATGGAATGGAATGGAATGGAATGGAATGGAATTGAATCAACCCAAGTAGAATGGAATGGAATGGAATGGGATAGAATGGAATGGAATAGAATGGAATTGAATCAACCTGAGTAGAACGGAATGGAATGGAATGGATTGGAATGGAATGGAATGGAATGGAATAGAATGGAATTGAATCAACCCGAGTAGAACGGAACGGAATGGAATGGAATGGAATGGAATGGAATGGAATGGAATGGAATAAAAAGGAATTGAATCAAACAGAAAAAAATGGAAAAGAATGGAATGGAATAGAATGGAATGGAATGGAATAGAATGGAATGGAATGGAATGGAATGGAATGGAATGGAATGGTTTGGAAAGGAATGTGATGGAATAGAATGGAATGAAATAGAATGGAATTGAATCAACCCCAGTAGAACGGAATGGAATGGAATGGAATCGAATGGGATACAAGGAATGGAATGCAATGGAATGCAATGGAATAGAATGGAATTGCATCAACACGAGTGCAACGTAATGGAATGGAATGGAATGGAATGCAAAAAAATGGAATTGAGTCAACCCGAGTGGAGTGGAGTGGAGGGTGGTAGAGTGGAGTGCAGTGGAGTGGAATGGAATGGAATGGAATAGAATGGAACTGAATCAACCCGAGTAGAACGGAATGGAATGGAATGGAATGGAATGGAATGGAATGGAAAGGAATAGAATGGAATTGAATCAAACAGAGTAGAACGGAATGGAAGGGAATGGAACGGAACGGAATGGAATGGAATGGAATAGAACGGAACTGAATCAGCCCGAGTAGAAGGGAAGGGAATGGAATGGAATGGAATGAAATGGAATGGAATGGAATGGATTGGATTCTAATGGAATGGAATGAAATAGAATGGAATGAATGGAATGGAATGCAATGCAATGGAATGGAATGGAATGGAATGGAAAGGAATCGAATAGAATGGAAGTGAATAAACCCGAGTAGAACGGAATGGAATGGAATGGAATGGAATGAATGGAATGGAATGGAATGGAATGGAATGTAATGGAATAGATTGGAATTGAATCAACCCGAGGAGAATGGAATGGAATGTATTGGAATGGAATGGAATGGAATGGAATGGAATGGAATGGAATGGAATGGAATGGAATGGAATTGAATCAACCGGAGTAGAATGGAAGGGAACAGAACGAAATGGTATAGAATGGAATGCAATAGAATGGAATCGAATCAACCCGAGCAGAATGGAATGGAATGGAATGGAATGCAATGGAATGGATTAGAATGGAATGGAATGGAATAGAATGGAATTGAATCAACCCAAGTAGATCGGAACGGAAAGGAACAGCACAGAACAGAATGGAACGGAAAGGAAAGGAATGGAATGGAATAGAACGGTATTGAATCAACCAGAGTGGAAAGGAATGGAATGGAATGGAATGGAATGGAATGAAATAGAATGGAATTGGTTCAACCCGAATAGAATGGAGTGGAATGGAATGGAATGGAATGGAATGCAATGCAACGGAATGGAATGGAATGGAATGGAATGGAATCAACGGGAGTAAAACGGAATTGAATGGAATGGAGTGGAATAGAATGTAATGAAATCAACCTGAGTAGAATGGAATGGAACGGAATGGAATGGAATGGAATGGAATGGAATGAATGGAATGGAATGGAATGTAGTGGGGTAGAATGGAATTGAATCAACCCGAGAAGAACGGAATGGAATGGAATGGAATGGAATGGAATGGAATAGAATTGAGTAGAATGGAATGGAATGGAATGGAATGGAATGGAATGGAATGGAATGGAATGGAATGGAATCAACCCGAGTAGAACCAATGGAACGAAACTGACTGGCATGGAATAGAATGGAACAGAAACAATCCTAATAGAACGGAATGGAATTTAATGGAATGGAAAGGAATGGAATGGAATGGAAAGGAATGGAATAGAATGGAATTGAATCAACCCAAGTAGAACGGAATGGAATGCAATGTCATGTAATGGAATGGAATGGAGTAGAATGGAATTGAATCAACCCGAGTAGAACGAAAAGGAATGGAATGGAATGGAATGGAATAAGTGGAATGGAATGAATGGAGTGCAATAGAATGGAATTGAATCAACCCGAGTACAACGGAAAGGAATGCAATGGAATGGAATGGAATGGAATGGAATGGAATGGAATGGAATGAAATGGAATGGAATGGAATGGAATAGAATAGAATTGAATCAACCCGAACAGAACGGAACTGAAAGGAACAGAACGGAACAGAATGGAACTGAACGGAACGGAATGGAATGGAATAGAACGGTATTGAATCAATCAGAGTGGAAAGGAATGGAATGGAATGGAATGGAATGAAATAGAATGGAATTGAATCAACCCGAATAGAACGGAATGGAATGGAATGGAATGGAATGGAATGGAATGGAATGGAAAGGAATGCAATGCAACGAAATGGAATGGAATGGAATGGAATGGAATGGAATGAAATGCAATGCAATGCAACGGAATGGAATAGATTGGAATGGAATGGAAAGGAATGGAATCAACAGGAGTAAAACGGGATGGAATGGAATGGAGTCGAATAGAATGGAATGAAATCAACCCAAGTAAAACGGAATGGAATGGAATGGAATGGAATGAATGGAATGGAATGAATGGAATGGAATGGAATTGAGTAGAATGGAATTGAATCAACCCGAGTAGAACGGAATGGAATGGAATTGAATTGAATGGAATGGAATGGAATGGAATTGAGTGGAATGGAATGGAATGGAATGGAATGGAATGGAATAGAAAGGAATTGAATAAACCTGAGTAGAACCGACGGAACAAAACTGACTGGAATGGAATAGAATGGAACAGAAACAATCCCAGTAGAACGGAATGGAATTTAATGGAATGGAAAGGAATGGAATGGAATAGAATGGAATTGAATCAACCCAAGTAGAATGGAATGGAATGCAATGTAATGAAATGGAATGCAATGGAATAGAATGGAATTGAATCAACCTGAGTAGAACGGAATGGAATGGAATGGAATGGAATGGAATGGAATCGAATGGAATAGAATGGAATTGAATCAACCAGAGTAGAATGGAATGGAATGGAATGGAATAGAATGTAATGAATGGAATGGAATGGAATGCAATGGAATAGAATGGAATTCAATCCACCCGAGTAGAACGGAATGGAATGGAATGGAATGGAATGGAATGGAATAGAATGGAATTAAATCAACCTGAGTAGAACGGAACGGAACGGAACGGAATGGAAAGGCATAGAACGGAATTGAATCAACCCGAGTAGAACGGAATGCAGCAGAATGGAATGGAACGGAACAGAAAGGAATGGAATGGAATAGAATGCATTTGAATCAACCCGAGAAGAATGGAATGGAATGGAATGGAATGGAATGGAGTGGAACTGAATGGAAATGAATCAACCCGAGTAGAACGGAATGGAATGGAATGGAATGGAATGGAATGGAATGGAATGGAATGGAATGAATGGAATGGAATGGAATGGAATGGAATGGAATGGAATGGAATGGAATGAATGGAATGGAATGGAATGAATGGAATGGAATGGAATGGAATGGAATGAATTGAATAGAATGGAATGGAATGGAATGGAATGGAATAGAATGGAATTTAATCAACCCGAGAGGCAGAGGTTGCAATGAGCCAAGTTGGCGCCATTGCACCCCTGTCTGTGCAATAGAACAAGACTGTGTTCTAAAAACAATCGTATATATATACTCTAAATTATATATATATGTATTATATATATTATAATATATTATATATGTACTATGTAATATATATAATAGATAATACCTCATAATATATATAATACATATATATTATGTCATATTATATATAATATATATTTTATGCATTATATATACTACATATAATATATAATATGTAATTTATATAATATGACATAATATATATTACATAGGATATATATTATTTATGTTATATATAATATAAAAAATATATGTTATTGATAACATATATAATATATATAATATATATTATATAATATCAATAATATATATATTATAAATATTATACAAGTAATATATATTATATATATTTTATAATATAAATAATATATAGTATATATAATATATACATTTTATATAATATAATATATGATGCATATTATATAATAAACTATAATATATATTATACTTTATGACATTTATTTAAGATATATTATAGATTATACATTATACATTATATATAATATATTAAATATATCATATATAAAATATATAATATATAATATATATTATAGGTCAAAACATATTATACAATATTTAAATTATATGTGATATGTAAATAATGTATTGTAGGTAATATATACCATATATAATAAGTATATGACATATAGTATGTAACATGATATATATAAGATGTATGATGTATATTACATGATATATGGTAGATAATATGATATGATATATATTATATAATATATGCTATATATTATATAATGTATGATATACATAATATAACATATGCTATACATTATACAATATGATATATATTATATATAACATGATATATGTTATTGATAATATATGATATATAACATAGGATATATATTATGTATAATGATACATATAATATGTGATACAAATATATAATATATGAAATATAATATATGGTGTATATTATATATAAGATATATCTTATATACGTTATCAATTATATATAATTATATAATATTTATATATCTTAATATATAAGTATTATGTCATAATATAGTATAAATAATATATCATAATGTATTATATATTAAATTATTACTAAACATAATATATTATAATATATGTAATCTAATATATGTCAAATATAATATATTATATTATGATATAATGTTATATGTGTTATATAATATCTAATATCTAATATATCATATATTATGTATATTACATATTATATATAATATATAATACATTATATATTATATTTGTTTTATATTATATATTATATATTATACACATATTATATATTATATAATATATTATATCATGTTATACATGATATATATTATATATTATGTGATATATTACATATAATTATATAATAATATATATAATCATATAATTATAGAAATTATTACATATTATCTTATATATAATAAGTATATATTATTATATGTATTATATTGTATATCATAATTACACATTATTATACATTATACATAATACATTATATATAATGTAAGGATTCAGGATGTAAAAGAAAATTATATATGTTATGCCTATTATATATGTTATACGTATTACATTACATATAATTATATATACATATACACACACATATATATATATATGTATTTGTGGGTGCCCTATTTCCCTTCTCGTAACTTATTTTAAGAAGTACAGCATAGTAATGTGTGGGCTTGGGATTCAGTTTTTGAACAAAACACTGAGCCTTCAATGACCTTCCTGTACATGTAAAAGCACTACTGTCTGCCTGGCAGCAGTTGGACCTCAAAATCTGGATAGTGCCTTCACCCTGAATGTTTATGCCCTATCGCCATGGTGGTGCGCTTAGGGATCTCCTGCCCTTGGTCGTAAGTGCCATGGTCTGTGCTGAGTTTTTCAAATCTTAGAGCAAATTCAACCTGTGTGGTTTCATTTTCCCTGATTTTGATTTTTCTTATGGGAAACCTGTGTTGCTGCATTCAAGGTATGTTCATACAGGCCTCTCAAACGCAAATTCTTCAAATTATTAGTTAGTGCTTTCCAAATATGTTATTTAAAACATTATCCTCTGTATTTTCCATACGCAGGTATCAATATGTTTCATAGTTATGTTTTATTGCTCAATATATATTTGATTATTGTACCAAGCAGAGTACCTTTGAAATTTTTCTTCGTTTAAAAAATATGTACCTTGGCTCAGGCCTCTAATCCCACCACTTTGGGAGACCAAGGCAAGAGGCTCACAAGGTGAGGAGATAAAGAACATACTGGCCAATACAATGAAATCCTGTCTCTATGAAAACTAAAAAAAATTAGCCACGAATTGTGGCAGCTGGCGTAGTCCCAGTGTGGTTTAATCCCAGCTCTCTGGGAGGCTGAGGCAGGCCAATCAGTTGAACCCGTGAGGCAGAATTTGCAGTGAGCCAAGATGGCGCCATGGCACCCCAGCCTGTGCAAGAGAAAAAGACTCTGTCTAAAAACAATTATATATATGTAATATATATTATATATGTAATATATAATATATAACATGTCATAATATATAAAAAATATAGTAATATATAATGACATATTAAATATTATATATTATATGTATTATATACATTACATATAATATATAATATGTAATGCATATAATATGACATTACATATATTACATATTATATATTATGTATATAATATGTAATATATAATATATATTATATATGGTATATTATATATATTACATAATGAACTATAATATATATTTTATTTTATGACATGTATATTATATATGTTATATATTATGTATTATATATAATGTATTATATATAATACATTAAATATATAATATATGAAATATATAATATATAATATATAAAATATATTATATACTATATATAACATGTTAAATAAAATATATTATATATAAAATATATTATATATTATATATAACATGTTAAATAAAATATATAATATATTAGATAATATAAAAATTATATATTATATGTGTAAATAATATGTTATAGGTAATATATACCATATATAATAAATATAACATGACTTATATAATATATGATATATATAATATAATATATGATGTATATTATATAATGTATGATACATATTATATGGAATATATGATATATAATTGATATTTTATGATATATAACATAATATATGATACATAACAATATATGATATATATTATATATAATGTGTGGTATATAATATATGATACATATTATATATGATATATAATATTTGATAACTAATATATATGATATGATATATATTATATTATATATTATATATAATTATATAGTATTCTATTATATGATTATATTATATATTACTTATAATATATAATATATTATGTATTATGTATCATAACATATTATATATTATATTATATTATTACTATTCATAATGTAATATATTATATATTTAATCTAATATATGTCATATTATAATATGTATGATATGATGATATAATCTTTGTTATATAATATATAATAATTCATTATATATTTAATAATTTATATCTAATATATTATATAGTATGTATAATATAATATATACTACATTATGTATTATATTATATACTAAATATTATATATTATATAACATGACATACATATATTATATATTATATATATTACTGTATTTTATATAATTATATATAATTTTATAATTATATATATTTATATATTATGTTATATATAATAATTATATATTATATGTATTATATTGCATATATCATATTTTATATTATACATAATATATTATATATAGTATAAGGATGCAGGATGTAAAAGGAAATTATATATGTTATACATGTTATAATTGTTATATATATTACATTTTATATAATTATGTATACATACACACACATATATATATACATATATTTGGGGGTGCCCTATTTCCCATCTCATAACTTATTTTAAGAAGTACTGCATAGTAATGTGTGGGCTTGGGATTCAGTTTTTGAAACACAACACTGAGCCTTCCATGATCTTCCTGTACATGTAAAAGCACTCCTGACTCCCTGGAAGCTGTTGGGCCTCACAATGTGGATTCTGCCTTCACCCAGGAATGTTTATGCCCTATCGCCATGGTGATGGGATTAGGGATCTCCTGCCCTTGGTCCTAAGTGCCACTGTCTGTGCTTAGTTTTTCAAAGGTCAGAGAAGATTGAACCTGTGTGGTTTCATTTTCCCTGATTTTGATTTTCCTTCTGGGGAACCTGTGTTGCTGCATTCAAGGTATGTTCTTACTTGCCTGTCCAATGCAAACTCTTCAAATTACTAGTTAGTGCTTTCCAAATATGTTATTTAAAAAATTATCCTGTATTTTCCATATGCAGTTATCAATATGTTTCATGGTTATATTTTATTCCTCAATTTATATATTTGATTATTGTACCAAGCAGAGTACCTTTGAAATTTTTCTTCATTTAAAAAATATATATCTTGGCTCAGGACTCTGATCGCAGCACTTTGAGAGGACAAGGAAAGCGGACCACAAGTTGAGGAGATCAAGATCATTCTGGCCAATACAGTGAAATCCTGTCTCTACTAAAACTAAAAAAAATTAGCCAGACATGGTGGCATCTGGTGTAGTCCCAGAGTGGTGTAGTCCCAGCTACCTGGGAGGCTGAGGCAGGACAATTGCCTGAACACGTGAGGCAGAGGGTGAATTGAGCCAAGAGTGCGCCATTGCACCCCAGCCTGTGCAACAGAAGAAGACTCTGTCTAAAAACAATTATATATATATAATATGTATATAACAATTATATATATAATATATACAACGTATAACAATACATATAAAAATTATATAAATAATATACATTATATATGTATAGTGTATAAGTAATATATAATATATATTATATATAAGAGGTCATAATATATAATATATATTATATATTATGACCTCTTATATATAATATATATTATATTTATTATATATATTACAAATAATGTATAATATGTTATATATAATATGACATAACCTATATTACATATATAATACAGATTCTGTGTCAATATATACATGTTGATACAGATTCTGTGTAAATATTTACATGTTGATTCAGATTCTGTGTAAATATTTACATGTTCATACAGATTCTGTGTAAATATTTACAATTTCATACAGATCCTCTGTAAATATTTACATGTTCATACAGATTCAGTGTAAATATTTACATGTTCATACAGATTCTGTGTAAATATTTACATGTTCATACAGATTCTGTGTAAACATTTACAGGTTTATACAGATTCTGTGTAAATATTTACATGTTTATACAGAGTCTGTGTAAATGTTTATATGTTTATACGGATCCTGTGTAAATGTTTACATGTTTATACGGATTCTGTGTAAATATGTACATGTTTACACGGATTCTATGTAAATATGCACATCTTTATACGGATTCTGTGTAAATATTTACAGGTTTCTACAGATTCTGTGTAAATATTTACATCTTTATACAGATTCTGTGTAAATATTTACATCTTTATACTGATTCTGTGTAAATATTTACATATTTATACAGATCCTGTGTAAATATTTACATGTTTAAACAGATTCTCTGTAAATACTTACATGTTTATACAGATTCTGTGTAAATATTTACATGTTTATACAGATTCTGTGTAAATATTTACAGGTTTATACAGATTCTGTGTAAATATTTCCAGTTTATAAAATTTCTGTGTAAATATTTACAGGTTTATACAGATTCTGTGTAAATATTTATATGTTTATACAGATTCTGTGTAAATATTTACGTGTTTATACAGATACTCTGTAAATATTTACAGGTTTATACAGATTCTCTGTAAATATTTACAGGTTTATACAGATTCTCTGTAAATATTTACAGATTTATACAGATTCTGTGTAAATATTTACATGTTCCTACAGATTCTTTGTAAATATTTACATGTTTGCACAGATACTGTGTAAATATTTACATGTTTATACCGATTCTGTGTAAATAATATTTACATGTTTATACGGATACTGTGCAAATATTTACAGGTTTATACAGATTCTGTGTAAATATTTACAGGTTTATACAGATTCTGTGTAAATATTTACAGGTTTATACAGATTCTGTGTAAATATTTACAGGTTTATACAGATTCTGTGTAAATATTTACATGCTTATACGGATACTGTGTTAACATTTACATGTTGAAACAGATTCTGTGTAAATATTTACATGATCATACAGATGCTGTGTAAATATTTAAATGTTCATACAGATTCTGTGTAAATATTTACATGTTCATACAGATTCTGTGTAAATATTTACATGTTCATACACATTCTCTGTAAACATTTACATATTCACACAGAACCTCTGTAAATATTTGCAGGTTTCTACAAATTGTGTGTAAATATTTACATGTTTTTACAGATTCTGGGTAAACATTTACATGTTTATACAGATTCTGTGTAAACATTTACATGTTTATACAGATTCTGTGTAAACATTTACATGTTTATACAGATTCTGTGTAAACAATTACATGTTTTTACTGATTCTGTGTAAACATTTACATGTTTATACAGATTCTGTGTAAATATTTTCATGTTTATACGGATTCTGTGTAAATATTTACAGGTTTATACAGACTCTGTGTAAATATTTAAAGGTTTATAGAGATTCTGTGTAAATATTTACAGGTTTATACAGATTCTGTGCAAATATTTACAGGTATATGGAGATTCTATGTAAATATTTACATGTTCATACAGATTCTCTGTAAATATTTACATGTTCATACAGATTCTGTGTAAATATTTACATGTTCATACAGATCCTGTGAAAATATTTACATGTTGATAGAGATTCTATGTAAATATTTACATGTTCAAACAGATTCTGTGTAAATATTTACATGTTCATACAGATTATGTGTAAATATTTACAGGTATTTACAGATTCTGTGTAAATATTTACAGGTTTATACATATTCTGTGTAAATATTTACAGGTTTACACAGATTCCTTGTAAATATTTACGTGTTTATACAGATTCTGTGTAAATATTTACATGTTCATACAGATTCTGTGTAAATATTTACATGTTTATACAGATTCTGCGTAAATATTTGCATGTTTTTACAGATTCTGTGTAAATATTTACAGGTTTATACAGATTATGCGTAAATATTTACATGTTTATACAGATTCTGTGTAAATATTTCCATGTTTATACAAACTCTGTTTAAATATTTGCAGGTTTATACAGACTCTGTGTAAATATTTACATGTTCACACAGATTCGGTGTAAATATTTACAGGTTTATACAGATTCTGTGTAAATATTTACTGGTTTATACAGATTCTGTGTAAATATTTAAAGGTTTCTACAGATTCTGTGTAAATATTTACAGGTTTACACAGTTTCTGTGTAAATATTTACATGTTTATATAGATTCTGAGTAAATGTTTATATGTTTATATATATCCTGTGTAAATGTTGACATATTTATACGGATTCTGTGTAAATATGTACATGTTTATACGGATTCTATGTAAATATTTACATCTTTATACGGATTCTGTGTAAATATTTACAGGTTTCTACAGATTCTGTGTAAATATTTACATCTTTATACAGATTCTGTGTAAATATTTACATCTTTATACTGATTCTGTGTAAATATTTACATCCTTATACAGATACTGTGTCAATATTTACATGTTTATACAGATTCTCTGTAAATATTTACATGTTTATACAGATTCTGTGTAAATATTTACATGTTTATACAGATTCTGTGTAAATATTTACAGGTTTATACAGATTCTGAGTAAATATTTCCAGTTTATACAATTTCGGTGTAAGTATTTACAGGTTTATACACATTCTGTGTAAATATTTAGAGGTTTATACATATTCTGTGTAAATATTTATGTGTTTATACAGATTCTGTGTAAATATTTACAGGTTTAAACAGATTCTGTGTAAATATTTACAGATTTATACAGGTTCTGTGTAAATATTTACATGTTCCTACAGATTCTTTGTAAATATTTACATGTTTGCACAGAAACTGTGTAAATATTTACATGTTTATACCGATTCTGTGTAAATATTTACAGGTTTATAAAGATTCTGTGTAAATATTTACAGGTTTATACAGATTCTGTGTAAATATTTAAAGGTTTATATAGATTTTATGTAAATATTTACAGGTTTATACAGATTCTGTGTAAATATTTGCATGTTTATACAGAGACTGTGTAAATGTTTATATGTTTATACGGATCTTGTGTAAATGTTTACATGTTTATACGGATTCTGTGTAAATATGTACATGTTTACACGGATTCTATGTAAATATGTACATCTTTATACGGATTCTGTGTAAATATTTACAGGTTTCTACAGATTCTGTGTAAATATTTACATCTTTATACAGATTCTGTGTAAATATTTACATCTTCATACTGATTCTGTGTAAATATTTACATCTTTATACAGATCCTGTGTAAATATTTACAGGTTTATACCGATTCTCTGTAAATATTTACATGTTTATACAGTTTCTGTGTAAATATTTACATGATTATACATATTCTGTGTAAATATTTACAGGTTTATACAGATTCTGTGTAAATATTGCCAGTTTATAAAATTTCTGTGTAAATATTTACAGGTTTATACAGATTCTGTGTAAATATTTATATGTTTATACAGATTCTGTGTAGATATTTATGTTTATACAGATTCTGTGTAAATATTTACATGTTTATACAGATTCTCTGTAAATATTTACATGTTTATAGAGATTCTCTGTAAATATTTACATGTTTATACAGATTCTGTGTAAATATTTACAGGTTTATACAGATTCTGAGTAAATATTTCCAGTTTATACAATTTCGGTGTAAGTATTTACAGGTTTATACACATTCTGTGTAAATATTTAGATGTTTATACATATTCTGTGTAAATATTTATGTGTTTATACAGATTCTGTGTAAATATTTACAGGTTTAAACAGATTCTGTGTAAATATTTACAGATTTATACAGGTTCTGTGTAAATATTTACATGTTCCTACAGATTCTTTGTAAATATTTACATGTTTGCACAGAAACTGTGTAAATATTTACATGTTTATACCGATTCTGTGTAAATATTTAAAGGTTTATAAAGATTCTGTGTAAATATTTACAGGTTTATACAGATTCTGTGTAAATATTTAAAGGTTTATATAGATTTTGTGTAAATAATTACAGGTTTATACAGATTCAGTGTAAATATTTGCATGTTTATACAGAGACTGTGTAAATGTTTATATGTTTATACGGATCTTGTGTAAATGTTTACATGTTTATACGGATTCTGTGTAAATATGTACATATTTACACGGATTCTATGTAAATATGTACATCTTTATACGGATTCTGTGTAAATATTTACAGGTTTCTAAAGATTCTGTGTAAATATTTACATCTTTATACAGATTCTGTGTAAATATTTACGTCTTTATACAGATTCTTTGTAAATATTTACATCTTCATACTAATTCTGTGTAAATATTTACATCTTTATACAGATCCTGTGTAAATATTTACATGTTTATACCGATTCTCTGTAAATATTTACATGTTTATACAGTTTCTGTGTAAATATTTACATGATTATACAGATTCTGTGTAAATATTTACAGGTTTATACAGGTTCTGTGTAAATATTTACAGGTTTATACAGATTCCTTGTAAATATTTACATGTTTATACACACTCTGTGTAAATATTTACATGTTCATACAGATTCTGTGTAAATATTTACATGTTTTTACAGATTCTGTGTAAATATTTGCAGGTTTTTACAGATTCTGTGTAAATATTTGCAGGTTTATACAGATTATGTGTAAATATTTACATGTTTATACAGATTCTGTGTAAATATTTGCAGGTTTATACAGACTCTGTGTAAATATTTACATGTTCACACAGATTCTGTGTAAATATTTACAGGTTTATACAGATTCTGTGTAAATATTTACTGGTTTATACAGATCCTGTGTAAATATTTACAGGTTTTTACAGGATCTGTGTAAATATTTACAGGTTTATACAGTTTCTGTGTAAATATTTACATGTTTATACAGATTCTGTGTAAATGTTTATATGTTTATACGGATCCTGGGTAAATATTTACAAGGTTATACAGATTCTGTGAAAATGTTTACAGGTTTATACAGATTCCTTGTAAATATTTACAGGTTTATACAGATTCTGTGTAAATATTTACATGTTCATACAGATTCTGTGTAAATATTTACATGTTTATACAGATTCTGTGTAAATATTTGCAGGTTTTTACAGATTCTGTGTAAATATTTACAGGTTTATACAGATTATGTGTAAATATTTACGTTTATACAGATTCTGTGTAAATATTTTCATGTTTATACAGATTCTGTGTAAATATTTGCAGGTTTATACAGACTCTGTGTAAATATTTACATGTTTACACAGATTCTGTGTAAATAGTTAAAAGTTTATACAGATTCTGTGTAAATATTTACAGGTTTATGCAGATTCTGTGTAAATATTTACAGGTTTATTCAAATTTTGTGTAAATATTTACAGGTTTATAATGATTCTGTTAAAATATTTACATGTTTATACAGATTCTGTGTAAATATTTACAGGTTTATAGAGATTCTGTGTAAATATTTACATGTTTATACAGATTCTGTGTATATATTTACATGTTTATACAGATTCTGTGTAAATATTTACATGTTTATACAGCTTCTGTGTAAATATATACATTTTTAAACAGATTCTTTGTAAATATATACATATTTATACTGATTATGTGTAAATGTTTACATTTTTATACCGATTCTGTGTAAATCTTTACATGTTTATACGGATTCTTTGTAAATATTTACAGGTTTATACAGATTCTGTGTAAATATTTACAGGTTTTTAAAGATTCTGTGTAAATATTTACATGTTAATACAGAGTCTGTGTAAATATTTACTTGTTAATACAGAGTCTGTGTAAATATTTACATGTTTATACAGATTCTGTGTAAATCTTTACATGTTCATACATATTCTGTGTTAATATTTATGTGTTCATACAGTTTCTCTGTAAATATTTACATGTTCATACAGATTCTGTGTAAACAATTGCATGTTTATACAAATTCTGTGTAAACATTTACCTGTTCATACAGATACTTTGTAAACCTTTGTAGGTTTATACAGATTCTGTGTAAAAATTTACAGGTTTCTACAGATTCCGTGTAAATATTTACATGTTTATACAGATTCTGCGTAAATATTTACAGGTTTATACAGATTCTGTGTAAATATTAACACGTTTATACTGATTCTGAGTAAATATTTACATGTTTATATAAATTCTGTGTAAATATTGACATGTTTTTGTGGATTCTGTGTTAATATTTACATGTTTATACAGATTCTGTGTAAATATTTAAAGGTTTATACAGATTCTGTGTAAATATTTACAGATTTATTCAGATTCAGTGTAAATATTTACAGGTTTATACAGATTCTTTGTAAATATTTACAGGTTTATACAGTTTCTGCGTAAATATTTACAGGATTTTACAGATTCTGAGTAGATATTTACAGGCTTTTACGGATTCTGTGTAAATATTTACAGGTTTTTACAGATTCTGTGTAAATATTTACATGTTTATACAGATTCTCTGTAAATATATACAGGTTTATACAGATTCTGTGTAAATACTTACATGTTCATACAGATTCTGTATTAATATTTACATGTTTATACAGATTCCGTGTAAATATTTAAAGGTTTACACAGATTTTTTGTAAATATTTACAGGTTTATACAGATTCTCTGTAAATATTTACATGTTTACACAGATTCTGTTTAAATATTTCCATGTTTATACAGATTCTGTGTAAATATTTACATGTTTATACAGATTCTGTGTAAATATTTACATGTTGATGCAGATTTTGTGTAAATATTGACAGGTTTATCCAGATTCTGTGTAAATATTTACATGTTGAAACAGATTCTGTGTAAATATTTACAGGTTTATACAGATTCTGTGTAAATATTTACATGTTGATACAGATTCTGTGTAAATATTTACGTGTTCATGTGGATTCTGTGTAAATATTTACATGTTCATACAGATTCTGTATAAATATTTACATGTTCATACAGATTCTTTGTAAATATTCACATGGTCATACAGATTCTGTGTCAATATTTACATGTTCATACAGATTGTGTATAAATATTTGCATGTTCATACAGATTCTCTGTAAATATTTACATGTTCATACAGTTTCTGTGTAAACATTTACATATTCATGGAGATTCTGTGTAAACATTTACAGGTTTCACAGATTCTATGTAAACATTTACAGGTTTTTACAGATTCTTTGTAAACATTTACAGGTGTTTACAGATTCTGTGTAAATATTTACAGGTTCATACAGATTCTCTGTCAATATTTACCTGTTTATACAGATTCTGTGTAAATATTTACATGTTGATACAGATTCTGTGTAAATATTAACATGTTAATAAAGATCCTGGGTATATATTTACATCTTTATACAGATTCTGTGTAAATATTTACATGTTTATACAGATTCTGTGTAAATATTCATATGTTTATACAGATTCTGTGTAAATATTTACATGTTCATACAGATTCTGTGTAAATATTTACATGCTGATACAGATTCTTTGTAAATTTTTACTGGTTTATACAGATTCTGTGTAAATATTTACATGTTGATCCAGATTCTGTGTAAACATTTACATGTTCATACAGATTCTGTGTTAATATTTACATGTTTATACAGATTCCGTGTAAATATTTAAAGGTTTATACAGATTCTGTGTAAATATTTACAGATTTATACAGATTCTGTGTAAATATCTACATGTTTATACAGATTCTCTGTAAATATACACATGTTTATACAGATTCTGTGTAAATATTTACATGTTCATACAGATTCTGTATTAATATTTACATGTTTATGCAGATTCCGTGTAAATATTTAAAGGTTTATACAGGTTCTGTGTAAATATTTTCAGATATATACAGATTCTGTGTAAATATTTACAGATTTATACAGATTCTGTGTAAATATTTACAGGATTTTACAGATTCTGTGTAAACATTTACAGGTGTTTACAGATTCTGTGTAAATATTTACAAGTTTATACAGATTCTCTGTAAATATTTACATGTTTATACTGATTCTGTGTAAATATTTACATGTTGATACAGATTCTGTGTAAATATTTACATGCTCAAACAGATTCTATGTAAATATTTACATGTTCATGCAGATACTGTGTAAACATTTACATGTTTATACAGATTCTGTTAAACATTTACATGTTTATACAGATTCTGTGTAAATACTTACATATTTATACAGATTCTGTGTAAATATTTACCTGTTCATACAGATACTGTGTAAATATTTACAGGTATATAGAGATTCTGTGTAAATATTTACAGGTTTATACAGATTCCGTGTAAATATATACATGTTGTTACAGATTCCCTGTAAATATTTACATGTTCATACATAATCTGTGTAAATATTTACATATTCATACAGATTCTGTGTAAATATTTACATGTTCATACAGATACTGTGTAATACTTACATGTTCATACAGATTGTGTATAAACATTTACATGTTCATACAGATTCTGTGTAAATATTTACATGTTTATACAGATTCTGTGTAAATATTTACAGGTTTATACATATTGTGTGTAAATATTTACAGATTTATACAGATTCTGTGTAAATATTTACAGGTTTATACAGATTCTGTGTATATATTTACATGTTGATACAGATTCTGTGTAAATATTTACATGTTGGTACAGATTCTCTGTAAATATTTACATGTTCATACAGATTCTTGATAAATATTTACACGTTCATACAGATTCTGTATAAATATTGACGTGTTCATACAGATTCTGTGTAAATATTTACATGTTCATACCGATATTGTGTAAATATTTCCATGTTCATACAGATTTTGTGTAAATATTTACATGTTCTTACAGATTCTGAATAAATATTTACATGTTCATACCGATAACGTGTAAATATTTACATGTTTATACAGATTCTGTGTAAATATTTACAGGTTTATACAGATTCTCTGTAAATATTTCCAATTTGTACAATTTCTGTGTAAATATTTACAGGTTTATACAGATTCTGTGTAAATATTTATATGTTTATACAGATTCTGTGTAAATATATACATGTTTATACAGATTCTGTGTAAATATTTATATGTTTAAACAGATTCCGAGTAAATATTTACATGTTTATACTGATTCTGTGTAAATACTTCCATGTTTATATAAATTCTGTGTAAATATTTACATGCTCATACAGATTCTGTGTCAACATTTACAAGTTCATAGGGATTCTGTTTAAACATTTACAGGTTTTCACAGATACTGTGTAAAGATTTACAGGTTTTTACAGATTCTTTGTAAACATTTACAGGTGTTTACAGATTCTGTGTAAATATTTACAAGTTTATACAGATACACTGTAAGTATTTACATGTTTATACAGATTCTGTGTAAATATGTACATGTTGATACAGATTCCCTGCAAATATTTACATGTTTATAAAGATTCTCTGTAAATATTTACATGTTCATACAGATTCTGTGTAAATATTTACATGTTTATACACATTCTGTGTAAATATTTTCGTGTTTATACAGATTCTGTGTAAATATTTACAGGTTTATGCAGATTCTTTGTAAATATTTTCATGTTTATACAGATTCTGTGTTAATAATTACAGGTGTATACACATTGTGTGAAAATATTTACAGGTTTATACCGATTCTGTGTAAATATTTACATGTTAATACAGATTCTCTGCAAATATTTACAAGTTTATAAATATTCTGTGTAAATATTTACATGTTCATACAGATTCTGTGTAAATATTTACAGGATTTTAGAGATTCTGTATAAATATTTAAAGGTTTTTACAGATTCTGTGTAAATATTTACAGGTTTATGCAGATTCTGTGTAAATATTTACATGTTTATACAGATTCTGTGTTAATAATTACCTGTTTATACAGATTCTGTGTAAATATTTACAGGTTTATGCAGATTCTTTGTAAATATTTTCATGTTTATACAGATTCTGTGTTAATAATTACAGGTGTATACACATTGTGTGAAAATATTTACAGGTTTATACCGATTCTGTGTAAATATTTACATGTTAATACAGATTCTCTGCAAATATTTACAAGTTTATAAATATTCTGTGTAAATATTTACATGTTCATACAGATTCTGTGTAAATATTTACAGGATTTTAGAGATTCTGTATAAATATTTAAAGGTTTTTACAGATTCTGTGTAAATATTTACAGGTTTATGCAGATTCTGTGTAAATATTTACATGTTTATACAGATTCTGTGTTAATAATTACCTGTTTATACAGATTCTGTGTAAATATTTACAGGTTTACACCGATTCTGTGTAAATATTTACAGGTTTATACACATTCTTTGTATATATTTACAGGTTTATACCGATTCTGTGTAAATATTTACAGGTTTATACAGATTCTGTGTAAATATTTACAGGTTTTTACAAATTGTGTGTAAATATTTACAGGTTTATACAGATTCTGTTAAAATATTTACAGGTTTATACCGATTCTGTGTAAATATTTACAGGATTATACTGATTCTGTGTAAATATTTACAGGTTTACACAGATTCTGTGTAAATATTTACAGGTTTTTAGAGAATCTGTGTAAATATTTACATTTTTTTACAGAGTCTGAGTAAATATGTACAGCTTTTTACAGATTCTGTGTAAATATTTACATGTTTATACAGATTCTGTGTAAATATTTACAGGTTTTTAAAGATTCTCTGTAAATATATACATGTTCATACAGATTCTGTGTAAATATTTACATGTTTATACAGATTCTGTGTAAATATTTACATGTTTATACAAATTCTGTGTAAATATTTACATGTTCATACAGATTCTGTGTAAATATTTACATGTTTATATCGATACCGTGTAAATATTTACATGTTTATACAGATTCTGTGTAAATATGTACAGGTTCATTCAGATTCTTTGTAAATATGTCCACTTTATACTATTTTGGTGTAAATATTTACAGGTTTATGGAGATTCTGTGTAAATATTTACATGTTTATACAGATTATATGTAAATATTCTTATGTTTATACCGATTCTGTGTAAATATTTACATGTTCATACAGATTCTGTGTAAATATTTACATGTTGATACAGATACTGTGTAAATATTTACTGGTTTATACAGATTCTGTGTAAATATTTACGTGTTGACACAGATTCTGTGTAAATATTTACAGGTTTATACAGATTCTGTGTAAATATTTATATGTTGATACAGATTCTGTGTAAATATTTACACATTAATACATATTCTGTGTAAATATTTACATGTTGATACAGATTCTGTGTAATCATTTACATGTTCATACAGTTTCTGTGTAAATATTTACATGTTCATACAGATTCTGTGTAAATATTTACATGTTCATACAGATTCTGTGTAAATATTTACATGTTCATACAGATTCTGTGTAAATATTTACATGTTCATACAGATTCTGTGTAAATATTTACATGATCATACAGATTCTGTGTAAATATTTACAAGTTCATACAGATTGTGTATAAATATTTACATGTTCATACAGATTCTGTGTAAACATTTACATGTTCATACAGATTCTGTGTAAACATTTACATGTTCATAGATTCTGTGTAAACATTTACAGGTTTTTACAGATTCAGTGTAAACATTTACATGTTTTACAGATTCTGTGTAAACATTTACAGGTGTTTACAGATTCTTTGCAAATATTTACAAGTTGATACAGATTCTTTGTAAATATTTACAATGTTATACATATTCTGTGTAAACATTGACATTTTTATACAGATTCAATGTAAATATTTAATTGTTTATACTGATTCTGTGTAAATATTTACATGTTCATACAGATTCTGTGTAAATATTGACATGTTTATACATATTCTGTGTATATATTTTCATGTTTATACAGATCCTGTGCAAATATTTTCATGTTCATACAAATAGTGTGTAAATATTTACATGTTTCTACAATTAATGTGTGAATATATACAGGTTTATACAGATTCTGTGTAAATATTTATATGTTTACACATGCTGTGTAAATATTTACATGTTTATACAGATTCTCTGTAAATATTTACATGTTTATACAGATTCTGTGTAAATATTTACATGTTTATACCGATTCTGTGTAAATATTTACAGGTTTATACAGATTCTGTGTAAATATTTACATGTTCATGCAGATTCTGTGTAAATATTTACATGTTCATACAGATTCTGTGTAAATATTTACATGTTCATACAGATTCTGTGTAAATATTTACATGTTCATACAGATTCTGAATAAACATTTACATGTTCATACCGATACCGTGTAAATATTTACATGTTTATACAGATGCTGTGTAAATATTTACAGGTTTATACACATTCTCTGTAAATATTTCCAATTTGTACAATTTCTGTGTAAATATTTACAGGTTTATACAGATTCTGTGTAAATATTTATATGTTTATACAGATTCCGTGTAAATATTTACATGTTAATACTGATTCTGTGTAAATACATCCATGTTTATATAAATTCTGTGTAAATATTTACATGTTCATACGGATTCTGTGTCAACATTTACAAGTTCATAGAGATTCTGTGTAAACATTTACAGGTTTTTACAGAAAATGTGTAAACGTTTACTTGTTTATAGAGAATGTGTGTAAATATTTACATGTTTGTACAGATTCCTTGTTAATATGTACATGTTTATACGGATTCTGTGTAAATATTTACCAGTTTATAAATATTCTGTGTAAATATTTACAGGTTCATACAGATTCTGTGTAAATATTTTTGTGTTTATACAGATTCTGTGTAAATATTTACAGGTTTTTACAGATTTTTTGTATATATTTACAGGTTCATACAGATTCTGTGTAAATATTTACAGGTTTATACAGATTCTCTTTAAATATTTACAGGATTATACAGATTCTGTGTAAATATTTGCAGGTTTATATAGATTCTGTGTAAATATTTACAGGTTTACACAATTTCTGTGTGAATATTTACAGGTTTATACAGATTCTGTGTAAATATTTACAGGTTTTTACAGATTCTGTGTAAATAGTTAAAGGTTTTTACAGATTCTGTGTAAATATTTACATGTTTATAGAGATTCTCTGTGAATGTTTACATGTTTATACAGATTCTGTGTAATTATTCATATGTTTATACAGATTCTGTGTAAATATTTAAAGGATTTTACAGATAATGTGTAAATATTTTCAGGTTTTTACTGATTCTGTGTTAATATTTACAGGTTTCTACAGATTCTGTGTAAACATTTACAGGCTTTACGGATTCTGTGTAAACATTTACATGTTTATAGTGATTGTGTGTAAATATTTACATGTTTATGCAGATTGTGTGTAAATATGTACATGTTTATACGGATTCTGTGAAAATAGTTACATGTTTATAAAGATTCTCTGTAAACATTTTCATGTTCATACAGATTCTGTGTAAATATTTACATGTTTATACAGATTCTGTGTAAATATTTACATGTTTATAGAGATTCTTTGTAAATATTTACAGGTTTTTACAGATTCTGTGTAAATATTTACCTGTTTATACAGATTTTGAGTAAATATTTACATGTTTATACAGATTCTGTGTAAATATTTACATGTTTATACCGATTCTCTGTAAATATTTTCATGTTCATACATATAATGTGTAAATATTTACATGTTTATATAGATTCTGTGTAAATATTTACATGTTTATACAGATTCTGTGTAAATATTTTCATGTTCATACAAACACTGTGTCAATATTTACATGTTTATAAATATTCTGTGTAAATATTTACATGTTCATACGGATCCTTTCTAAATATTTACATGTTTATACAGATTCTGTGTAAATATTTACATGTCTAAACAGATTCTGTGTAAATATTTACATGTTTATACAGATTCTGTGTAAATATTTACAGTTTTATGCAGATTCTGTGTAAATATTTACATGTTTATACAAATTTTGTGTTAATATTTACATGTTTATACAGATTCTGTGTAAATTGTTACAGGTTTATACAGATTCTGTGTAAATAGTTACAGGTTTATTCAGATTCTTTGTAAATATTTACAGGTATATATAGATTCTGTGTAAATATTTAAAGGTTTATACAGATTCTGTGTAAATATTTAAAGGATTTTACAGATTCTGTGTAAATATTTACAGGTTTTTACTGATTCTGTGTTAATATTTACAGGTTTCTACAGGTTCTGTGTAAACACTTACAGGATATACAGATTCTGTGTAAACATTTACATGTTTATAGTGATTGTGTGTAAATATTTACATTTTTATACAGATTCTGTGTAAATATGTACATGTTTATAGGGATTCTGTGAAAATAGTTACAGGTTTATACAGATTCTGTGTAAATATTTACATGTTTATACAGATTCTGTTTAAATATTTACAGGTTTATACAGATTCTCTGTAAATATTTCCACTTTGTACAATTTCGGTGTAAATATTTACAGGTTTATACAGATTCTGTGTATATATTTATATGTTTATACAGATTCTGTGTAAATATTTACATGTTTATACAGATTCTCTCTAAATATTTACATGTTTATACAGATTCTGTGTAAATATTTACATGTTTATACTGATTCAGTGTAAATATTTACATGTTTACATAAATTCTGTGTAAATATATACATGTTCATAGAGTTTCTGTGTCAACATTTACATGTTCATAGAGATTCCGTGTAAACCTTTACAGGTTTTTACATATTCTGTGTAAATATTTACAGGTTTTTACAGATTCTTTGTAAACATTTACAGGTGTTTACAGATTCTGTGAAAATATTTACATGTTTATACAGATTCTCTGTAAATATTTAGATGTTTATACAGATTCTGTGTAAATATTTACATGTTGATACAGATTCTCTGTAAATTTTTACATGTTTATAAAGGTTCTGTGTAAATATTTACATGTTCATACAGATTCTGTGTAAATATTTACCTGTCTATACATGTTCTGTGTAAATATTTTCATGTTTATACAGATTCTGTGTAAATATTTACAGGTTTATGCAGATTCTGTGTAAATATTTACATGTTTACACAGATTCTGTGTTAATAATAACATGTTTATACAGATTCTGTGTAAATACTTACAGTTTTATACAGATACTGTGTAAATATTTACAGGTTTATACAGATTCTGTGCAAATATTTACAGGTTTATACAGACACATTGTAAATATTTACAGGTTTAAACAGATTCTGCATAAATATTTACAGGTTTTTACATATTCTGTGTAAATATTTACAGGTTTATACAGATTCTGTTAAAATATTTACAGGTTTATACTGATTCTGTGTAAATATTTACAGGATTATACTGATTCTGTGTAAATATCTACAGGTTATACAGATTCTGTGTAAATATGTACAGGTTTTTACAGATTCTGTGTAAATATTTACAGATTTTTACAGATTCTGTGTAAATATTTACAGGTTTTTGCAGATTGTGTGTAAATATTTACATGTTTATACAGATTCTGTGTAAATATTTACAGGTTTATACAGATTCTCTATAAATATATGCATGTTCATACAGATACTGTGTAAATATTTACATGTTCATACAGATTCTGTGTAAATATTTACATGTTTATACAGATTCTGTGTAAATATTTACATGTTCATACAGATTCTGTGTAAATATTTACATTTTTATATTGATACCATGTAAATATTTACATGTTTATACAGATTCTGTGAAAATATTCACAGGTTTATATAGATTCGGTGTAAATATTTATATGTTTACACAGATTCTGTGTAAATATTTACATGTTTATACACATTCTGTGTAAATATTTAAAAGTTTGTACAGATTCCGTGTAAATATTTACAGATTTATACAGATTCTTTGTAAACATTTACAGCTTTATAGAGATTCTGTGTAAATATTTAAAGGTTTATGTAGATTCTGTGTAAATATTTATAGGATTTTACAGATTCTGTGTAAATATTTACAGGTTTATACACTTTCTGTGTAAATATTGAAAGGTTTATAATGATTCTGTGTATATATTTACACGTTTTTACACATTCTGTGTAAATATTTACAGGTTTATACAGATTCTGTGTAAATATTTAAAGGTTTTTGCTGATTCTGTGTAAATATTTACATGTTTATACAGAATCTTTGTTAATAATTACATGTTTATTCAGACTCAGTGTACATATTTACAGGTTTATACAGATTCTGTGTAAATATTTACAGGTTTATACGATTTCTGTGTAAATATTTACAGGTTTTTTCAGATTCAGTGTAAATATTTACAGGTTTATACAGATTCTGTGTAAATATTTACAGGTTTTTACAGATTCTGTGTAAATATTTACAGGTTTATACAGATTATGTGTAAATATTCACAGGTTTATACAGATTCTGTGTAAATATTTACAGGTTTTTACAGATTCTGTGTAAATAATTACAAGTTTTTGCAGATTCTGTTTACATATTTACATGTTTCTACAGATTCTGTGTAAATATTTACATGTTTATACAAATTCTGTGTAAATATTTACATGTTTATACAGATTCTGTGTAAATATTTACATGTTTATACAGATTCTGTGTAAATATTTACATGTTTATAAAGATTCTGTGTAGATATTTACATGTTTATACAGATTCTGTGTTAATATTTAAAGGTTTATACAGATTCTGTGTAAATATTTACAGATTTATACAGATTCTGTGTAAACATTTACAGGTTTATACAGATTCTGTGTAAATATCTATAGGTTTATACAGATTCTGTGTAAATTCATAAAGGATTTTACTGATTCTGTGTTTATATATTTACAGGTTTTTACTGATTCTGTGTTAATATTTACAGGTTTATACAGATTCTGTTTAAATATTTACATGTTTATACAGATTCTCTGTAAATGTTTACATGTTTATAGAGATTCTGTGTAAATATTTACATGTTTGTACAGATTCTGTGTAAATATTTACAGGTTAATACATATTCTGTGTAAATATTTAAAGGTTTATACTGATTCTGTGTTAATATTAACAGGTTTATACTGATTCTGTGTAAATACTTACAGGTTTACACAGATTCTGTGTGAATATTTACAGGTTTTTACAGATTCTGTGTAAATATTTACAGGTTTTTACAGATTCTGCTTAAATATTTACAGGTTTTTACAGATTCTGTGTACATATTTACATGTTCATACAGATTCTGTGTAAATATTTACATGTTAATACAGATTGTGTGGAAATATTTACATGTTCATACAGATTCTGTGTAAATATCTACAGGTTTATACAGATTCTGTGTAAATATTTAAAGGATTTTACAGATTCTGTGTAAGTATTTACAGGTTTTTACTGATTCTGTGTTAATATTTACAGGTTTCTACAGATTCTGTGTAAACATTTACAGGATTTACAGATTCTGTCTAAACATTTACATGTTTATAGTGATTGTGTGTAAATATTTACATGTTTATACAGATTCTGTGTAAATATTTTCATGTTCATACTAACACTGTGTAAATATTTACATGTTTATAAAGATTCAGTGTAAATATTTACATGTTCATACAGATTCTGTGTAAATATTTACATGTTTATACAGATTCTGTGTAAATATTTACATGTTTAAACAGATTCTGTGTAAATATTTACATGTTTATACAGATTCTGTGTAAATATGTAAAGGTTTATGCAGATTCTGTGTAAAAATTTACATGTTTATACAGATTTTGTGTTAATATTTACATGTTTATACAGATTCTGTGTAAATAGTTACAGGTTTGTACAGATTCTGTGTAAATAGTTACAGGTTTATACAGATTCTGTGTAAATATTTACAGGTATCTACAGATTCGGTGTAAGTATTTAAAGGTTTATACAGATTCTGTGTAAATATTTACAGATTTATACAGATTCTTTGTAAACATTTAGAGGTTTATAGAGATTCTGTGTAAATATTTAAAGGTTAATACAGATTCTGTGTAAATATTTACAGGATTTTACAGATTTTGTGTAAATATTTACAGGTTTTTACAGAACCTGTGTAAATATTTACAGGTTTTTACAGATTCTGTGTAAATATTTACAGGTTTTTACAGATTCTGTTTAAATATTTACAGGTTTTTACAAATTCTGTGTAAATATTTACATGTTGATACAGATTCTGTGTAAATATTTACATGTTAATGCAGATTCTGTGGAAATATTTACATGTTCATACAGATTCTGTGTAAATATCTACAGGTTTATACAGATTCTGTGTAAATATTTATAGGATTTTACAGATTCTGTGTAAATATTTACAGGTTATTACTGATTCTGTGTTAATATTTACAGGTTTCTACAGGTTCTGTGTAAACATTTACAGGATGTACAGATTCTGTTTAAACATTTACATGTTTATAGTGATTGTGTGTAAATATTTACATGCTTATACAGATTCTCTGTAAATATTTACATGTTGATACAGATTCTGTGTAAATATTTACATGTTGATATAGATTCAATGTGAATATTTACATGTTTATACTGATTCTGTGTAAATGTTTACATGTTCATACAGATACTGTGTAAATATTTACATGTTTATACAGATTCTGTGTAAATAATTACATGTTTATACAGATTCTGTGTAAATATTTACATGTTTATACAGATTCTCTGTAAATATTTTCATGTTCATACAAATACTGTGTAAATATTTACATGTTTATATAGATTCTGTGTAAATATTTACATGTTTATACAGATTCTGTGTAAATATTTTCATGTTCATACAAACACTGTTTAAATATTTACAAGTTTATAAAGATTCAGTGTAAATATTTACATGTTCATACAGATTCTGTGTAAATATTTACATGTTTGTACAGATTCTGTGTAAATGTTTACATGTTTAAACAGATCCTGTGTAAATATTTACATGTTTATACAGATTCTGTGTAAATATTTTCATGTTTATACAGACTGTGTAAATGTTTACATGTTTATACAGATTCTGTGCAAATATGTACATATATACGGATTCTGTGTAAATATTTACAGGTTTTTACCGTTTCTGTTTAAACATTTACATCTTTATACAGATTCTTTGTAAATATTTACATCTTTATACTGATTCTCTGTTAATATTTACATCTTTATACTGATTCTGTGTAAATATTTACATGTTTATACTGATTCTGTGTAAATATTTACATGTTTATATAAATTCTGTGTAAATATTTACATGTTCATACAGATTGTGTGTCAACATTTACATGTTCATAGAGATTCTGTGTAAACATTTACAGGTTTTTACAGATTCTCTGTAAACATTTACAGCTTTTTACAGATTCTTTGTAAACATTTACAGGTGTTTACAGATTCTGTGTAAATATGTACAAGTTTATACAGATTCTCTGTAAATATTTAGATGTTTATACAGATTCTGTGTTAATATTTCCATGTTGATACAGATTCTGTGTAAATATTTACTTGTTTATACAGACTCCATGTAAAGATTTACATGCTTACATAGATTCTGTGTAAATATTTACATGTTTATACCGATACCGTGTAAATATTTAAATGTTTATACCGATTCTGTGTAAATATTTACAGGTTTATACAGATTCTCTGTAAATATTTCCACTTTGTACAATTTCGGTGTAAATATTTACAGGTTTATACAGATTCTGTGTATATATTTATATGTTTATACAGATTCTGTGTAAATATTTACATGTTTATACAGATTCTGTGTAAATATTTACATGTTTATACAGATTCTGTGTAAATATTTACATGTTTATACTGATTCTGTGTAAATATTTACATCTTTATATAAATTCTGTGTTAATATTTAGATGTTCATAGAGTTTCTGTGTCAAAATTTACATGTTCGTAGAGATTTCGTGTAAACATTTACAGGTTTTTACAGATTCTGTGTAAATATTTACAGGTTTTTACAGATTCTTTGTAGACATTTACAGGTGTTTACAGATTCTGTGAAAATATTTACAAGTTTATACAGATTCTCTGTAAATATTTAGATGTTTATAGTGATTCTGTGTAAATATTTACATGTTGATACAGATTCTCTGTAAAATTTTACATGTTTGTAAAGATTCTGTGTAAATATTTACATGTTCATACAGATTCTGTGTAAATATTTACCTGTCTATACATGTTCTATGTAAATATTTTCATGTTTATACAGATTCTGTGTAAATATTTACAGGTTTATGCAGATTCTGTGTAAATATTTACATGTTTACACAGATTATGTGTTAATAATTACATGTTTATACAGATTCTGTGTAAATATTTACAGTTTTATAGAGATACTGTGTAAATATTTACAGGTTTATACAGATCCTGTGTAAATATTTACAGGTTTATACAGACTCATTTTAAATATTTACAGGTTTAAACAGATTCTGCATAAGTATTTACAGGTTTTTACATATTCTGTGTAAATATTTACAGGTTTATACAGATTCTGTTAAAGTATTTACAGGTTTATACTGATTCTGTGTAAATATTTACAGGATTATACTGATTCTGTGTAAATATCTACAGGTTATACAGATTTTGTGTAAATATGTACAGGTTTTTACAGATTCTGTGTAAATATTTACAGATTTTTACAGATTCTGTGTAAATATTTACAGATTTTTACAGATTCTGTGTAAATATTTACATGTTTATACAGATTCTGTGTAAATATTGACAGGTTTATACAGATTCTCTATAAAGATATACATGTTCATACAGATACTGTGTAAATATTTACATGTACATACAGATTCTGTGTAAATATTTACATGTTTATACAGATTCTGTGTAAATATTTACATGTTCATACAGATTCTGTGTAAATATTTACATGTTCATACAGATTCTGTCTAAATATTTACATGTTTATATTGATACCATGTAAACATTTACATGTTTATACAGATTCTGTGTAAATATTTACAGGTTTCTACAGATTCTTTGTAAATATTTATATGTTTATACAGATTCTGTGTAAATATTTACATGTTTATACAGATTCTGTGTAAATATTTAAAGGTTTATACAGATTCTGTGTAAATATTTACAGATTTATACAGATTCTTTGTAAACATTTACAGGTTTATAATGATTCTGTGTATATATTTACCCGTTTTTACACATTCTGTGTAAATATATACAAGTTTATACAGTTTCTGTGTAAATATTTACAGTTCTTTACTGTTTCTGTGTAAATATTTACATGTTTATACAGACTGTGTAAATGTTTACATGTTTATACAGATTCTGTGCAAATATGTACATATATACGGATTCTGTGTAAATATTTACAGGTTTTTACCGTTTCTGTTTAAACATTTACATCTTTATACAGATACTTTGTAAATATTTACATCTTTATACTGATTCTGTGTTAATATTTACATCTTTATACTGATTCTGTGTAAATATTTACATGTTTATACTGATTCTGTGTAAATATTTACAAGTTTATGTATATTCTGTGTAAATATTTACATGTTCATACAGATTGTGTGTCAACATTTACATGTTCATAGAGATTTTGTGTAAACATTTACAGGATTTACTGATTCTGTGTAAACATTTACAGGTTTTTACAGATTCTTTGTAAACATTTACAGGTGTTTACAGATTCTGTGTAAATATGTACAACTTTATACAGATTCTCTGTAAATATTTAGATGTTTATACAGATTCTGTGTTAATATTTCCATGTTGATACAGATTCTGTGTAAATATTTACTTGTTTATACAGACTCCATGTAAAGATTTACATGCTTACATAGATTCTGTGTAAATATTTACATGTTTATACCGATACCGTGTAAATATTTACATGTTTATACAGATTCTGTGTAAATATTTACAGGTTTATACAGATTCTCTGTAAATATTTCCACTTTGTACAATTTCGGTGTAAATATTTACAGGTTTATACAGATTCTGTGTATATATTTATATGTTTATACAGATTCTGTGTAAATATTTACATGTTTATACAGATTCTCTGTAAATATTTACATGTTTATACAGATTCAGTGTAAATATTTACGTTTATATAAATTCTGTGTAAATATTTACATGTTCATAGAGTTTCTGTGTCAACATTTACATGTTCATAGAGATTCCGTGTAAACCTTTACAGGTTTTTACATATTCTGTGTAAATATTTACAGGTTTTTACAGATTCTTTGTAAACATTTACAGGTGTTTACAGATTCTGTGAAAATATTTACATGTTTATACAGATTCTCTGTAAATATTTAGATGTTTATACAGATTCTGTGTAAATATTTACATGTTGATACAGATTCTCTGTAAATTTTTACATGTTTATAAAGGTTCTGTGTAAATATTTACATGTTCATACAGATTCTGTGTAAATATTTACCTGTCTATACAGGTTCTGTGTAAATATTTTCATGTTTATACAGATTCTGTGTAAATATTTACAGGTTTATGCAGATTCTGTGTAAATGTTTACATGTTTACACAGATTCTGTGTTAATAATTACATGTTTATACAGATTCTGTGTAAATATTTACAGTTTTATACAGATACTGTGTAAATATTTACAGGTTTATACAGATTCTGTGCAAATATTTACAGGTTTATACAGACTCATTGTAAATATTTACAGGTTTAAACAGATTCTGCATAAATATTTACAGGTTTTTACATATTCTGTGTAAATATTTACAGGTTTATACAGATTCTGTTAAAATATTTACAGGTTTATACTGATTCTGTGTAAATATTTACAGGATTATACTGATTCTGTGTAAATATCTACAGGTTATACAGATTCTGTGTAAATATGTACAGGTTTTTACAGATTCTGTTTAAATATTTACAGATTTTTACATATTCTGTGTAAATATTTACAGGTTTTTAGAGATTGTGTGTAAATATTTACATGTTTATACAGATTCTGTGTAAATATTTACAGGTTTATACAGATTCTCTATAAATATACACATGTTCATACAGATACTGTGTAAATATTTACATGTTCATACAGATTCTGTGTAAATATTTACATGTTTATACAGATTCTGTGTAAATATTTACAGGTTTTTACAGATTCTGTGTAAATATTTACATTGTTATATTGATACCATGTAAATATTTACATGTTTATACAGATTCTGTGTAAATATTTACAGGTTTATATAGATTCTGTGTAAATATTTATATGTTTATACATATTCTGTGTAAATATTTACATGTTTATACACATTCTGTGTAAATATTTAAAAGTTTGTACAGATTCCGTGTAAATATTTACAGATTTATACAGATTCTTTGTAAACATTTACAGCTTTATAGAGATTCTGTGTAAATATTTAAAGGTTTATGTAGATTCTGTGTAAATATTTATAGGATTTTACAGATTCTGTGTAAATATTTACAGGTTTGTGCAGATTCTGTGTAAATATTTACATGTTTATACAAATTCTGTGTAAATATTTACAGGTTTATACACTTTTTGTGTAAATATTGAAAGGTTTATAATGATTCTGTGTATATATTTACACGTTTTTACACATTCTGTGTAAATATTTACAGGTTTATACAGATTCTGTGTAAATATTTAAAGGTTTTTGCTGATTCTGTGTAAATATTTACATGTTTATACAGATTCTGTGTAAATATTTACATGTTTATACAGACTGTGTAAATGTTTACATGTTTATACAGATTCTGTGTAAATATTTACATCTTTATACGGATTCTGTGTAAATATTTTCAGGTTTTTACAGTTTCAGTTTAAATATTTACATCTTTATACAGATTCTTTGTAAATATTTACATCTTTATACTGATTCTGGGTAAATATTTACATCTTTATACTGATTCTGTGTAAATATTTACACGTTCATACAGATTCTGTGTAAATATTTATAGGTTTATACAGATGCTGTGTAAATATTTACATGTTTATACTAATTCTGTGTAAATATTTACATGTTTATATAAATTCTGTGTAAATATTCACATGTTCATACAGATTCTGTGCCAACATTTACATGTTCATAGAGATTCTGTGTAAACATTTACAGGTTTTTACAGATTCTGTGTAAACATTTACAAGTTTTTACAGATTCTTTGTCAACATTTACAGGTATTTACAGATTCTGTGTAAATATTTACAAGTTTATACAGATTGTCTGTAAATATTTACATGTTTATATAGATTCTGTGTAAATATTTCCATGCTGATACAGATTCTCTGTAAATATTTACGTGTTTATAAATATTCTGTGTAAATATTTACATGTTCATACAGATTCTGTGTAAATATTTACATGTTTATACAGATTCTGTGTAAATATTTTCATGTTTATACAGATTCTGTGTAAATATTTACAGGTTTACGCAGATTCTTTGTAAATATTTACATGTTTATACAGATTCTGTGTTAATAATTACATGTTTATTCAGACTCAGTGTACATATTTACAGGTTTATACAGATTCTGTGTAAATATTTACAGGTTTATACGAATTCTGTGTAAATATTTACAGGTTTTTTCAGATTCAGTGTAAATATTTACAGGTTTATACAGATTCTGTGTAAATATTTACAGGTTTTTACAGATTGTGTGTAAATATTTACAGGTTTATACAGATTATGTGTAAATATTCACAGGTTTATACAGATTCTGTGTAAATATTTACAGGTTTTTACAGATTCTGTGTAAATAATTACAAGTTTTTGCAGATTCTGTGTACATATTTACATGTTTCTACAGATTCTGTGTAAATATTTACGTTTATACAAATTCTGTGTAAATATTTACATATTTATACAGATTCTCTGTAAATATTTAGATGTTTATACAGATTCTGTGTTAATATTTCCATGTTGATACAGATTCTGTGTAAATATTTACTTGTTTATACAGACTCCATGTAAAGATTTACATGCTTACATAGATTCTGTGTAAATATTTACATGTTTATACCGATACCGTGTAAATATTTAAATGTTTATACCGATTCTGTGTAAATATTTACAGGTTTATACAGATTCTCTGTAAATATTTCCACTTTGTACAATTTCGGTGTAAATATTTACAGGTTTATACAGATTCTGTGTATATATTTATATGTTTATACAGATTCTGTGTAAATATTTACATGTTTATACAGATTCTGTGTAAATATTTACATGTTTATACAGATTCTGTGTAAATATTTACATGTTTATACTGATTCTGTGTAAATATTTACATCTTTATATAAATTCTGTGTTAATATTTAGATGTTCATAGAGTTTCTGTGTCAAAATTTACATGTTCGTAGAGATTTCGTGTAAACATTTACAGGTTTTTACAGATTCTGTGTAAATATTTACAGGTTTTTACAGATTCTTTGTAGACATTTACAGGTGTTTACAGATTCTGTGAAAATATTTACAAGTTTATACAGATTCTCTGTAAATATTTAGATGTTTATAGTGATTCTGTGTAAATATTTACATGTTGATACAGATTCTCTGTAAAATTTTACATGTTTGTAAAGATTCTGTGTAAATATTTACATGTTCATACAGATTCTGTGTAAATATTTACCTGTCTATACATGTTCTATGTAAATATTTTCATGTTTATACAGATTCTGTGTAAATATTTACAGGTTTATGCAGATTCTGTGTAAATATTTACATGTTTACACAGATTATGTGTTAATAATTACATGTTTATACAGATTCTGTGTAAATATTTACAGTTTTATAGAGATACTGTGTAAATATTTACAGGTTTATACAGATCCTGTGTAAATATTTACAGGTTTATACAGACTCATTTTAAATATTTACAGGTTTAAACAGATTCTGCATAAGTATTTACAGGTTTTTACATATTCTGTGTAAATATTTACAGGTTTATACAGATTCTGTTAAAGTATTTACAGGTTTATACTGATTCTGTGTAAATATTTACAGGATTATACTGATTCTGTGTAAATATCTACAGGTTATACAGATTTTGTGTAAATATGTACAGGTTTTTACAGATTCTGTGTAAATATTTACAGATTTTTACAGATTCTGTGTAAATATTTACAGATTTTTACAGATTCTGTGTAAATATTTACATGTTTATACAGATTCTGTGTAAATATTGACAGGTTTATACAGATTCTCTATAAAGATATACATGTTCATACAGATACTGTGTAAATATTTACATGTACATACAGATTCTGTGTAAATATTTACATGTTTATACAGATTCTCTGTAAATATTTACATGTTTATACAGATTCAGTGTAAATATTTACGTTTATATAAATTCTGTGTAAATATTTACATGTTCATAGAGTTTCTGTGTCAACATTTACATGTTCATAGAGATTCCGTGTAAACCTTTACAGGTTTTTACATATTCTGTGTAAATATTTACAGGTTTTTACAGATTCTTTGTAAACATTTACAGGTGTTTACAGATTCTGTGAAAATATTTACATGTTTATACAGATTCTCTGTAAATATTTAGATGTTTATACAGATTCTGTGTAAATATTTACATGTTGATACAGATTCTCTGTAAATTTTTACATGTTTATAAAGGTTCTGTGTAAATATTTACATGTTCATACAGATTCTGTGTAAATATTTACCTGTCTATACAGGTTCTGTGTAAATATTTTCATGTTTATACAGATTCTGTGTAAATATTTACAGGTTTATGCAGATTCTGTGTAAATGTTTACATGTTTACACAGATTCTGTGTTAATAATTACATGTTTATACAGATTCTGTGTAAATATTTACAGTTTTATACAGATACTGTGTAAATATTTACAGGTTTATACAGATTCTGTGCAAATATTTACAGGTTTATACAGACTCATTGTAAATATTTACAGGTTTAAACAGATTCTGCATAAATATTTACAGGTTTTTACATATTCTGTGTAAATATTTACAGGTTTATACAGATTCTGTTAAAATATTTACAGGTTTATACTGATTCTGTGTAAATATTTACAGGATTATACTGATTCTGTGTAAATATCTACAGGTTATACAGATTCTGTGTAAATATGTACAGGTTTTTACAGATTCTGTTTAAATATTTACAGATTTTTACATATTCTGTGTAAATATTTACAGGTTTTTAGAGATTGTGTGTAAATATTTACATGTTTATACAGATTCTGTGTAAATATTTACAGGTTTATACAGATTCTCTATAAATATACACATGTTCATACAGATACTGTGTAAATATTTACATGTTCATACAGATTCTGTGTAAATATTTACATGTTTATACAGATTCTGTGTAAATATTTACAGGTTTTTACAGATTCTGTGTAAATATTTACATTGTTATATTGATACCATGTAAATATTTACATGTTTATACAGATTCTGTGTAAATATTTACAGGTTTATATAGATTCTGTGTAAATATTTATATGTTTATACATATTCTGTGTAAATATTTACATGTTTATACACATTCTGTGTAAATATTTAAAAGTTTGTACAGATTCCGTGTAAATATTTACAGATTTATACAGATTCTTTGTAAACATTTACAGCTTTATAGAGATTCTGTGTAAATATTTAAAGGTTTATGTAGATTCTGTGTAAATATTTATAGGATTTTACAGATTCTGTGTAAATATTTACAGGTTTGTGCAGATTCTGTGTAAATATTTACATGTTTATACAAATTCTGTGTAAATATTTACAGGTTTATACACTTTTTGTGTAAATATTGAAAGGTTTATAATGATTCTGTGTATATATTTACACGTTTTTACACATTCTGTGTAAATATTTACAGGTTTATACAGATTCTGTGTAAATATTTAAAGGTTTTTGCTGATTCTGTGTAAATATTTACATGTTTATACAGATTCTGTGTAAATATTTACATGTTTATACAGACTGTGTAAATGTTTACATGTTTATACAGATTCTGTGTAAATATTTACATCTTTATACGGATTCTGTGTAAATATTTTCAGGTTTTTACAGTTTCAGTTTAAATATTTACATCTTTATACAGATTCTTTGTAAATATTTACATCTTTATACTGATTCTGGGTAAATATTTACATCTTTATACTGATTCTGTGTAAATATTTACACGTTCATACAGATTCTGTGTAAATATTTATAGGTTTATACAGATGCTGTGTAAATATTTACATGTTTATACTAATTCTGTGTAAATATTTACATGTTTATATAAATTCTGTGTAAATATTCACATGTTCATACAGATTCTGTGCCAACATTTACATGTTCATAGAGATTCTGTGTAAACATTTACAGGTTTTTACAGATTCTGTGTAAACATTTACAAGTTTTTACAGATTCTTTGTCAACATTTACAGGTATTTACAGATTCTGTGTAAATATTTACAAGTTTATACAGATTGTCTGTAAATATTTACATGTTTATATAGATTCTGTGTAAATATTTCCATGCTGATACAGATTCTCTGTAAATATTTACGTGTTTATAAATATTCTGTGTAAATATTTACATGTTCATACAGATTCTGTGTAAATATTTACATGTTTATACAGATTCTGTGTAAATATTTTCATGTTTATACAGATTCTGTGTAAATATTTACAGGTTTACGCAGATTCTTTGTAAATATTTACATGTTTATACAGATTCTGTGTTAATAATTACATGTTTATTCAGACTCAGTGTACATATTTACAGGTTTATACAGATTCTGTGTAAATATTTACAGGTTTATACGAATTCTGTGTAAATATTTACAGGTTTTTTCAGATTCAGTGTAAATATTTACAGGTTTATACAGATTCTGTGTAAATATTTACAGGTTTTTACAGATTGTGTGTAAATATTTACAGGTTTATACAGATTATGTGTAAATATTCACAGGTTTATACAGATTCTGTGTAAATATTTACAGGTTTTTACAGATTCTGTGTAAATAATTACAAGTTTTTGCAGATTCTGTGTACATATTTACATGTTTCTACAGATTCTGTGTAAATATTTACGTTTATACAAATTCTGTGTAAATATTTACATATTTATACAGATTCTGTGTAAATATTTACATGTTTATACAGATTCTGTGTAAATATTTATATGTTTATAAAGATTCTGTGTAGATATTTACATGTTTATACAGATTCTGTGTTAATATTTAAAGGTTTATACAGATTGTGTGTAAATATTTACAGATTTATACAGATTCTGTGTAAACATTTACAGGTTTATACAGATTCTGTGTAAATATCTACAGGTTTATGCAGATTCTGTGTAAATACATAAAGGATTTTACTGATTCTGTGTTTATATATTTACAGGTTTTTACTGATTCTGTGTTAATATTTACAGGTTTATACAGATTCTGTTTAAATATTTACATGTTTATACAGATTCTCTGTAAATGTTTACATGTTTATAGAGATTCTGTGTAAATATTTACATGTTTATACAGATTCTGTGTAAATATTTACAGGTTAATACATATTCTGTGTAAATATTTAAAGGTTTATACTGATTCTGTGTTAATATTAACAGGTTTATACTGATTCTGTGTAAATACTTACAGGTTTACACAGATTCTGTGTGAATATTTACAGGTTTTTACAGATTCTGTGTAAATATTTACAGGTTTTTACAGATTCTGCTTAAATATTTACAGGTTTTTACAGATTCTGTGTACATATTTACATGTTCATACAGATTCTGTGCAAATATTTACATGTTAATACAGATTGTGTCGAAATATTTACATGTTCATACAGATTCTGTGTAAATATCTACAGGTTTATACAGATTCTGTGTAAATATTTAAAGGATTTTACAGATTCTGTGTAAGTATTTACAGGTTTTTACTGATTCTGTGTTAATATTTACAGGTTTCTACAGATTCTGTGTAAACATTTACAGGATTTACAGATTCTGTCTAAACATTTACATGTTTATAGTGATTGTTTGTAAATATTTACATGTTTATACAGATTCTGTGTAAATATGTACATGTTTATACGGATTCTGTGAAAATAGTTACATGTTTATACAGATTCTGTGTAAATATTTTCATGTTCATACTAACACTGTGTAAATATTTACATGTTTATAAAGATTCAGTGTAAATATTTACATGTTCATACAGATTCTGTGTAAATATTTACATGTTTATACAGATTCTGTGTAAATATTTACATGTTTATACAGATTCTGTGTAAATATGTAAAGGTTTATGCAGATTCTGTGTAAATATTTACATGTTTATACAGATTTTGTGTTAATATTTACATGTTTATACAGATTCTGTGTAAATAGTTACAGGTTTATACAGATTCTTTGTAAATAGTTACAGGTTTATACAGATTCTGTGTAAATATTTACAGGTATCTACAGATTCGGTGTAAATATTTAAAGGTTTATACAGATTCTGTGTAAATATTTACAGATTTATACAGATTCTTTGTAAACATTTAGAGGTTTATAGAGATTCTGTGTAAATATTTAAAGGTTAATACAGATTCTGTGTAAATATTTACAGGATTTTACAGATTCTGGGTAAATATTTACAGGTTTTTACAGATTCTGTGTAAATATTTACAAGTTTTTACCGACTCTGTGTAAATATTTACATGTTTATAAAGATTCTCTGTAAATGTTTACATGTTTACACCGATTATGTGTAAATATATACATGTTTATACAGATTCTGTGTAAATATTTTCGTTTATACAGATTTTTTTAAATATTTACAAGTTTATGCAGATTCTGTGTAAATATTTACATGTCTATACAGATTATGTGTTAATAATTACATGTTTATACAGATTCTGTGTAAATATTTACAGGTTTATACAGACTCTGTGTAAATATTTACAGGTTTATAGAGATTGTGTGTAAATATTTAAAGGTTTATACAGATTCTGTGTAAATATTTACAAGATTTTACAGATTCTGTGTAAATATTTACAGGTTTTTACAGATCCTTTGTAAATATTTACAGGTTTTTCAGATTCTGTGTAAATATTTACATGTTTTTAAAGATTCTCTGTAAATATTTACATGTTTATTCAGATTCTGTGTAAATATTTACATCTTTATACAGATTCTGTGTAAATATTTACAGGTTTATAAAGACTCTGTGTAAATATTGACAGGTTTATAATTATTCTGTGTATATATTTACACGTTTTTACAGATTCTGTGTAAATATTTTCAGGTTTATACAGATTATGTGTAAATATTTATAGGTTTTTACAGATACTGTGTAAATATTTACACGTTTTTACAGATTCTGTGTAAATATTTACACGTTTTTACAGATTCTGTGTAAATATTTACTGGTTTTTACAGATTCAATGTAAATATTTACGGGTTTTTACAGATTCTGTGTAAATATTTACATGTTCATACACATTCTGTGTAAATATTTACATGTTCATACAGATTTTTTGTAAACATTTACATATTCATACGCATTCTGTGTCAACATTTGCAGGTTTCTACAGATTCTGTGTAAACATTTACAGGTTTTTACAGATTCTCTGTAAACATTTACATGTTTATAAAAATTGTGTGTAAATATTTACATGTTTATACAGATTCTGTGTAAATATTTTCATGTTCATAGAGACTGTGTAAATGTTTGCATGTTTATACAGATTCTGTGCAAATATGTACATCTTTATACGGATTCTGTGTAAATATTTTCAGGTTTTTACAGTTTCAGTTTAAATATTTACATCTTTATACAGATTCTTTGTAAATATTTACATCTTTATACTGATTCTGGGTAAATATTTACATCTTTATACTGATTCTGTGTAAATATTTACACGTTCATACAGATTCTGTGTAAATATTTATAGGTTTATACAGATGCTGTGTAAATATTTACATGTTTATACTAATTCTGTGTAAATATTTACATGTTTATATAAATTCTGTGTAAATATTCACATGTTCATACAGATTCTGTGCCAACATTTACATGTTCATAGAGATTCTGTGTAAACATTTACAGGTTTTTACAGATTCTGTGTAAACATTTACAAGTTTTTACAGATTCTTTGTCAACATTTACAGGTATTTACAGATTCTGTGTAAATATTTACAAGTTTATACAGATTGTCTGTAAATATTTACATGTTTATATAGATTCTGTGTAAATATTTCCATGCTGATACAGATTCTCTGTAAATATTTACGTGTTTATAAATATTCTGTGTAAATATTTACATGTTCATACAGATTCTGTGTAAATATTTACATGTTTATACAGATTCTGTGTAAATATTTTCATGTTTATACAGATTCTGTGTAAATATTTACAGGTTTACGCAGATTCTTTGTAAATATTTACATGTTTATACAGATTCTGTGTTAATAATTACATGTTTATTCAGACTCAGTGTACATATTTACAGGTTTATACAGATTCTGTGTAAATATTTACAGGTTTATACGAATTCTGTGTAAATATTTACAGGTTTTTTCAGATTCAGTGTAAATATTTACAGGTTTATACAGATTCTGTGTAAATATTTACAGGTTTTTACAGATTGTGTGTAAATATTTACAGGTTTATACAGATTATGTGTAAATATTCACAGGTTTATACAGATTCTGTGTAAATATTTACAGGTTTTTACAGATTCTGTGTAAATAATTACAAGTTTTTGCAGATTCTGTGTACATATTTACATGTTTCTACAGATTCTGTGTAAATATTTACGTTTATACAAATTCTGTGTAAATATTTACATATTTATACAGATTCTGTGTAAATATTTACATGTTTATACAGATTCTGTGTAAATATTTATATGTTTATAAAGATTCTGTGTAGATATTTACATGTTTATACAGATTCTGTGTTAATATTTAAAGGTTTATACAGATTGTGTGTAAATATTTACAGATTTATACAGATTCTGTGTAAACATTTACAGGTTTATACAGATTCTGTGTAAATATCTACAGGTTTATGCAGATTCTGTGTAAATACATAAAGGATTTTACTGATTCTGTGTTTATATATTTACAGGTTTTTACTGATTCTGTGTTAATATTTACAGGTTTATACAGATTCTGTTTAAATATTTACATGTTTATACAGATTCTCTGTAAATGTTTACATGTTTATAGAGATTCTGTGTAAATATTTACATGTTTATACAGATTCTGTGTAAATATTTACAGGTTAATACATATTCTGTGTAAATATTTAAAGGTTTATACTGATTCTGTGTTAATATTAACAGGTTTATACTGATTCTGTGTAAATACTTACAGGTTTACACAGATTCTGTGTGAATATTTACAGGTTTTTACAGATTCTGTGTAAATATTTACAGGTTTTTACAGATTCTGCTTAAATATTTACAGGTTTTTACAGATTCTGTGTACATATTTACATGTTCATACAGATTCTGTGCAAATATTTACATGTTAATACAGATTGTGTCGAAATATTTACATGTTCATACAGATTCTGTGTAAATATCTACAGGTTTATACAGATTCTGTGTAAATATTTAAAGGATTTTACAGATTCTGTGTAAGTATTTACAGGTTTTTACTGATTCTGTGTTAATATTTACAGGTTTCTACAGATTCTGTGTAAACATTTACAGGATTTACAGATTCTGTCTAAACATTTACATGTTTATAGTGATTGTTTGTAAATATTTACATGTTTATACAGATTCTGTGTAAATATGTACATGTTTATACGGATTCTGTGAAAATAGTTACATGTTTATACAGATTCTGTGTAAATATTTTCATGTTCATACTAACACTGTGTAAATATTTACATGTTTATAAAGATTCAGTGTAAATATTTACATGTTCATACAGATTCTGTGTAAATATTTACATGTTTATACAGATTCTGTGTAAATATTTACATGTTTATACAGATTCTGTGTAAATATGTAAAGGTTTATGCAGATTCTGTGTAAATATTTACATGTTTATACAGATTTTGTGTTAATATTTACATGTTTATACAGATTCTGTGTAAATAGTTACAGGTTTATACAGATTCTTTGTAAATAGTTACAGGTTTATACAGATTCTGTGTAAATATTTACAGGTATCTACAGATTCGGTGTAAATATTTAAAGGTTTATACAGATTCTGTGTAAATATTTACAGATTTATACAGATTCTTTGTAAACATTTAGAGGTTTATAGAGATTCTGTGTAAATATTTAAAGGTTAATACAGATTCTGTGTAAATATTTACAGGATTTTACAGATTCTGGGTAAATATTTACAGGTTTTTACAGATTCTGTGTAAATATTTACAAGTTTTTACCGACTCTGTGTAAATATTTACATGTTTATAAAGATTCTCTGTAAATGTTTACATGTTTACACCGATTATGTGTAAATATATACATGTTTATACAGATTCTGTGTAAATATTTTCGTTTATACAGATTTTTTTAAATATTTACAAGTTTATGCAGATTCTGTGTAAATATTTACATGTCTATACAGATTATGTGTTAATAATTACATGTTTATACAGATTCTGTGTAAATATTTACAGGTTTATACAGACTCTGTGTAAATATTTACAGGTTTATAGAGATTGTGTGTAAATATTTAAAGGTTTATACAGATTCTGTGTAAATATTTACAAGATTTTACAGATTCTGTGTAAATATTTACAGGTTTTTACAGATCCTTTGTAAATATTTACAGGTTTTTCAGATTCTGTGTAAATATTTACATGTTTTTAAAGATTCTCTGTAAATATTTACATGTTTATTCAGATTCTGTGTAAATATTTACATCTTTATACAGATTCTGTGTAAATATTTACAGGTTTATAAAGACTCTGTGTAAATATTGACAGGTTTATAATTATTCTGTGTATATATTTACACGTTTTTACAGATTCTGTGTAAATATTTTCAGGTTTATACAGATTATGTGTAAATATTTATAGGTTTTTACAGATACTGTGTAAATATTTACACGTTTTTACAGATTCTGTGTAAATATTTACACGTTTTTACAGATTCTGTGTAAATATTTACTGGTTTTTACAGATTCAATGTAAATATTTACGGGTTTTTACAGATTCTGTGTAAATATTTACATGTTCATACACATTCTGTGTAAATATTTACATGTTCATACAGATTTTTTGTAAACATTTACATATTCATACGCATTCTGTGTCAACATTTGCAGGTTTCTACAGATTCTGTGTAAACATTTACAGGTTTTTACAGATTCTCTGTAAACATTTACATGTTTATAAAAATTGTGTGTAAATATTTACATGTTTATACAGATTCTGTGTAAATATTTTCATGTTCATAGAGACTGTGTAAATGTTTGCATGTTTATACAGATTCTGTGCAAATATGTACATCTTTATACGGATTCTGTGTAAATATTTTCAGGTTTTTACAGTTTCAGTTTAAATATTTACATCTTTATACAGATTCTTTGTAAATATTTACATCTTTATACTGATTCTGGGTAAATATTTACATCTTTATACTGATTCTGTGTAAATATTTACACGTTCATACAGATTCTGTGTAAATATTTATAGGTTTATACAGATGCTGTGTAAATATTTACATGTTTATACTAATTCTGTGTAAATATTTACATGTTTATATAAATTCTGTGTAAATATTCACATGTTCATACAGATTCTGTGCCAACATTTACATGTTCATAGAGATTCTGTGTAAACATTTACAGGTTTTTACAGATTCTGTGTAAACATTTACAAGTTTTTACAGATTCTTTGTCAACATTTACAGGTATTTACAGATTCTGTGTAAATATTTACAAGTTTATACAGATTGTCTGTAAATATTTACATGTTTATATAGATTCTGTGTAAATATTTCCATGCTGATACAGATTCTCTGTAAATATTTACGTGTTTATAAATATTCTGTGTAAATATTTACATGTTCATACAGATTCTGTGTAAATATTTACATGTTTATACAGATTCTGTGTAAATATTTTCATGTTTATACAGATTCTGTGTAAATATTTACAGGTTTACGCAGATTCTTTGTAAATATTTACATGTTTATACAGATTCTGTGTTAATAATTACATGTTTATTCAGACTCAGTGTACATATTTACAGGTTTATACAGATTCTGTGTAAATATTTACAGGTTTATACGAATTCTGTGTAAATATTTACAGGTTTTTTCAGATTCAGTGTAAATATTTACAGGTTTATACAGATTCTGTGTAAATATTTACAGGTTTTTACAGATTGTGTGTAAATATTTACAGGTTTATACAGATTATGTGTAAATATTCACAGGTTTATACAGATTCTGTGTAAATATTTACAGGTTTTTACAGATTCTGTGTAAATAATTACAAGTTTTTGCAGATTCTGTGTACATATTTACATGTTTCTACAGATTCTGTGTAAATATTTACGTTTATACAAATTCTGTGTAAATATTTACATATTTATACAGATTATGTGTAAATATTTACATGTTTATACAGATTCTGTGTAAATATTTATATGTTTATAAAGATTCTGTGTAGATATTTACATGTTTATACAGATTCTGTGTTAATATTTAAAGGTTTATACAGATTGTGTGTAAATATTTACAGATTTATACAGATTCTGTGTAAACATTTACAGGTTTATACAGATTCTGTGTAAATATCTACAGGTTTATGCAGATTCTGTGTAAATACATAAAGGATTTTACTGATTCTGTGTTTATATATTTACAGGTTTTTACTGATTCTGTGTTAATATTTACAGGTTTATACAGATTCTGTTTAAATATTTACATGTTTATACAGATTCTCTGTAAATGTTTACATGTTTATAGAGATTCTGTGTAAATATTTACATGTTTATACAGATTCTGTGTAAATATTTACAGGTTAATACATATTCTGTGTAAATATTTAAAGGTTTATACTGATTCTGTGTTAATATTAACAGGTTTATACTGATTCTGTGTAAATACTTACAGGTTTACACAGATTCTGTGTGAATATTTACAGGTTTTTACAGATTCTGTGTAAATATTTACAGGTTTTTACAGATTCTGCTTAAATATTTACAGGTTTTTACAGATTCTGTGTACATATTTACATGTTCATACAGATTCTGTGCAAATATTTACATGTTAATACAGATTGTGTCGAAATATTTACATGTTCATACAGATTCTGTGTAAATATCTACAGGTTTATACAGATTCTGTGTAAATATTTAAAGGATTTTACAGATTCTGTGTAAGTATTTACAGGTTTTTACTGATTCTGTGTTAATATTTACAGGTTTCTACAGATTCTGTGTAAACATTTACAGGATTTACAGATTCTGTCTAAACATTTACATGTTTATAGTGATTGTTTGTAAATATTTACATGTTTATACAGATTCTGTGTAAATATGTACATGTTTATACGGATTCTGTGAAAATAGTTACATGTTTATACAGATTCTGTGTAAATATTTTCATGTTCATACTAACACTGTGTAAATATTTACATGTTTATAAAGATTCAGTGTAAATATTTACATGTTCATACAGATTCTGTGTAAATATTTACATGTTTATACAGATTCTGTGTAAATATTTACATGTTTATACAGATTCTGTGTAAATATGTAAAGGTTTATGCAGATTCTGTGTAAATATTTACATGTTTATACAGATTTTGTGTTAATATTTACATGTTTATACAGATTCTGTGTAAATAGTTACAGGTTTATACAGATTCTTTGTAAATAGTTACAGGTTTATACAGATTCTGTGTAAATATTTACAGGTATCTACAGATTCGGTGTAAATATTTAAAGGTTTATACAGATTCTGTGTAAATATTTACAGATTTATACAGATTCTTTGTAAACATTTAGAGGTTTATAGAGATTCTGTGTAAATATTTAAAGGTTAATACAGATTCTGTGTAAATATTTACAGGATTTTACAGATTCTGGGTAAATATTTACAGGTTTTTACAGATTCTGTGTAAATATTTACAAGTTTTTACCGACTCTGTGTAAATATTTACATGTTTATAAAGATTCTCTGTAAATGTTTACATGTTTACACCGATTATGTGTAAATATATACATGTTTATACAGATTCTGTGTAAATATTTTCGTTTATACAGATTTTTTTAAATATTTACAAGTTTATGCAGATTCTGTGTAAATATTTACATGTCTATACAGATTATGTGTTAATAATTACATGTTTATACAGATTCTGTGTAAATATTTACAGGTTTATACAGACTCTGTGTAAATATTTACAGGTTTATAGAGATTGTGTGTAAATATTTAAAGGTTTATACAGATTCTGTGTAAATATTTACAAGATTTTACAGATTCTGTGTAAATATTTACAGGTTTTTACAGATCCTTTGTAAATATTTACAGGTTTTTCAGATTCTGTGTAAATATTTACATGTTTTTAAAGATTCTCTGTAAATATTTACATGTTTATTCAGATTCTGTGTAAATATTTACATCTTTATACAGATTCTGTGTAAATATTTACAGGTTTATAAAGACTCTGTGTAAATATTGACAGGTTTATAATTATTCTGTGTATATATTTACACGTTTTTACAGATTCTGTGTAAATATTTTCAGGTTTATACAGATTATGTGTAAATATTTATAGGTTTTTACAGATACTGTGTAAATATTTACACGTTTTTACAGATTCTGTGTAAATATTTACACGTTTTTACAGATTCTGTGTAAATATTTACTGGTTTTTACAGATTCAATGTAAATATTTACGGGTTTTTACAGATTCTGTGTAAATATTTACATGTTCATACACATTCTGTGTAAATATTTACATGTTCATACAGATTTTTTGTAAACATTTACATATTCATACGCATTCTGTGTCAACATTTGCAGGTTTCTACAGATTCTGTGTAAACATTTACAGGTTTTTGCAGATTCTCTGTAAACATTTACATGTTTATAAAAATTGTGTGTAAATATTTACATGTTTATACAGATTCTGTGTAAATATTTTCATGTTCATAGAGACTGTGTAAATGTTTGCATGTTTATACAGATTCTGTGCAAATATGTACATCTTTATACGGATTCTGTGTAAATATTTACAGGTTTTTACATTTTCTGTTTAAATATTTACATCTTTAGACAGATTCTTTGTAAATATTTACATCTTTATACTGATTCTGTGTAAATATTTACATCTTTATACTGATTCTGTGTAAATATTTACATGTTTATATAAATTCTCTGTAAATATTTACATGTTCATACAGATTGTGTGTCAACATTTACATGTTCATAGAGATTCTGTGTAAACATTTACAGGTTTTTACAGATTCTCTGTAAACATTTACAGCTTTTTACAGATTCTTTGTAAACATTTACAGGTGTTTACAGATTCTGTGTAAATATGTACAAGATTATACAGATTCTCTGTAAATATTTAGATGTTTATACAGATTCTGTGTTAATATTTCCATGTTTATACAGATTCTGTGTAAATATTTACTTGTTTATACAGACTCCATGTAAAGATTTACATGCTTACATAGATTCTGTGTAAATATTTACATGTTTATACCGATACCGTGTTAATATTTACATGTTTATACAGATTCTGTGTAAATATTTACAGGTTTATACAGATTCTCTGTAAATATTTCCACTTTGTACAATTTCGGTGTAAATATTTACAGGTTTATACAGATTCTGTGTATATATTTATATGTTTGTAAAGATTCTGTGTAAATATTTACATGTTTATACAGATTCTGTGTAAATATTTACATGTTTATACAGATTCTGTGTAAATATTTACATGTTTGTACTGATTCTGTGTAAATATTTACATCTTTATATAAATTCTGTGTAAATATTTACATGTTCATAGAGTTTCTGTGTCAAAATTTACATGTTCGTAGAGATTTCGTGTAAACATTTACAGGTTTTTACAGATTCTGTGTAAATATTTACAGGTTTTTACAGATTCTTTGTAGACATTTACAGGTGTTTACAGATTCTGTGAAAATATTTACAAGTTTATACAGATTCTCTGTAAATATTTAGATGTTTATAGAGATTCTGTGTAAATATTTACATGTTGATACAGATTCTCTGTAAAATTTTACATGTTTGTAAAGATTCTGTGTAAATATTTACATGTTCATACAGATTCTGTGTAAATATTTACCTGTCTATACATGTTCTATGTAAATATTTTCATGTTTATACAGATTCTGTGTAAATATTTACAGGTTTATGCAGATTCTGTGTAAATATTTACATGTTTACACAGATTATGTGTTAATAATTACATGTTTATACAGATTCTGTGTAAATATTTACAGTTTTATAGAGATACTGTGTAAATATTTACAGGTTTATACAGATCCTGTGTAAATATTTACAGGTTTATACAGACTCATTTTAAATATTTACAGGTTTAAACAGATTCTGCATAAGTATTTACAGGTTTTTACATATTCTGTGTAAATATTTACAGGTTTATACAGATTCTGTTAAAGTATTTACAGGTTTATACTGATTCTGTGTTAATATTTACAGGATTATACTGATTCTGTGTAAATATCTACAGGTTATACAGATTTTGTATAAATATGTACAGGTTTTTACAGATTCTGTGTAAATATTTACAGATTTTTACAGATTCTGTGTAAATATTTACAGATTTTTACAGATTCTGTGTAAATATTTACATGTTTATACAGATTCTGTGTAAATATTTACAGGTTTATACAGATTCTCTATAAAGATATACATGTTCATACAGATACTGTGTAAATATTTACATGTACATACTGCTTCTGTGTAAATATTTACATGTTCATACAGATTCTGTGTAAATATTTACATGTTCATACAGATTCTGTGTAAATATTTACATGTTCATACAGATTCTGTGTAAATATTTACATGTTCATACAGATTCTGTCTAAATATTTACATGTTTATATTGATACCATGTAAACATTTACATGTTTATACAGATTCTATGTAAATATTTACAGGTTTATACAGATTCTTTGTAAATATTTATATGTTTATACAGATTCTGTGTAAATATTTACATGTTTATACAGATTCTGTGTAAATATTTAAAGGTTTATACAGATTCTGTGTAAATATTTACAGATTTATACAGATTCTTTGTAAACATTTACAGGTTTATAGAGATTCTGTGTAAATATTTAAAGGTTTATGTAGATTCTGTGTAAATATTTATAGGATTTTACAGATTCTGTGTAAATATTTACAGGTTTATACATTTTCTGTGTAAATATTGAAAGGTTTATAATGATTCTGTGTATATATTCACACGTTTTTACACATTCTGTGTAAATATTTACAGGTTTATACAGATTCTGTGTAAATATTTACAGGTTTTTACTGATTCTGTGTAAATATATACAGGTTTATAGAGATTCTGTGTAAATATTTAAAGGTTTATACAGATTCTGAGTAAATATTTAAAGATTTTACAGATTCTGTGTAAATATTTACAGGTTTTTACAGATCCTGTGTAAATATTTACAGGTTTTTCAGATTCTGTGTAAATATTTACATGTTTTTAAAGATTCTCTGTAAATATTTACATGTTTATTCAGATTCTGTGTAAATATTTACAGCTTTATACAGATTCTGTGTAAATATTTACAGGTTTATACAGACTCCGTGTAAATATTGACAGGTTTATAATTTTTCTGTGTATATATTTACAGGTTTTTACAGATTCTGTGTAAATATTTACAGGTTTATACAGATTCTGTGTAAATATTTACAGATTTATACAGATTCTTTGTAAACATTTACAGGTTTATAGAGATTCTGTGTAAATATTTACACGTTTTTACAGATTCTGTGTAAATATTTACTGGTTTTTACAGATTCACTGCAAGTATTTACAGGTTTTTACAGATTCTGTGTAAATATTTACATGTTCATACACATTCTGTGTAAATATTTACATGTTCAAACAGATTTTGTGTAAACATTTACATATTCATACACATTCTGTGTCAACATTTGCAGGTTTCTACAGATTCTGTGTAAACATTTACAGGTTTTTACAGATTCTCTGTAAACATTTACATGTTTATAAAGATTGTGTGTAAATATTTACATGTTTATACAGATTCTGTGTAAATATTTACAGGTTTATACCGATTCTCTATAAATATATACATGTTCATACAGATACTGTGTAAATATTTACATGTTCATACAGATTCAGTGTAAAGATTTACATGTTTATACAGATTCTGTGTAAATATTTACATGTTAATACAGATTCTGTGTAAATTTTTACATGTTTATATTGATACCATGTAAATATTTACATGTTTATACAGATTCTGTGTAAATATTTACAGGTTTATACAGATTCTGTGTAAATATTTATATGTTTATACAGATACTGAGTAAATATGTACATGTTCATACAGATTCTGTGTAAATATTTGAAGTTTTATACAGATTCTGTGTAAATATTTACAGATTTATACAGAGTCTTTGTAAACATTTACAGGTTTATAGAGATTCTGTGTAAATATTTAAAGGTGTATATAGATTCTGTGTAAATATTTACAGGATTTTACAGATTCTGTGTAAATATTTACAGGTTTTTACAGATTCTGTGTAGATATTTACATGTTTATACAAATTCTGTGTAAATATTTACAGGTTTATACAGATTCTTTGTAAATATTGACAGGTTTATAATGATTCTGTGTATATATTTACCCGTTTTTACACATTCTGTGTAAATATATACAAGTTTATACAGTTTCTGTGTAAATATTTACAGTTCTTTACTGATTCTGTGTAAATATTTACATGTTTATACAGACTGTGTAAATGTTTACATGTTTATACAGATTCTGTGCAAATATGTACATATATACGGATTCTGTGTAAATATTTACAGGTTTTTACCGTTTCTGTTTAAACATTTACATCTTTATACAGATACTTTGTAAATATTTACATCTTTATACTGATTCTGTGTTAATATTTACATCTTTATACTGATTCTGTGTAAATATTTACATGTTTATACTGATTCTGTGTAAATATTTACAAGTTTATATAAATTCTGTGTAAATATTTACATGTTCATACAGATTGTGTGTCAACATTTACATGTTCATAGAGATTTTGTGTAAACATTTACAGGATTTACTGATTCTGTGTAAACATTTACAGGTTTTTACAGATTCTTTGTAAACATTTACAGGTGTTTACAGATTCTGTGTAAATATGTACAAGTTTATACAGATTCTCTGTAAATATTTAGATGTTTATACAGATTCTGTGTTAATATTTCCATGTTGATACAGATTCTGTGTAAATATTTACTTGTTTATACAGACTCCATGTAAAGATTTACATGCTTACATAGATTCTGTGTAATATTTACATGTTTATACCGATACCGTGTAAATATTTACATGTTTATACAGATTCTGTGTAAATATTTACAGGTTTATACAGATTCTCTGTAAATATTTCCACTTTGTACAATTTCGGTGTAAATATTTACAGGTTTATACAGATTCTGTGTATATATTTATATGTTTATACAGATTCTGTGTAAATATTTACATGTTTATACAGATTCTCTGTAAATATTTACATGTTTATACAGATTCAGTGTAAATATTTACGTTTATATAAATTCTGTGTAAATATTTACATGTTCATAGAGTTTCTGTGTCAACATTTACATGTTCATAGAGATTCCGTGTAAACCTTTTCAGGTTTTTACATATTCTGTGTAAATATTTACAGGTTTTTACAGATTCTTTGTAAACATTTACAGGTGTTTACAGATTCTGTGAAAATATTTACATGTTTATACAGATTCTCTGTAAATATTTAGATGTTTATACAGATTCTGTGTAAATATTTACATGTTGATACAGATTCTCTGTAAATTTTTACATGTTTATAAAGGTTCTGTGTAAATATTTACATGTTCATACAGATTCTGTGTAAATATTTACCTGTCTATACAGGTTCTGTGTAAATATTTTCATGTTTATACAGATACTGTGTAAATATTTACAGGTTTATACAGATTCTGTGCAAATATTTACAGGTTTATACAGACTCATTGTAAATATTTACAGGTTTAAACAGATTCTGCATAAATATTTACAGGTTTTTACATATTCTGTGTAAATATTTACAGGTTTATACAGATTCTGTTAAAATATTTACAGGTTTATACTGATTCTGTGTAAATATTTACAGGATTATACTGAATCTGTGTAAATATCTACAGGTTATACAGATTCTGGGTAAATATGTACAGGTTTTTACAGATTCTGTTAAAATATTTACAGGTTTATACTGATTCTGTGTAAATATTTACAGGATTATACTGATTCTGTGTAAATATCTACAGGTTATACAGATTCTGGGTAAATATGTACAGGTTTTTACAGATTCTGTGTAAATATTTACAGATTTTTACAGATTCTGTGTAAATATTTACAGGTTTTTACAGATTGTGTGTAAATATTTACATGTTTATACAGATTCTGTGTAAATATTTACAGGTTTATACAGATTCTCTATAAATATATACATGTTCATACATATACTGTGTAAATATTTACATGTTCATACAGATTCTGTGTAAATATTTACATGTTTATACAGATTCTGTGTAAATATTTACATGTTCATACAGATTCTGTGTAAATATTTACATTGTTATATTGATACCATGTAAATATTTACATGTTTATACAGATTCTGTGTAAATATTTACAGGTTTATACAGATTCTGTGAATATTTACTGGTTTATAATGATTCTGTGTAACTATTTACAGGTCCATACAGATTCTGTGTAAATATTTACAGGTTTTTACATATTCTGTGTAAATATTTACTGGTTTTTACAGATTCTGTGTAAATATTTACAGGGTTTTACAGACTCTGTGAAAATATTTACATGTTTATACAGATTCTCTGTAAATATTTCCATGTTTATACAGAATCTGTGTAAATATTTACATGTTTATACAGATTCTCTGTAAATGCTTACATGTTTATACAGATTCTCTGTAAATATTTACATGTTCATACAGATTCTCTGTAAATATTTACATGTTTATACCGATACCGTGTAAATATTTCCATGTTTATACAGATTCTGTGTAAATATTTCAAGTTCATACAGATTGTTTATAAATATTTACATGTTCATACAGATTCTGTGTAAATATTTACAAGTTCATACTGATTGTGTGTAAACATTTACATGTTTATACAGATTCTGTGTAAATATTTACATTTTTATATTGATACCATGTAAATATTTACATGTTTATACAGATTCTGCATAAATATTTACAGGTTTTTACAGATTCTGTGTAAATATTTACAGGATTTTATAGATTCTGTGTAAATATTTAAAGGTTTTTAAAGATTCTGTGTAAATATTTACAGGTTTTTACAGATTCTGTGTAAATATTGACATGTTTATACAGATTTTCTGTAAATGTTTACATGTTTACAGAATCTGTGTAAATATTTACATGTTCGTACAGATTCTGTGTAAATATTTACATGTTTATACAGATTCTGTGTATATATTTACAGGTTTATACTAATACTGTGTAAATATTTACAGGTTTACACTGATTTTGTGTAAATATATTCGTGTTTATACTGATTCTGTGTAAATATTTACAGGTTTATACAGATTCTTTGTAAATATTTACATGTTGATACAGATTCTGTGTAAATATTTACAGGTTTATATAGATTCTGTGTAAATATTTACATGTTGATACAGATTCTCTGCAAATATTTACAGGTTTATACATATTCTGTGCAAATATTTACATGTTGATACAGATTCTGTGTAAATATTTACATGTTCATACAGATTCTGTGTAAATATGTACATGTTCATACAGAGTGTGTATAAATATTTAGATGTTCATACAGATTCTGTGTAAATATTTACATGTCCATACACATTCTATGTATATATTTACATGCTAATACAGATTGTGCATAAATATTTATATGTTCATACAGATTCTGCGTAAATATTTACATGTTCATACAGTTTCTGTGTAAACATTTACATGTTCATAGAGATTCTCTGTAAACATTTACAGGTTTTTACAGATTCTGTGTAAACATTTACAGGTTTTTACAGATTCTTTGTAAACATTTACAGGTGTTTACATATTCTGTGTAAATATTTACATGTTTATACAGATTCTCTGTAAATATTTACATGTTTATACAGATTCTTTGTAAATACTTACATGTTGATACAGATTCTGTGTAAATATTTACATGTTTATAAAGGTTCTGTGTAAATATTTACATGTTCATACAGTTTCTGTGTAAATATTTACATGTTGATACAGATGTTGTGTAAATATTTTCATGTTTGTACAGATTCTGTGTAAATATTTACATGTTGATGCATATACGTTGTAAATATTTACATGTTCATACTGATTCTGTGTAAACATTTACATATTCATACAGATTCTGTGTAAACATTTGCAGGTTTCTACAGATTCTGTGTAAACATTTACAGGTTGTTACAGATTCCGTGTAAATATTTACATGTTTATAGAGATTGTGTTTAAATATTTACATGTTTATATAGATTTTGTGTACATATTTACATGTTTATACAGATTCCCTGTAAATATTTAAAAGTTTATACAGATTCTGTGGAAATATTTACAGATTTATACAGATTCTGTGTAAACATTTACAGTTTTATACAGATTCTGTGTAAATATTTACAGGTTTATACAGATTCTGTGTAAGTATTTACATGTTGATACAGATTCTTTGTAAACATTTACGTGTTCATACAGATCCTGTGTAAATATTTGCATGTTCATACAGATTCTCTGTAAATATTTCCATGTTCATACATATTCTGTGTAAATATTTACATGTTCATACAGATTCTGTGTAAATATTTACAAGTTCATACAGATTGTATATAAATATTTACATGTTCATACAGAATCTGTGTAAACATTTACATGTTGATACAGATTATGTGTAAACAATTACATGTTCATACAGATTCTGTGTAAACATTTACATATTCACAGAGATTCTGTGTAAACATTTACAGGTTTTTACAGATCCTGTGTAAACATTTACAGGTTTTACAAATTCTGTGTAAACATTTACAGGTGTTTACAGATTCTGTGTAAATATTTAGAGGTTTATACAGATTCTCTGTAAACATTTACATGTTTATACAGATTCTGTGTAAATATTTACATGTTGATACACATTATGTGTAAATATTTACATGTTTATACAGATACTTTTTAAATATTTGCATGGTCATACAGATTCTGTGTAAATATTTACATGTTTATACAGATTCTGTGTTAATATTTACATGTTTATACAGATTCTGTGTAAATATTTAAAGGTTTATACTGATTCTGTGTAAATATTCACAGATTTATACAGATTCTGTGTAAATATTTACAGGTTTATGCAGATTCTGGGTAAATATTTACTGGTTTATACAGATTCTGTGTAAATATTTACCGGATTTTACAGATTCTGTGTAAATATTTACAGGTTTTTACAAATTCTGTGTAAATATTTACAGGTTTTTACAGATTCGGTGTAAATATTTACATGTTTATACAGATTCTGTGTAAATATTTACATGTTGATACAAATTCTGTGTAAATATTTACTGATTTATACAGATTCTATGTAATTATTTACATGTTGATACAGATTCTGTGTTAATATTTACAGGTTTTTAGAGATTCTTTGTACATATTTACATGTTGATGCAGATTCTGTGTAAATATTTACAGGATTTCACAGATTCTGTGTAAATATTTACATGTTGATACAGATTCTGTGTAATTATTTACATATTTATAGAGATTCTGAGTAAATATTTACATGTTGATACAAATTCTGTGTAAACATTTACATGTTCATACAGATTCTGTGTAAATATTTGCATGTTCATACAGATTCTGTGTAAATATATCCATGTTCATACAGATTCTGTGTAAATATTTACATGTTCATACAGATTCTGTGTAAATATTTACAAGTTCATACAGTTTGTGTATAGATATTTACATGTTCATACAGATTCTGTGTAAACGTTTACATGTTCATACAGATTCTGTGTAAACATTTACATATTCATACAGATTCTGTGTAAACATTTACATATTCATAGAGATTCTGTGTAAACATTTACAGGTGTTTACAGATTCTGTGTAAATATTTAGAAGTTTATACAGATTCTGTGTAGATATTTACATGTTCATACCGATTCTGTGTAAATATTTACATGTTGATACAGATTATGTGTAAATATTTACATGTTTATACAGATTCTTTGTAAATATTTACTTCTTGATACAGATTCTGTGTAAATATTTACAAGTTCATACTGATTGTGTGTAAAGATTTACATGTTTATACAGATTCTGTGTAAATATTTACAGGTTTATACCGATTCTGTGTAAATATATACAGGATTTTACAGATTCTGGGTAAATATTTACAGGTTTTTACAGATTCTGTGTAAATATTTACAGGTTTTTACAGATTCTGTGTAAATATTTACATGTTTATACAGATTCTCTGTAAATGCTTACATGTTTATACAGATTCTGGGTAAATATTTACATGTTCATACAGATTCTGTGTAAATATTTACATGTTGATACAGATTTTTTGTAATTATTTACTGGTTTATACAGATTCTGTGTAAATATTAACATGTTGATCCAGATTCTGTGTAAATATTTACATGTTCATACAGATTCTGTGTAAATATTTTCATGTTTATACTGATTCTGTGTAAATATTTACACGTTTATACAGATTCTCTGTAAATATTTACTTGTTTATACAGATTCTGTGTAAATATTCACATGTTGATACATATTCTCTGTAAATATTTACATGTTTATACAGATTCTGTGTAAATATTTACATGTTCATACAGATTCTGTGTAACTATTTACATGTTTATACAGATTCTGTGTAAATATTTACATGTTGATGCATATACGTTGTAAATATTTACATGTTCATACTGATTCTGTGTAAACATTTACATATTCATACAGATTCTGTGTAAACATTTGCAGGTTTCTACAGATTCTGTGTAAACATTTACAGGTTGTTACAGATTCCGTGTAAATATTTACATGTTTATAGAGATTGTGTTTAAATATTTACATGTTTATATAGATTTTGTGTACATATTTACATGTTTATACAGATTCCCTGTAAATATTTAAAAGTTTATACAGATTCTGTGGAAATATTTACAGATTTATACAGATTCTGTGTAAACATTTACAGTTTTATACAGATTCTGTGTAAATATTTACAGGTTTATACAGATTCTGTGTAAATATTTACATGTTGATACAGATTCTTTGTAAACATTTACGTGTTCATACAGATCCTGTGTAAATATTTGCATGTTCATACAGATTCTCTGTAAATATTTCCATGTTCATACATATTCTGTGTAAATATTTACATGTTCATACAGATTCTGTGTAAATATTTACAAGTTCATACAGATTGTATATGAATATTTACATGTTCATACAGAATCTGTGTAAACATTTACATGTTGATACAGATTATGTGTAAACAATTACATGTTCATACAGATTCTGTGTAAACATTTACATATTCATAGAGATTCTGTGTAAACATTTACAGGTTTTTACAGATCCTGTGTAAACATTTACAGGTTTTACAAATTCTGTGTAAACATTTACAGGTGTTTACAGATTCTGTGTAAATATTTAGAGGTTTATACAGATTCTCTGTAAACATTTACATGTTTATACAGATTCTGTGTAAATATTTACATGTTGATACACATTATGTGTAAATATTTACATGTTTATACAGATACTTTTTAAATATTTGCATGGTCATACAGATTCTGTGTAAATATTTACATGTTTATACAGATTCTGTGTTAATATTTACATGTTTATACAGATTCTGTGTAAATATTTAAAGGTTTATACTGATTCTGTGTAAATATTCACAGATTTATACAGATTCTGTGTAAATATTTACAGGTTTATGCAGATTCTGGGTAAATATTTACTGGTTTATACAGATTCTGTGTAAATATTTACCGGATTTTACAGATTCTGTGTAAATATTTACAGGTTTTTACAAATTCTGTGTAAATATTTACAGGTTTTTACAGATTCGGTGTAAATATTTACATGTTTATACAGATTCTGTGTAAATATTTACATGTTGATACAAATTCTGTGTAAATATTTACTGATTTATACAGATTCTATGTAATTATTTACATGTTGATACAGATTCTGTGTTAATATTTACAGGTTTTTAGAGATTCTTTGTACATATTTACATGTTGATGCAGATTCTGTGTAAATATTTACAGGATTTCACAGATTCTGTGTAAATATTTACATGTTGATACAGATTCTGTGTAATTATTTACATATTTATAGAGATTCTGAGTAAATATTTACATGTTGATACAAATTCTGTGTAAACATTTACATGTTCATACAGATTCTGTGTAAATATTTGCATGTTCATACAGATTCTGTGTAAATATATCCATGTTCATACAGATTCTGTGTAAATATTTACATGTTCATACAGATTCTGTGTAAATATTTACAAGTTCATACAGATTGTGTATAGATATTTACATGTTCATACAGATTCTGTGTAAACGTTTACATGTTCATACAGATTCTGTGTAAACATTTACATATTCATACAGATTCTGTGTAAACATTTACATATTCATAGAGATTCTGTGTAAACATTTACAGGTGTTTACAGATTCTGTGTAAATATTTAGAGGTTTATACAGATTCTCTGTAGATATTTACATGTTCATACCGATTCTGTGTAAATATTTACATGTTGATACAGATTATGTGTAAATATTTACATGTTTATACAGATTCTTTGTAAATATTTACTTCTTGATACAGATTCTGTGTAAATATTTACAAGTTCATACTGATTGTGTGTAAAGATTTACATGTTTATACAGATTCTGTGTAAATATTTACAGGTTTATACCGATTCTGTGTAAATATATACAGGATTTTACAGATTCTGGGTAAATATTTACAGGTTTTTACAGATTCTGTGTAAATATTTACAGGTTTTTACAGATTCTGTGTAAATATTTACATGTTTATACAGATTCTCTGTAAATGCTTACATGTTTATACAGATTCTGGGTAAATATTTACATGTTCATACAGATTCTGTGTAAATATTTACATGTTGATACAGATTTTTTGTAATTATTTACTGGTTTATACAGATTCTGTGTAAATATTAACATGTTGATCCAGATTCTGTGTAAATATTTACATGTTCATACAGATTCTGTGTAAATATTTTCATGTTTATACTGATTCTGTGTAAATATTTACACGTTTATACAGATTCTCTGTAAATATTTACTTGTTTATACAGATTCTGTGTAAATATTCACATGTTGATACATATTCTCTGTAAATATTTACATGTTTATACAGATTCTGTGTAAATATTTACATGTTCATACAGATTCTGTGTAAATATTTACATGTTTATACAGATTCTGTGTAAATATTTACAGGTTTATACAGATTCTGTGTAAATATTTATATGTTTATACAGATACTGAGTAAATATGTACATGTTTATACAGATTCTGTGTAAATATTTGAAGTTTTATACAGATTCTGTGTAAATATTTACAGATTTATACAGAGTCTTTGTAAACATTTACAGGTTTATAGAGATTCTGTTTAAATATTTAAAGGTTTATATAGATTCTGTGTAAATATTTACAGGATTTTACAGATTCTGTGTAAATATTTACAGGTTTTTACAGATTCTGTGTAGATATTTACATGTTTATACAAATTCTGTGTAAATATTTACAGGTTTATACAGATTCTTTGTAAATATTGACAGGTTTATAATGATTCTGTGTATATATTTACCCGTTTTTACACATTCTGTGTAAATATATACAAGTTTATACAGTTTCTGTGTAAATATTTACAGTTCTTTACTGATTCTGTGTAAATATTTACATGTTTATACAGACTGTGTAAATGTTTACATGTTTATACAGATTCTGTGCAAATATGTACATATATACGGATTCTCTGTAAATATTTACAGGTTTTTACCGTTTCTGTTTAAACATTTACATCTTTATACAGATACTTTGTAAATATTTACATCTTTATACTGATTCTGTGTTAATATTTACATCTTTATACTGATTCTGTGTAAATATTTACATGTTTATACTGATTCTGTGTAAATATTTACAAGTTTATATAAATTCTGTGTAAATATTTACATGTTCATACAGATTGTGTGTCAACATTTACATGTTCATAGAGATTTTGTGTAAACATTTACAGGATTTACTGATTCTGTGTAAACATTTACAGGTTTTTACAGATTCTTTGTAAACATTTACAGGTGTTTACAGATTCTGTGTAAATATGTACAAGTTTATACAGATTCTCTGTAAATATTTAGATGTTTATACAGATTCTGTGTTAATATTTCCATGTTGATACAGATTCTGTGTAAATATTTATTTGTTTATACAGACTCCATGTAAAGATTTACATGCTTACATAGATTCTGTGTAAATATTTACATGTTTATACCGATACCGTGTAAATATTTACATGTTTATACAGATTCTGTGTAAATATTTACAGGTTTATACAGATTCTCTGTAAATATTTCCACTTTGTACAATTTCGGTGTAAATATTTACAGGTTTATACAGATTCTGTGTATATATTTATATGTTTATACAGATTCTGTGTAAATATTTACATGTTTATACAGATTCTCTGTAAATATTTACATGTTTATACAGATTCAGTGTAAATATTTACGTTTATATAAATTCTGTGTAAATATTTACATGTTCATAGAGTTTCTGTGTCAACATTTACATGTTCATAGAGATTCCGTGTAAACCTTTACAGGTTTTTACATATTCTGTGTAAATATTTACAGGTTTTTACAGATTCTTTGTAAACATTTACAGGTGTTTACAGATTCTGTGAAAATATTTACATGTTTATACAGATTCTCTGTAAATATTTAGATGTTTATACAGATTCTGTGTAAATATTTACATGTTGATACAGATTCTCTGTAAATTTTTACATGTTTATAAAGGTTCTGTGTAAATATTTACATGTTCATACAGATTCTGTGTAAATATTTACCTGTCTATACAGGTTCTGTGTAAATATTTTCATGTTTATACAGATTCTGTGTAAATATTTACAGGTTTATGCAGATTCTGTGTAAATATTTACATGTTTACACAGATTCTGTGTTAATAATTACATGTTTATACAGATTCTGTGTAAATATTTACAGTTTTATACAGATACTGTGTAAATATTTACAGGTTTATACAGATTCTGTGCAAATATTTACAGGTTTATACAGACTCATTGTAAATATTTACAGGTTTAAACAGATTCTGCATAAATATTTACAGGTTTTTACATATTCTGTGTAAATATTTACAGGTTTATACAGATTCTGTTAAAATATTTACAGGTTTATACTGATTCTGTGTAAATATTTACAGGATTATACTGATTCTGTGTAAATATCTACAGGTTATACAGATTCTGGGTAAATATGTACAGGTTTTTACAGATTCTGTTAAAATATTTACAGGTTTATACTGATTCTGTGTAAATGTTTACAGGATTATACTGATTCTGTGTAAATATCTACAGGTTATACAGATTCTGGGTAAATATGTACAGGTTTTTACAGATTCTGTGTAAATATTTACAGATTTTTACAGATTCTGTGTAAATATTTACAGGTTTTTACAGATTGTGTGTAAATATTTACATGTTTATACAGATTCTGTGTAAATATTTACAGGTTTATACAGATTCTCTATAAATATATACATGTTCATACAGATACTGTGTAAATATTTACATGTTCATACAGATTCTGTGTAAATATTCACATGTTTATACAGATTCTGTGTAAATATTTACATGTTCATACAGATTCTGTGTAAATATTTACATTGTTATATTGATACCATGTAAATATTTACATGTTTATACAGATTCTGTGTAAATATTTACAGGTTTATACAGATTCTGTGAATATTTACCGGTTTATAATGATTCTGTGTAACTATTTACAGGTCCATACAGATTCTGTGTAAATATTTCAGGTTTTTACATATTCTGTGTAAATATTTACTGGTTTTTACAGATTCTGTGTAAATATTTACAGGGTTTTACAGACTCTGTGAAAATATTTACATGTTTATACAGATTCTCTGTAAATATTTCCATGTTTATACAGAATCTGTGTAAATATTTACATGTTTATACAGATTCTCTGTAAATGCTTACATGTTTATACAGATTCTCTGTAAATATTTACATGTTCATACAGATTCTGTGTAAATATTTACATGTTTATACCGATACCGTGTAAATATTTCCATGTTTATACAGATTCTGTGTAAATATTTCAAGTTCATACAGATTCTGTGTAAATATTTACATGTTCATACAGATTCTTCTAAATATTTACATGCTCATACAGATTCTGTTTAAATATTTATATATTCATACCGATTCTGTGTAAAGTTATACAAGTTCATACAGATTGTTTATAAATATTTACATGTTCATACAGATTCTGTGTAAATATTTACAAGTTCATACTGATTGTGTGTAAACATTTACATGTTTATACAGATTCTGTGTAAATATTTACATTTTTATATTGATACCATGTAAATATTTACATGTTTATACAGATTCTGCATAAATATTTACAGGTTTTTACCGATTCTGTGTAAATATTTACATGTTTATACAGATTCTTTGTAAATATTTACTTCTTGATACAGATTCTGTGTAAATATTTACAAGTTCATACTGATTGTGTGTAAAGATTTACATGTTTATACAGATTCTGTGTAAATATTTACAGGTTTATACCGACTCTGTGTAAATATATACAGGATTTTACAGATTCTGGGTAAATATTTACAGGTTTTTACAGATTCTGTGTAAATATTTACAGGTTTTTACAGATTCTGTGTAAATATTTACATGTTTATACAGATTCTCTGTAAATGCTCACATGTTTATACAGATTCTGGGTAAATATTTACATGTTCATACAGATTCTGTGTAAATATTTACATGTTGATACAGATTTTTTGTAATTATTTACTGGTTTATACAGATTCTGTGTAAATATTAACATGTTGATCCAGATTCTGTGTAAATATTTACATGTTCATACAGATTCTGTGTAAATATTTTCATGTTTATACTGATTCTGTGTAAATATTTCCACGTTTATACCGATTCTCTGTAAATATTTACTTGTTTATACAGATTCTGTGTAAATATTCACATGTTGATACATATTCTCTGTAAATATTTACATGTTTATACAGATTCTGTGTAAATATTTACATGTTCATACAGATTCTGTGTAAATATTTACATGTTTATACAGATTCTGTGTAAATATTTACAGGTTTATACAGATTTTGTGTAAATATTTCCACTTTATACAATTTCTGTGTAAATATTAACAGGTTTATACAGATTCTGTGTAAATATTTACATGTTCATACAGATTCTGTGTAAACATTTACATATTCATACAGATTCTGTGTAAACAGTTGCAGGTTTCTACAGATTCTATGTAAACATTTACAGGTTTTTACAGATTCTGTGTAAATATTTACATGTTTATACAGATTGTGTGTAAATATATACATGTTTATACAGATTCTGTGTCAATATTCACCTGTTTATACAGATTCTGTGTAAATATTTACATGTTCATACTGATTCTGTGTAAATATTTACATGTTCACACAGATTCTGTGTAAATATTTACATGTTCATACTGATTCTGTGTAAATATTTACATGTTCATACAGATTCTGTGTAAATATTTACATGTTGATACAGATATTTTGTAATTATTTACTGGTTTATAGAGATTCTGTGTAAATATTTACATGTTGATCCAGATTCTGTGTAAATATTTACATCTTCATACAGATTCTGTGTAAACATTTACATATTCATACAGATTCTGTGTAAACATTTGCAGGTTTCTACAGATTCTGTGTAAATATTTGCAGGTTTTTACAGATTCTGTGTAAATATTTACATGTTTATAAAGATTGTGTGTAAATATTTACATGTTTATACAGATTCTGTGTAAATATTTACACGTTTATATAGATTCTGTGTAAATATTTACATGTTTATACAGATTCTGTGTTAATATTGACATGTTTATACAGATTCCGTGTAAATATTTAAGAGTTTATACAGATTCTGTGTAAATATTTACAGATTTATACAGATTCTGTGTAAATATTTATAGGTTTATGCAGATTCTGTGTAAATAAATACAGGTTTATACAGATTCGGTGTAAATATTTACAGGATTTTACAGATTCTGTGTAAATATTTACAGGTTTTTACAGATTCTGTGCAAATATTTACAGGTATTTACAGATTCTGTGTAAATATTTACATGTTTATACAGATTCTCTGTAAATGTTTACATGTTTTTACAGATTCTGTGTAAACATTTACAGGTTTTACAGATTCTGTGTAAACATTTACATGTGTTTACAGATTCTGTGTAAATATTTACATGTTTATACAGATTCTGTGTAAATATTTATATGTTCATACAGATTCTGTGTAAATATTTACATGTTCATACAGATTCTGTGTAAATATTTACATGTTCATACTGATTCTGTGTAAATATTTACATGTTCATACTGATTCTGTGTAAATATTTACATGTTCATACAGATTCTGTGTAAATATTTACATGTTGATACAGATTCTGTGTAAATATTTACAAGTTCATACTGATTGTGTGTAAATATTTACATGTTTATACAGATTCTGTGTAAACATTTACATGTTCATACAGATTCTGTGTAAACATTTACATGATCATAAAGATTCTGTGTAAACATTTACAGCTTTTTACAGATTCTCTGTAATCCTTTACAGGTTTTACAGTTTCTCTTTAAACATTTACAGATGTTTACTGATTCTGTGTAAATATTTACACGTTCATACAGATTCTCTGTAAATATTTAGTTGTTTATACAGATTCTTTGTAAATATTCACATGTTGATACATATTCTGTGTAAATATTTACACGTTTATACAGATTCTGTGTAAATATTTAGATGTTCATACAGATTCTGTGTAAATATTTAGATGTTTATACAGATTCTGTGTAAATATTTACAGATATATACAGATTCTGTGTAAATATTTCCACTGTATACAATTTCTGTGTAAATATTTACAGGTTTATACAGATTCTGTGTAAATATTTTTATGTTTATAAATATTTTGTGTAAATATATACATGTTTATACAGATTCTGTGTAAATATTTATATGTTTATTCAGATTCTCTGTAAATATTTTCATGTTTATACTGATTCTGTGTAAATATTTACACGTTTATACAGATTCTCTGTAAATATTTACTTGTTTATACAGATTCTGTGTAAATATTCACATGTTGATACATATTCTCTGTAAATAATTACATGTTTATACAGATTCTGTGTAAATATTTACATGTTCATACAGATTCTGTGTAAATATTTATATGTTTATACAGATTCTGTGTAAATATTTACAGGTTTATACAGATTCTGTGTAAATATTTCCACTTTATACAATTTCTGTGTAAATATTTACAGTTTTATACAGATTCTGTGTAAATATTTACATGCTCATACAGATTCTGTGTAAACATTTACATATTCATACAGATTCTGTGTAAACATTTGCAGGTTTCTACAGATTCTATGTAAACATTTACAGGTTTTTACAGATTCTGTGTAAATATTTACATGTTTATACAGATTGTGTGTAAATATTTACATGTTTATACAGATTCTGTGTCAATATTCACCTGTTTATACAGATTCTGTGTAAATATTTACAAATTTATACAGATTCTGCGTAAACATTTACAGTTTTATACAGATTCTGTGTAAATATTTACAGGTTTATACAGATTCTGTGTAAATATTTATAGGTTTTTACAGATTCTGTGTAAACATTTACATGTGTTTTCAGTTTCTGTGTAAATATTTACATGTTTATACAGATTCTGTGTAAATATTTATATGTTCATACAGATTTTGTGTAAATATTTACATGTTCATACAGATTCTGTGTAAATATTTACATGTTTATACAGATTCTGTGTAAATATTTACATGTTCATACAGATTTTGTGTAAATATTTACATGTTCATACAGATTCTGTGTAAATATTTACATGTTTATACAGATTCTCTGTAAATATTTAGAGGTTTATACTAATACTGTGTAAATATTTACAGGATTATACAGATTCTGTGTAAATATTTACGTGTTTATACTGATTCTGTGTAAATATTTACAGGTTTATACAGATTCTGTGTAAATATTTACATGTTGATACAGATTCTGTGTAAATATTTACAGGTTTATATAGATTCTGTGTAAATATTTACATGTTGATACAGATTCTCTGTAAATATTTACATGTTTATACATATTCTGTGTAAATATTTACATGTTGATACAGATACTGTGTAAATATTTACAAGTTCATACTGATTGTGTGTTAACATTTACATGTTTATACAGATTCTGTGTAAACATTTACATGTTCATACAGATTCTGTGTAAACATTTACATGTTCATAGAGATTCTGTGTAAACATTTACAGGTTTTTACAGATTCTCTGTAAACATTTACAGGTTTTACAGATTCTGTGTAAACATTTACAGATGTTTACAGATTCTGTGTAAATATTTACACGTTTATACAGATTCTCTGTAAATATTTACTTGTTTACACAGATTCTGTGTAAATATTCACATGTTGATACATATTCTGTGTAAATATTTACATGTTTATACAGATTCTGTGTAAATATTCACATGTTCATACAGATTCTGTGTAAATATTTACATGTTTATACAGACTCTGTGTAAATATTTCCACTTTATACAATTTCTGTGTAAATATTTACAGGTTTATACAGATTCTGTGTAAATATTTTTATGTTTACACAGATTCTGTGTAAATATTTTCAAGTTTATACTGATTCTGTGTAAATATTTACGTTTATATATATTCTATGTAAATATATACAAGTTTATGCAGATTCTGTGTTAATATTTACATGTTTATACAGATTTTGTGTAAATATATAAAGGTTTATCCAGATTCTGTGTAAATATTTACAGATTTATACAGATTCTGTGTAAACATTTACTGGTTTATACAGATTCTGCGTAAATATTTACATGTTTATACAGATTCTCTGTAAATGTTTAAATGTTTATACAGATTCTGTGTAAATATTTACATTTTTATACAGATTCTGTTTCAATATTTACATTTTTATACAGATTCTGTGTAAATATTTACATGTTCATGCAGATTCTGTGTAAATATTTACATGTTGATACATATTTTTTGTAAATATTTACTGGTTTATACAGATTCTGTGTAAATATTTACATGTTGATCCAGATTCTGTGTAAATAATTACATGTTCATTCAGATTCTGTGTAAACATTTACATATTCATACAGATTCTGTGTAAACATTTGCAGGTTTCTTCACATTCTGTGTAAACATTTACAGGTTTTTACAGATTCTGTGTAAAAATTTACATGTTTATAAAGATTGTGTGTAAATATTTACATGTTTATACAGATTCTGTGTAAATATTTACATGTTTATACAGATTCTGTGTAAATATTTATATGTTTATACAGATTCTGTGTTAATATTTACATGTTTATACAGATTCCGTTTAAATATTTAAGAGTTTATACAGATTCTGTGTAAATATTTACAGATTTATACAGATTCTGTGTAAATATTTATAGGTTTATACAGATTCTGTGTAAATATATACTGGTTTATACAGATTCTGTTTAAATTTTTTCAGGTATTTTCAGATTCTGTGTAAATATTTACATGTTTATACAGATTCTCTGTAACTGTTTACATGTTTTTACAGATTCTGTGTAAATATTTACATGTTTATACAGATTCTCTGTAAATATTTACTGCTTTATACAGATTCTGTGTAAATGTTAACATGTTCATACAGATCCTGTGTAAACATTTACGTATTCATTCAGATTCTGTGTAAACATCTGCAGGTTGCTACAGATTCTATGTAAACATTTACAGGTTTTACAGATTCTGTGTAAACATTTACATGTTTATACAGATTGTGTGTAAATATTTACATGTTTATACAGATTCTGTGTCAATATTCACATGTTTATATAGATTCTGTGTAAATATTTACATGTTTATACAGATTCTGTGTTAATATTTACATGTTTATACAGATTCTGTGTAAATATTTACAGGTTTATACTGATTCTGTGTAAATATTTCCAGGTTTATACTGATTCTGTGTAAATATTTACATGTTTATACAGATTCTGTGTAAGTATTTACTGGTTTATACTGATTCTGTGTAAATATTTACATGTTCATACATATACTGTGTAAATATTTACATGTTCATACAGATTGTGTATAAATATTTACATATTTATACAGATTCTGTGTAAACATTTACATGTTCATAGAGATTCTGTGTAAACATTTACAGGTTTTTACAGATTCTGTGTAAACATTTACAGGTTTTACAGATTCTGTGTAAACATTTACAGGTATTTACAGATTCTGTGTAAATATCTACATGTTTATACAGATTCTGTCTAAATATTTATATGTTCATACAGATTTTGTGTAAATATTTACATGTTCATACAGATTCTGTGTAAATATTTACATGTTCATACTGATTCTGTGTAAATATTTACATGTTCATACAGATTCTGTGAAAATATTTACATGTTGATACAGATTTTGTGTAAATATTTACAAGTTCATCCTGATTGTGTGTAAACATTTACATGTTCATACACATTCTGTTTAAACATTTACATGATCATAGAGATTCTGTGTAAACATTTACAGGTTTTTACAGATTCTCTGTAAACATTTACAGGTTTTACAGTTTCTGTGTTAACATTTACAGATGTTTACTTATTCTGTGTAAATATTTACACGTTTATACAGATTCTCTGTAAATATTTACTTGTTTATACAGATTCTGTGTAAATATTCACATGTTGATGCATATTCTGTGTAAATATTTACATGTTTATACAGATTCTGTGTAAATATTTACATGTTCATACAGATTCTGTTTAAATATTTACATGTTTATACAGATTCTGTGTAAATATTTACAGGTTTATACAGATTTTGTGCAAATATTTCCACTTTATACAATTTCTGTGTAAATATTTACAGGTTTATACAGATTCTGTGTAAAAATTTTTATGTTTATACAGATTTTGTGTAAATATTTACATGTTTATACAGATTCTGTGTAAATATTTATATGTTTATGCAGATTCTGTGTAAATATTTTCATGTTTATACTGATTCTGTGTAAATATTGACATGTTTATACAGATTCTGTGTAAATAGTTACAGGATTTTACAGATTTTATGTAAATATTTAAAGGTTTTTACTGATTCTGTGTAAATATTTACAGGTTTTTACAGATTCTGTGTAAATATTGACATGTTTATACAGATTCTCTGTAAATGTTTACATGTTTATACAGATTATGTGTAAATATTTACATGTTCATACAGACTCTGTAAATATTTACATATTTATACAGATTCTGTGTAAATATTTACAGGTTTATACAGATTCTGCGTAAACATTTTCAGTTTTATACAGATTCTGTTTAAATATTTACAGGTTTATACAGATTCTGTGTAAATATTTACAGGATTTTACAGATTCTTTGTAAATATTTAAAGGCTTTTACAGATTCTGTGTAAATATTTGCAGGTTTTTACAGATTCTGTGTAAATATTGACATGTTTATACAGATTCCGAGTAAATATTTATAGGATTTTACAGATTCTGTGGAAATATTTAAAGGTTTTTACTGATTCTGTTTAAACATTTACAGGTTTTTACAGATTCTGTGTAAATATTGACATGTTTATACAGATTCTCTGTAAATGTTTACATGTTTATACAGATTCTGTGTAAATGTTTACATGTTTATACAGACTCTGTGTAAATATTTACATGTTTATACAGATTCTGTGTAAATATTTACAGGTTTATACAGATTCTGCGTAAACATTTTCAGTTTTATACAGATTCTGTTTAAATATTTAGAGGTTTATACTGATTCTGTGTAAATATTTACAGGACTTTACAGATTCTATGTAAATATTTAAAGGCTTTTACAGATTCTGTGTAAATGTCTACAGGTTTTTACAGATTCTGTGTAAATATTGACATGTTTATACAGATCCCGTGTAAATATTTACCGGATTTTACAGATTAAGTGTAAATATTTAAAGGTTTTTACTGATTCTGGGTAAACATTTACAGGTTTTTACATATTCTGTGTAAATATTGACATGTTTATACAGATTCTCTGTCAATGTTTACATGTTTATACAGATACTGTGTAAATATTTACATGTTCATACAGATTCTGTGTAAATATTTACATGTTTATACCGATTCTTTGTAAATATTTACAGGTTGACACAGATTCTGTGTAAATATTTACAGGTTCATACTGATTCTGTGTAATTATTTACGTGTTTATACAGATTCTGTGTAAATATTTCCAATTTATACAATTTCTGTGTATATATTTACAGGTTTATAGAGATTCTGTGTAAAAATTTCATGTTTATACAGATTCTGTGTAAATATTTACATGTTTACACAGATTCTGCATAAATATTTATATGTTTATACAGATTCTGTGTAAATATTTACATGTTTATGCTGATTCTGAGTAAATATTTACATGTTTTATAAATTCTGTGTAAATATTTACATGTTTATACAGATCCTGTGTTAATATTTACATGTGTATACAGATTCTGGGTAAATATTTAAAGGTTTATACAGATTCTGTGTAAAGATTTACAGAATTATACAGATTCTGTGTAAACATTTACAGGTTTATTCAGATTCTGTGTAAATATTCACAGGTTTATACAGATTCTGTGTAAATATTTACAGGATTTTACAGATTCTGTGTAAATATTTCAAGGTTTTTAGAGATTCTGTGTAAATATTTACAGGTTTTTACAGATTCTGTGTAAATATTGACATGTTTATACAGATTCTCTGTAAATGTTTATATGTTTATAAAGATTCTGTGTAAATATTTACATGTTCATACAGATTCTGTGTAAATATTTACATGTTTATACAGATTCTGTGAAAATATTTACAGGTTTATACAGATTCTGTGTAAATATTTACGTATTTATACAGATTCTGTGTAAATATTTACAGGTTTATACAGATTCTGTGTAAATATTTCCACTTTATACAAGTTCTGTGTAAATATTTACAGGTTTATAGAGATTCTGTGTAAAAATTTACAGGTTTTTACAGATTCTATGTAAATATTTACAGGTTTTTACAGATTATGTGTAAATATTTACATGTTTATACAGATTCTCTGTAAATATTTACATGTTCACACAGATTCCGTGTAAATATTTACATGTTTATACAGATTCTGTGTAAATATTTACATGTTTATACAGATTCTGTGTAAATATTTACATGTTGATACAGATTCTGTGTAAATATTTACAGGTTTATATAGATTCTGTGTAAATATTTACATGTTGATACAGATTCTGTGTAAATATTTACAGGTTTATACATATTCTGTGTAAATATTTACATGTTGATACAGATTCTGTGTAAATATTTACATGTTCATGCAGATTCTGTGTAAATATTTACATGTTCATACAGAGTCTGTGAAATATTTACATGTTCATAGAGATTCTGTGTAAATATTAACATGTTCATCCAGATTCTGTGTATATACATACATGTTCATACAGATTGTGCATAAATATTTACATATACATACAGATTCTGCGTAAATATTTACATGTTCATACAGTTTCTGTGTAAACATTTACATGTTCATAGACATTCTGTGTAAACATTTACAGGTTTTTACAGATTCTTTGTAAATATTTACAGGTGTTTACAGATTCTGTGTAAATATTTACATGTTTATACAGATTCTCTGTAAATATTTACATGTTGATCCAGATTCTGTGTAAATATTTACTGGTTTATACAGATTCTGTGTAAATATTTACATGTTGATCCAGATTCTGTGTAAATATTTACATGTTCATTCAGATTCTGTGTAAACATTTACATATTCATACAGATTCTGTGTAAACATTTGCAGGTTTCTACACATTCTGTGTAAACATTTACAGGTTTTTACAGATTCTGTGTAAAAATTTACATGTTTATAAAGATTGTGTGTAAATATTTACATGTTTATACAGATTCTGTGTAAATATTTACATGTTTATACAGATTCTGTGTAAATATTTATATGTTTATACAGATTCTGTGTTAATATTTACATGTTTATACAGATTCCATGTAAATATTTAAGAGTTTATACAGATTCTGTGTAAATATTTACAGATTTATACAGATTCTGTGTAAATATTTATAGGTTTATACAGATTCTGTGTAATATATACTGGTTTATACAGATTCTGTGTAAATTTTTTCAGGTATTTACAGATTCTGTGTAAATATTTACATGTTTATACAGATTCTCTGTAACTGTTTACATGTTTTTACAGATTCTGTGTAAATATTTACATGTTTATACAGATTCTCTGTAAATATTTACTGCTTTATACAGATTCTGTGTAAATGTTAACATGTTCATACAGATCCTGTGTAAACATTTACGTATTCATTCAGATTCTGTGTAAACATTTGCAGGTTGCTACAGATTCTATGTAAACATTTACAGGTTTTACAGATTCTGTGTAAACATTTACATGTTTATACAGATTGTGTGTAAATATTTACATGTTTATACAGATTCTGTGTCAATATTCACATGTTTATATAGATTCTGTGTAAATATTTACATGTTTATACAGATTCTGTGTTAATATTTACATGTTTATACAGATTCTGTGTAAATATTTACAGGTTTATACTGATTCTGTGTAAATATTTCCAGGTTTATACTGATTCTGTGTAAATATTTACATGTTTATACAGATTCTGTGTAAGTATTTACTGGTTTATACTGATTCTGTGTAAATATTTACATGTTCATACATATACTGTGTAAATATTTACATGTTCATACAGATTGTGTATAAATATTTACATATTTATACAGATTCTGTGTAAACATTTACATGTTCATAGAGATTCTGTGTAAACATTTACAGGTTTTTACAGATTCTGTGTAAACATTTACAGGTTTTACAGATTCTGTGTAAACATTTACAGGTATTTACAGATTCTGTGTAAATATCTACATGTTTATACAGATTCTGTCTAAATATTTATATGTTCATACAGATTTTGTGTAAATATTTACATGTTCATACAGATTCTGTGTAAATATTTACATGTTCATACTGATTCTGTGTAAATATTTACATGTTCATACAGATTCTGTGAAAATATTTACATGTTGATACAGATTCTGTGTAAATATTTACAAGTTCATACTGATTGTGTGTAAACATTTACATGTTCATACACATTCTCTTTAAACATTTACATGATCATAGAGATTCTGTGTAAACATTTACAGGTTTTTACAGATTCTCTGTAAACATTTACAGGTTTTACAGTTTCTGTGTTAACATTTACAGATGTTTACTTATTCTGTGTAAATATTTACACGTTTATACAGATTCTCTGTAAATATTTACTTGTTTATACAGATTCTGTGTAAATATTCACATGTTGATGCATATTCTGTGTAAATATTTACATGTTTATACAGATTCTGTGTAAATATTTACATGTTCATACAGATTCTGTTTAAATATTTACATGTTTATACAGATTCTGTGTAAATATTTACAGGTTTATACAGATTCTGTGTAAATATTTCCACTTTATACAATTTCTGTGTAAATATTTACAGGTTTATACAGATTCTGTGTAAAAATTTTTATGTTTATACAGATTTTGTGTAAATATTTACATGTTTATACAGATTCTGTGTAAATATTTATATGTTTATGCAGATTCTGTGTAAATATTTTCATGTTTATACTGATTCTGTGTAAATATTGACATGTTTATACAGATTCTGTGTAAATAGTTACAGGATTTTACAGATTTTATGTAAATATTTAAAGGTTTTTACTGATTCTGTGTAAATATTTACAGGTTTTTACAGATTCTGTGTAAATATTGACATGTTTATACAGATTCTCTGTAAATGTTTACATGTTTATACAGATTATGTGTAAATATTTACATGTTCATACAGACTCTGTGTAAATATTTACATATTTATACAGATTCTGTGTAAATATTTACAGGTTTATACAGATTCTGCGTAAACATTTTCAGTTTTATACAGATTCTGTTTAAATATTTACAGGTTTATACAGATTCTGTGTAAATATTTACAGGATTTTACAGATTCTTTGTAAATATTTAAAGGCTTTTACAGATTCTGTGTAAATATTTGCAGGTTTTTACAGATTCTGTGTAAATATTGACATGTTTATACAGATTCCGAGTAAATATTTATAGGATTTTACAGATTCTGTGGAAATATTTAAAGGTTTTTACTGATTCTGTTTAAACATTTACAGGTTTTTACAGATTCTGTGTAAATATTGACATGTTTATACAGATTCTCTGTAAATGTTTACATGTTTATACAGATTCTGTGTAAATGTTTACATGTTTATACAGACTCTGTGTAAATATTTACATGTTTATACAGATTCTGTGTAAATATTTACAGGTTTATACAGATTCTGCGTAAACATTTTCAGTTTTATACAGATTCTGTTTAAATATTTAGAGGTTTATACTGATTCTGTGTAAATATTTACAGGACTTTACAGATTCTATGTAAATATTTAAAGGCTTTTACAGATTCTGTGTAAATGTCTACAGGTTTTTACAGATTCTGTGTAAATATTGACATGTTTATACAGATCCCGTGTAAATATTTACCGGATTTTACAGATTAAGTGTAAATATTTAAAGGTTTTTACTGATTCTGGGTAAACATTTACAGGTTTTTACATATTCTGTGTAAATATTGACATGTTTATACAGATTCTCTGTCAATGTTTACATGTTTATACAGATACTGTGTAAATATTTACATGTTCATACAGATTCTGTGTAAATATTTACATGTTTATACCGATTCTTTGTAAATATTTACAGGTTGACACAGATTCTGTGTAAATATTTACAGGTTCATACTGATTCTGTGTAATTATTTACGTGTTTATACAGATTCTGTGTAAATATTTCCAATTTATACAATTTCTGTGTATATATTTACAGGTTTATAGAGATTCTGTGTAAAAATTTCATGTTTATACAGATTCTGTGTAAATATTTACATGTTTACACAGATTCTGCATAAATATTTATATGTTTATACAGATTCTGTGTAAATATTTACATGTTTATGCTGATTCTGAGTAAATATTTACATGTTTTATAAATTCTGTGTAAATATTTACATGTTTATACAGATCCTGTGTTAATATTTACATGTGTATACAGATTCTGGGTAAATATTTAAAGGTTTATACAGATTCTGTGTAAAGATTTACAGAATTATACAGATTCTGTGTAAACATTTACAGGTTTATTCAGATTCTGTGTAAATATTCACAGGTTTATACAGATTCTGTGTAAATATTTACAGGATTTTACAGATTCTGTGTAAATATTTCAAGGTTTTTAGAGATTCTGTGTAAATATTTACAGGTTTTTACAGATTCTGTGTAAATATTGACATGTTTATACAGATTCTCTGTAAATGTTTATATGTTTATAAAGATTCTGTGTAAATATTTACATGTTCATACAGATTCTGTGTAAATATTTACATGTTTATACAGATTCTGTGAAAATATTTACAGGTTTATACAGATTCTGTGTAAATATTTACGTATTTATACAGATTCTGTGTAAATATTTACAGGTTTATACAGATTCTGTGTAAATATTTCCACTTTATACAAGTTCTGTGTAAATATTTACAGGTTTATAGAGATTCTGTGTAAAAATTTACAGGTTTTTACAGATTCTATGTAAATATTTACAGGTTTTTACAGATTATGTGTAAATATTTACATGTTTATACAGATTCTCTGTAAATATTTACATGTTCACACAGATTCCGTGTAAATATTTACATGTTTATACAGATTCTGTGTAAATATTTACATGTTTATACAGATTCTGTGTAAATATTTACATGTTGATACAGATTCTGTGTAAATATTTACAGGTTTATATAGATTCTGTGTAAATATTTACATGTTGATACAGATTCTGTGTAAATATTTACAGGTTTATACATATTCTGTGTAAATATTTACATGTTGATACAGATTCTGTGTAAATATTTACATGTTCATGCAGATTCTGTGTAAATATTTACATGTTCATACAGAGTCTGTGAAATATTTACATGTTCATAGAGATTCTGTGTAAATATTAACATGTTCATCCAGATTCTGTGTATATACATACATGTTCATACAGATTGTGCATAAATATTTACATATACATACAGATTCTGCGTAAATATTTACATGTTCATACAGTTTCTGTGTAAACATTTACATGTTCATAGACATTCTGTGTAAACATTTACAGGTTTTTACAGATTCTTTGTAAATATTTACAGGTGTTTACAGATTCTGTGTAAATATTTACATGTTTATACAGATTCTCTGTAAATATTTACATGTTGATCCAGATTCTGTGTAAATATTTACTGGTTTATACAGATTCTGTGTAAATATTTACATGTTGATCCAGATTCTGTGTAAATATTTACATGTTCATTCAGATTCTGTGTAAACATTTACATATTCATACAGATTCTGTGTAAACATTTGCAGGTTTCTACACATTCTGTGTAAACATTTACAGGTTTTTACAGATTCTGTGTAAAAATTTACATGTTTATAAAGATTGTGTGTAAATATTTACATGTTTATACAGATTCTGTGTAAATATTTACATGTTTATACAGATTCTGTGTAAATATTTATATGTTTATACAGATTCTGTGTTAATATTTACATGTTTATACAGATTCCATGTAAATATTTAAGAGTTTATACAGATTCTGTGTAAATATTTACAGATTTATACAGATTCTGTGTAAATATTTATAGGTTTATACAGATTCTGTGTAATATATACTGGTTTATACAGATTCTGTGTAAATTTTTTCAGGTATTTACAGATTCTGTGTAAATATTTACATGTTTATACAGATTCTCTGTAACTGTTTACATGTTTTTACAGATTCTGTGTAAATATTTACATGTTTATACAGATTCTCTGTAAATATTTACTGCTTTATACAGATTCTGTGTAAATGTTAACATGTTCATACAGATCCTGTGTAAACATTTACGTATTCATTCAGATTCTGTGTAAACATCTGCAGGTTGCTACAGATTCTATGTAAACATTTACAGGTTTTACAGATTCTGTGTAAACATTTACATGTTTATACAGATTGTGTGTAAATATTTACATGTTTATACAGATTCTGTGTCAATATTCACATGTTTATATAGATTCTGTGTAAATATTTACATGTTTATACAGATTCTGTGTTAATATTTACATGTTTATACAGATTCTGTGTAAATATTTACAGGTTTATACTGATTCTGTGTAAATATTTCCAGGTTTATACTGATTCTGTGTAAATATTTACATGTTTATACAGATTCTGTGTAAGTATTTACTGGTTTATACTGATTCTGTGTAAATATTTACATGTTCATACATATACTGTGTAAATATTTACATGTTCATACAGATTGTGTATAAATATTTACATATTTATACAGATTCTGTGTAAACATTTACATGTTCATAGAGATTCTGTGTAAACATTTACAGGTTTTTACAGATTCTGTGTAAACATTTACAGGTTTTACAGATTCTGTGTAAACATTTACAGGTATTTACAGATTCTGTGTAAATATCTACATGTTTATACAGATTCTGTCTAAATATTTATATGTTCATACAGATTTTGTGTAAATATTTACATGTTCATACAGATTCTGTGTAAATATTTACATGTTCATACTGATTCTGTGTAAATATTTACATGTTCATACAGATTCTGTGAAAATATTTACATGTTGATACAGATTCGGTGTAAATATTTACAAGTTCATACTGATTGTGTGTAAACATTTACATGTTCATACACATTCTCTTTAAACATTTACATGATCATAGAGATTCTGTGTAAACATTTACAGGTTTTTACAGATTCTCTGTAAACATTTACAGGTTTTACAGTTTCTGTGTTAACATTTACAGATGTTTACTTATTCTGTGTAAATATTTACACGTTTATACAGATTCTCTGTAAATATTTACTTGTTTATACAGATTCTGTGTAAATATTCACATGTTGATGCATATTCTGTGTAAATATTTACATGTTTATACAGATTCTGTGTAAATATTTACATGTTCATACAGATTCTGTTTAAATATTTACATGTTTATACAGATTCTGTGTAAATATTTACAGGTTTATACAGATTCTGTGTAAATATTTCCACTTTATACAATTTCTGTGTAAATATTTACAGGTTTATACAGATTCTGTGTAAAAATTTTTATGTTTATACAGATTTTGTGTAAATATTTACATGTTTATACAGATTCTGTGTAAATATTTATATGTTTATGCAGATTCTGTGTAAATATTTTCATGTTTATACTGATTCTGTGTAAATATTGACATGTTTATACAGATTCTGTGTAAATAGTTACAGGATTTTACAGATTTTATGTAAATATTTAAAGGTTTTTACTGATTCTGTGTAAATATTTACAGGTTTTTACAGATTCTGTGTAAATATTGACATGTTTATACAGATTCTCTGTAAATGTTTACATGTTTATACAGATTATGTGTAAATATTTACATGTTCATACAGACTCTGTGTAAATATTTACATATTTATACAGATTCTGTGTAAATATTTACAGGTTTATACAGATTCTGCGTAAACATTTTCAGTTTTATACAGATTCTGTTTAAATATTTACAGGTTTATACAGATTCTGTGTAAATATTTACAGGATTTTACAGATTCTTTGTAAATATTTAAAGGCTTTTACAGATTCTGTGTAAATATTTGCAGGTTTTTACAGATTCTGTGTAAATATTGACATGTTTATACAGATTCCGAGTAAATATTTATAGGATTTTACAGATTCTGTGGAAATATTTAAAGGTTTTTACTGATTCTGTTTAAACATTTACAGGTTTTTACAGATTCTGTGTAAATATTGACATGTTTATACAGATTCTCTGTAAATGTTTACATGTTTATACAGATTCTGTGTAAATGTTTACATGTTTATACAGACTCTGTGTAAATATTTACATGTTTATACAGATTCTGTGTAAATATTTACAGGTTTATACAGATTCTGCGTAAACATTTTCAGTTTTATACAGATTCTGTTTAAATATTTAGAGGTTTATACTGATTCTGTGTAAATATTTACAGGACTTTACAGATTCTATGTAAATATTTAAAGGCTTTTACAGATTCTGTGTAAATGTCTACAGGTTTTTACAGATTCTGTGTAAATATTGACATGTTTATACAGATCCCGTGTAAATATTTACCGGATTTTACAGATTAAGTGTAAATATTTAAAGGTTTTTACTGATTCTGGGTAAACATTTACAGGTTTTTACATATTCTGTGTAAATATTGACATGTTTATACAGATTCTCTGTCAATGTTTACATGTTTATACAGATACTGTGTAAATATTTACATGTTCATACAGATTCTGTGTAAATATTTACATGTTTATACCGATTCTTTGTAAATATTTACAGGTTGACACAGATTCTGTGTAAATATTTACAGGTTCATACTGATTCTGTGTAATTATTTACGTGTTTATACAGATTCTGTGTAAATATTTCCAATTTATACAATTTCTGTGTATATATTTACAGGTTTATAGAGATTCTGTGTAAAAATTTCATGTTTATACAGATTCTGTGTAAATATTTACATGTTTACACAGATTCTGCATAAATATTTATATGTTTATACAGATTCTGTGTAAATATTTACATGTTTATGCTGATTCTGAGTAAATATTTACATGTTTTATAAATTCTGTGTAAATATTTACATGTTTATACAGATCCTGTGTTAATATTTACATGTGTATACAGATTCTGGGTAAATATTTAAAGGTTTATACAGATTCTGTGTAAAGATTTACAGAATTATACAGATTCTGTGTAAACATTTACAGGTTTATTCAGATTCTGTGTAAATATTCACAGGTTTATACAGATTCTGTGTAAATATTTACAGGATTTTACAGATTCTGTGTAAATATTTCAAGGTTTTTAGAGATTCTGTGTAAATATTTACAGGTTTTTACAGATTCTGTGTAAATATTGACATGTTTATACAGATTCTCTGTAAATGTTTATATGTTTATAAAGATTCTGTGTAAATATTTACATGTTCATACAGATTCTGTGTAAATATTTACATGTTTATACAGATTCTGTGAAAATATTTACAGGTTTATACAGATTCTGTGTAAATATTTACGTATTTATACAGATTCTGTGTAAATATTTACAGGTTTATACAGATTCTGTGTAAATATTTCCACTTTATACAAGTTCTGTGTAAATATTTACAGGTTTATAGAGATTCTGTGTAAAAATTTACAGGTTTTTACAGATTCTATGTAAATATTTACAGGTTTTTACAGATTATGTGTAAATATTTACATGTTTATACAGATTCTCTGTAAATATTTACATGTTCACACAGATTCCGTGTAAATATTTACATGTTTATACAGATTCTGTGTAAATATTTACATGTTTATACAGATTCTGTGTAAATATTTACATGTTGATACAGATTCTGTGTAAATATTTACAGGTTTATATAGATTCTGTGTAAATATTTACATGTTGATACAGATTCTGTGTAAATATTTACAGGTTTATACATATTCTGTGTAAATATTTACATGTTGATACAGATTCTGTGTAAATATTTACATGTTCATGCAGATTCTGTGTAAATATTTACATGTTCATACAGAGTCTGTGAAATATTTACATGTTCATAGAGATTCTGTGTAAATATTAACATGTTCATCCAGATTCTGTGTATATACATACATGTTCATACAGATTGTGCATAAATATTTACATATACATACAGATTCTGCGTAAATATTTACATGTTCATACAGTTTCTGTGTAAACATTTACATGTTCATAGACATTCTGTGTAAACATTTACAGGTTTTTACAGATTCTTTGTAAATATTTACAGGTGTTTACAGATTCTGTGTAAATATTTACATGTTTATACAGATTCTCTGTAAATATTTACATGTTGATCCAGATTCTGTGTAAATATTTACTGGTTTATACAGATTCTGTGTAAATATTTACATGTTGATCCAGATTCTGTGTAAATATTTACATGTTCATTCAGATTCTGTGTAAACATTTACATATTCATACAGATTCTGTGTAAACATTTGCAGGTTTCTACACATTCTGTGTAAACATTTACAGGTTTTTACAGATTCTGTGTAAAAATTTACATGTTTATAAAGATTGTGTGTAAATATTTACATGTTTATACAGATTCTGTGTAAATATTTACATGTTTATACAGATTCTGTGTAAATATTTATATGTTTATACAGATTCTGTGTTAATATTTACATGTTTATACAGATTCCATGTAAATATTTAAGAGTTTATACAGATTCTGTGTAAATATTTACAGATTTATACAGATTCTGTGTAAATATTTATAGGTTTATACAGATTCTGTGTAATATATACTGGTTTATACAGATTCTGTGTAAATTTTTTCAGGTATTTACAGATTCTGTGTAAATATTTACATGTTTATACAGATTCTCTGTAACTGTTTACATGTTTTTACAGATTCTGTGTAAATATTTACATGTTTATACAGATTCTCTGTAAATATTTACTGCTTTATACAGATTCTGTGTAAATGTTAACATGTTCATACAGATCCTGTGTAAACATTTACGTATTCATTCAGATTCTGTGTAAACATTTGCAGGTTGCTACAGATTCTATGTAAACATTTACAGGTTTTACAGATTCTGTGTAAACATTTACATGTTTATACAGATTGTGTGTAAATATTTACATGTTTATACAGATTCTGTGTCAATATTCACATGTTTATATAGATTCTGTGTAAATATTTACATGTTTATACAGATTCTGTGTTAATATTTACATGTTTATACAGATTCTGTGTAAATATTTACAGGTTTATACTGATTCTGTGTAAATATTTCCAGGTTTATACTGATTCTGTGTAAATATTTACATGTTTATACAGATTCTGTGTAAGTATTTACTGGTTTATACTGATTCTGTGTAAATATTTACATGTTCATACATATACTGTGTAAATATTTACATGTTCATACAGATTGTGTATAAATATTTACATATTTATACAGATTCTGTGTAAACATTTACATGTTCATAGAGATTCTGTGTAAACATTTACAGGTTTTTACAGATTCTGTGTAAACATTTACAGGTTTTACAGATTCTGTGTAAACATTTACAGGTATTTACAGATTCTGTGTAAATATCTACATGTTTATACAGATTCTGTCTAAATATTTATATGTTCATACAGATTTTGTGTAAATATTTACATGTTCATACAGATTCTGTGTAAATATTTACATGTTCATACTGATTCTGTGTAAATATTTACATGTTCATACAGATTCTGTGAAAATATTTACATGTTGATACAGATTCTGTGTAAATATTTACAAGTTCATACTGATTGTGTGTAAACATTTACATGTTCATACACATTCTCTTTAAACATTTACATGATCATAGAGATTCTGTGTAAACATTTACAGGTTTTTACAGATTCTCTGTAAACATTTACAGGTTTTACAGTTTCTGTGTTAACATTTACAGATGTTTACTTATTCTGTGTAAATATTTACACGTTTATACAGATTCTCTGTAAATATTTACTTGTTTATACAGATTCTGTGTAAATATTCACATGTTGATGCATATTCTGTGTAAATATTTACATGTTTATACAGATTCTGTGTAAATATTTACATGTTCATACAGATTCTGTTTAAATATTTACATGTTTATACAGATTCTGTGTAAATATTTACAGGTTTATACAGATTCTGTGTAAATATTTCCACTTTATACAATTTCTGTGTAAATATTTACAGGTTTATACAGATTCTGTGTAAAAATTTTTATGTTTATACAGATTTTGTGTAAATATTTACATGTTTATACAGATTCTGTGTAAATATTTATATGTTTATGCAGATTCTGTGTAAATATTTTCATGTTTATACTGATTCTGTGTAAATATTGACATGTTTATACAGATTCTGTGTAAATAGTTACAGGATTTTACAGATTTTATGTAAATATTTAAAGGTTTTTACTGATTCTGTGTAAATATTTACAGGTTTTTACAGATTCTGTGTAAATATTGACATGTTTATACAGATTCTCTGTAAATGTTTACATGTTTATACAGATTATGTGTAAATATTTACATGTTCATACAGACTCTGTGTAAATATTTACATATTTATACAGATTCTGTGTAAATATTTACAGGTTTATACAGATTCTGCGTAAACATTTTCAGTTTTATACAGATTCTGTTTAAATATTTACAGGTTTATACAGATTCTGTGTAAATATTTACAGGATTTTACAGATTCTTTGTAAATATTTAAAGGCTTTTACAGATTCTGTGTAAATATTTGCAGGTTTTTACAGATTCTGTGTAAATATTGACATGTTTATACAGATTCCGAGTAAATATTTATAGGATTTTACAGATTCTGTGGAAATATTTAAAGGTTTTTACTGATTCTGTTTAAACATTTACAGGTTTTTACAGATTCTGTGTAAATATTGACATGTTTATACAGATTCTCTGTAAATGTTTACATGTTTATACAGATTCTGTGTAAATGTTTACATGTTTATACAGACTCTGTGTAAATATTTACATGTTTATACAGATTCTGTGTAAATATTTACAGGTTTATACAGATTCTGCGTAAACATTTTCAGTTTTATACAGATTCTGTTTAAATATTTAGAGGTTTATACTGATTCTGTGTAAATATTTACAGGACTTTACAGATTCTATGTAAATATTTAAAGGCTTTTACAGATTCTGTGTAAATGTCTACAGGTTTTTACAGATTCTGTGTAAATATTGACATGTTTATACAGATCCCGTGTAAATATTTACCGGATTTTACAGATTAAGTGTAAATATTTAAAGGTTTTTACTGATTCTGGGTAAACATTTACAGGTTTTTACATATTCTGTGTAAATATTGACATGTTTATACAGATTCTCTGTCAATGTTTACATGTTTATACAGATACTGTGTAAATATTTACATGTTCATACAGATTCTGTGTAAATATTTACATGTTTATACCGATTCTTTGTAAATATTTACAGGTTGACACAGATTCTGTGTAAATATTTACAGGTTCATACTGATTCTGTGTAATTATTTACGTGTTTATACAGATTCTGTGTAAATATTTCCAATTTATACAATTTCTGTGTATATATTTACAGGTTTATAGAGATTCTGTGTAAAAATTTCATGTTTATACAGATTCTGTGTAAATATTTACATGTTTACACAGATTCTGCATAAATATTTATATGTTTATACAGATTCTGTGTAAATATTTACATGTTTATGCTGATTCTGAGTAAATATTTACATGTTTTATAAATTCTGTGTAAATATTTACATGTTTATACAGATCCTGTGTTAATATTTACATGTGTATACAGATTCTGGGTAAATATTTAAAGGTTTATACAGATTCTGTGTAAAGATTTACAGAATTATACAGATTCTGTGTAAACATTTACAGGTTTATTCAGATTCTGTGTAAATATTCACAGGTTTATACAGATTCTGTGTAAATATTTACAGGATTTTACAGATTCTGTGTAAATATTTCAAGGTTTTTAGAGATTCTGTGTAAATATTTACAGGTTTTTACAGATTCTGTGTAAATATTGACATGTTTATACAGATTCTCTGTAAATGTTTATATGTTTATAAAGATTCTGTGTAAATATTTACATGTTCATACAGATTCTGTGTAAATATTTACATGTTTATACAGATTCTGTGAAAATATTTACAGGTTTATACAGATTCTGTGTAAATATTTACGTATTTATACAGATTCTGTGTAAATATTTACAGGTTTATACAGATTCTGTGTAAATATTTCCACTTTATACAAGTTCTGTGTAAATATTTACAGGTTTATAGAGATTCTGTGTAAAAATTTACAGGTTTTTACAGATTCTATGTAAATATTTACAGGTTTTTACAGATTATGTGTAAATATTTACATGTTTATACAGATTCTCTGTAAATATTTACATGTTCACACAGATTCCGTGTAAATATTTACATGTTTATACAGATTCTGTGTAAATATTTACATGTTTATACAGATTCTGTGTAAATATTTACATGTTGATACAGATTCTGTGTAAATATTTACAGGTTTATATAGATTCTGTGTAAATATTTACATGTTGATACAGATTCTGTGTAAATATTTACAGGTTTATACATATTCTGTGTAAATATTTACATGTTGATACAGATTCTGTGTAAATATTTACATGTTCATGCAGATTCTGTGTAAATATTTACATGTTCATACAGAGTCTGTGAAATATTTACATGTTCATAGAGATTCTGTGTAAATATTAACATGTTCATCCAGATTCTGTGTATATACATACATGTTCATACAGATTGTGCATAAATATTTACATATACATACAGATTCTGCGTAAATATTTACATGTTCATACAGTTTCTGTGTAAACATTTACATGTTCATAGACATTCTGTGTAAACATTTACAGGTTTTTACAGATTCTTTGTAAATATTTACAGGTGTTTACAGATTCTGTGTAAATATTTACATGTTTATACAGATTCTCTGTAAATATTTACATGTTGATCCAGATTCTGTGTAAATATTTACTGGTTTATACAGATTCTGTGTAAATATTTACATGTTGATCCAGATTCTGTGTAAATATTTACATGTTCATTCAGATTCTGTGTAAACATTTACATATTCATACAGATTCTGTGTAAACATTTGCAGGTTTCTACACATTCTGTGTAAACATTTACAGGTTTTTACAGATTCTGTGTAAAAATTTACATGTTTATAAAGATTGTGTGTAAATATTTACATGTTTATACAGATTCTGTGTAAATATTTACATGTTTATACAGATTCTGTGTAAATATTTATATGTTTATACAGATTCTGTGTTAATATTTACATGTTTATACAGATTCCATGTAAATATTTAAGAGTTTATACAGATTCTGTGTAAATATTTACAGATTTATACAGATTCTGTGTAAATATTTATAGGTTTATACAGATTCTGTGTAATATATACTGGTTTATACAGATTCTGTGTAAATTTTTTCAGGTATTTACAGATTCTGTGTAAATATTTACATGTTTATACAGATTCTCTGTAACTGTTTACATGTTTTTACAGATTCTGTGTAAATATTTACATGCTTATACAGATTCTCTGTAAATATTTACTGCTTTATACAGATTCTGTGTAAATGTTAACATGTTCATACAGATCCTGTGTAAACATTTACGTATTCATTCAGATTCTGTGTAAACATTTGCAGGTTGCTACAGATTCTATGTAAACATTTACAGGTTTTACAGATTCTGTGTAAACATTTACATGTTTATACAGATTGTGTGTAAATATTTACATGTTTATACAGATTCTGTGTCAATATTCACATGTTTATATAGATTCTGTGTAAATATTTACATGTTTATAAAGATTCTGTGTTAATATTTACAGGTTTATACTGATTCTGTGTAAATATTTCCAGGTTTATACTGATTCTGTGTAAATATTTACGTGTTTATACAGATTCTGTGTAAGTATTTACTGGTTTATACTGATTCTGTGTAAATATTTACATGTTCATACATATTCTGTGTAAATATTTACATGTTCATACAGATTGTGTATAAATATTTACATATTTATACAGATTCTGTGTAAACATTTACATGTTCATAGAGATTCTGTGTAAACATTTACAGGTTTTTACAGATTCTGTGTAAACATTTACAGGTTTTACAGATTCTGTGTAAACATTTACAGGTATTTACAGATTCTGTGTAAATATCTACATGTTTATACAGATTCTGTCTAAATATTTATATGTTCATACAGATTTTGTGTAAATATTTACATGTTCATACAGATTCTGTGTAAATATTTACATGTTCATACTGATTCTGTGTAAATATTTACATGTTCATACAGATTCTGTGAAAATATTTACATGTTGATACAGATTCTGTGTAAATATTTACAAGTTCATACTGATTGTGTGTAAACATTTACATGTTCATACACATTCTCTTTAAACATTTACATGATCATAGAGATTCTGTGTAAACATTTACAGGTTTTTACAGATTCTCTGTAAACATTTACAGGTTTTACAGTTTCTGTGTTAACATTTACAGATGTTTACTTATTCTGTGTAAATATTTACACGTTTATACAGATTCTCTGTAAATATTTACTTGTTTATACAGATTCTGTGTAAATATTCACATGTTGATGCATATTCTGTGTAAATATTTACATGTTTATACAGATTCTGTGTAAATATTTACATGTTCATACAGATTCTGTTTAAATATTTACATGTTTATACAGATTCTGTGTAAATATTTACAGGTTTATACAGATTCTGTGTAAATATTTCCACTTTATACAATTTCTGTGTAAATATTTACAGGTTTATACAGATTCTGTGTAAAAATTTTTATGTTTATACAGATTTTGTGTAAATATTTACATGTTTATACAGATTCTGTGTAAATATTTATATGTTTATGCAGATTCTGTGTAAATATTTTCATGTTTATACTGATTCTGTGTAAATATTGACATGTTTATACAGATTCTGTGTAAATAGTTACAGGATTTTACAGATTTTATGTAAATATTTAAAGGTTTTTACTGATTCTGTGTAAATATTTACAGGTTTTTACAGGTTCTGTGTAAATATTGACATGTTTATACAGATTCTCTGTAAATGTTTACATGTTTATACAGATTATGTGTAAATATTTACATGTTCATACAGACTCTGTGTAAATATTTACATATTTATACAGATTCTGTGTAAATATTTACAGGTTTATACAGATTCTGCGTAAACATTTTCAGTTTTATACAGATTCTGTTTAAATATTTACAGGTTTATACAGATTCTGTGTAAATATTTACAGGATTTTACAGATTCTTTGTAAATATTTAAAGGCTTTTACAGATTCTGTGTAAATATTTGCAGGTTTTTACAGATTCTGTGGAAATATTGACATGTTTATACAGATTCCGAGTAAATATTTATAGGATTTTACAGATTCTGTGGAAATATTTAAAGGTTTTTACTGATTCTGTTTAAACATTTACAGGTTTTTACAGATTCTGTGTAAATATTGACATGTTTATACAGATTCTCTGTAAATGTTTACATGTTTATACAGATTCTGTGTAAATGTTTACATGTTTATACAGACTCTGTGTAAATATTTACATGTTTATACAGATTCTGTGTAAATATTTACAGGTTTATACAGATTCTGCGTAAACATTTTCAGTTTTATACAGATTCTGTTTAAATATTTAGAGGTTTATACTGATTCTGTGTAAATATTTACAGGACTTTACAGATTCTGCGTAAATATTTAAAGGCTTTTACAGATTCTGTGTAAATGTCTACAGGTTTTTACAGATTCTGTGTAAATATTGACATGTTTATACAGATCCCGTGTAAATATTTACCGGATTTTACAGATTAAGTGTAAATATTTAAAGGTTTTTACTGATACTGTGTAAACATTTACAGGTTTTTACATATTCTGTGTAAATATTGACATGTTTATACAGATTCTCTGTCAATGTTTACATGTTTATACAGATTCTGTGTAAATATTTACATGTTCATACAGATTCTGTGTAAATATTTACATGTTTATACCGATTCTTTGTAAATATTTACAGGTTGACACAGATTCTGTGTAAATATTTACAGGTTCATACTGATTCTGTGTAATTATTTACGTGTTTATACAGATTCTGTGTAAATATTTACAGGTTTATACAGATTCTGTGTAAATATTTCCAATTTATACAATTTCTGTGTAAATATTTACAGGTTTATAGAGATTCTGTGTAAAAATTTCATGTTTATACAGATTCTGTGTAAATATTTACATGTTTACACAGATTCTGCGTAAATATTTATATGTTTATACAGATTCTGTGTAAATATTTACATGTTTATGCTGATTCTGAGTAAATATTTACATGTTTTATAAATTCTGTGTAAATATTTACATGTTTATACAGATCCTGTGTTAATATTTACATGTTTATACAGATTCTGGGTAAATATTTAAAGGTTTATACAGATTCTGTGTAAAGATTTACAGAATTATACAGATTCTGTGTAAACATTTACAGGTTTATTCAGATTCTGTGTAAATATTCACAGGTTTATACAGATTCTGTGTAAATATTTACAGGATTTTACAGATTCTGTGTAAATATTTAAAGGTTTTTAGAGATTCTGTGTAAATATTTACAGGTTTTTACAGATTCTGTGTAAATATTGACATGTTTATACAGATTCTCTGTAAATGTTTATATGTTTATAAAGATTCTGTGTAAATATTTACATGTTCATACAGATTCTGTGTAAATATTTACATGTTTATACAGATTCTGTGAAAATATTTACAGGTTTATACAGATTCTGTGTAAATATTTACGTATTTATACAGATTCTGTGTAAATATTTACAGGTTTATACAGATTCTGTGTAAATATTTCCACTTTATACAAGTTCTGTGTAAATATTTACAGGTTTATAGAGATTCTGTGTAAAAATTTACAGGTGTTTACAGATTCTATGTAAATATTTACAGGTTTTTACAGATTATGTGTAAATATTTACATGTTTATACAGATTCTCTGTAAATATTTACATGTTCACACAGATTCCGTGTAAATATTTACATGTTTATACAGATTCTGTGTAAATATTTACATGTTTATACAGATTCTGTGTAAATATTTACATGTTGATACAGATTCTGTGTAAATATTTACAGGTTTATATAGATTCTGTGTAAATATTTACATGTTGATTCAGATTCTGTGTAAATATTTACAGGTTTATACATATTCTGTGTAAATATTTACATGTTGATACAGATTCTGTGTAAATATTTACATGTTCATGCAGATTCTGTGTAAATATTTACATGTTCAAACAGAGTCTGTGAAATATTTACATGTTCATAGAGATTCTGTGTAAATATTAACATGTTAATCCAGATTCTGTGTATATATATACATGTTCATACAGATTGTGCATAAATATTTACATATACATACAGATTCTGCGTAAATATTTACATGTTCATACAGTTTCTGTGTAAACATTTACATGTTCATAGACATTCTGTGTAAACATTTACAGGTTTTTACAGATTCTTTGTAAATATTTACAGGTGTTTACAGATTCTGTGTAAATATTTACATGTTTATACAGATTCTCTGTAAATATTTACATGTTTATACTGGTTCTTTGTAAATATTTACATGTTGATACAGATTCTGTGTAAATATTTTCATGTTTATACAGATTCTGTGTAAATACTTATATGTTGATGCATATTCTTTGTAAATATTTACATGTTCATACAGATTCTGTGTAAACATTTGCAGGTTTCTACAAATTCTGTGTAGATATTTACAGGTTGTTACAGATTCCGTGTAAACATTTGCATGTTTATACAGATTGTTTGTAAATATTTACAAGTTTATATAGATTTTGTGTAAATATTTACATGTTTATATAGATTCTGTGTAAATATTTACATGTTTATAGCGATTCTGTGTTAATATTTACATGTTTATACAGATTCCGTGTAAATATTTAAAAGTTTATACAGATTCTGTGGAAATATTTACAGATTTATACCGATTCTGTGTAAATATTTACAGGTTTATACAGATTCTGTGTAAATATTTACATGTTTATACAGATTCTCTGTAAATGTTTACATGTTTATACAGATTCTGTGTAAATGTTTACATTTTTATACAGATTCTGTGTAAATATTTACATGTTCATACAGATTCTGTGTAAATATTTACATGTTGATACAGATTATTTGTAAATATTTACTGGTTTATACAGATTCTGTGTAAATATTTACATGTTGATCCAGATTCTGTGTAAATATTTACATTTTCATACAGATTCTGTGTAAACATTTACGTGTTCATACAGATTCTGTGTAAACATTTGCAGGTTTCCACAGATTCTTTGTAAACATTTGCAGGTTTTTACAGATTCTGTGTAAACATTTACATGTTTATGAAGATTGTGTAAATATTTACATGTTCATACAGATTCTGTGTAAACATTTACATATTCATAGAGATTCTGTGTAAACATTTACAGGTTTTTAAGGATTCGGTGTAAACATTTACAGGTTTTACAAATTCTGTGTAAATATTTACAGGTGTTTACAGATTCTGTGTAAATATTTAGAAGTTTATACAGATTCTCTGTAAATATTTACATGTTTATACAGATTCTGTGTAAATATTTACATGTTGATACAGATTCTGTGTAAATATTTACATGTTTATACAGATTCTTTGTAAATATTTACATGGTCATACAGACTCTGTGTAAATATTTACATGTTTATACAGATTCTGTGTAAATATTTACAGGTTTATACAGATTCTGCGTAAACATTTTCAGTTTTATACAGATTCTGTTTAAATATTTAGAGGTTTATACTGATTCTGTGTAAATATTTACAGGACTTTACAGATTCTGCGTAAATATTTAAAGGCTTTTACAGATTCTGTGTAAATGTCTACAGGTTTTTACAGATTCTGTGTAAATATTGACATGTTTATACAGATCCCGTGTAAATATTTACCGGATTTTACAGATTAAGTGTAAATATTTAAAGGTTTTTACTGATACTGTGTAAACATTTACAGGTTTTTACATATTCTGTGTAAATATTGACATGTTTATACAGATTCTCTGTCAATGTTTACATGTTTATACAGATTCTGTGTAAATATTTACATGTTCATACAGATTCTGTGTAAATATTTACATGTTTATACCGATTCTTTGTAAATATTTACAGGTTGACACAGATTCTGTGTAAATATTTACAGGTTCATACTGATTCTGTGTAATTATTTACGTGTTTATACAGATTCTGTGTAAATATTTACAGGTTTATACAGATTCTGTGTAAATATTTCCAATTTATACAATTTCTGTGTAAATATTTACAGGTTTATAGAGATTCTGTGTAAAAATTTCATGTTTATACAGATTCTGTGTAAATATTTACATGTTTACACAGATTCTGCGTAAATATTTATATGTTTATACAGATTCTGTGTAAATATTTACATGTTTATGCTGATTCTGAGTAAATATTTACATGTTTTATAAATTCTGTGTAAATATTTACATGTTTATACAGATCCTGTGTTAATATTTACATGTTTATACAGATTCTGGGTAAATATTTAAAGGTTTATACAGATTCTGTGTAAAGATTTACAGAATTATACAGATTCTGTGTAAACATTTACAGGTTTATTCAGATTCTGTGTAAATATTCACAGGTTTATACAGATTCTGTGTAAATATTTACAGGATTTTACAGATTCTGTGTAAATATTTAAAGGTTTTTAGAGATTCTGTGTAAATATTTACAGGTTTTTACAGATTCTGTGTAAATATTGACATGTTTATACAGATTCTCTGTAAATGTTTATATGTTTATAAAGATTCTGTGTAAATATTTACATGTTCATACAGATTCTGTGTAAATATTTACATGTTTATACAGATTCTGTGAAAATATTTACAGGTTTATACAGATTCTGTGTAAATATTTACGTATTTATACAGATTCTGTGTAAATATTTACAGGTTTATACAGATTCTGTGTAAATATTTCCACTTTATACAAGTTCTGTGTAAATATTTACAGGTTTATAGAGATTCTGTGTAAAAATTTACAGGTGTTTACAGATTCTATGTAAATATTTACAGGTTTTTACAGATTATGTGTAAATATTTACATGTTTATACAGATTCTCTGTAAATATTTACATGTTCACACAGATTCCGTGTAAATATTTACATGTTTATACAGATTCTGTGTAAATATTTACATGTTTATACAGATTCTGTGTAAATATTTACATGTTGATACAGATTCTGTGTAAATATTTACAGGTTTATATAGATTCTGTGTAAATATTTACATGTTGATTCAGATTCTGTGTAAATATTTACAGGTTTATACATATTCTGTGTAAATATTTACATGTTGATACAGATTCTGTGTAAATATTTACATGTTCATGCAGATTCTGTGTAAATATTTACATGTTCAAACAGAGTCTGTGAAATATTTACATGTTCATAGAGATTCTGTGTAAATATTAACATGTTAATCCAGATTCTGTGTATATATATACATGTTCATACAGATTGTGCATAAATATTTACATATACATACAGATTCTGCGTAAATATTTACATGTTCATACAGTTTCTGTGTAAACATTTACATGTTCATAGACATTCTGTGTAAACATTTACAGGTTTTTACAGATTCTTTGTAAATATTTACAGGTGTTTACAGATTCTGTGTAAATATTTACATGTTTATACAGATTCTCTGTAAATATTTACATGTTTATACTGGTTCTTTGTAAATATTTACATGTTGATCCAGATTCTGTGTAAATATTTTCATGTTTATACAGATTCTGTGTAAATACTTATATGTTGATGCATATTCTTTGTAAATATTTACATGTTCATACAGATTCTGTGTAAACATTTGCAGGTTTCTACAAATTCTGTGTAGATATTTACAGGTTGTTACAGATTCCGTGTAAACATTTGCATGTTTATACAGATTGTTTGTAAATATTTACAAGTTTATATAGATTTTGTGTAAATATTTACATGTTTATATAGATTCTGTGTAAATATTTACATGTTTATAGCGATTCTGTGTTAATATTTACATGTTTATACAGATTCCGTGTAAATATTTAAAAGTTTATACAGATTCTGTGGAAATATTTACAGATTTATACCGATTCTGTGTAAATATTTACAGGTTTATACAGATTCTGTGTAAATATTTACATGTTTATACAGATTCTCTGTAAATGTTTACATGTTTATACAGATTCTGTGTAAATGTTTACATTTTTATACAGATTCTGTGTAAATATTTACATGTTCATACAGATTCTGTGTAAATATTTACATGTTGATACAGATTATTTGTAAATATTTACTGGTTTATACAGATTCTGTGTAAATATTTACATGTTGATCCAGATTCTGTGTAAATATTTACATTTTCATACAGATTCTGTGTAAACATTTACGTGTTCATACAGATTCTGTGTAAACATTTGCAGGTTTCCACAGATTCTTTGTAAACATTTGCAGGTTTTTACAGATTCTGTGTAAACATTTACATGTTTATGAAGATTGTGTAAATATTTACATGTTCATACAGATTCTGTGTAAACATTTACATATTCATAGAGATTCTGTGTAAACATTTACAGGTTTTTAAGGATTCGGTGTAAACATTTACAGGTTTTACAAATTCTGTGTAAATATTTACAGGTGTTTACAGATTCTGTGTAAATATTTAGAAGTTTATACAGATTCTCTGTAAATATTTACATGTTTATACAGATTCTGTGTAAATATTTACATGTTGATACAGATTCTGTGTAAATATTTACATGTTGATACAGATTCTGTGTAAATATTTACATGGTCATACAGATTCTGTGTAAATATTTACTTGTTTATACAGATTCTGTGTAAATATTTACAGTTTTACACAGATTCTGTGTAAATTTTTCCACTTTATACAATTTCTGAATATATAATTACAGGTTTACACAAATTCTGTTTAAATATTTATATGTTTATACAGATTCTGTGTAAATATTTACATGTTTATACAGATTCTGTGTAAATATTTATATGTTCATACAGATTTTGTTTAAATATTTACATGTTCATACAGATTCTGTGTAAATATTTACATGTTTATATAAATTCTGTGTAAATATTTACATGTTTATAAAGATCCTGTGTTAATATTTACATGTGTATACCGATACTGTGTAAATATTTAAAGGTTTATACAGATTCTGTGTAAATATATACAGATTTATACAGATTCTGCGTAAACATTTACAGTTTTATACAGATTCTGTGTAAATATTTACAGGTTTATACAGATTCTGTGTAAATATTTATAGGTTTTTACAGATTCTGTGTAAATATTTAAAGGTTTTTACAGATTCTGTGTAAATATTGACATGTTTATACACATTCTCTGTAAATGTTTACATGTTTATACAGATTCTGTGTAAATATTTACATGTTCATACAGATTCTGTGTAAATATTTATAGGTTTATACAGATTCTGTGTAAATATTTATAGGTTTTTTCAGATTCTGTGTAAACATTTACAGGTGTTTTCAGATTCTGTGTAAATATTTACATGTTCATACAGAGTCTGTATAAATATTTACATGTTCATACAGATTATGTGCAAATATTTACATGTTCATACAGATTCTATGTATATGTTTACAGGTTCATACATATTGTGCATAAATATTTACATGTTCATAAAGATTCTGCGTAAATATTTACATGTTCATACAGTTTCTGTGTAAACATTTACATGTTCATAGAGTTTCTGTGTAAACACTTACAGAATTTTACAAATTCTGTGTAAATATTTACAGGTTTTCACAGAATCTTTGTAAACATTTACAGGTGTTGACAGATTCTGTGTAAATATTTACATTTTCATACAGATTCTGTTTAAATATTTACATGTTGATACAGATACTGTGTAAATATTTTCATGTTTATACAGATTCTGTGTAAATATTTACATGTTTATACAGATTCTGCGTAAATATTTATATGTTTATACAGATTCGGTGTAAATATTTACATGTTTATACTGATTATGTGTAAATGTTTACATGTTTATATAAATTCTGTGTAAATATTTACATGTTTGTACAGATCCTGTGTTAATATTTACATGTTTACACAGATACTGTGTAAATATTTAAAGGTTTATACAGATTCTCTGTAAATATTTACAGATTTATACAGATTCTGTGTAAACATTTACGGTTTTATACAGATTCTGTGTAAATATATACAGGTTTATACAGATTCTGTGTAAATATTTACAGGATTTCACAGATTCTGTATAAATATTTAAAGGTTTTCACAGATTCTGTGTAAATATTTACAGGTTTTTACAGATTCTCTGTATATATGGACATGTTTATACAGATTCTCTGTAAATGTTTAAATGTTTATACAGATTCTGTGTAAATATTTACACGTTCATACAGATTCTGTGTAAATATTTACATTTTTATACAGATTCTGTGTAAATATTTACATGTTCATACAGATTCTGTGTAAATATTTACATGTTGATACATATTTTTTGTAAATATTTACTGGTTTATACAGATTCTGTGTAAATATTTACATGTTGATCCAGATTCTGTGTAAATATTTACTGGTTTATATAGATACTGTGTAAATATTTACATGTTGATCCAGATACTGTGTAAATATTTACATGTTCATTCAGATTCTGTGTAAACATTTACATATTCATACAGATTCTGTGTAAACATTTGCAGGTTTCTACACATTCTGTGTAAACATTTACAGGTTTTTACAGATTCTGTGTAAATATTTACATGTTTATAAAGATTGTGTGTAAATATTTACATGTTTATACAGATTCTGTGTAAATATTTACATGTTTATACAGATTCTTTGTAAATATTTATATGTTTATACAGATTCTGTGTAATATTTACATGTTAATACAGATTCCATGTAAATATTTAAGAGTTTATACAGATTCTGTGTAAATATTTACAGATTTATACAGATTCTGTGTAAATATTTATAGGTTTATACAGATTCTGTGTAAATATATAATGGTTTATACAGATTCTGTGTAAATATTTACAGGTATTTACAAATTCTGTGTAAATATTTACATGTTTATACAGATTCTCTGTAAATGTTTACATGTTTTTACAGATTCTGTGTAAATATTTACATGTTTATACAGATTCTCTGTAAATATTTACTGCTTTATACAGATTCTGTGTAAATGTTAACATGTTCATACAGATCCTGTGTAAACGTTTACGTATTCATACAGATTCTGTGTAAACATTTGCAGGTTGCTACAGATTCTATGTAAACATTTACAGGTTTTTACAGATTCTGTGTAAACATTTACATGTTTATAGAGATTGTGTGTAAATATTTACATGTTTATACAGATTCTGTGTCAATATTCACATGTTTATATAGATTATGTGTAAATATTTACATGTTTATACAGATTCTGTGTTAATATTTACATGGTTATACAGATTCTGTATAAATATTTACAGGTTTATACTGATTCTGTGTAAATATTTCCAGGTTTATACTGATTCTGTGTAAACATTTACGTGTTTATACAGACTCTGTGTAAGTATTTACAGGTTTATACTGATGCTGTGTAAATATTTCCACTTTATACAATTTCTGTGTAAATTTTTACAGGTCTATAGAGATTCTGTGTAAAAATTTATATGTTTATACAGATTCTGTGTAAATATTTACATGTTTTTACAGATTCTGCGTAAATATTTATATGTTTATACAGATTCGGTGTAAATATTTACATGTTTATACTGATCCTGTGTAAATATTTACATTTTTATATAAATTCTGTGTAAATATTTACATGTTTATACAGATCCTGTGTTAATATTTACATGTTTACACAGATACTTTGTACATATTTAAAGGTTTATACAGATTCTTTGTAAATATTTACAAATTTATATAGATTCTTTGTAAACATTTACAGTTTTATACAGATTCTGTGTAAATATTTACAGGTTTATACAGATTCTGTGTAAATATTTACAGGATTTTACTGGTTCTGTGTAAATATTTAAAGGTTTTTACAGATTCTGTGTAAATATTTACAGGTTTTTACAGATTCTGTGTAAATATTGACATGTTTATTCAGATTCTCTGTAAACATTTACATGTTTATACAGATTCTGTGTAAATATTTAAATGTTCATACAGATTCTGTGTAAATATTTACATGTTTATACAGATTCTGTGTAAGTATTTACAGGTTTATACTGATTCTGAGTAAATATTTACAGGTTTATAGAGATTCTGTGTAAATATTTACGTGTTTATACAGATTCTGTGTAAATATTCACAGGTTTATACAGATTCTGCGTAAATGTTTCCACTTTACACAATTTCTGTGTAAATATTTACAGGTTTATAGAGATACTGTGTAAAAATTTGCAGGTTTTTACAGATTCTATGTAAATATTTACAGGTTTTTACAGATTATGTGTAAATATTTACAGGTTTATACAGATTCTCTGTAAATATTTACATGTTCATACAGATTCTGTGTAAATATGTACATGTTTATACAGATTCTCTGTAAATATTTACATGTTTATACAGATTCTTTGTAAATATTTACATGTTGATACAGATTCTGTGTAAATATTTACATGTTTATAAAGATTCTGTGTAAATATTTACATGTTGATGCATATTCTTTGTAAATATTTACATGTTCATACAGATTCTGTGTAAACATTTACATATTCAAACAGATTCTGTGTAAACATTTGCAGGTTTCTACAGATTCTGTGTAAACATTTACAGGTTGTTACAGATTCCGTGTAAATATTTACATATTTATACAGATTGTGTGTAAATATTTACATGTTTATGTAGATTTTGCGTAAATATTTACATGTTTATATAGATTCTGTGTAAATATTTACATGTTTATACAGATTCTGTGTTAATATTTACATGTTTATACAGATTCCGTGTAAATATTTAAAAGTTTATAGAGATTCTGTGTAAATATCTACAGATTTATACAGATTCTGGGTAATATTTACAGGTTTACACAGATTCTGTGTAAATATTTACAGGTTGATACAGATTCTGTGTAAATATTTACAGGTTTATACAGATTCTGTGTAAATATTTACATGTTTATACAGATTCTCTGTAAATGTTTAAATGTTTATACAGATTCTCTGTAAATATTTACATTTTTATACAGATTCTGTGTCAATATTTACATTTTTATACAGATTCTGTGTAAATATTTACATGTTCATACAGATTCTGTGTAAATATTTACATGTTGATACATATTTTTTGTAAATATTTACTGGTTTATACAGATTCTGTGTAAATATTTACATGTTGATCCAGATTCTGTGTAAATATTTACTGGTTTATACAGATTCTGTGTAAGTATTTACATGTTGATCCAGATTCTGTGTAAACATTTACATGTTCATAGAGATTCTGTGTAAACATTTACAGGTTTTTACAGATTCTTTGGAAACATTTACAGGTTTTACAGATTCTGTGTAAACATTTACAGGTATTTACAGATTCTGTGTAAATATTTACATGTTTATACAGATTCTGTCTAAATATTTATATGTTCATACAGATTTTGTGTAAATATTTACATGTTCATACAGATTCTGTGTAAATATTTACATGTTCATACTGATTCTGTGTAAATATTTACATGTTCATACAGATTCTGTGTAAATATTTACATGTTGATACAGATTCTGTGTAAATATTTACATGTTCATACTGATTGTGTGTAAACATTTACATGTTCATACACATTCTGTTTAAACATTTACATGATCATAGAGATTCTGTGTAAGCATTTGCAGGTTTTTACAGACTCTCTGTAAACATTTACAGGTTTTACTGTTTCTGTGTTAACATTTACAGATGTTTACTTATTCTGTGTAAATATTTACACGTTTATACAGATTCTCTGTTAATATTTACTAGTTTATACAGATTCTGTGTAAATATTCACATGTTGATGCATATTCTGTGTAAATATTTACATGTATATACAGATTCTGCGTAAATATTTACATGTTCATACAGATTCTGTGTAAATATTTACAGGTTTACACAGATTCTGTGTAAATATTTCCACTTTATACAATTTCTGTGTAAATATTTACATGTTTATACAGATTCTGTGTAAAAATTTTTATGTTTATACAGATTTTGTGTAAATATTTACATGTTTATACAGATTCTGTGTAAATATTTACGTGTTTATACAGATTCTGTGTAAATATTCACAGGTTTATACAGATTCTGTGTAAATGTTTCCACTTTACACAATTTCTGTGTAAATATTCACAGGTTTATAGAGATTCTGTGTAAAAATTTGCAGGTTTTTACAGATTCTATGTAAATATTTACAGGTTTTTACAGATTATGTGTAAATATTTACAGGTTTATACAGATTCTCTGTAAATATTTACATGTTCATACAGATTCTGTGTAAATATTTACATGTTTATACAGATTCTCTGTAAATATTTACATGTTCATACAGATTCTGTGTAAATATTTACAGGTTTCTATAGATTCTGTGTAAATATTTACATGTTGATACAGATTCTGTGTAAATATTTACAGGTTTATAGATATTCTGTGTAAATATTTACATGTTGATACACATTCTGTGTAAATATTTACATGTTCATACAGATTCTGTGTAAATATTTACATGTTCATACAGATTCTGTGTATATATTTACATGTTCATAGAGATTGTGCATAAATATTTACATGTTCATACAGATCCGGCGTAAATATTTACATATTCATACACTTTCTGTGTAAACATTTACATGTTCATAGAGATTTTGTGTAAACATTTACAGGTTTTTACAGATTCTGTGTAAACATTTACAGGTTTTTTCAGATTCTTTGTAAACATTTACAGGTGTTTACAGATTCTGTGGAAATATTTACATGTTTATACAGATTCTCTGTAAATATTTACATGTTTATACAGATTCTTTGTAAATATTTACATGTTTATACAGATTCTGTGTAAATATTTACATGTTTATAAAGATTCTGTGTAAATATTTACATGTTGATGCATATTCTTTGTAAATATTTACATGTTCATACAGATTCTGTGTAAACTTTTACATATTCAAACAGATTCTGTGTAAACATTTGCAGGTTTCTAAAGATTCTGTGTAAACATTTACAGGTTGTTACAGATTCCGTGTAAATATTGACATATTTATACAGATTGTGTGTGAATATTTACATGTTTATATAGATTTTGTGCAAATATTTACATGTTTATATAGATTCTGTGTAAATATTTACATGTTTATACAGATTCTGTGTTAATATTTACATGTTTATACAGATTCCGTGTAAATATTTAAAAGTTTATACAGATTCTGTGTAAATATTTACAGATTTATACAGATTCTGTGTAATATTTACAGGTTTACACAGATTCTGTGTAAATATTTACAGGTTGATACAGATTCTGTGTAAATATTTACAGGTTTATACAGATTCTGTGTAAATATTTACATGTTTATACAGATTCTCTGTAAATGTTTAAATGTTTATACAGATTATCTGTAAATATTTACATTTTTATACAGATTCTGTGTCAATATTTACCTTTTCATACAGATTCTGTGTAAATATTTACATGTTCATACAGATTCTGTGTAAATATTTACATGTTGATACATATTTTTTGTAAATATTTACTGGTTTATACAGATTCTGTGTAAATATTTACATGTTGATCCAGATTCTGTGTAAATATTTACTGGTTTATACAGATTCTGTGTAAGTATTTACATGTTGATCCAGATTCTGTGTAAATATTTACATATTCATACAGATTCTGTGTAAACATTTACATATTCATGCAGATTCTGTGTAAACATTTGCAGGTTTCTACACATTCTGTGTAAACATTTACAGGTTTTTACAGATTCTGTGTAAAAATTTACATGTTTATAAAGATTGTGTGTAAATATTTACAAGTTTATACAGATTCTGTGTAAATATTTACATGTTTATACAGATTCTGTGTAAATATTTATATGTTTATACAGATTCTGTGTTAATATTTACATGTTTATACAGATTCCGTGTAAATATTTAAGAGTTTATACAGATTCTGTGTAAATATTTACAGAATTATTCAGATTCTGTGTAAATATTTATAGGATTATACAGATACTGTGTAAATATATACAGGTTTATACAGATTGTGTGTAAATATTTACAGGTATTTACAGATACTGTGTAAATATTTACATGTTTATACATATTCTCTGTAAATGTTTACATGTTTTTACAGATTCTGTGTAAATATTTACATGTTTATACAGATTCTCTGTAAATATTTACTGCTTTATACAGATTCTGTGTAAATATTTACATTTTCATACAGATTCTGTGTAAAAATTTTCATATTCATACAGATTCTGTGTAAACATTTGCAGGTTTCTACAGATTCTATGTAAACATTTACAGGTTTTTACAGATTCTGTGTAAACATTTACATGTTTATACAGACTGTGTGTAAATATTTACATGTTGATACAGATTCTGTGTCAATATTCACATGTTTATATAGATTCTGTGTAAATATTTACATGTTTATACAGATTCTGTCTAAATATTTATATGTTCATACAGATTTTGTGTAAATATTTACATGTTCATACAGATTCTGTGTAAATATTTACATGTTCATACTGATTCTGTGTAAATATTTACATGTTCATACAGATTCTGTGTAAATATTTACATGTTGATACAGATTCTGTGTAAATATTTACAAGTTCATACTGATTGTGTGTAAACATTTACATGTTCATACACATTCTGTTTAAACATTTACATGATCATAGAGATTCTGAGTAAACATTTACAGGTTTTTACAGATTCTCTGTAAACATTTACAGGTTTTACAGTTTCTGTGTTAATATTTACAAATGTTTACTTATTCTGTGTAAATATTTACACGTTTATACAGATTCTCTGTAAATATTTACTTGTTTATACAGATTCTGTGTAAATATTCACATGTTGATGCATATTCTGTTTAAATATTTACATGTTTATACAGATTCTGTGTAAATATTTACATGTTCATACAGATTCTGTGTAAATATTTACATGTTTATACAGATTCTGTGTAAATATTTACAGGTTTATACAGATTCTGTGTAAATATTTCCACTTTATACAATTTCTGTGTAAATATTTACAGGTTTATACAGATTCTGTGTAAAAAGTTTTATGTTTATACAGATTTTGTGTAAATATTTACATGTTTATACAGATTCTGTGTAAATATTCATATGTTTATACAGATTCTGTGTAAATATTGACATGTTTATACAGATTCTCTGTAAATGTTTACATGTTTATACAGATTCTGTGTAAATATTTACAGGATTTTACAGATTTTATGTAAATATTTAAAGGTTTTTACTGATTCTGTGTAAATATTTACAGGTTTTTACAGATTCTGTGTAAATATTGACATGTTTATACAGATTCTCTGTAAATGTTTACATGTTTATAGAGATTCTGTGTAAATATTTACATGTTCATACAGACTCTGTGTAAATATTTACATATTTATACAGATTCTGTGTAAATATTTACAGGTTTATACAGATTCTGTGTAAACATTTTCAGTTTTATACAGATTCTGTTTAAATATATAGAGGTTTATACAGATTCTGTGTAAAGATTTACAGGATTTTACAGATTCTGAGTAAATATTTAAAGGCTTTTACAGATTCTGTGTAAATATTTGCAGGTTTTTACTGATTCTGTGTAAATATTGACATGTTTATACAGATTCCGTGTAAATATTTACAGGATTTTACAGATTCTGTGGATATATTTAAAGGTTTTTACTGATTCTGTGTAAACATTTACAGGTATTTACAGATTCTGTGTAAATATTGACATGTTTATACAGATTCTCTGTAAATGTTTACATGTTTATACAGATTCTGTGTAAATGTTTACATGTTTATACAGACTCTGTGTAAATATTTACATGTTTATACAGATTCTGTGTAAATATTTACAGGTTTATACAGATTCTGCATAAACATTTTCAGTTTTATACAGATTCTGTTTAAATATTTAGAGGTTTATACTGATTCTGTGTAAATATTTACAGGACTTTACAGATTCTGTGTAAAAGTCTACAGGTTTTTACAGATTCTGTGTAAATATTGACATGTTTATACAGATTCCGTGTATATATTTACAGGATTTTACAGATTCTGTGTAAATATTTAAAGGTTTTTACTGATTCTGTGTAAACATTTACAGGTTTTTACAGATTCTCTGTAAACATTTACAGGTTTTACAAATTCTGTGTAAACATTTACAGATGTTTACAGATTCTGTGTAAATATTTACACGTTTATACAGATTCTCTGTAAATATTTACTTGTTTACAGAGATTCTGTGTAAATATTCACATGTTGATACATATTCTGTGTAAATATTTACATGTTTATACAGATTCTGTGTAAATATTTACATGTTCATACAGATTCTGTGTAAATATTACATGTTTATACAGACTCTGTGTAAATATTTCCACTTTATACAATTTCTGTGTAAATATTTACATTTTATACAGATTCTGTGTAAATATTTTTATGTTTACACAGATTCTGTGTAAATATTTTCAAGTTTATACTGATTCTGTGTAAAAATTAACGTTTATATATATTCTATGTAAGTATATACATGTTTATGGAGATTCTGTGTTAATATTTGCATGTTTATACAGATTTTGTGTAAATATATAAAGGTTTATCCAGATTCTGTGTAAATATTTACAGATTTATACAGATTCTGTGTAAACATTTACTGGTTTATACAGATTCTGTGTAAATATTTACAGGTTTATACCGATTCTATGTAAATATATACAGGATTTTACAGATTCTTTGTAAATATTTACAGGTTTTTACAGATTCTGTGTAAATATTTACAGGTTTTTACAGATTCTGTGTAAATATTGACATGTTTATACAGATTCCCAGTAAATGTTTACATGTTTATACAGATTCTGTGTAAATATTTACATGTTCATAGAGATTCTGTGTAAATATTTACATATTTATACAGATTCTGAGTAAATATTTACATGTTCATACAGATTCTGTGTAAATATTTAAAGGTTTATACAGATTCTGTGTAAATATTTACAGATTTATACAGATTCTTTGTAAACATTTACAGGGTTATAGAGATTCTGTGTAAATTTTAAAGGTTTATACAGATTCTGTGTAAGTATTTACAGGATTTTACAGATTCTGTGTAAATATTTACAGGTTTTTACAGATTCTGTGTAAATATTTAGAGGATTTTAAAGATTCTGTGTAAATATTTATAGGTTTTTAGTGATTCTGTGTAAATATTTACAGGTTTTTGCAGATTCTGTGTAAATATTGTCATGTTTATACAGATCCTGTGTTAATATTTACATGTTTATACAGATTCTGTGTAAATATTTAAAGGTTTATACAGATCCTGTGTAAATATTTACAGATTTATAGAGTTTGTGTGTAAATATTTGCTGGTTTATACAGATTCTGTGTAAATATTTACAGGTTTATACAGTTTCGGTGTAAATATTTACAGGATTTTACAGATTCTGTGTAAATATTTAAAGGTTTTTACAGATTCTGTGTAAATATTTACAGGTTTTTACAGATTCTGTGTAAATATTGACATGTTTATACAGATTCTCTGTAAATGTTTACATGTTTATACAGATTCTGTGTAAATATTTACATGTTCATACAGATTCTGTGTTAATATTTACATGTTTATACAGATTCTGTGTATATATTTACAGGTTTGTACTGATTCTGTGTAAATATTTCCAGGTTTATACTGATTCTGTGTACATATTTACGTGTTTATACAGTTTCTGTGTAAGTATTTACAGGTTTATACAGATTCTGTGGAAATATTTCCACATTATACAATTTCTGTGTAAATATTTACAGGTTTATAGAGATTCTGTGTAAAAATTTATATGTTTATAGAGATTCTGTGTACATATTTACATGTTTATACAGATTCTGCGTAAATATTTATATGTTTATAAACATTCGGTGTGAATATTTACTTGTTTATACTGATTCTCTGTAAATATTTACAAGTTTATATAAATTGTGTGAAAATATTTACATGTTTATACAGATCGTGTGTTAATATTTACATGTTCATACAGATACTGTGTAAATATTTAAAGGTTTATACAGATTCTGTGTAAATATTTACAGATTTATACAGATTCTGTGTAAACATTTACAGTTTTATACAGATTCTGTGTAAATATTTGCAGGTTTATAGAGATTCTGTGTAAATATTTACAGGATTTTACAGATTCTGTGTAAATATTTAAAGGTTTTTACAGATTATGTGTAAATATTTACAGGTTTTTACAGATTCTGTGTAAATATTGATATGTTTATACAGATTCTCCGTAAATGTTTGCATGTTTATACAGATTCTGTGTAAATATTTACATGTTCATACAGATTCTGTGTAAATATTTACATGTTTATACAGATCCTCTGTAAATATTTACAGGTTTTTACTAATACTGTGTAAATATTTACAAGTTTATACTGATTCTGTGTAAATATTTACGTGTTTATACAGATTCTGTGTAAATATTTACAGGTTTATACAGATTCTGTGTAAATATTCACATGTTGATACAGATTGTGTGTAAATATTTACAGGTTTATATAGATTCTGTGTAAATATTTACATGTTGGTACAGATTCTCTGTAAATATTTACAGGTTTATACATATTCTGTGTAAATATTTACATGTTGATACAGATTCTGTGTAAATATTTACATGTTCATACAGATTCTGCGTAAATATTTACATGTTCATACAGAGTCTGTATAAATATTTACATGTTCATACAGATTCTGTGTAAATATTTACATGTTCATACAGATTCTATGTATATATTCACATGTTCATACAGATTGTGCATAAATATTTACATGTTTATACAGATTCTGCGTAAATATTTATATGTTTATACAGATTCGGTGTAAATATTTACATGTTTATACAGATCCTGTGTTAATATTTACATGTTTAAACAGATACTGGGTAAATATTTAAAGGTTTATACAGATTCTTTGTAAATATTTATAGATTTATATAGATTCTGTGTAAACATTTACAGTTTTATACAGATTCTGTGTAAATATTGACAGGTTTATAGAGATTCTGTGTAAATATTTACAGGATTTTACAGATTCTGTGTAAATATTTAAAGGTTTTTACAGATTCTGTGTAAATATTTACAGGTTTTTACATTTTATGTGTAAATATTTACATGTTTATACAGATTCTCTGTAAATATTTACATGTTCATACAGATTCTGTGTATATATTTACATGTATATACAGATTCTGTGTAAATATTTACATGTTGATACAGATTCTGTGTAAATATTTACAGGTTTCTATAGATTCTGTGTAAATATTTACATGTTGACACAGATTTTGTGTAAATATTTTCAGGTTCATATATATTCTCTGTAAATATTTACATGTTGATACAGATTCTGCGTAAATATTTACATGTTCATACAGATTCTGTGTAAATATTTACATGTTCATACATAGTCTGTATAATTATTTACATGTTCATACAGATTCTGTGCAAATATTTACATGTTCATACAGATTCTGTGTATATATTTACATGTTCATACAGGTTGTGCATAAATATTTACATGTTCATACAGATTCTGTGTCAATATTTACATGTTCATAGAGATTCTGTGTAAATATTTACATGTTGATACAGATTTTGTGTAAATATTTTCATGTTTATACAGATTCTGTGTAAATAATTACATGTTGATGCATATTCTTTGTAAATATTTACATGATCATTCAGATTCTGTGTAAACATTTACATATTCATACAGATTCTATGTAAATATTTGCAGGTTTCTACAGATTCTGTGTACACATTTACAGGTTGTTACAGATTCCATGTAAATATTTACATGTTTATACAGATTGTGTGTAAATATTTACATGTTTATATAGATTTTGTGTAAATATTTACATGTTTATATAGATTCTGTGTAAATATTTATATGTTTATACAGATTCTGTGTTAATATTTACATATTTATACAGATTCCGTATAAATATTTAAAAGTTTATACAGATTCTGTGTAAATATTTACAGATTTATACAGATTCTGTGTAATATTTACAGGTTTATACAGATTCAGTGTGAATATTTACAGGTTGATACAGATTCTGTGTAAATATTCACAGGTTTATAGAGATTCTGTGTACATATTTACATGTTTATACAGATTCTCTGTTAATGTTTACATGTTTATACAGATTCTGTGTAAATATTTACATGTTCATACAGATTCTGTGTAAACATTTACATATTCATACAGATTCTGTGTAAACATTTGCAGGTTTCTACAGATTCTGTGTAAAAATTTACATGTTTATAAAGATTGTGTGTAAATATTTACATGTTTATACAGATTCTGTGTTAATATTTACATGTTTATACAGGTTTCGTGTAAATATTTAAGAGTTTACAGATTCTGTGTAAATATTTACAGATTTATACACATTCTGTGTAAATATTTATAGGTTTATACAGATTCTGTGTAAATAAATACAGGTTTATACAGATTCGGGATAAATATTTACAGGATTTTACAGATTCTGTGTAAATATTTACAGGTTTTTACAGATTCTGTGTAAATATTTACAGGTATTTACAGATTCTGTGTAAATATTTACTTGTTTATACAGATTCTCTGTAAATGTTTACATGTTTTTACACTTTCTGTGTAAACATTTACAGGTTTTACAGATTCTGTGTAAACATTTACATGTGTTTACAGATTCTGTGTAAATATTTACATGTTTATACAGATTCTGTGTAAATATTTATATGTTCATACAGATTTTCTGTAAATGTTTACATGTTGATACAGATTCTGTGTAAATATTTACATGTTCATACTGATTCTGTGTAAATATTTGCATGTTCATACTGATTCTGTGTAAATATTTACATGTTCATACAGATTCTGTGTATATATTTACATGTTGATACAGATTCTGTGTAAATATTTACAAGTTCATACTGATTGTGTGTAAATATATACATTTTTATACAGATTCTGTGTAAACATTTACATGATCATAGAGATTCTTTGTAAACATTTACAGGTTTTTACAGATTCTCTGTAATCATTTACAGATTTTACAGTTTCTGTTTGAACATTTACATATGTTTACTGATTCTATGTAAATATTTAAACGTTTATACAGATCTCTGAAAATATTTACTTGTTTATACAGATTCTTTGTAAATATCCACATGTTGATACATATTCTGTGTAAATATTTACATGTTTATACAGATTCTGTGTAAATATTTAGAAGTTCATACAGATTCTGTGTAAATATTTACATGTTTATACAGATTCTGTGTAAATATTTCCAGGTTTATACTGATTCTGTGTAAATATTTACAGGTTTATACAGATTCTGTGTATATATTTCCACTTTATACAATTTCTGTGTAAATATTTACAGGTTTATGGAGATTCTGTGAAAAAATTTACAGGTTTTTACAGATTCTATGTAAATATTTACAGGTTTTCACAGATTATGTGTAAATATTTACATGTTTATACATATTCTCTGTAAATATTTACATTTTCATACAGATTCTGTGTAAATATTTACATGTTGATACAGATTCTGTGTAAATATTTACAGGTTTATACATATTCTGTGTAAATATTTACATGTTGATACAGATTCTGTGTAAATATTTACATGTTCATACAGATTCTGTGTAAATACTTACATGTTCATACAGAGTCTGTATAAATATTTACATGTTCATGCAGATTCTGTGTAAATATTTACATGTTCATACAGATTCTGTGTAAATATTTACATGTTCATACAGATAGTGCATAAATATTTACATGTTCATACAGATAGTGCATAAATATTTACATGTTCATACAGATTCTGTGTAAATATTTACATGTTCATACAGTTTCTGTGTAAACATTTACATGTTCATAGATATTCTGTGTAAATATTTACAGGTTTTTACAGATTCTGTTTAAACATTTACAGGTTTTTACAGATTCTTTGTAAATATTTACAGGTGTTTACAGATTCTGTGTAAATATTTCATCTTTATACAGATTCTGTGTAAATATTTACATGTTTATAAAGATTCTGTGTAAATATTTACATGTTCATACAGATTCTGTTTAAATATTTACATGTTGATACAGATTCTGTGTAAATATTTCATCTTTATACAGATTCTGTGTAAATATTTACATGTTGATGCATATTCTTTGTAAATATTTACATGTTCATACACATTCTGTTTAAACATTTACATATACATACAGATTCTCTGTAAACATTTGCAGGTTTCTACACATTCTGTGTAAACATTTGCAGGTTGTTACAGATTCCGTGTAAAAATTTACATGTTTATACAGATTGTGTGTAAATATTTACATGTTTATATAGATTTTGTGTAAATATTTACATGTTTATATAGATTCTGTGTAAAAATTTACTTGTTTATACAGATTGTGTGTAAATATTTACATGTTTATATAGATTTTGTGTAAATATTTACATGTTTATATAGATTCTGTGTAAATATTTACATGTTTATAAAGATTCTGTGTTAATGTTTACATGTTTATAGAGATTCCGTGTAAATATTGAAAATTTTACAGATTCTGTGTTAATATTTAAAGATTTATACAGATTCTGTGTAAATATTTACATGTTTATACAGATTTTGTGTAAATATTTACAGGTTGATACAGATTCTGTGTAAATATTTAAAGGTTTATACAGATTCTGTGTAAATATTTACATGTTTATACAGATTCTCTGTAAATATTTACATGTTTATACAGATTCTGTGTAAATATTTACATTTCTATACACATTCTGTGTAAATATTTACATGTTCATAGAGATTCTGTGTAAATATTTGCATGTTGATACAGATTTTTTGTAAATATTTACTGGTTTATACAGATTCTGTGTAAATATTTACATGTTGATCCAGATTCTGTGTAAATATTTACATGATCATACAGATTCTGTGTAAACATTTACATATTCATACAGATTCTGTGTAAACATTTGCAGGTTTCTACAGATTCTGTGTAAACATTTACAGGTTTTTACAGATTCTGTGTAAATATTTACAGGTTTTTACAGATTCTGTGTAAACATTTACATGTTTATAAAGATTGTGTGTAAATATTTACATGTTTATACAGATTCTGTGTAAATATTTACATATTTATATAGATTCTGTGTAAATATTTACATGTTTATGCAGATTCTGTGTTAATATTTACATGTTTATAGAGATTCCGTATAAATATTTAAGAGTTTATACAGATAATGTGTAAATATTTACAGATTTAGAAATATTCTGTGTAAATATTTTCAGGTTTATACAGATTCTGTGAAAATATATACTGGTTTATACAGATTCTGTGTAAATATTTACAGGATTTTACAGATTCTGTGTAAATATTTACAGGTTTTTACAGATTCTGTGTAAATATTTACAGGTATTTACAGATTCTGTGTAAATATTTACATGTTTATACAGATCCTCTGTAAATGTTTACATGTTTATACAGATTCTCTCTAAATGTTTACACGTTTTTACAGATTCTGTGTAAAAATTTACATGTTTATACAGATTCTCTGTAAATACTTACTGGATTATACAGATTCTGTGTAAATATTTACATGTTCATACAGATTCTGTGTAAACATTTACATATTCATACAGATTCTGTGTAAACATTTGCAGGTTTCTACAGATTCTACGTAAACATTTACAGGTTTTTACAGATTCTGTGTAAACATTTACATGTTTATACAGATTGTGTGTAAATATTTACATGTTTATACAGATTCTGTGTCAATATTCACATGTTTATATAGATTCTTTGTAAATATTTTCGTGTTTATGCAGATTCTGTGTTAATATTTACATGTTTATGCAGATTCCGTGTAAATATTTAAAGTTTCATACAGATTCTGTGTAAATACTTACAGATTTATATAGCTTCTGTGTAAATATTTACATGTTTATATATTCTGTGTAAATATTTAGATGTTCATACAAGTTCTGTGTAAATATTTACATGTTTATACAGATTCTCTGTAAATATTTACATGTTTGTACAGATTCTGTGTAAATATTTACTGCTTTTTACAGATTCTGTGTAAATATTGACATGTTTATACAGATTCTGTGTAAATATTTACATGTTTACACAGATTCTCTGTAAATATTTACAGGTTTATACTGATTCTGTGTAAATATTTACGTGTTTATACTGATTCTGTGTAAATATTTACAGGTTTATACAGATTCTGTGTAAATATTTCCACTTTATACAATTTCTGTGTAAATATTTACAGGTTTATGGAGATTCTGTGAAAAAATTTACAGGTTAACACAGATTCTATGTAAATATTTACAGGTTTTCACAGATTATGTGTAAATATTTACAGGTTTATACAGATTCTCTGTAAATATTTACATGTTCATACAGATTCTGTGTAAATATGTACATGTTTATACAGATTCAGTGTAAATATTTACATGTTGATACAGATTCTGTGTAAATATTTAAGGTTTATATAGATTCTGTGTAAATATTTACATGTTGATACAGATTCTGTGTAAATACGTACAGGTTTATACATATTCTTTGTAAATATTTACATGTTGATACAGATTCTGTGTAAATATTTACATGTTCATACAGATTCTGTGTAAATACTTACATGTTCATACAGAGTCTGTATAAATATTTACATGTTCATACAGATACTGTGTAAATATTTACATGTTCATACAGATCCTGTTTAAATATTTACATCTTCATACAGATTGTGCATAAATATCTACATGTTCATATAGATTCTGTGTAAATATTTACATGTTCATACAGTTTCTGTGTCAATATTTACATGTTCACAGGGATTCTATGTAAACATTTACAGGATTTTACAGATACTGTTTAAACATTTACAGGTTTTTACAGATTCTTTTTAAACATTTACAGGTTTTTACAGATTCTATGTAAATATTTACATGTTTAAACAGATTCTCTGTAAATATTTACATGTTTATACAGATTCTTTGTAAATATTTACATGTTGATACAGATTCTGTGTAAATATTTGCATGTTTATAAAGATACTGTGAAAATATTTACATGTTCATAGAGATTCTGTTTACATATTTACATGTTGATACAGATTCTGTGTAAATATTTTCAAGTTTATACAGATTCTGTGTAAATATTTACATGTTGATGCATATTCTTTGTAAATATTTACATGTTCATACTGATTCTGTGTAAACATTTACATATTCATACAGATTCTGTGTAAACATTTGCAGGTTTCTACACATTCTGTGTAAACATTTACAGGTTGTTACAGATTCCGTGTAAACATTTACATGTTTATACAGATTGTGTGTAAATATTTACATGTTTATATAGATTTTGTGTAAATATTTACATGTTTATATAGATACTGTGTAAATATTTACATGTTTATAAAGATTCTGTGTTAATATTTACATGTTTATACAGATTCCGTGTAAATATTTAAAATTTTACAGATTCTGTGTAAATATTTACAGATTTATACAGATTCTGTTTAAATATTTACATGTTTATACAGATTTTGTGTAAATATTTACTGGTTTATACAGATTCTGCGAAAATATTTACATGTTGATACAGATTCTGTGTAAATATATACATGCTCATACAGATTCTGTGCAAACATTTACATATTCATACAGATTCTGTGTAAACATTTGCAGGTTTCTACAGAATCTTTGTAAATATTTACAGGTTTTTACAGGTTCTGTGTAAACATTTATATGTTTATACAGATTGTGTGTAAATATTTACATGTTTATACAGATTCTGTGTAAATATTCACATGTTTATACAGATTCTGTGTAAATATTTACATGTTTAAACAGTTTCTATGTTACTTACATGTTTATACAGGTTCTGTGTAAATATTTAAAGGTTTATACAGATTCTGTGTAAATACTTACAGATTCATACAGATTCTGTGTAAATATTTACAGGTTTATACAGATTCTGTGTAAATATTTACAGGTTCATGCAGATTCTGTGTAAAAATATATACATGTTCATACAGATTCTGTGTAAACATTTACGTGTTCATACAGATTCTGTGTAAACATTTACATGTTCATAGAGATTCTGTGTAAACATTTACAGTTTTTTCAGATTCTCTGTAAATATTTACAGCTTTTTACAGATACTTTCTAAATATTTACAGGTGTTTACAGATTCTGTGTAAATGTTTACAAGTTTATACAGATTCTGTGTAAATATTTACAAGTTTATACAGATTCTCTGTAAATATTTACATGTTTATACAGATTCTGTGTAAATATTTGCATGTTGATAGAGCTTCTGTGTAAACATTTACATGTTTATAAAGATTTCGTGTAAATATTTACATGTTCATACACATTCTGTGTAAATATTTACATGTTTATACAGATTCTCTGTAAAAGTTTACATGTTTATACAGATTCTGTGTCAATATTTACACGTTTTTACACATTCTGTGTAAACATTTACATGTTTTTACAGATGCTGTGTAAATATTTACATGTTTATACAGATTCTGTGTAAATATTTACATGTTCATACTGATGCTGTGTAAATCTTTACATGTTTATACCGATACCGTGTAAATATTTACATGGTTATACAGATTCTGTGTAAATATTTACAGGTTTATACAGATTCTGTGTAAATATTTCCACTTTATACCATTTCTGTGTAAATATTTACAGGTTTATACAGATTCTGTGTAAATATTTTCAGTTTTATACAGATTCTGTGTAAATATTTACAGGTTTATACAATTTATGTGTAAATATTTACAGGTTTATACAGATTCTGTGTAAATGTTTATATGTTTATACAGATACTGTGTAAATATTTACAGGTTTATACAGATTTTGTGTAAATATATGCAGGTATATATAGATTCTGTGTAAATATTTACAGGTTTATACAGATTCTGTGTAAATATTTACAGGTTTATAATGACTCTGTGTAAACATTTACTGGTTTACACAGATCCTGTGTAAATATTTACAGGTTTATAAAGATTCTGTGTAAATATTTACAGGTTTTTACAGATTCTGTATAAATATTTACATATTCATACAGATTCTGTGTAAATATTTACATGTTCATACTGATGCTGTGTAAATATTTACATGTTTATACTGATACCGTGTAAATATTTACATGTTTATACAGATTCTGTGTAAATATTTACAGGTTTATACAGATTCTGTGTAAATATTTCCACTTTATACCATTACTGTGTAAATATTTACAGGTTTATACAGATTCTATGTAAATATTTATATGTTTATACAGACTCTGTGTAAATATTTACATGTTTATACAGATTCTGTGTAAATATTTATATGTTTATACAGATTCTGTGTAAATATTTACCTGTTTATACAGATTCTGTGTAAACATTTACATGTTTATATAAATTCTGTGTAAATATTTACATGTTTATACACATTCTGTGTTAATATTTACATGTTTATACACATTCTGTGTAAATATTTAAAGGTTTACACAGATACTTTTTAAATATTTACAGATTTATACAGATTCTGTGTAAATATTTACAGGTTTATACAGATTCTGTGTAAATGTGTACAGGTTTCTACAGATTCTGTGTAAACATTTACAGGTTTTTACAGATTCTGTGTAAATATTTACAGGTTTTTACAGATTCTGTGTAAACATTTACATGTTTATAAAGATTGTGTGTAAATATTTACATGTTTATACAGATTCTGTGTAAATATTTACATATTTATATAGATTCTGTGTAAATATTTACATGTTTATGCAGATTCTGTGTTAATATTTACATGTTTATAGAGATTCCGTATAAATATTTAAGAGTTTATACAGATAATGTGTAAATATTTACAGATTTAGAAATATTCTGTGTAAATATTTTCAGGTTTATACAGATTCTGTGAAAATCTATACTGGTTTATACAGATTCTGTGTAAATATTTACAGGATTTTACAGATTCTGTGTAAATATTTACAGGTTTTTACAGATTCTGTGTAAATATTTACAGGTATTTACAGATTCTGTGTAAATATTTACATGTTTATACAGATCCTCTGTAAATGTTTACATGTTTATACAGATTCTCTCTAAATGTTTACACGTTTTTACAGATTCTGTGTAAAAATTTACATGTTTATACAGATTCTCTGTAAATACTTACTGGATTATACAGATTCTGTGTAAATATTTACATGTTCATACAGATTCTGTGTAAACATTTACATATTCATACAGATTCTGTGTAAACATTTGCAGGTTTCTACAGATTCTACGTAAACATTTACAGGTTTTTACAGATTCTGTGTAAACATTTACATGTTTATACAGATTGTGTGTAAATATTTACATGTTTATACAGATTCTGTGTCAATATTCACATGTTTATATAGATTCTTTGTAAATATTTTCGTGTTTATGCAGATTCTGTGTTAATATTTACATGTTTATGCAGATTCCGTGTAAATATTTAAAGTTTCATACAGATTCTGTGTAAATACTTACAGATTTATATAGCTTCTGTGTAAATATTTACATGTTTATATATTCTGTGCAAATATTTAGATGTTCATACAAGTTCTGTGTAAATATTTACATGTTTATACAGATTCTCTGTAAATATTTACATGTTTGTACAGATTCTGTGTAAATATTTACTGCTTTTTACAGATTCTGTGTAAATATTGACATGTTTATACAGATTCTGTGTAAATATTTACATGTTTACACAGATTCTCTGTAAATATTTACAGGTTTATACTGATTCTGTGTAAATATTTACGTGTTTATACTGATTCTGTGTAAATATTTACAGGTTTATACAGATTCTGTGTAAATATTTCCACTTTATACAATTTCTGTGTAAATATTTACAGGTTTATGGAGATTCTGTGAAAAAATTTACAGGTTAACACAGATTCTATGTAAATATTTACAGGTTTTCACAGATTATGTGTAAATATTTACAGGTTTATACAGATTCTCTGTAAATATTTACATGTTCATACAGATTCTGTGTAAATATGTACATGTTTATACAGATTCAGTGTAAATATTTACATGTTGATACAGATTCTGTGTAAATATTTAAGGTTTATATAGATTCTGTGTAAATATTTACATGTTGATACAGATTCTGTGTAAATACGTACAGGTTTATACATATTCTTTGTAAATATTTACATGTTGATACAGATTCTGTGTAAATATTTACATGTTCATACAGATTCTGTGTAAATACTTACATGTTCATACAGAGTCTGTATAAATATTTACATGTTCATACAGATACTGTGTAAATATTTACATGTTCATACAGATCCTGTTTAAATATATACATCTTCATACAGATTGTGCATAAATATCTACATGTTCATATAGATTCTGTGTAAATATTTACATGTTCATACAGTTTCTGTGTCAATATTTACATGTTCACAGGGATTCTATGTAAACATTTACAGGATTTTACAGATACTGTTTAAACATTTACAGGTTTTTACAGATTCTTTTTAAACATTTACAGGTTTTTACAGATTCTATGTAAATATTTACATGTTTAAACAGATTCTCTGTAAATATTTACATGTTTATACAGATTCTTTGTAAATATTTACATGTTGATACAGATTCTGTGTAAATATTTGCATGTTTATAAAGATACTGTGAAAATATTTACATGTTCATAGAGATTCTGTTTACATATTTACATGTTGATACAGATTCTGTGTAAATATTTTCAAGTTTATACAGATTCTGTGTAAATATTTACATGTTGATGCATATTCTTTGTAAATATTTACATGTTCATACAGATTCTGTGTAAACATTTACATTTTCATACAGATTCTGTGTAAACATTTGCAGGTTTCTACACATTCTGTGTAAACATTTACAGGTTGTTACAGATTCCGTGTAAACATTTACATGTTTATACAGATTGTGTGTAAATATTTACATGTTTATATAGATTTTGTGTAAATATTTACATGTTTATATAGATTCTGTGTAAATATTTACATGTTTATAAAGATTCTGTGTTAATATTTACATGTTTATACAGATTCCGTGTAAATATTTAAAATTTTACAGATTCTGTGTAAATATTTACAGATTTATACAGATTCTGTTTAAATATTTACATGTTTATACAGATTTTGTGTAAATATTTACTGGTTTTTACAGATTCTGCGAAAATATTTACATGTTGATACAGATTCTGTGTAAATATATACATGCTCATACAGATTCTGTGCAAACATTTACATATTCATACAGATTCTGTGTAAACATTTGCAGGTTTCTACAGAATCTTTGTAAATATTTACAGGTTTTTACAGGTTCTGTGTAAACATTTATATGTTTATACAGATTGTGTGTAAATATTTACATGTTTATACAGATTCTGTGTAAATATTCACATGTTTATACAGATTCTGTGTAAATATTTACATGTTTAAACAGTTTCTATGTTACTTACATGTTTATACAGGTTCTGTGTAAATATTTAAAGGTTTATACAGATTCTGTGTAAATACTTACAGATTCATACAGATTCTGTGTAAATATTTACAGGTTTATACAGATTCTGTGTAAATATTTACAGGTTCATGCAGATTCTGTGTAAAAATATATACATGTTCATACAGATTCTGTGTAAACATTTACGTGTTCATACAGATTCTGTGTAAACATTTACATGTTCATAGAGATTCTGTGTAAACATTTACAGTTTTTTCAGATTCTCTGTAAATATTTACAGCTTTTTACAGATACTTTCTAAATATTTACAGGTGTTTACAGATTCTGTGTAAATGTTTACAAGTTTATACAGATTCTGTGTAAATATTTACAAGTTTATACAGATTCTCTGTAAATATTTACATGTTTATACAGATTCTGTGTAAATATTTGCATGTTGATAGAGCTTCTGTGTAAATATTTACATGTTTATAAAGATTTCGTGTAAATATTTACATGTTCATACACATTCTGTGTAAATATTTACATGTTTATACAGATTCTCTGTAAATGTTTACATGTTTATACAGATTCTGTGTCAATATTTACACGTTTTTACAGATTCTGTGTAAGCATTTACATGTTATTACATATGCTGTGTAAATATTTACATGTTTATACAGATTCTGTGTAAATATTTACATGTTCATACTGATGCTGTGTAAATCTTTACATGTTTATACCGATACCGTGTAAATATTTACATGTTTATACAGATTCTGTGTAAATATTTACAGGTTTATACAGATTCTGTGTAAATATTTAAATGTTGATACAGATTCTCTGTAAACATTTACATGTTCATACAGATGCTGCGTAAATATTTACATGTTCATACAGATTCTTTGTAAATATTTACATGTACAAAGAGATTCTGTGTAAATATTTACATGTTCATACAGATTCTGTGCAAATATTTACAATTTCATACAGATTGTGTATAAATATTTACATGTTCATACAGATTCTGTGTAAATATTTACATGTTCATACAGATCCTGTGTAAACATTTACATGTTCATAGAGATTCTGTGTAAACATTTACAGGTTTTTACAGATTCTGTGTAAACATTTACAGGTTTTACAGATGATGTGTAAACATTTACAGGTGTTCACACATTCTGAGTAAATATTTACAAGTTTATACAGATTCTCTGTACATGTTTACATGTTTATACAGTTTCTGTGTCAATACTTACATGTTGATACAGATTCTTTGTAAATATTTACATGTTCATACAGATTCTGTGTAAACTTTTGCAGGTTTCTACAGATTCTGTGTAAAGATTTATAGGTTGTTACAGATTCTGTGAAAACATTTACATGTTTATACAGTTTGTGTGTAAATATTTACATGTTTATACAGATTCCGTGTTAATATTTACATGTTTATACAGATTCCGTGTAAATATTTAAAGGTTTATACAGATTCTGTGTAAATATTTACAGATTTATACAGATTCTGTGAAAATATTTACAGGTTTATACAGATACTCTGTAAATGTTTACATGTTCATCCAGATTCTGTGTAAATGTTTACATGTTCATACAGATTATGTGTAAACATTTACATATTCATACAGATTCTGAGTAAATATTTGCAGGTTTCTACAGATTCTGTGTAAACATTGACGGGTTTTTACAGATTCTGTGTAAACATTTACATGTATATACAGATTGTGTGTGAATATTTACATGTTTATACAGATTCTGTGTAAATATTTACATGTTTATATAGATTCTGTGTAAATATTTACATGTTTATACAGATTCTGTGTTAATATTTACATGTTTATACAGATTCCGTGTAAATATTTAAAAGTTTATACCGATTCAGTGTAAATATTTACAGATATATACAGTTTCTGTGTAAATATTTACAGGTATTTACAGATTATGTTTAAATATTTACAGGTTTTACCGATTCTGTGTAAATATTTACATGTTTATAGAGATTCTCTGAAAATGTTTACATGTTTATACAGATTCTTTGTAAATATATCCATGTTTATACAGATTCTGTGTAAATATTTACATGTTGATACAGATTCTGTGTAAATATTTACTGGTTTACACAGATTCTGTGTAAATATTTACATGTTGATACAGATTCTGTGGAAATATTTACATGTTGATACAGATTCTGTGTAAATATTTACATGTTCCTACAGATTCTGTGTAAACATTTACATATTCATACAGATTCTCTGTAAATATTTGCAGGTTTATACAGATTCTGTGTAAAGATTTACAGGTTGTTAAATATTCTGTGTAAACATTTAAATGTTTATACAGATTGTGTGTAAATATTTACATGTTTATACAGATTTTGTGTAAATATTTACCTGTTTGTATAGATTCTTTGTAAATATTTACATGTTTATACAGATTCCGTGTTAATATTTACATGTCTATACAGATTCCGTGTAAATATTTAAAGGTTTGTACAGATTCTGTGTAACTATTCACAGATTTAAACAGATTCTGTGTTAATATTTACAGGTTTTTACAGATTCTGTGTAAACCTTTACATGTTTATACAGACTGAGTGTAAATATTTGCATGTTTATACAGATTCTATGTAAATATTTACAAGTTTATATAGATTCTGTGTAAATATTTACATATTTATACAGATTCTGTGTTAATATTTACATGTTTATACAGATTCCGTGTAAATATTTAATGGTTTATACAGATTTTGTGTAAATATTTACAGATATATACAGATTCTCTGTAAATATTTACTTGTTTATACAGATTCTCTGTAAATGTTTACATGTTTATACAGATTCTGTGTAAATATTTACATGTTTATACAGATTCTCTGTAAATATTTGCTGGTTTATACAGATTCTGTGTAAATATTTACATGTTTATACCGATACTGTGTAAATTTTTACATTTTTATACAGATTCTGTGTAAATATTTACAGGTTTATACTGATGCTGTGTAAATATTTCCACTTTATACAATTTCTGTGTAAATATTTAAAGGTTTATACAGATTCTATGTAAATATTTATATGTTTATACAGATTCTGTGTAAATATTTACATGTTTATACAGATTCTGTGTAAATATTTATATGTTTATACAGATTCTGTGTAAATATTTAGATGTTTATACAGATTCGGTGTTAATATTTACATGTTTATACAGATTCGGTGTAAGTATTTACAGGTTTATACAGATTCTGTGTAAATATTTACAGATTTATACAGATTCTGTGTACATATTTACAGGTTTATACAGATTCTGTGTAAATATATACAGCTTTATACAGATTCTGTGTAAATATTTACAGGATTTTACAGATTTTGTGTAAATATTTACAGGTTTTTACAGATTCTGTGTAAATATTTACAGGTTTATACAGATTCTTTGTAAATATATACAGGTTTTTATAGATTCTGTTTAAATATTTACAGGATTTTACAGATTCTGTGAGAGTATTTACAGGTTTTTACACATTCTGTGTAAATCTTTACAGGTTTTTTCAGATTCTGTATAAATATTTACATGTTTATACAGATCCTGTTTAATTATTTACAGGTTTATACAGATTCTGTGTAAATATATACAGGTATATACAGATTCTGTGTAAATATTTACAGGTTTAAACAGATTCTGTGTAAATATTTACAGGTTTATACTGACTCTGTGTAAATATTTACAGGTATATACAGATCCTGTGTAAATATTTACAGGTTTATAAAGATTCTGTGTAATTATTTACAGGTTTTTACAGATCCTGTGTCAATATTTACAAGTTTTTACAGATTCTGTGTAAATATTTACAGGTTTTTGCAGATTCTGTGTAAATATTTACATGTTCATACAGATTCTGTGTAAATATTTACATGTTCATACTGATGCTGTGTAAATATTTACATGTTTATACTGATACCGCGTAAATATTTACATGTTTATACAGATGCTGTGTAAATATTTACAGGTTTATACAGATTCTCTGTAAATTTTTCCACTTTATACCATTTCTGTGTAAATATTTACAAGTTTATACAGATTCTATGTAAATATTTACAAGTTTACACAGATTCTCTGTAAATATTTACATGTTCATGAAGATTCTTTGTAAATATTTACATGTTTATACAGATTCTGTGTAAATATTTGCATGTTTATACAGATTCTCTGTAAATATTTACTTGTTTATACAGGTTCTGTGAAATTATTTACATGTTTATACAGATTCTGTGTAAATATTTACAGGTTTTTACGGATTCTGTGTAAATATTTACAGGTTTTTACAGATTGTGTGTAAATATGTACATGTTTACACAGATTCTCTGTAAATATTTACATCTTCATACAGATTCTGTGTAAATGTTTGCATGTTTATACAGATTCTGTGTAAATGTTTACATGTACGTACAGATACTGTGTAAATAGTTACACGTTTATATCGATACTGTGTAAATATTTACATGTTTATACAGATTCTGTGTAAATATTTACAGTTTTATACAGATTCTCTGTAAATATTTACATGTTCATACTGACTCTGTGTAAATATTTACATGTTCATACAGATTCTCTGTAAATATTTACATGTTCATACTGACTCTGTGTAAATATTTACATGTTCATACAGATTCTGTGTAAATATTTACATGTTCATACAGATTCTGTATAAATATTTACATGTTCATATCGATTCTGTGTAAACATTTGCATGTTCATACAGTTTCTCTGTAAACATTTATATGTTCATACAGATTCTGTGTAAACATTTGCAGGTTTCGCAGATTCTGTGTAAACATTTACAGGTTTTTACATATTTTGTGTAAACATTTACATGTTTATACCGATGGTTTGTAAATATTTACATGTTTATACAGATTCTCTGTAAATATTTACATGTTCATACAGATTCTGTGTAAATATATTCATGTTTATACAGACTCTGTGTAAATATTTACAGGTTTATACAGATTCTGTGTAAATATTTACACATTTAAACAGATTCTGTGTAAATACTTTGATGTTTATACAGTTTCTGCGTAAATATTTACAGGTTTGCACAGATTCTGTGTAAATATTTACAGGTTTATACAGATTCTTTGTAAATATATACAGGTTTATACAGATTCCGTGTAAATATTTATAAGTTTATACAGATTCTCTATAAATATTTAAATGTTTATACAAGTTCTGTGTAAATATTTACATGTTGATACACATTCTGTGTAAATATTTACATGCTTTTACAGATTCTGTGTAAATATTTACATGATGATACAGACTCTGTGTAAATATTTACATGTTCATACAGATTCTGTGTAAATATTTACATGTTCATGCAGATTCTGTGTACATATTTACATGTTTATACAGATTCTGTGTAAATATTTACATATTCATACAGATTCTGTGTAAATATTTACATGTTCATACGGATTCTGTGTAAATATTTACATGTTCATACAGATTCTGTGAAAATATTTACATGTTCATACAGATTCTGTGTAAGCATTTACATGTTCATACAGATTCTGTGTAAACATTTACACATTCATACAGATTCTCTGTAAACATTTGCATGTTTCTACAGTTTCTGTGTAAACATTTGCAGGTTTTTAAAGATTCTGTTGAAACATTTATGTGTTTACACAGATTATTTGTAAATATTTACATGTTTATACAGATTCTGTGTAAATATTTACAGGTTTATACAGATTATGGGTAAATATTTACAGATTTATACAATTTCTGAGTAAATATTTACAGGTTTATACAGATTCTGTGTAAATATTTATATGTTTATACAGATTTTGTGTAAATATTTACATTTTTATACAGATTCTGTGTAAATATTTATATGTTTATACACATTCTATTTAAATATTTACCTGTTTATACATATTCTTTGTACATATTTAGATGTTTATACAGATTCTGTTTAATATTTACAGGTTTATACAGATTCTGTATAAATATTTACAGGTTTATACAGATTCTGTGTAAATATTTACATTTTGATACAGATTCTGTGTGAACATTTACATATTCTTGACGATTCTGTGTAAATATTTACATGTTCACAGATTCTCTGTAAATATTTACATGTTCATACAGATTCTGTGTAAATATTTACAATTTCATACTGATTCTGTGTAAATCTATATATGTTCTTACAGATTCTGTGTAAATATTTACACGTTCATACAGATTCTTTGTTAATATATACAACTTAATACAGATTGTGTAGAAATATTTACATGTACATACAGATTCTGTGTAAATATTTACATGTTCATACAGATTCTGTGTAAACAGTTACATGTTCATAGAGTTTCTGTGTAAACGTTTACAGCTTTTTACAGATTCTGGGTAAACATTTACAGGTTTTATAGATTCTGTGTAAACATTTGCAGGTGTTTGCAGATTCTGTGTCAATATTTACATGTTTATACAGATTCTCTGTAAATATTTACATGTTCATAAGATTCTGTGTAAATATTTACATGTTTATACAGATTCTGTGTAAATATTTACATGTTCATACAGATACTGTTTAAATATTTACAGGTTTATACAGATTCTGTGTATATATTTACAGGTTTATACAGATTCTGTGTAAATATTTACAGGTTTATACAATTTCTGAGTACATATTAACAGGTTGATACAGATTCTGTGTAAATATTTATATGTTTATACAGATTCTGTGTAAATAATTACATGTATATACAGATTCTGTGTAAATAATAACACGTTTATACAGATTCTGTGTAAATATTTACATGTTTATACAGATTCTGTGTAAATATTTACAAGTTTATACAGATTCTTTTCAAATATTTACAGGTTTATACAGATTCTGTGTAAATATTTATATGCTTATACAGATTCTGTGGAAATATTTATATGTTTCTACAGATTCTGTGTAAATATTTACATGTTTATACAGATTCTGTGTAAATATTTACATATTTATATAGAATCAGTGTAAATATTTACGTTTTTACAGATTCTCTGTTAATATTTACATGTTTATAGAGATTCCGTGTAAATATTTACAGGTTTATACAGATTCTGTGTAAATATCTACAGGTTTTTGCAGATTTTGTGTAAATATTTACAGGTTTATACAGATTCTGCGTAAATATTGACATGTTTATACAGATTCTCTGTAAATATTTACATGTTCATACACATTCTGTGTAAATATTTACATGTTTGTTTAAATTCTGTGTAAATATTTACATGTTTATACAGTTTCTGTGTAAATATTTACAGGTTTGTACAGATTCTGTGTAAATATTTCCAATTGATTCAATTTCTATGTAAATATTTACAGGTTTACACAGATTCTTTGTAAATATTTACAGGTTTATACAGATTCTCTGTAAATATTTACATGTTTACACAGATTCTGTGTAAATATTTACATGTTTATACAGATTCTGTGTAAATATTTACATGTTTATACAGATTCTGTGTAAATATTTACGTGTTCATACAGATTTTGTGTAAATATTTATGTGTTCCTGCAGATTCTGTATAAATATTTACGTGTACATACAAATTCTGTGTAACTATTTACATGTTTATAAAGATTCTGTTTAAATATTTACATGTTTATAGACATTCTGTGTAACATGTTTATACAGATGCTGTGTAAATATTTACGTTTATACAGATTCTGTGTACATATTTACATGTTTTTACAGACTGTCTGTAAATATTTACATGTTTATACAGACTTTGTGTAAATATTTACATGTTTATACAGATTCTCTGTAAATATATACATCTTTATACAGCTTCTGTGTAAATATTTACATGTTATACAAATTCTGTGTCAATATATACCTGTTCGTTCAGATTCTGTGTAAATATTTACATGTTTATACAGATTCTGTGTATATATTTACATGTTTTACAGATTCTTTGTAAATATTTACTTGATTATACAGATTCTGTGTAAATATTTACAAGTTTATACAGGTTCTATGTAAATATTTACATCTTTATACAGATTCTGTGTAAAGATTTACATCTTTATACAGATTCTGTGTAAATATTTACAGGTTTACACAGATTCTGTGTAAATATTTACAGGTTTACAGATACTGTTTAAATATTTACACGTTTATACAGATTCTGTGTAAATATTTGCATGTTTACACAGATTCTGTGTAAATATTTGCATGTTTACACAGATTCTGTGTAAATATTTACATCTTTATACAGATTCTGTGTAAATATTTACATCTATATACAGATTCTGTGTAAAGATTTACATCTTTATACAGATTCTGTGTAAAGATTTACATCTTTATACAGATTCTGTGTAAATATTTACATGTTTATAGAGATTCTGTGCAAATATTTACATGTTTATACAGATTCTGTGTAAATATTTACATGTTTATACAGATTCTGTGTAAATATTTACAGGTTCATACAGATTCAGTGCAAATATTTACAGGTTTATACAGATTCTGTGTAAATATTTACATGTTTATACAGTTTCTGTGTAAATATTTACATGTCTGTATAGATTCTGTGTAAGTATTTACATGTTTATACCGATTGTGTGATAATATTTACATATTCATACAGATTCTGCGTAAATATTTACATGTTCATTCAACTTCTGTGTAAATATTTACGTGTTTATACAGATTCTGTGTAAATATTTACATGTTTATACAGATTCTGTGTAAATATTTACATGTTTATACAGATTCTGTGTAAGAAATTACAGGTTTTTACTGATTCTGTGTAAACATTTGCAGGTATTTACAGATTCTCTGTAAATATTTACAGGTTTATACAGATTCTGTGTAAATATTTACATGTTCATCCAGATTCTGTGTAAACATTTACAGGTTTCTACATTTTCTGTGTAAACACTTTCAGACGTTTACAGATTCTGTGTAAATATTTACAGGTTTACTAAGATTCTGTGTAAATACTTACAGGTTTATACACTTTCGGTGTAAATATTTATTTGTTTATACCAATTCTCTGTAAATATTTCATGTTTATAGTGAATCTGTGTAACTATTTACATGTTTATACAGATGCTATGTAAATATTTACATATTTATACAGATTCTTTGTAAATATATACATCTTTATACTGACTCTTTGTAAATATTTACATTTTTATACTGATTCTGTGTAAATCTTTACATGTTTATACAGATTGTGCGTAAATATTTACAGGTTTATACAGATTCTGTGTAAATATTTACAGGTTTTTACAGATTCTGTGAAAATATTTACATGTTCATTCAGATTCTGTGTAAATATTTACATGTTTACACATATTCTGCGTAAATATTTACATCTTCATACAGATTCTGTGTAAATGTATACAACTTTATACTGACTCTTTGTAAATATTTACATTTTTATACTGATTCTCTTTAAATCTTTACATGTTTATACAGATTCTGCGTAAATATTTATAGGTTTATACAGGTTCTGTGTAAATATTTACAGGTTTTTACACATTCTGTGTAAATATTTACATGTTTATACAGATTCTGTGAAACATATTTACATGTTTACACACATTCTTCCTAAATATTTACATGATTATACCGATTCTGTGTAAATATTTACATGTTTATACAGATTCTTTGTAAATATATACATGTTGGTACAGACTCAGTGTAAATATTTACATGTTCATAGAGATTCTGTGTAAATATTTACATGTTCATGCAGATTCTGAGTAAATATTTGCATGTTCATACAGATTCTGTGTAAATATTTACATCTTCACACAGATTCTGTGTAAAAATTTACATGTTCATACGGATTCTGTGTAAATACATGTTCATACACATTCTGTATAAATATTTACATGTTCATACTGATTCTGTGTAAACATTTACATATTCATACAGATTCTCTGTAAACATTTGCAGGTTTCTACAGATTTTGTGTAAACATTTACAGGTTTTTACAGATTCTTTGTAAACATTTACATGTTTATACAGATTCTTTGTAAATATTTACATGTTGATACAGATTCTGTGTAAATATTTACATGTTGATACAGATTCTGTGTAAATATTTACATGTTTATGCAGATTCTGTGTAAATATTTACATGTTTATGCAGATTCTGTGTAAATATTTACATGTTGATACAGATTCTGTGTAAATATTTACATGTTTATACAGATTCTCTGTAAATATTTAAATGTTTATACAGATTCTATGTAAATATTTACATGTTTATACAGATTCTGTGTAAATATTTACATCTTTATACAGATTCTGTGTAAATATTTACTTCTTTATGCAGATTCTGTGCACATATTTACATGTTTATTCAGATTCTGTGTAAATATTTACATGTTTGTACAGATTCTGTGTAAATATTTACATGTTTATCCAGATTCTGTGTAAACATTTACAGGTTTTTACAGTTTCTGTGTAAACACTTTCAGGTTTTTTCATATTCTGTGTAAATATTTACAGGTTTACACAGATTCTTTGTAAATATTTACAGGTTTATACAGATTCTCTGTAAATATTTACATGTTTACACAGATTCTGTGTAAATATTTACATGTTTATACAGATTCTGTGTAAATATTTACGTGTTCATACAGATTTTGTGTAAATATTTATGTGTTCCTGCAGATTCTGTATAAATATTTACGTGTACATACAAATTCTGTGTAACTATTTACATGTTTATAAAGATTCTGTTTAAATATTTACATGTTTATAGACATTCTGTGTAACTATTTACATGTTTATACAGATGCTGTGTAAATATTTACGTTTATACAGATTCTGTGTACATATTTACATGTTTTTACAGACTGTCTGTAAATATTTACATGTTTATACAGACTTTGTGTAAATATTTACATGTTTATACAGATTCTCTGTAAATATATACATCTTTATACAGCTTCTGTGTAAATATTTACATGTTATACAAATTCTGTGTCAATATTTACCTGTTCGTTCAGATTCTGTGTAAATATTTACATGTTTACACATATTCTGCGTAAATATTTACATCTTCATACAGATTCTGTGTAAATGTATACAACTTTATACTGACTCTTTGTAAATATTTACATTTTTATACTGATTCTCTTTAAATCTTTACATGTTTATACAGATTCTGCGTAAATATTTATAGGTTTATACAGGTTCTGTGTAAATATTTACAGGTTTTTACACATTCTGTGTAAATATTTACATGTTTATACAGATTCTGTGAAACATATTTACATGTTTACACAGATTCTTTGTAAATATTTACATGATTATACCGATTCTGTGTAAATATTTACATGTTTATACAGATTCTTTGTAAATATATACATGTTGGTACAGACTCAGTGTAAATATTTACATGTTCATAGAGATTCTGTGTAAATATTTACATGTTCATGCAGATTCTGAGTAAATATTTGCATGTTCATACAGATTCTGTGTAAATATTTACATCTTCACACAGATTCTGTGTAAAAATTTATATGTTCATACGGATTCTGTGTAAATATTTACATGTTCATACACATTCTGTATAAATATTTACATGTTCATACTGATTCTGTGTAAACATTTACATATTCATACAGATTCTCTGTAAACATTTGCAGGTTTCTACAGATTTTGTGTAAACATTTACAGGTTTTTACAGATTCTTTGTAAACATTTACATGTTTATACAGATTCTTTGTTAATATTTACATGTTGATACAGATTCTGTGTAAATATTTACATGTTGATACAGATTCTGTGTAAATATTTACATGTTTATGCAGATTCTGTGTAAATATTTACATGTTTATGCAGATTCTGTGTAAATATTTACATGTTGATACAGATTCTGTGTAAATATTTACATGTTTATACAGATTCTCTGTAAATATTTAAATGTTTATACAGATTCTATGTAAATATTTACATGTTTATACAGATTCTGTGTAAATATTTACATCTTTATACAGATTCTGTGTAAATATTTACTTCTTTATGCAGATTCTGTGCACATATTTACATGTTTATTCAGATTCTGTGTAAATATTTACATGTTTGTACAGATTCTGTGTAAATATTTACATGTTTATCCAGATTCTGTGTAAACATTTACAGGTTTTTACAGTTTCTGTGTAAACACTTTCAGGTTTTTTCATATTCTGTGTAAATATTTACAGGTTTACACAGATTCTTTGTAAATATTTACAGGTTTATACAGATTCTCTGTAAATATTTACATGTTTACACAGATTCTGTGTAAATATTTACATGTTTATACAGATTCTGTGTAAATATTTACATGTTTATACAGATTCTGTGTAAATATTTACATGTTTATACAGATTCTGTGTAAATATTTACGTGTTCATACAGATTTTGTGTAAATATTTATGTGTTCCTGCAGATTCTGTATAAATATTTACGTGTACATACAAATTCTGTGTAACTATTTACATGTTTATAAAGATTCTGTTTAAATATTTACATGTTTATAGACATTCTGTGTAACTATTTACATGTTTATACAGATGCTGTGTAAATATTTACGTTTATACAGATTCTGTGTACATATTTACATGTTTTTACAGACTGTCTGTAAATATTTACATGTTTATACAGACTTTGTGTAAATATTTACATGTTTATACAGATTCTCTGTAAATATATACATCTTTATACAGCTTCTGTGTAAATATTTACATGTTATACAAATTCTGTGTCAATATTTACCTGTTCGTTCAGATTCTGTGTAAATATTTACATGTTTATACAGATTCTGTGTATATATTTACATGTTTTACAGATTCTTTGTAAATATTTACTTGATTATACAGATTCTGTGTAAATATTTACAAGTTTATACAGGTTCTATGTAAAGATTTACATCTTTATACAGATTCTGTGTAAAGATTTACATCTTTATACAGATTCTGTGTAGATATTTACAGGTTTTTACAGATTCTGTGTAAATATTTACAGGTTTTTACAGATTCTGTGTAAATATTTACATGTTTGTACAGATTCTGTGTAAATATTTACAGGTTTACACAGATTCTGTGTAAATATTTACAGGTTTACAGATACTGTTTAAATATTTACACGTTTATACAGATTCTGTGTAAATATTTGCATGTTTACACAGATTCTGTGTAAATATTTGCATGTTTACACAGATTCTGTGTAAATATTTACATCTTTATACAGATTCTGTGTAAATATTTACATCTATATACAGATTCTGTGTAAATATTTACATCTTTATAGAGATTCTGTGTAAATATTTACATGTTTATAGAGATTCTGTGCAAATATTTACATGTTTATACAGATTCTGTGTAAATATTTACATGTTTATACAGATTCTGTGTAAATATTTACAGGTTCATACAGATTCAGTGCAAATATTTACAGGTTTATACAGATTCTGTGTAAATATTTACATGTTTATACAGTTTCTGTGTAAATATTTACATGTCTGTATAGATTCTGTGTAAGTATTTACATGTTTATACCGATTCTGTGATAATATTTACATATTCATACAGATTCTGCGTAAATATTTACATGTTCATTCAACTTCTGTGTAAATATTTACGTGTTTATACAGATTCTGTGTAAATATTTACATGTTTATACAGATTCTGTGTAAATATTTACATGTTTATACAGATTCTGTGTAAGAAATTACAGGTTTTTACTGATTCTGTGTAAACATTTGCAGGTATTTACAGATTCTCTGTAAATATTTACAGGTTTATACAGATTCTGTGTAAATATTTACATGTTCATCCAGATTCTGTGTAAACATTTACAGGTTTCTACATTTTCTGTGTAAACACTTTCAGACGTTTACAGATTCTGTGTAAATATTTACAGGTTTACAGATACTGTTTAAATATTTACACGTTTATACAGATTCTGTGTAAATATTTGCATGTTTACACTGATTCTGTGTAAATATTTGCATGTTTACACAGATTCTGTGTAAATATTTACAGGTTTACACAGATTCTGTGTAAATATTTGCATGTTTACACAGATTCTGTGTAAATATTTACATCTTTATACAGATTCTGTGTAAATATTTACATCTATATACAGATTCTGTGTAAATATTTACATCTTTATACAGATTCTGTGTAAATATTTACATGTTTATACAGATTCTGTGCAAATATTTACATATTTATACAGATTCTGTGTAAATATTTACATGTTTATACAGATTCTGTGTAAATATTTACAGGTTCATACAGATTCAGTGCAAATATTTACAGGTTTATACAGATTCTGTGTAAATATTTACATGTTTATACAGTTTCTGTGTAAATATTTACATGTCTGTATAGATTCTGTGTAAGTATTTACATGTTTATACCGATTCTGTGATAATATTTACATATTCATACAGATTCTGCGTAAATATTTACATGTTCATTCAACTTCTGTGTAAATATTTACGTGTTTATACAGATTCTGTGTAAATATTTACATGTTTATACAGATTCTGTGTAAATATTTACATGTTTATACAGATTCTGTGTAAGAAATTACAGGTTTTTACTGATTCTGTGTAAACATTTGCAGGTATTTACAGATTCTCTGTAAATATTTACAGGTTTATACAGATTCTGTGTAAATATTTACATGTTCATCCAGATTCTGTGTAAACATTTACAGGTTTCTACATTTTCTGTGTAAACACTTTCAGACGTTTACAGATTCTGTGTAAATATTTACAGGTTTACTAAGATTCTGTGTAAATACTTACAGGTTTATACACTTTCGGTGTAAATATTTATTTGTTTATACCAATTCTCTGTAAATATTTCATGTTTATAGTGATTCTGTGTAACTATTTACATGTTTATACAGATGCTATGTAAATATTTACATATTTATACAGATTCTTTGTAAATATATACATCTTTATACTGACTCTTTGTAAATATTTACATTTTTATACTGATTCTGTGTAAATCTTTACATGTTTATACAGATTGTGCGTAAATATTTACAGGTTTATACAGATTCTGTGTAAATATTTACAGGTTTTTACAGATTCTGTGAAAATATTTACATGTTCATTCAGATTCTGTGTAAATGTTTACATGTTTACACATATTCTGCGTAAATATTTACATCTTCATACAGATTCTGTGTAAATGTATACAACTTTATACTGACTCTTTGTAAATATTTACATTTTTATACTGATTCTCTTTAAATCTTTACATGTTTATACAGATTCTGCGTAAATATTTATAGGTTTATACAGGTTCTGTGTAAATATTTACAGGTTTTTACACATTCTGTGTAAATATTTACATGTTTATACAGATTCTGTGAAACATATTTACATGTTTACACAGATTCTTCGTAAATATTTACATGATTATACCGATTCTGTGTAAATATTTACATGTTTATACAGATTCTTTGTAAATATATACATGTTGGTACAGACTCAGTGTAAATATTTACATGTTGATAGAGATTCTGTGTAAATATTTACATGTTCATGCAGATTCTGAGTAAATATTTGCATGTTCATACAGATTCTGTGTAAATATTTACATCTTCACACAGATTCTGTGTAAAAATTTACATGTTCATACGGATTCTGTGTAAATATTTACATGTTCATACACATTCTGTATAAATATTTACATGTTCATACTGATTCTGTGTAAACATTTACATATTCATACAGATTCTCTGTAAACATTTGCAGGTTTCTACAGATTTTGTGTAAACATTTACAGGTTTTTACAGATTCTTTGTAAACATTTACATGTTTATACAGATTCTTTGTAAATATTTACATGTTGATACAGATTCTGTGTAAATATTTACATGTTGATACAGATTCTGTGTAAATATTTACATGTTTATGCAGATTCTGTGTAAATATTTACATGTTTATGCAGATTCTGTGTAAATATTTACATGTTGATACAGATTCTGTGTAAATATTTACATGTTTATACAGATTCTCTGTAAATATTTAAATGTTTATACAGATTCTATGTAAATATTTACATGTTTATACAGATTCTGTGTAAATATTTACATCTTTATACAGATTCCGTGTAAATATTTACTTCTTTATGCAGATTCTGTGCACATATTTACATGTTTATTCAGATTCTGTGTAAATATTTACATGTTTGTACAGATTCTGTGTAAATATTTACATGTTTATCCAGATTCTGTGTAAACATTTACAGGTTTTTACAGTTTCTGTGTAAACACTTTCAGGTTTTTTCATATTCTGTGTAAATATTTACAGGTTTACACAGATTCTTTGTAAATATTTACAGGTTTATACAGATTCTCTGTAAATATTTACATGTTTACACAGATTCTGTGTAAATATTTACATGTTTATACAGATTCTGTGTAAATATTTACATGTTTATACAGATTCTGTGTAAATATTTACGTGTTCATGCAGATTTTGTGTAAATATTTATGTGTTCCTGCAGATTCTGTATAAATATTTACGTGTACATACAAATTCTGTGTAACTATTTACATGTTTATAAAGATTCTGTTTAAATATTTACATGTTTATAGACATTCTGTGTAACTATTTACATGTTTATACAGATGCTGTGTAAATATTTACGTTTATACAGATTCTGTGTACATATTTACATGTTTTTACAGACTGTCTGTAAATATTTACATGTTTATACAGACTTTGTGTAAATATTTACATGTTTATACAGATTCTCTGTAAATATATACATCTTTATACAGCTTCTGTGTAAATATTTACATGTTATACAAATTCTGTGTCAATATTTACCTGTTCGTTCAGATTCTGTGTAAATATTTACATGTTTATACAGATTCTGTGTATATATTTACATGTTTTACAGATTCTTTGTAAATATTTACTTGATTATACAGATTCTGTGTAAATATTTACAAGTTTATACAGGTTCTATGTAAATATTTACATCTTTATACAGATTCTGTGTAAAGATTTACATCTTTATACAGATTCTGTGTAGATATTTACAGGTTTTTACAGATTCTGTGTAAACATTTACAGGTTTTTACAGATTCTGTGTAAATATTTACATGTTTGTACAGATTCTGTGTAAATATTTACAGGTTTACACAGATTCTGTGTAAATATTTACAGGTTTACAGATACTTTTTAAATATTTACACGTTTATACAGATTCTGTGTAAATATTTGCATGTTTACACAGATTCTGTGTAAATATTTGCATGTTTACACAGATTCTGTGTAAATATTTACATCTTTATACTGATTCTGTGTAAATATTTACATCTATATACAGATTCTGTGTAAATATTTACATCTTTATACAGATTCTGTGCAAATATTTACATGTTTATACAGATTCTGTGCAAATATTTACATATTTATACAGATTCTGTGTAAATATTTACATGTTTATACAGATTCTGTGTAAATATTTACAGGTTCATACAGATTCAGTGCAAATATTTACAGGTTTATACAGATTCTGTGTAAATATTTACATGTTTATACAGTTTCTGTGTAAATATTTACATGTCTGTATAGATTCTGTGTAAGTATTTACATGTTTATACCGATTCTGTGATAATATTTACATATTCATACAGATTCTGCGTAAATATTTACATGTTCATTCAACTTCTGTGTAAATATTTACGTGTTTATACAGATTCTGTGTAAATATTTACATGTTTATACAGATTCTGTGTAAATATTTACATGTTTATACAGATTCTGTGTAAGAAATTACAGGTTTTTACTGATTCTGTGTAAACATTTGCAGGTATTTACAGATTCTCTGTAAATATTTACAGGTTTATACAGATTCTGTGTAAATATTTACATGTTCATCCAGATTCTGTGTAAACATTTACAGGTTTCTACATTTTCTGTGTAAACACTTTCAGACGTTTACAGATTCTGTGTAAATATTTACAGGTTTACTAAGATTCTGTGTAAATACTTACAGGTTTATACACTTTCGGTGTAAATATTTATTTGTTTATACCAATTCTCTGTAAATATTTCATGTTTATAGAGATTCTGTGTAACTATTTACATGTTTATACAGATGCTATGTAAATATTTACATATTTATACAGATTCTTTGTAAATATATACATCTTTATACTGACTCTTTGTAAATATTTACATTTTTATACTGATTCTGTGTAAATCTTTACATGTTTATACAGATTGTGCGTAAATATTTACAGGTTTATACAGATCCTGTGTAAATATTTACAGGTTTTTACAGATTCTGTGAAAATATTTACATGTTCATTCAGATTCTGTGTAAATATTTACATGTTTACACATATTCTGCGTAAATATTTACATCTTCATACAGATTCTGTGTAACTGTATACAACTTTATACTGACTCTTTGTAAATATTTACATTTTTATACTGATTCTCTTTAAATCTTTACATGTTTATACAGATTCTGCGTAAATATTTATAGGTTTATACAGGTTCTGTGTAAATATTTACAGGTTTTTACACATTCTGTGTAAATATTTACATGTTTATACAGATTCTGTGAAACATATTTACATGTTTACACAGATTCTTCGTAAATATTTACATGATTATACCGATTCTGTGTAAATATTTACATGTTTATACAGATTCTTTGTAAATATATACATGTTGGTACAGACTCAGTGTAAATATTTACATGTTGATAGAGATTCTGTGTAAATATTTACATGTTCATGCAGATTCTGAGTAAATATTTGCATGTTCATACAGATTCTGTGTAAATATTTACATCTTCACACAGATTCTGTGTAAAAATTTACATGTTCATACGGATTCTGTGTAAATATTTACATGTACATACACATTCTGTATAAATATTTACATGTTCATACTGATTCTGTGTAAACATTTACATATTCATACAGATTCTCTGTAAACATTTGCAGGTTTCTACAGATTTTGTGTAAACATTTACAGGTTTTTACAGATTCTTTGTAAACATTTACATGTTGATACAGATTCTTTGTAAATATTTACATGTTGATACAGATTCTGTGTAAATATTTACATGTTGATACAGATTCTGTGTAAATATTTACATGTTTATGCAGATTCTGTGTAAATATTTACATGTTTATGCAGATTCTGTGTAAATATTTACATGTTGATACAGATTCTGTGTAAATATTTACATGTTTATACAGATTCTCTGTAAATATTTAAATGTTTATACAGATTCTATGTAAATATTTACATGTTTATACAGATTCTGTGTAAATATTTACATCTTTATACAGATTCCGTGTAAATATTTACTTCTTTATGCAGATTCTGTGCACATATTTACATGTTTATTCAGATTCTGTGTAAATATTTACATGTTTGTACAGATTCTGTGTAAATATTTACATGTTTATCCAGATTCTGTGTAAACATTTACAGGTTTTTACAGTTTCTGTGTAAACACTTTCAGGTTTTTTCATATTCTGTGTAAATATTTACAGGTTTACACAGATTCTTTGTAAATATTTACAGGTTTATACAGATTCTCTGTAAATATTTACATGTTTACACAGATTCTGTGTAAATATTTACATGTTTATACAGATTCTGTGTAAATATTTACATGTTTATACAGATTCTGTGTAAATATTTACGTGTTCATGCAGATTTTGTGTAAATATTTATGTGTTCCTGCAGATTCTGTATAAATATTTACGTGTACATACAAATTCTGTGTAACTATTTACATGTTTATAAAGATTCTGTTTAAATATTTACATGTTTATAGACATTCTGTGTAACTATTTACATGTTTATACAGATGCTGTGTAAATATTTACGTTTATACAGATTCTGTGTACATATTTACATGTTTTTACAGACTGTCTGTAAATATTTACATGTTTATACAGACTTTGTGTAAATATTTACATGTTTATACAGATTCTCTGTAAATATATACATCTTTATACAGCTTCTGTGTAAATATTTACATGTTATACAAATTCTGTGTCAATATTTACCTGTTCGTTCAGATTCTGTGTAAATATTTACATGTTTATACAGATTCTGTGTATATATTTACATGTTTTACAGATTCTTTGTAAATATTTACTTGATTATACAGATTCTGTGTAAATATTTACAAGTTTATACAGGTTCTAAGTAAATATTTACATCTTTATACAGATTCTGTGTAAAGATTTACATCTTTATACAGATTCTGTGTAGATATTTACAGGTTTTTACAGATTCTGTGTAAACATTTACAGGTTTTTACAGATTCTGTGTAAATATTTACATGTTTGTACAGATTCTGTGTAAATATTTACAGGTTTACACAGATTCTGTGTAAATATTTACAGGTTTACAGATACTTTTTAAATATTTACACGTTTATACAGATTCTGTGTAAATATTTGCATGTTTACACAGATTCTGTGTAAATATTTGCATGTTTACACAGATTCTGTGTAAATATTTACATCTTTATACTGATTCTGTGTAAATATTTACATCTATATACAGATTCTGTGTAAATATTTACATCTTTATACAGATTCTGTGTAAATATTTACATGTTTATACAGATTCTGTGCAAATATTTACATATTTATACAGATTCTGTGTTAATATTTACATGTTTATACAGATTCTGTGTAAATATTTACAGGTTCATACAGATTCAGTGCAAATATTTACAGGTTTATACAGATTCTGTGTAAATATTTACATGTTTATACAGTTTCTGTGTAAATATTTACATGTCTGTATAGATTCTGTGTAAGTATTTACATGTTTATACCGATTCTGTGATAATATTTACATATTCATACAGATTCTGCGTAAATATTTACATGTTCATTCAACTTCTGTGTAAATATTTACGTGTTTATACAGATTCTGTGTAAATATTTACATGTTTATACAGATTCTGTGTAAGAAATTACAGGTTTTTACTGATTCTGTGTAAACATTTGCAGGTATTTACAGATTCTCTGTAAATATTTACAGGTTTATACAGATTCTGTGTAAATATTTACATGTTCATCCAGATTCTGTGTAAACATTTACAGGTTTCTACATTTTCTGTGTAAACACTTTCAGACGTTTACAGATTCTGTGTAAATATTTACAGGTTTACTAAGATTCTGTGTAAATACTTACAGGTTTATACACTTTCGGTGTAAATATTTATTTGTTTATACCAATTCTCTGTAAATATTTCATGTTTATAGAGATTCTGTGTAACTATTTACATGTTTATACAGATGCTATGTAAATATTTACATATTTATACAGATTCTTTGTAAATATATACATCTTTATACTGACTCTTTGTAAATATTTACATTTTTATACTGATTCTGTGTAAATCTTTACATGTTTATACAGATTGTGCGTAAATATTTACAGGTTTATACAGATCCTGTGTAAATATTTACAGGTTTTTACAGATTCTGTGAAAATATTTACATGTTCATTCAGATTCTGTGTAAATATTTACATGTTTACACATATTCTGCGTAAATATTTACATCTTCATACAGATTCTGTGTAAATGTATACAACTTTATACTGACTCTTTGTAAATATTTACATTTTTATACTGATTCTCTTTAAATCTTTACATGTTTATACAGATTCTGCGTAAATATTTATAGGTTTATACAGGTTCTGTGTAAATATTTACAGGTTTTTACACATTCTGTGTAAATATTTACATGTTTATACAGATTCTGTGAAACATATTTACATGTTTACACAGATTCTTCGTAAATATTTACATGATTATACCGATTCTGTGTAAATATTTACATGTTTATACAGATTCTTTGTAAATATATACATGTTGGTACAGACTCAGTGTAAATATTTACATGTTCATAGAGATTCTGTGTAAATATTTACATGTTCATGCAGATTCTGAGTAAATATTTGCATGTTCATACAGATTCTGTGTAAATATTTACATCTTCACACAGATTCTGTGTAAAAATTTACATGTTCATACGGATTCTGTGTAAATATTTACATGTTCATACACATTCTGTATAAATATTTACATGTTCATACTGATTCTGTGTAAACATTTACATATTCATACAGATTCTCTGTAAACATTTGCAGGTTTCTACAGATTTTGTGTAAACATTTACAGGTTTTTACAGATTCTTTGTAAACATTTACATGTTTATACAGATTCTTTGTAAATATTTACATGTTGATACAGATTCAGTGTAAATATTTACATGTTGATACAGATTCTGTGTAAATATTTACATGTTTATGCAGATTCTGTGTAAATATTTACATGTTTATGCAGATTCTGTGTAAATATTTACATGTTGATACAGATTCTGTGTAAATATTTACATGTTTATACAGATTCTCTGTAAATATTTAAATGTTTATACAGATTCTATGTAAATATTTACATGTTTATACAGATTCTGTGTAAATATTTACATCTTTATACAGATTCTGTGTAAATATTTACTTCTTTATGCAGATTCTGTGCACATATTTACATGTTTATTCAGATTCTGTGTAAATATTTACATGTTTGTACAGATTCTGTGTAAATATTTACATGTTTATCCAGATTCTGTGTAAACATTTACAGGTTTTTACAGTTTCTGTGTAAACACTTTCAGGTTTTTTCATATTCTGTGTAAATATTTACAGGTTTACACAGATTCTTTGTAAATATTTACAGGTTTATACAGATTCTCTGTAAATATTTACATGTTTACACAGATTCTGTGTAAATATTTACATGTTTATACAGATTCTGTGTAAATATTTACATGTTTATACAGATTCTGTGTAAATATTTACGTGTTCATACAGATTTTGTGTAAATATTTATGTGTTCCTGCAGATTCTGTATAAATATTTACGTGTACATACAAATTCTGTGTAACTATTTACATGTTTATAAAGATTCTGTTTAAATATTTACATGTTTATAGACATTCTGTGTAACTATTTACATGTTTATACAGATGCTGTGTAAATATTTACGTTTATACAGATTCTGTGTACATATTCACATGTTTTTACAGACTGTCTGTAAATATTTACATGTTTATACAGACTTTGTGTAAATATTTACATGTTTATACAGATTCTCTGTAAATATATACATCTTTATACAGCTTCTGTGTAAATATTTACATGTTATACAAATTCTGTGTCAATATTTACCTGTTCGTTCAGATTCTGTGTAAATATTTACATGTTTATACAGATTCTGTGTATATATTTACATGTTTTACAGATTCTTTGTAAATATTTACTTGATTATACAGATTCTGTGTAAATATTTACAAGTTTATACAGGTTCTATGTAAATATTTACATCTTTATACAGATTCTGTGTAAAGATTTACATCTTTATACAGATTCTGTGTAGATATTTACAGGTTTTTACAGATTCTGTGTAAATATTTACAGGTTTTTACAGATTCTGTGTAAATATTTACATGTTTGTACAGATTCTGTGTAAATATTTACATGTTTGTACAGATTCTGTGTAAATATTTACAGGTTTACACAGATTCTGTGTAAATATTTACAGGTTTACAGATACTGTTTAAATATTGACACGTTTATACAGATTCTGTGTAAATATTTGCATGTTTACACAGATTCTGTGTAAATATTTGCATGTTTACACAGATTCTGTGTAAATATTTGCATGTTTACACAGATTCTGTGTAAATATTTACATCTTTATACAGATTCTGTGTAAATATTTACATCTATATACAGATTCTGTGTAAATATTTACATCTTTATACAGATTCTGTGTAAATATTTACATGTTTATACAGATTCTGTGCAAATATTTACATATTTATACAGATTCTGTGTAAATATTTACATGTTTATACAGATTCTGTGTAAATATTTACAGGTTCATACAGATTAAGTGCAAATATTTACAGGTTTATACAGATTCTGTGTAAATATTTACATGTTTATACAGTTTCTGTGTAAATATTTACATGTCTGTATAGATTCTGTGTAAGTATTTACATGTTTATACCGATTCTGTGATAATATTTACATATTCATACAGATTCTGCGTAAATATTTACATGTTCATTCAACTTCTGTGTAAATATTTACGTGTTTATACAGATTCTGTGTAAATATTTACATGTTTATACAGATTCTGTGTAAGAAATTACAGGTTTTTACTGATTCTGTGTAAACATTTGCAGGTATTTACAGATTCTCTGTAAATATTTACAGGTTTATACAGATTCTGTGTAAATATTTACATGTTCATCCAGATTCTGTGTAAACATTTACAGGTTTCTACATTTTCTGTGTAAACACTTTCAGACGTTTACAGATTCTGTGTAAGTATTTACAGGTTTACTAAGATTCTGTGTAAATACTTACAGGTTTATACACTTTCGGTGTAAATATTTATTTGTTTATACCAATTCTCTGTAAATATTTCATGTTTATAGAGATTCTGTGTAACTATTTACATGTTTATACAGATGCTATGTAAATATTTACATATTTATACAGATTCTTTGTAAATATATACATCTTTATACTGACTCTTTGTAAATATTTACATTTTTATACTGATTCTGTGTAAATCTTTACATGTTTATACAGATTGTGCTTAAATATTTACAGGTTTATACAGATTCTGTGTAAATATTTACAGGTTTTTACAGATTCTGTGAAAATATTTACATGTTCATTCAGATTCTGTGTAAATATTTACATGTTTACACATATTCTGCGTAAATATTTACATCTTCATACAGATTCTGTGTAAATGTATACAACTTTATACTGACTCTTTGTAAATATTTACATTTTTATACTGATTCTCTTTAAATCTTTACATGTTTATACAGATTCTGCGTAAATATTTATAGGTTTATACAGGTTCTGTGTAAATATTTACAGGTTTTTACACATTCTGTGTAAATATTTACATGTTTATACAGATTCTGTGAAACATATTTACATGTTTACACAGATTCTTCGTAAATATTTACATGATTATACCGATTCTGTGTAAATATTTACATGTTTATACAATTTCTTCGTAAATATATACATGTTGGTACAGACTCAGTGTAAATATTTACATGTTCATAGAGATTCTGTGTAAATATTTACATGTTCATGCAGATTCTGAGTAAATATTTGCATGTTCATACAGATTCTGTGTAAATATTTACATCTTCACACAGATTCTGTGTAAAAATTTACATGTTCATACGGATTCTGTGTAAATATTTACATGTTCATACACATTCTGTATAAATATTTACATGTTCATACTGATTCTGTGTAAACATTTACATATTCATACAGATTCTCTGTAAACATTTGCAGGTTTCTACAGATTTTGTGTAAACATTTACAGGTTTTTACAGATTCTTTGTAAACATTTACATGTTTATACAGATTCTTTGTAAATATTTACATGTTGATACAGATTCTGTGTAAATATTTACATGTTGATACAGATTCTGTGTAAATATTTACATGTTTATGCAGATTCTGTGTAAATATTTACATGTTTATGCAGATTCTGTGTAAATATTTACATGTTGATACAGATTCTGTGTAAATATTTACATGTTTATACAGATTCTCTGTAAATATTTAAATGTTTATACAGATTCTATGTAAATATTTACATGTTTATACAGATTCTGTGTAAATACTTACATCTTTATACAGATTCTGTGTAAATATTTACTTCTTTATGCAGATTCTGTGCACATATTTACATGTTTATTCAGATTCTGTGTAAATATTTACATGTTTGTACAGATTCTGTGTAAATATTTACATGTTTATCCAGATTCTGTGTAAACATTTAAAGGTTTTTACAGTTTCTGTGTAAACACTTTCAGGTTTTTTCATATTCTGTGTAAATATTTACAGGTTTACACAGATTCTTTGTAAATATTTACAGGTTTATACAGATTCTGTGTAAATATTTACATGTTTACACAGATTCTGTGTAAATATTTACATGTTTATACAGATTCTGTGTAAATATTTACATGTTTATACAGATTCTGTGTAAATATTTACGTGTTCATACAGATTTTGTGTAAATATTTATGTGTTCCTGCAGATTCTGTATAAATATTTACGTGTACATAAAAATTCTGTGTAACTATTTACATGTTTATAAAGATTCTGTTTAAATATTTACATGTTTATAGACATTCTGTGTAACTATTTACATGTTTATACAGATGCTGTGTAAATATTTACGTTTATACAGATTCTGTGTACATATTTACATGTTTTTACAGACTGTCTGTAAATATTTACATGTTTATACAGACTTTGTGTAAATATTTACATGTTTGTACAGATTCTCGGTAAATATATACATCTTTATACAGCTTCTGTGTAAATATTTACATGTTATACAAATTCTGTGTCAATATTTACCTGTTCGTTCAGATTCTGTGTAAATATTTACATGTTTATACAGATTCTGTGTATATATTTACATGTTTTACAGATTCTTTGTAAATATTTACTTGATTATACAGATTCTGTGTAAATATTTACAAGTTTATACAGGTTCTATGTAAATATTTACATCTTTATACAGATTCTGTGTAAAGATTTACATCTTTATACAGATTCTGTGTAGATATTTACAGGTTTTTACAGATTCTGTGTAAATATTTACAGGTTTACACAGATTCTGTGTAAATATTTACAGGTTTACAGATACTGTTTAAATATTGACACGTTTATACAGATTCTGTGTAAATATTTGCATGTTTACACAGATTCTGTGTAAATATTTGCATGTTTACACAGATTCTGTGTAAATATTTACATCTTTATACAGATTCTGTGTAAATATTTACATCTATATACAGATTCTGTGTAAATATTTACATCTTTATACAGATTCTGTGTAAATATTTACATGTTTATACAGATTCTGTGCAAATATTTACATATTTATACAGATTCTGTGTAAATATTTACATGTTTATACAGATTCTGTGTAAATATTTACAGGTTCATACAGATTCAGTGCAAATATTTACAGGTTTATACAGATTCTGTGTAAATATTTACATGTTTATACAGTTTCTGTGTAAATATTTACATGTCTGTATAGATTCTGTGGAAGTATTTACATGTTTATACCGATTCTGTGATAATATTTACATATTCATACAGATTCTGCGTAAATATTTACGTGTTCATTCAACTTCTGTGTAAATATTTACGTGTTTATACAGATTCTGTGTAAATATTTACATGTTTATACAGATTCTGTGTAAGAAATTACAGGTTTTTACTGATTCTGTGTAAACATTTGCAGGTATTTACAGATTCTCTGCAAATATTTACAGGTTTATACAGATTCTATGTAAATATTTACATGTTCATCCAGATTCTGTGTAAACATTTACAGGTTTCTACATTTTCTGTGTAAACACTTTCAGACGTTTACAGATTCTGTGTAAATATTTACAGGTTTACTAAGATTCTGTGTAAATACTTACAGGTTTATACACTTTCGGTGTAAATATTTATTTGTTTATACCAATTCTCTGTAAATATTTCATGTTTATAGAGATTCTGTGTAACTATTTACATGTTTATACAGATGCTATGTAAATATTTACATATTTATACAGATTCTTTGTAAATATATACATCTTTATACTGACTCTTTGTAAATATTTACATTTTTATACTGATTCTGTGTAAATCTTTACATGTTTATACAGATTGTGCGTAAATATTTACAGGTTTATACAGATTCTGTGTAAATATTTACAGGTTTTTACAGATTCTGTGAAAATATTTACATGTTCATTCAGATTCTGTGTAAATATTTACATGTTTACACATATTCTGCGTAAATATTTACATCTTCATACAGATTCTGTGTAAATGTATACAACTTTATACTGACTCTTTGTAAATATTTACATTTTTATACTGATTCTCTTTAAATCTTTACATGTTTATACAGATTCTGCGTAAATATTTATAGGTTTATACAGGTTCTGTGTAAATATTTACAGGTTTTTACACATTCTGTGTAAATATTTACATGTTTATACAGATTCTGTGAAACATATTTACATGTTTACACAGATTCTTCGTAAATATTTACATGATTATACCGATTCTGTGTAAATATTTACATGTTTATACAGATTCTTTGTAAATATATACATGTTGGTACAGACTCAGTGTAAATATTTACATGTTCATAGAGATTCTGTGTAAATATTTACATGTTCATGCAGATTCTGAGTAAATATTTGCATGTTCATACAGATTCTGTGTAAATATTTACATCTTCACACAGATTCTGTGTAAAAATTTACATGTTCATACGGATTCTGTGTAAATATTTACATGTTCATACACATTCTGTATAAATATTTACATGTTCATACTGATTCTGTGTAAACATTTACATATTCATACAGATTCTCTGTAAACATTTGCAGGTTTCTACAGATTTTGTGTAAACATTTACAGGTTTTTACAGATTCTTTGTAAACATTTACATGTTTATACAGATTCTTTGTAAATATTTACATGTTGATACAGATTCTGTGTAAATATTTACATGTTGATACAGATTCTTTGTAAATATTTACATGTTTATGCAGATTCTGTGTAAATATTTACATGTTTATGCAGATTCTGTGTAAATATTTACATGTTGATACAGATTCTGTGTAAATATTTACATGTTTATACAGATTCTCTGTAAATATTTAAATGTTTATACAGATTCTATGTAAATATTTACATGTTTATACAGATTCTGTGTAAATATTTACATCTTTATACAGATTCTGTGTAAATATTTACTTCTTTATGCAGATTCTGTGCACATATTTACATGTTTATTCAGATTCTGTGTAAATATTTACATGTTTGTACAGATTCTGTGTAAATATTTACATGTTTATCCAGATTCTGTGTAAACATTTACAGGTTTTTACAGTTTCTGTGTAAACACTTTCAGGTTTTTTCATATTCTGTGTAAATATTTACAGGTTTACACAGATTCTTTGTAAATATTTACAGGTTTATACAGATTCTCTGTAAATATTTACATGTTTACACAGATTCTGTGTAAATATTTACATGTTTATACAGATTCTGTGTAAATATTTACATGTTTATACAGATTCTGTGTAAATATTTACGTGTTCATACAGATTTTGTGTAAATATTTATGTGTTACTGCAGATTCTGTATAAATATTTACGTGTACATACAAATTCTGTGTAACTATTTACATGTTTATAAAGATTCTGTTTAAATATTTACATGTTTATAGACATTCTGTGTAACTATTTACATGTTTATACAGATGCTGTGTAAATATTTACGTTTATACAGATTCTGTGTACATATTCACATGTTTTTACAGACTGTCTGTAAATATTTACATGTTTATACAGACTTTGTGTAAATATTTACATGTTTATACAGATTCTCTGTAAATATATACATCTTTATACAGCTTCTGTGTAAATATTTACATGTTATACAAATTCTGTGTCAATATTTACCTGTTCGTTCAGATTCTGTGTAAATATTTACATGTTTATACAGATTCTGTGTATATATTTACATGTTTTACAGATTCTTTGTAAATATTTACTTGATTATACAGATTCTGTGTAAATATTTACAAGTTTATACAGGTTCTATGTAAAGATTTACATCTTTATACAGATTCTGTATAAAGATTTACATCTTTATACAGATTCTGTGTAGATATTTACAGGTTTTTACAGATTCTGTGTAAATATTTACAGGTTTTTACAGATTCTGTGTAAATATTTACATGTTTGTACAGATTCTGTGTAAATATTTACATGTTTGTACAGATTCTGTGTAAATATTTACAGGTTTACACAGATTCTGTGTAAATATTTACAGGTTTACAGATACTGTTTAAATATTGACACGTTTATACAGATTCTGTGTAAATATTTGCATGTTTACACAGATTCTGTGTAAATATTTGCATGTTTACACAGATTCTGTGTAAATATTTACATCTTTTTATAGATTCTGTGTAAATATTTACATCTATATACAGATTCTGTGTAAATATTCACATCTTTATACAGATTCTGTGTAAATATTTACATGTTTATACAGATTCTGTGCAAATATTTACATATTTATACAGATTCTGTGTAAATATTTACATGTTTATACAGATTCTGTGTAAATATTTACAGGTTCATACAGATTCAGTGCAAATATTTACAGGTTTATACAGATTCTGTGTAAATATTTACATGTTTATACAGTTTCTGTGTAAATATTTACATGTCTGTATAGATTCTGTGGAAGTATTTACATGTTTATACCGATTCTGTGATAATATTTACATATTCATACAGATTCTGCGTAAATATTTACATGTTCATTCAACTTCTGTGTAAATATTTACGTGTTTATACAGATTCTGTGTAAATATTTACATGTTTATACAGATTCTGTGTAAGAAATTACAGGTTTTTACTGATTCTGTGTAAACATTTGCAGGTATTTACAGATTCTCTGTAAATATTTACAGGTTTATACAGATTCTGTGTAAATATTTACATGTTCATCCAGATTCTGTGTAAACATTTACAGGTTTCTACATTTTCTGTGTAAACACTTTCAGACGTTTACAGATTCTGTGTAAATATTTACAGGTTTACTAAGATTCTGTGTAAATACTTACAGGTTTATACACTTTCGGTGTAAATATTTATTTGTTTATACCAATTCTCTGTAAATATTTCATGTTTATAGAGATTCTGTGCAACTATTTACATGTTTATACAGATGCTATGTAAATATTTACATATTTATACAGATTCTTTGTAAATATATACATCTTTATACTGACTCTTTGTAAATATTTACATTTTTATACTGATTCTGTGTAAATCTTTACATGTTTATACAGATTGTGCGTAAATATTTACAGGTTTATACAGATTCTGTGTAAATATTTACAGGTTTTTACAGATTCTGTGAAAATATTTACATGTTCATTCAGATTCTGTGTAAATATTTACATGTTTACACATATTCTGCGTAAATATTTACATCTTCATACAGATTCTGTGTAAATGTATACAACTTTATACTGACTCTTTGTAAATATTTACATTTTTATACTGATTCTCTTTAAATCTTTACATGTTTATACAGATTCTGCGTAAATATTTATAGGTTTATACAGGTTCTGTGTAAATATTTACAGGTTTTTACACATTCTGTGTAAATATTTACATGTTTATACAGATTCTGTGAAACATATTTACATGTTTACACAGATTCTTCATAAATATTTACATGATTATACCGATTCTGTGTAAATATTTACATGTTTATACAGATTCTTTGTAAATATATACATGTTGGTACAGACTCAGTGTAAATATTTACATGTTCATAGAGATTCTGTGTAAATATTTACATGTTCATGCAGATTCTGAGTAAATATTTGCATGTTCATACAGATTCTGTGTAAATATTTACATCTTCACACAGATTCTGTGTAAAAATTTACATGTTCATACGGATTCTGTGTAAATATTTACATGTTCATACACATTCTGTATAAATATTTACATGTTCATACTGATTCTGTGTAAACATTTACATATTCATACAGATTCTCTGTAAACATTTGCAGGTCTCTACAGATTTTGTGTAAACATTTACAGGTTTTTACAGATTCTTTGTAAACATTTACATGTTGATACAGATTCTTTGTAAATATTTACATGTTGATACAGATTCTGTGTAAATATTTACATGTTGATACAGATTCTGTGTAAATATTTACATGTTTATGCAGATTCTGTGTAAATATTTACATGTTTATGCAGATTCTGTGTAAATATTTACATGATACAGATTCTGTGTAAATATTTACATGTTTATACAGATTCTCTGTAAATATTTAAATGTTTATACAGATTCTATGTAAATATTTACATGTTTATACAGATTCTGTGTAAATATTTACATCTTTATACAGATTCTGTGTAAATATTTACTTCTTTATGCAGATTCTGTGCACATATTTACATGTTTATTCAGATTCTGTGTAAATATTTACATGTTTGTACAGATTCTGTGTAAATATTTACATGTTTATCCAGATTCTGTGTAAACATTTACAGGTTTTTACAGTTTCTGTGTAAACACTTTCAGGTTTTTTCATATTCTGTGTAAATATTTACAGGTTTACACAGATTCTCTGTAAATATTTACATGTTTATACAGATTCTCTGTAAATATATACATCTTTATACAGCTTCTGTGTAAATATTTACATGTTATACAAATTCTGTGTCAATATTTACCTGTTCGTTCAGATTCTGTGTAAATATTTACATGTTTATACAGATTCTGTGTATATATTTACATGTTTTACAGATTCTTTGTAAATATTTACTTGATTATACAGATTCTGTGTAAATATTTACAAGTTTATACAGGTTCTATGTAAAGATTTACATCTTTATACAGATTCTGTGTAAAGATTTACATCTTTATACAGATTCTGTGTAGATATTTACAGGTTTTTACAGATTCTGTGTAAATATTTACAGGTTTTTACAGATTCTGTGTAAATATTTACATGTTTGTACAGATTCTGTGTAAATATTTACATGTTTGTACAGATTCTGTGTAAATATTTACAGGTTTACACAGATTCTGTGTAAATATTTACAGGTTTACAGATACTGTTTAAATATTGACACGTTTATACAGATTCTGTGTAAATATTTGCATGTTTACACAGATTCTGTGTAAATATTTGCATGTTTACACAGATTCTGTGTAAATATTTACATCTTTTTATAGATTCTGTGTAAATATTTACATCTATATACAGATTCTGTGTAAATATTCACATCTTTATACAGATTCTGTGTAAATATTTACATGTTTATACAGATTCTGTGCAAATATTTACATATTTATACAGATTCTGTGTAAATATTTACATGTTTATACAGATTCTGTGTAAATATTTACAGGTTCATACAGATTCAGTGCAAATATTTACAGGTTTATACAGATTCTGTGTAAATATTTACATGTTTATACAGTTTCTGTGTAAATATTTACATGTCTGTATAGATTCTGTGTAAGTATTTACATGTTTATACCGATTCTGTGATAATATTTACATATTCATACAGATTCTGCGTAAATATTTACATGTTCATTCAACTTCTGTGTAAATATTTACGTGTTTATACAGATTCTGTGTAAATATTTACATGTTTATACAGATTCTGTGTAAGAAATTACAGGTTTTTACTGATTCTGTGTAAACATTTGCAGGTATTTACAGATTCTCTGTAAATATTTACAGGTTTATACAGATTCTGTGTAAATATTTACATGTTCATCCAGATTCTGTGTAAACATTTACAGGTTTCTACATTTTCTGTGTAAACACTTTCAGACGTTTACAGATTCTGTGTAAATATTTACAGGTTTACTAAGATTCTGTGTAAATACTTACAGGTTTATACACTTTCGGTGTAAATATTTATTTGTTTATACCAATTCTCTGTAAATATTTCATGTTTATAGAGATTCTGTGTAACTATTTACATGTTTATACAGATGCTATGTAAATATTTACATATTTATACAGATTCTTTGTAAATATATACATCTTTATACTGACTCTTTGTAAATATTTACATTTTTATACTGATTCTGTGTAAATCTTTACATGTTTATACAGATTGTGCGTAAATATTTACAGGTTTATACAGATTCTGTGTAAATATTTACAGGTTTTTACAGATTCTGTGAAAATATTTACATGTTCATTCAGATTCTGTGTAAATATTTACATGTTTACACATATTCTGCGTAAATATTTACATCTTCATACAGATTCTGTGTAAATGTATACAACTTTATACTGACTCTTTGTAAATATTTACATTTTTATACTGATTCTCTTTAAATCTTTACATGTTTATACAGATTCTGCGTAAATATTTATAGGTTTATACAGGTTCTGTGTAAATATTTACAGGTTTTTACACATTCTGTGTAAATATTTACATGTTTATACAGATTCTGTGAAACATATTTACATGTTTACACAGATTCTTCATAAATATTTACATGATTATACCGATTCTGTGTAAATATTTACATGTTTATACAGATTCTTTGTAAATATATACATGTTGGTACAGACTCAGTGTAAATATTTACATGTTCATAGAGATTCTGTGTAAATATTTACATGTTCATGCAGATTCTGAGTAAATATTTGCATGTTCATACAGATTCTGTGTAAATATTTACATCTTCACACAGATTCTGTGTAAAAATTTACATGTTCATACGGATTCTGTGTAAATATTTACATGTTCATACACATTCTGTATAAATATTTACATGTTCATACTGATTCTGTGTAAACATTTACATATTCATACAGATTCTCTGTAAACATTTGCAGGTTTCTACAGATTTTGTGTAAACATTTACAGGTTTTTACAGATTCTTTGTAAACATTTACATGTTGATACAGATTCTTTGTAAATATTTACATGTTGATACAGATTCTGTGTAAATATTTACATGTTGATACAGATTCTGTGTAAATATTTACATGTTTATGCAGATTCTGTGTAAATATTTACATGTTTATGCAGATTCTGTGTAAATATTTACATGATACAGATTCTGTGTAAATATTTACATGTTTATACAGATTCTCTGTAAATATTTAAATGTTTATACAGATTCTATGTAAATATTTACATGTTTATACAGATTCTGTGTAAATATTTACATCTTTATACAGATTCTGTGTAAATATTTACTTCTTTATGCAGATTCTGTGCACATATTTACATGTTTATTCAGATTCTGTGTAAATATTTACATGTTTGTACAGATTCTGTGTAAATATTTACATGTTTATCCAGATTCTGTGTAAACATTTACAGGTTTTTACAGTTTCTGTGTAAACACTTTCAGGTTTTTTCATATTCTGTGTAAATATTTACAGGTTTACACAGATTCTCTGTTAATATTTACATGTTTATACAGATTCTCTGTAAATATATACATCTTTATACAGCTTCTGTGTAAATATTTACATGTTATACAAATTCTGTGTCAATATTTACCTGTTCGTTCAGATTCTGTGTAAATATTTACATGTTTATACAGATTCTGTGTATATATTTACATGTTTTACAGATTCTTTGTAAATATTTACTTGATTATACAGATTCTGTGTAAATATTTACAAGTTTATACAGGTTCTATGTAAAGATTTACATCTTTATACAGATTCTGTATAAAGATTTACATCTTTATACAGATTCTGTGTAGATATTTACAGGTTTTTACAGATTCTGTGTAAATATTTACAGGTTTTTACAGATTCTGTGTAAATATTTACATGTTTGTACAGATTCTGTGTAAATATTTACATGTTTGTACAGATTCTGTGTAAATATTTACAGGTTTACACAGATTCTGTGTAAATATTTACAGGTTTACAGATACTGTTTAAATATTGACACGTTTATACAGATTCTGTGTAAATATTTGCATGTTTACACAGATTCTGTGTAAATATTTGCATGTTTACACAGATTCTGTGTAAATATTTACATCTTTTTATAGATTCTGTGTAAATATTTACATCTATATACAGATTCTGTGTAAATATTCACATCTTTATACAGATTCTGTGTAAATATTTACATGTTTATACAGATTCTGTGCAAATATTTACATATTTATACAGATTCTGTGTAAATATTTACATGTTTATACAGATTCTGTGTAAATATTTACAGGTTCATACAGATTCAGTGCAAATATTTACAGGTTTATACAGATTCTGTGTAAATATTTACATGTTTATACAGTTTCTGTGTAAATATTTACATGTCTGTATAGATTCTGTGGAAGTATTTACATGTTTATACCGATTCTGTGATAATATTTACATATTCATACAGATTCTGCGTAAATATTTACATGTTCATTCAACTTCTGTGTAAATATTTACGTGTTTATACAGATTCTGTGTAAATATTTACATGTTTATACAGATTCTGTGTAAGAAATTACAGGTTTTTACTGATTCTGTGTAAACATTTGCAGGTATTTACAGATTCTCTGTAAATATTTACAGGTTTATACAGATTCTGTGTAAATATTTACATGTTCATCCAGATTCTGTGTAAACATTTACAGGTTTCTACATTTTCTGTGTAAACACTTTCAGACGTTTACAGATTCTGTGTAAATATTTACAGGTTTACTAAGATTCTGTGTAAATACTTACAGGTTTATACACTTTCGGTGTAAATATTTATTTGTTTATACCAATTCTCTGTAAATATTTCATGTTTATAGAGATTCTGTGTAACTATTTACATGTTTATACAGATGCTATGTAAATATTTACATATTTATACAGATTCTTTGTAAATATATACATCTTTATACTGACTCTTTGTAAATATTTACATTTTTATACTGATTCTGTGTAAATCTTTACATGTTTATACAGATTGTGCGTAAATATTTACAGGTTTATACAGATTCTGTGTAAATATTTACAGGTTTTTACAGATTCTGTGAAAATATTTACATGTTCATTCAGATTCTGTGTAAATATTTACATGTTTACACATATTCTGCGTAAATATTTACATCTTCATACAGATTCTGTGTAAATGTATACAACTTTATACTGACTTTTGTAAATATTTACATTTTTATACTGATTCTCTTTAAATCTTTACATGTTTATACAGATTCTGCGTAAATATTTATAGGTTTATACAGGTTCTGTGTAAATATTTACAGGTTTTTACACATTCTGTGTAAATATTTACATGTTTATACAGATTCTGTGAAACATATTTACATGTTTACACAGATTCTTCATAAATATTTACATGATTATACCGATTCTGTGTAAATATTTACATGTTTATACAGATTCTTTGTAAATATATACATGTTGGTACAGACTCAGTGTAAATATTTACATGTTCATAGAGATTCTGTGTAAATATTTACATGTTCATGCAGATTCTGAGTAAATATTTGCATGTTCATACAGATTCTGTGTAAATATTTACATCTTCACACAGATTCTGTGTAAAAATTTACATGTTCATACGGATTCTGTGTAAATATTTACATGTTCATACACATTCTGTATAAATATTTACATGTTCATACTGATTCTGTGTAAACATTTACATATTCATACAGATTCTCTGTAAACATTTGCAGGTTTCTACAGATTTTGTGTAAACATTTACAGGTTTTTACAGATTCTTTGTAAACATTTACATGTTGATACAGATTCTTTGTAAATATTTACATGTTGATACAGATTCTGTGTAAATATTTACATGTTGATACAGATTCTGTGTAAATATTTACATGTTTATGCAGATTCTGTGTAAATATTTACATGTTTATGCAGATTCTGTGTAAATATTTACATGATACAGATTCTGTGTAAATATTTACATGTTTATACAGATTCTCTGTAAATATTTAAATGTTTATACAGATTCTATGTAAATATTTACATGTTTATACAGATTCTGTGTAAATATTTACATCTTTATACAGATTCTGTGTAAATATTTACTTCTTTATGCAGATTCTGTGCACATATTTACATGTTTATTCAGATTCTGTGTAAATATTTACATGTTTGTACAGATTCTGTGTAAATATTTACATGTTTATCCAGATTCTGTGTAAACATTTACAGGTTTTTACAGTTTCTGTGTAAACACTTTCAGGTTTTTTCATATTCTGTGTAAATATTTACAGGTTTACACAGATTCTCTGTTAATATTTACATGTTTATACAGATTCTCTGTAAATATATACATCTTTATACAGCTTCTGTGTAAATATTTACATGTTATACAAATTCTGTGTCAATATTTACCTGTTCGTTCAGATTCTGTGTAAATATTTACATGTTTATACAGATTCTGTGTATATATTTACATGTTTTACAGATTCTTTGTAAATATTTACTTGATTATACAGATTCTGTGTAAATATTTACAAGTTTATACAGGTTCTATGTAAAGATTTACATCTTTATACAGATTCTGTATAAAGATTTACATCTTTATACAGATTCTGTGTAGATATTTACAGGTTTTTACAGATTCTGTGTAAATATTTACAGGTTTTTACAGATTCTGTGTAAATATTTACATGTTTGTACAGATTCTGTGTAAATATTTACATGTTTGTACAGATTCTGTGTAAATATTTACAGGTTTACACAGATTCTGTGTAAATATTTACAGGTTTACAGATACTGTTTAAATATTGACACGTTTATACAGATTCTGTGTAAATATTTGCATGTTTACACAGATTCTGTGTAAATATTTGCATGTTTACACAGATTCTGTGTAAATATTTACATCTTTTTATAGATTCTGTGTAAATATTTACATCTATATACAGATTCTGTGTAAATATTCACATCTTTATACAGATTTTGTGTAAATATTTACATGTTTATACAGATTCTGTGCAAATATTTACATATTTATACAGATTCTGTGTAAATATTTACATGTTTATACAGATTCTGTGTAAATATTTACAGGTTCATACAGATTCAGTGCAAATATTTACAGGTTTATACAGATTCTGTGTAAATATTTACATGTTTATACAGTTTCTGTGTAAATATTTACATGTCTGTATAGATTCTGTGGAAGTATTTACATGTTTATACCGATTCTGTGATAATATTTACATATTCATACAGATTCTGCGTAAATATTTACATGTTCATTCAACTTCTGTGTAAATATTTACGTGTTTATACAGATTCTGTGTAAATATTTACATGTTTATACAGATTCTGTGTAAGAAATTACAGGTTTTTACTGATTCTGTGTAAACATTTGCAGGTATTTACAGATTCTCTGTAAATATTTACAGGTTTATACAGATTCTGTGTAAATATTTACATGTTCATCCAGATTCTGTGTAAACATTTACAGGTTTCTACATTTTCTGTGTAAACACTTTCAGACGTTTACAGATTCTGTGTAAATATTTACAGGTTTACTAAGATTCTGTGTAAATACTTACAGGTTTATACACTTTCGGTGTAAATATTTATTTGTTTATACCAATTCTCTGTAAATATTTCATGTTTATAGAGATTCTGTGTAACTATTTACATGTTTATACAGATGCTATGTAAATATTTACATATTTATACAGATTCTTTGTAAATATATACATCTTTATACTGACTCTTTGTAAATATTTACATTTTTATACTGATTCTGTGTAAATCTTTACATGTTTATACAGATTGTGCGTAAATATTTACAGGTTTATACAGATTCTGTGTAAATATTTACAGGTTTTTACAGATTCTGTGAAAATATTTACATGTTCATTCAGATTCTGTGTAAATATTTACATGTTTACACATATTCTGCGTAAATATTTACATCTTCATACAAATTCTGTGTAAATGTATACAACTTTATACTGACTTTTGTAAATATTTACATTTTTATACTGATTCTCTTTAAATCTTTACATGTTTATACAGATTCTGCGTAAATATTTATAGGTTTATACAGGTTCTGTGTAAATATTTACAGGTTTTTACACATTCTGTGTAAATATTTACATGTTTATACAGATTCTGTGAAACATATTTACATGTTTACACAGATTCTTCATAAATATTTACATGATTATACCGATTCTGTGTAAATATTTACATGTTTATACAGATTCTTTGTAAATATATACATGTTGGTACAGACTCAGTGTAAATATTTACATGTTCATAGAGATTCTGTGTAAATATTTACATGTTCATGCAGATTCTGAGTAAATATTTGCATGTTCATACAGATTCTGTGTAAATATTTACATCTTCACACAGATTCTGTGTAAAAATTTACATGTTCATACGGATTCTGTGTAAATATTTACATGTTCATACACATTCTGTATAAATATTTACATGTTCATACTGATTCTGTGTAAACATTTACATATTCATACAGATTCTCTGTAAACATTTGCAGGTCTCTACAGATTTTGTGTAAACATTTACAGGTTTTTACAGATTCTTTGTAAACATTTACATGTTGATACAGATTCTTTGTAAATATTTACATGTTGATACAGATTCTGTGTAAATATTTACATGTTGATACAGATTCTGTGTAAATATTTACATGTTTATGCAGATTCTGTGTAAATATTTACATGTTTATGCAGATTCTGTGTAAATATTTACATGTTGATACAGATTCTGTGTAAATATTTACATGTTTATACAGATTCTCTGTAAATATTTAAATGTTTATACACATTCTATGTAAATATTTACATGTTTATACAGATTCTGTGTAAATATTTACATCTTTATACAGATTCTGTGTAAATATTTACTTCTTTATGCAGATTCTGTGCACATATTTACATGTTTATTCAGATTCTGTGTAAATATTTACATGTTTGTACAGATTCTGTGTAAATATTTACATGTTTATCCAGATTCTGTGTAAACATTTACAGGTTTTTACAGTTTCTGTGTAAACACTTTCAGGTTTTTTCATATTCTGTGTAAATATTTACAGGTTTACACAGATTCTCTGTAAATATTTACAGGTTTATACAGATTCTCTGTAAATATTTACATGTTTACACAGATTCTGTGTAAATATTTACATGTTCATACAGATTCTGTGTAAATATTTACATGTTTATACAGATTCTGTGTAAATATTTACGTGTTCATACAGATTTTGTGTAAATATTTATATGTTCCTGCAGATTCTGTATAAATATTTACGTGTACATACAAATTCTGTGTAACTATTTACATGTTTATAAAGATTCTGTTTAAATATTTACATGTTTATAGACATTCTGTGTAACTATTTACATGTTTATACAGATGCTGTGTAAATATTTACGTTTATACAGATTCTGTGTACATATTTACATGTTTTTACAGACTGTCTGTAAATATTTACATGTTTATACAGACTTTGTGTAAATATTTACATGTTTATACAGATTCTCTGTAAATATATACATCTTTATACAGCTTCTGTGTAAATATTTACATGTTATACAAATTCTGTGTCAATATTTACCTGTTCGTTCAGATTCTGTGTAAATATTTACATGTTTATACAGATTCTGTGTATATATTTACATGTTTTACAGATTCTTTGTAAATATTTACTTGATTATACAGATTCTGTGTAAATATTTACAAGTTTATACAGGTTCTATGTAAATATTTACATCTTTATACAGATTCTGTGTAAAGATTTACATCTTTATACAGATTCTGTGTAGATATTTACAGGTTTTTACAGATTCTGTGTAAATATTTACAGGTTTTTACAGATTCTGTGTAAATATTTACATGTTTGTACAGATTCTGTGTAAATATTTACAGGTTTACACAGATTCTGTGTAAATATTTACAGGTTTACAGATACTGTTTAAATATTTACACGTTTATACAGATTCTGTGTAAATATTTGCATGTTTACACAGATTCTGTGTAAATATTTGCATGTTTACACAGATTCTGTGTAAATATTTACATCTTTATATAGATTCTGTGTAAATATTTACATCTATATACAGATTCTGTGTAAATATTCACATCTTTATACAGATTCTGTGTAAATATTTACATGTTTATACAGATTCTGTGCAAATATTTACATATTTATACAGATTCTGTGTAAATATTTACATGTTTATACAGATTCTGTGTAAATATTTACAGGTTCATACAGATTCAGTGCAAATATTTACAGGTTTATACAGATTCTGTGTAAATATTTACATGTTTATACAGTTTCTGTGTAAATATTTACATGTCTGTATAGATTCTGTGGAAGTATTTACATGTTTATACCGATTCTGTGATAATATTTACATATTCATACAGATTCTGCGTAAATATTTACATGTTCATTCAACTTCTGTGTAAATATTTACGTGTTTATACAGATTCTGTGTAAATATTTACATGTTTATACAGATTCTGTGTAAGAAATTACAGGTTTTTACTGATTCTGTGTAAACATTTGCAGGTATTTACAGATTCTCTGTAAATATTTACAGGTTTATACAGATTCTGTGTAAATATTTACATGTTCATCCAGATTCTGTGTAAACATTTACAGGTTTCTACATTTTCTGTGTAAACACTTTCAGACGTTTACAGATTCTGTGTAAATATTTACAGGTTTACTAAGATTCTGTGTAAATACTTACAGGTTTATACACTTTCGGTGTAAATATTTATTTGTTTATACCAATTCTCTGTAAATATTTCATGTTTATAGAGATTCTGTGTAACTATTTACATGTTTATACAGATGCTATGTAAATATTTACATATTTATACAGATTCTTTGTAAATATATACATCTTTATACTGACTCTTTGTAAATATTTACATTTTTATACTGATTCTGTGTAAATCTTTACATGTTTATACAGATTGTGCGTAAATATTTACAGGTTTATACAGATTCTGTGTAAATATTTACAGGTTTTTACAGATTCTGTGAAAATATTTACATGTTCATTCAGATTCTGTGTAAATATTTACATGTTTACACATATTCTGCGTAAATATTTACATCTTCATACAGATTCTGTGTAAATGTATACAACTTTATACTGACTCTTTGTAAATATTTACATTTTTATACTGATTCTCTTTAAATCTTTACATGTTTATACAGATTCTGCGTAAATATTTATAGGTTTATACAGGTTCTGTGTAAATATTTACAGGTTTTTACACATTCTGTGTAAATATTTACATGTTTATACAGATTCTGTGAAACATATTTACATGTTTACACAGATTCTTCATAAATATTTACATGATTATACCGATTCTGTGTAAATATTTACATGTTTATACAGATTCTTTGTAAATATATACATGTTGGTACAGACTCAGTGTAAATATTTACATGTTCATAGAGATTCTGTGTAAATATTTACATGTTCATGCAGATTCTGAGTAAATATTTGCATGTTCATACAGATTCTGTGTAAATATTTACATCTTCACACAGATTCTGTGTAAAAATTTACATGTTCATACGGATTCTGTGTAAATATTTACATGTTCATACACATTCTGTATAAATATTTACATGTTCATACTGATTCTGTGTAAACATTTACATATTCATACAGATTCTCTGTAAACATTTGCAGGTCTCTACAGATTTTGTGTAAACATTTACAGGTTTTTACAGATTCTTTGTAAACATTTACATGTTGATACAGATTCTTTGTAAATATTTACATGTTGATACAGATTCTGTGTAAATATTTACATGTTGATACAGATTCTGTGTAAATATTTACATGTTTATGCAGATTCTGTGTAAATATTTACATGTTTATGCAGATTCTGTGTAAATATTTACATGTTGATACAGATTCTGTGTAAATATTTACATGTTTATACAGATTCTCTGTAAATATTTAAATGTTTATACACATTCTATGTAAATATTTACATGTTTATACAGATTCTGTGTAAATATTTACATCTTTATACAGATTCTGTGTAAATATTTACTTCTTTATGCAGATTCTGTGCACATATTTACATGTTTATTCAGATTCTGTGTAAATATTTACATGTTTGTACAGATTCTGTGTAAATATTTACATGTTTATCCAGATTCTGTGTAAACATTTACAGGTTTTTACAGTTTCTGTGTAAACACTTTCAGGTTTTTTCATATTCTGTGTAAATATTTACAGGTTTACACAGATTCTCTGTAAATATTTACAGGTTTATACAGATTCTCTGTAAATATTTACATGTTTACACAGATTCTGTGTAAATATTTACATGTTCATACAGATTCTGTGTAAATATTTACATGTTTATACAGATTCTGTGTAAATATTTACGTGTTCATACAGATTTTGTGTAAATATTTATATGTTCCTGCAGATTCTGTATAAATATTTACGTGTACATACAAATTCTGTGTAACTATTTACATGTTTATAAAGATTCTGTTTAAATATTTACATGTTTATAGACATTCTGTGTAACTATTTACATGTTTATACAGATGCTGTGTAAATATTTACGTTTATACAGATTCTGTGTACATATTTACATGTTTTTACAGACTGTCTGTAAATATTTACATGTTTATACAGACTTTGTGTAAATATTTACATGTTTATACAGATTCTCTGTAAATATATACATCTTTATACAGCTTCTGTGTAAATATTTACATGTTATACAAATTCTGTGTCAATATTTACCTGTTCGTTCAGATTCTGTGTAAATATTTACATGTTTATACAGATTCTGTGTATATATTTACATGTTTTACAGATTCTTTGTAAATATTGACTTGATTATACAGATTCTGTGTAAATATTTACAAGTTTATACAGGTTCTATGTAAATATTTACATCTTTATACAGATTCTGTGTAAAGATTTACATCTTTATACAGATTCTGTGTAGATATTTACAGGTTTTTACAGATTCTGTGTAAATATTTACAGGTTTTTACAGATTCTGTGTAAATATTTACATGTTTGTACAGATTCTGTGTAAATATTTACAGGTTTACACAGATTCTGTGTAAATATTTACAGGTTTACAGATACTGTTTAAATATTTACACGTTTATACAGATTCTGTGTAAATATTTGCATGTTTACACAGATTCTGTGTAAATATTTGCATGTTTACACAGATTCTGTGTAAATATTTACATCTTTATATAGATTCTGTGTAAATATTTACATCTATATACAGATTCTGTGTAAATATTCACATCTTTATACAGATTCTGTGTAAATATTTACATGTTTATACAGATTCTGTGCAAATATTTACATATTTATACAGATTCTGTGTAAATAGTTACATGTTTATACAGATTCTGTGTAAATATTTACAGGTTCATACAGATTCAGTGCAAATATTTACAGGTTTATACAGATTCTGTGTAAATATTTACATGTTTATACAGTTTCTGTGTAAATATTTACATGTCTGTATAGATTCTGTGGAAGTATTTACATGTTTATACCGATTCTGTGATAATATTTACATATTCATACAGATTCTGCGTAAATATTTACATGTTCATTCAACTTCTGTGTAAATATTTACGTGTTTATACAGATTCTGTGTAAATATTTACATGTTTATACAGATTCTGTGTAAGAAATTACAGGTTTTTACTGATTCTGTGTAAACATTTGCAGGTATTTACAGATTCTCTGTAAATATTTACAGGTTTATACAGATTCTGTGTAAATATTTACATGTTCATCCAGATTCTGTGTAAACATTTACAGGTTTCTACATTTTCTGTGTAAACACTTTCAGACGTTTACAGATTCTGTGTAAATATTTACAGGTTTACTAAGATTCTGTGTAAATACTTACAGGTTTATACACTTTCGGTGTAAATATTTATTTGTTTATACCAATTCTCTGTAAATATTTCATGTTTATAGAGATTCTGTGTAACTATTTACATGTTTATACAGATGCTATGTAAATATTTACATATTTATACAGATTCTTTGTAAATATATACATCTTTATACTGACTCTTTGTAAATATTTACATTTTTATACTGATTCTGTGTAAATCTTTACATGTTTATACAGATTGTGCGTAAATATTTACAGGTTTATACAGATTCTGTGTAAATATTTACAGGTTTTTACAGATTCTGTGAAAATATTTACATGTTCATTCAGATTCTGTGTAAATATTTACATGTTTACACATATTCTGCGTAATATTTACATCTTCATACAGATTCTGTGTAAATGTATACAACTTTATACTGACTCTTTGTAAATATTTACATTTTTATACTGATTCTCTTTAAATCTTTACATGTTTATACAGATTCTGCGTAAATATTTATAGGTTTATACAGGTTCTGTGTAAATATTTACAGGTTTTTACACATTCTGTGTAAATATTTACATGTTTATACAGATTCTGTGAAACATATTTACATGTTTACACAGATTCTTCATAAATATTTACATGATTATACCGATTCTGTGTAAATATTTACATGTTTATACAGATTCTTTGTAAATATATACATGTTGGTACAGACTCAGTGTAAATATTTACATGTTCATAGAGATTCTGTGTAAATATTTACATGTTCATGCAGATTCTGAGTAAATATTTGCATGTTCATACAGATTCTGTGTAAATATTTACATCTTCACACAGATTCTGTGTAAAAATTTACATGTTCATACGGATTCTGTGTAAATATTTACATGTTCATACACATTCTGTATAAATATTTACATGTTCATACTGATTCTGTGTAAACATTTACATATTCATACAGATTCTCTGTAAACATTTGCAGGTCTCTACAGATTTTGTGTAAACATTTACAGGTTTTTACAGATTCTTTGTAAACATTTACATGTTGATACAGATTCTTTGTAAATATTTACATGTTGATACAGATTCTGTGTAAATATTTACATGTTGATTCAGATTCTGTGTAAATATTTACATGTTTATGCAGATTCTGTGTAAATATTTACATGTTTATGCAGATTCTGTGTAAATATTTACATGTTGATACAGATTCTGTGTAAATATTTACATGTTTATACAGATTCTCTGTAAATATTTAAATGTTTATACAGATTCTATGTAAATATTTACATGTTTATACAGATTCTGTGTAAATATTTACATCTTTATACAGATTCTGTGTAAATATTTACTTCTTTATGCAGATTCTGTGCACATATTTACATGTTTATTCAGATTCTGTGTAAATATTTACATGTTTGTACAGATTCTGTGTAAATATTTACATGTTTATCCAGATTCTGTGTAAACATTTACAGGTTTTTACAGTTTCTGTGTAAACACTTTCAGGTTTTTTCATATTCTGTGTAAATATTTACAGGTTTACACAGATTCTCTGTAAATATTTACAGGTTTATACAGATTCTCTGTAAATATTTACATGTTTACACAGATTCTGTGTAAATATTTACATGTTCATACAGATTCTGTGTAAATATTTACATGTTTATACAGATTCTGTGTAAATATTTACGTGTTCATACAGATTTTGTGTAAATATTTATGTGTTCCTGCAGATTCTGTATAAATATTTACGTGTACATACAAATTCTGTGTAACTATTTACATGTTTATAAAGATTCTGTTTAAATATTTACATGTTTATAGACATTCTGTGTAACTATTTACATGTTTATACAGATGCTGTGTAAATATTTACGTTTATACAGATTCTGTGTACATATTTACATGTTTTTACAGACTGTCTGTAAATATTTACATGTTTATACAGACTTTGTGTAAATATTTACATGTTTATACAGATTCTCTGTAAATATATACATCTTTATACAGCTTCTGTGTAAATATTTACATGTTATACAAATTCTGTGTCAATATTTACCTGTTCGTTCAGATTCTGTGTAAATATTTACATGTTTATACAGATTCTGTGTGTATATTTACATGTTTTACAGATTCTTTGTAAATATTGACTTGATTATACAGATTCTGTGTAAATATTTACAAGTTTATACAGGTTCTATGTAAATATTTACATCTTTATACAGATTCTGTGTAAAGATTTACATCTTTATACAGATTCTGTGTAGATATTTACAGGTTTTTACAGATTCTGTGTAAATATTTACAGGTTTTTACAGATTCTGTGTAAATATTTACATGTTTGTACAGATTCTGTGTAAATATTTACAGGTTTACACAGATTCTGTGTAAATATTTACAGGTTTACAGATACTGTTTAAATATTTACACGTTTATACAGATTCTGTGTAAATATTTGCATGTTTACACAGATTCTGTGTAAATATTTGCATGTTTACACAGATTCTGTGTAAATATTTACATCTTTATACAGATTCTGTGTAAATATTTACATCTATATACAGATTCTGTGTAAATATTTACATCTTTATACAGATTCTGTGTAAATATTTACATGTTTATACAGATTCTGTGCAAATATTTACATATTTATACAGATTCTGTGTAAATATTTACATGTTTATACAGATTCTGTGTAAATATTTACAGGTTCATACAGATTCAGTGCAAATATTTACAGGTTTATACAGGTTCTGTGTAAATTTTTACATGTTTATACAGTTTCTGTGTAAATATTTACATGTCTGTATAGATTCTGTGTAAGTATTTACATGTTTATACCGATTCTGTGATAATATTTACATATTCATACAGATTCTGCGTAAATATTTACATGTTCATTCAACTTCTGTGTAAATATTTACGTGTTTATACAGATTCTGTGTAAATATTTACATGTTTATACAGATTCTGTGTAAATATTTACATGTTTATACAGATTCTGTGTAAGAAATTACAGGTTTTTACTGATTCTGTGTAAACATTTGCAGGTATTTACAGATTCTCTGTAAATATTTACAGGTTTATACGATTCTGTGTAAATATTTACATGTTCATCCAGATTCTGTGTAAACATTTACAGGTTTCTACATTTTCTGTGTAAACACTTTCAGACGTTTACAGATTCTGTGTAAATATTTACAGGTTTACTAAGATTCTGTGTAAATACTTACAGGTTTATACACTTTCGGTGTAAATATTTATTTGTTTATACCAATTCTCTGTAAATATTTCATGTTTATAGAGATTCTGTGTAACTATTTACATGTTTATACAGATGCTATGTAAATATTTACATATTTATACAGATTCTTTGTAAATATATACATCTTTATACTGACTCTTTGTAAATATTTACATTTTTATACTGATTCTGTGTAAATCTTTACATGTTTATACAGATTGTGCGTAAATATTTACAGGTTTATACAGATTCTGTGTAAATATTTACAGGTTTTTACAGATTCTGTGAAAATATTTACATGTTCATTCAGATTCTGTGTAAATATTTACATGTTTACACATATTCTGCGTAATATTTACATCTTCATACAGATTCTGTGTAAATGTATACAACTTTATACTGACTCTTTGTAAATATTTACATTTTTATACTGATTCTCTTTAAATCTTTACATGTTTATACAGATTCTGCGTAAATATTTATAGGTTTATACAGGTTCTGTGTAAATATTTACAGGTTTTTACACATTCTGTGTAAATATTTACATGTTTATACAGATTCTGTGAAACATATTTACATGTTTACACAGATTCTTCATAAATATTTACATGATTATACCGATTCTGTGTAAATATTTACATGTTTATACAGATTCTTTGTAAATATATACATGTTGGTACAGACTCAGTGTAAATATTTACATGTTCATAGAGATTCTGTGTAAATATTTACATGTTCATGCAGATTCTGAGTAAATATTTGCATGTTCATACAGATTCTGTGTAAATATTTACATCTTCACACAGATTCTGTGTAAAAATTTACATGTTCATACGGATTCTGTGTAAATATTTACATGTTCATACACATTCTGTATAAATATTTACATGTTCATACTGATTCTGTGTAAACATTTACATATTCATACAGATTCTCTGTAAACATTTGCAGGTCTCTACAGATTTTGTGTAAACATTTACAGGTTTTTACAGATTCTTTGTAAACATTTACATGTTGATACAGATTCTTTGTAAATATTTACATGTTGATACAGATTCTGTGTAAATATTTACATGTTGATACAGATTCTGTGTAAATATTTACATGTTTATGCAGATTCTGTGTAAATATTTACATGTTTATGCAGATTCTGTGTAAATATTTACATGTTGATACAGATTCTGTGTAAATATTTACATGTTTATACAGATTCTCTGTAAATATTTAAATGTTTATACAGATTCTATGTAAATATTTACATGTTTATACAGATTCTGTGTAAATATTTACATCTTTATACAGATTCTGTGTAAATATTTACTTCTTTATGCAGATTCTGTGCACATATTTACATGTTTATTCAGATTCTGTGTAAATATTTACATGTTTGTACAGATTCTGTGTAAATATTTACATGTTTATCCAGATTCTGTGTAAACATTTACAGGTTTTTACAGTTTCTGTGTAAACACTTTCAGGTTTTTTCATATTCTGTGTAAATATTTACAGGTTTACACAGATTCTCTGTAAATATTTACAGGTTTATACAGATTCTCTGTAAATATTTACATGTTTACACAGATTCTGTGTAAATATTTACATGTTCATACAGATTCTGTGTAAATATTTACATGTTTATACAGATTCTGTGTAAATATTTACGTGTTCATACAGATTTTGTGTAAATATTTATGTGTTCCTGCAGATTCTGTATAAATATTTACGTGTACATACAAATTCTGTGTAACTATTTACATGTTTATAAAGATTCTGTTTAAATATTTACATGTTTATAGACATTCTGTGTAACTATTTACATGTTTATACAGATGCTGTGTAAATATTTACGTTTATACAGATTCTGTGTACATATTTACATGTTTTTACAGACTGTCTGTAAATATTTACATGTTTATACAGACTTTGTGTAAATATTTACATGTTTATACAGATTCTCTGTAAATATATACATCTTTATACAGCTTCTGTGTAAATATTTACATGTTATACAAATTCTGTGTCAATATTTACCTGTTCGTTCAGATTCTGTGTAAATATTTACATGTTTATACAGATTCTGTGTGTATATTTACATGTTTTACAGATTCTTTGTAAATATTGACTTGATTATACAGATTCTGTGTAAATATTTACAAGTTTATACAGGTTCTATGTAAATATTTACATCTTTATACAGATTCTGTGTAAAGATTTACATCTTTATACAGATTCTGTGTAGATATTTACAGGTTTTTACAGATTCTGTGTAAATATTTACAGGTTTTTACAGATTCTGTGTAAATATTTACATGTTTGTACAGATTCTGTGTAAATATTTACAGGTTTACACAGATTCTGTGTAAATATTTACAGGTTTACAGATACTGTTTAAATATTTACACGTTTATACAGATTCTGTGTAAATATTTGCATGTTTACACAGATTCTGTGTAAATATTTGCATGTTTACACAGATTCTGTGTAAATATTTACATCTTTATACAGATTCTGTGTAAATATTTACATCTATATACAGATTCTGTGTAAATATTTACATCTTTATACAGATTCTGTGTAAATATTTACATGTTTATACAGATTCTGTGCAAATATTTACATATTTATACAGATTCTGTGTAAATATTTACATGTTTATACAGATTCTGTGTAAATATTTACAGGTTCATACAGATTCAGTGCAAATATTTACAGGTTTATACAGGTTCTGTGTAAATTTTTACATGTTTATACAGTTTCTGTGTAAATATTTACATGTCTGTATAGATTCTGTGTAAGTATTTACATGTTTATACCGATTCTGTGATAATATTTACATATTCATACAGATTCTGCGTAAATATTTACATGTTCATTCAACTTCTGTGTAAATATTTACGTGTTTATACAGATTCTGTGTAAATATTTACATGTTTATACAGATTCTGTGTAAATATTTACATGTTTATACAGATTCTGTGTAAGAAATTACAGGTTTTTACTGATTCTGTGTAAACATTTGCAGGTATTTACAGATTCTCTGTAAATATTTACAGGTTTATACGATTCTGTGTAAATATTTACATGTTCATCCAGATTCTGTGTAAACATTTACAGGTTTCTACATTTTCTGTGTAAACACTTTCAGACGTTTACAGATTCTGTGTAAATATTTACAGGTTTACTAAGATTCTGTGTAAATACTTACAGGTTTATACACTTTCGGTGTAAATATTTATTTGTTTATACCAATTCTCTGTAAATATTTCATGTTTATAGAGATTCTGTGTAACTATTTACATGTTTATACAGATGCTATGTAAATATTTACATATTTATACAGATTCTTTGTAAATATATACATCTTTATACTGACTCTTTGTAAATATTTACATTTTTTTACTGATTCTGTGTAAATCTTTACATGTTTATACAGATTGTGCGTAAATATTTACAGGTTTATACAGATTCTGTGTAAATATTTACAGGTTTTTACAGATTCTGTGAAAATATTTACATGTTCATTCAGATTCTGTGTAAATATTTACATGTTTACACATATTCTGCGTAAATATTTACATCTTCATACAGATTCTGTGTAAATGTATACAACTTTATACTGACTTTTGTAAATATTTACATTTTTATACTGATTCTCTTTAAATCTTTACATGTTTATACAGATTCTGCGTAAATATTTATAGGTTTATACAGGTTCTGTGTAAATATTTACAGGTTTTTACACATTCTGTGTAAATATTTACATGTTTATACAGATTCTGTGAAACATATTTACATGTTTACACAGATTCTTCGTAAATATTTACATGATTATACCGATTCTGTGTAAATATTTACATGTTTATACAGATTCTTTGTAAATATATACATGTTGGTACAGACTCAGTGTAAATATTTACATGTTCATAGAGATTCTGTGTAAATATTTAAATGTTCATGCAGATTCTGAGTAAATATTTGCATGTTCATACAGATTCTGTGTAAATATTTACATCTTCACACAGATTCTCTGTAAAAATTTACATGTTCATATGGATTCTGTGTAAATATTTACATGTTCATACACATTCTGTATAAATATTTACATGTTCATACTGATTCTGTGTAAACATTTACATATTCATACAGATTCTCTGTAAACATTTGCAGGTTTCTACAGATTTTGTGTAAACATTTACAGGTTTTTACAGATTCTTTGTAAACATTTACATGTTGATACAGATTCTTTGTAAATATTTACATGTTGATACAGATTCTGTGTAAATATTTACATGTTGATACAGATTCTGTGTAAATATTTACATGTTTATGCAGATTCTGTGTAAATATTTACATGTTTATGCAGATTCTTTGTAAATATTTACATGTTGATACAGATTCTGTGTAAATATTTACATGTTGATACAGATTCTGTGTAAATATTTACATGTTTATACAGATTCTCTGTAAATATTTAAATGTTTATACAGATTCTATGTAAATATTTACATGTTTATACAGATTCTGTGTAAATATTTACATCTTTATACAGATTCTGTGTAAATATTTACTTCTTTATGCAGATTCTGTGCACATATTTACATGTTTATTCAGATTCTGTGTAAATATTTACATGTTTGTACAGATTCTGTGTAAATATTTACATGTTTATCCAGATTCTGTGTAAACATTTACAGGTTTTTACAGTTTCTGTGTAAACACTTTCAGGTTTTTTCATATTCTGTGTAAATATTTACAGGTTTACACAGATTCTTTGTAAATATTTACAGGTTTATACAGATTCTCTGTAAATATTTACATGTTTACACAGATTCTGTGTAAATATTTACATGTTTATACAGATTCTGTGTAAATATTTACATGTTTATACAGATTCTGTGTAAATATTTACGTGTTCATACAGATTTTGTGTAAATATTTATGTGTTCCTGCAGATTCTGTATAAATATTTACGTGTACATACAAATTCTGTGTAACTATTTACATGTTTATAAAGATTCTGTTTAAATATTTACATGTTTATAGACATTGTGTGTAACTATTTACATGTTTATACAGATGCTGTGTAAATATTTACGTTTATACAGATTCTGTGTACATATTTACATGTTTTTACAGACTGTCTGTAAATATTTACATGTTTATACAGACTTTGTGTAAATATTTACATGTTTATACAGATTCTCTGTAAATATATACATCTTTATACAGCTTCTGTGTAAATATTTACATGTTATACAAATTCTGTGTCAATATTTACCTGTTCGTTCAGATTCTGTGTAAATATTTACATGTTTATACAGATTCTGTGTATATATTTACATGTTTTACAGATTCTTTGTAAATATTTACTTGATTATACAGATTCTGTGTAAATATTTACAAGTTTATACAGGTTCTATGTAAATATTTACATCTTTATACAGATTCTGTGTAAAGATTTACATCTTTATACAGATTCTGTGTAGATATTTACAGGTTTTTAGAGATTCTGTGTAAATATTTACAGGTTTTTACAGATTCTGTGTAAATATTTACATGTTTGTACAGATTCTGTGTAAATATTTACACGTTTGTACAGATTCTGTGTAAATATTTACAGGTTTACACAGATTCTGTGTAAATATTTACAGGTTTACAGATACTGTTTAAATATTTACACGTTTATACAGATTCTGTGTAAATATTTGCATGTTTACACAGATTCTGTGTAAATATTTGCATGTTTACACAGATTCTGTGTAAATATTTGCATGTTTACACAGATTCTGTGTAAATATTTACATCTTTATACAGATTCTGTGTAAATATTTACATCTATATACAGATTCTGTGTAAATATTTACATCTTTATACAGATTCTGTGTAAATATTTACATGTTTATACAGATTCTGTGCAAATATTTACATATTTATACAGATTCTGTGTAAATATTTACATGTTTATACAGATTCTGTGTAAATATTTACAGGTTCATACAGATTCAGTGCAAATATATACAGGTTTATACAGATTCTGTGTAAATATTTACATGTTTATACAGTTTCTGTGTAAATATTTACATGTCTGTATAGATTCTGTGGAAGTATTTACATGTTTATACCGATTCTGTGATAATATTTACATATTCATACAGATTCTGTGTAAATATTTACATGTTCATTCAACTTCTGTGTAAATATTTACGTGTTTATACAGATTCTGTGTAAATATTTACATGTTTATACAGATTCTGTGTAAATATTTACATGTTTATACAGATTCTGTGTAAGAAATTACAGGTTTTTACTCATTCTGTGTAAACATTTGCAGGTATTTACAGATTCTCTGTAAATATTTACAGGTTTATACAGATTCTGTGTAAATATTTACATGTTCATCCAGATTCAGTGTAAACATTTACAGGTTTCTACATTTTCTGTGTAAACACTTTCAGACGTTTACAGATTCTGTGTAAATATTTACAGGTTTACTAAGATTCTGTGTAAATACTTACAGGTTTATACACTTTCGGTGTAAATATTTACTTGTTTATACCAATTCTCTGTAAATATTTCATGTTTATAGAGATTCTGTGTAACTATTTACATGTTTATACAGATGCTATGTAAATATTTACATATTTATACAGATTCTTTGTAAATATATACATCTTTATACTGACTCTTTGTAAATATTTACATTTTTATACTGATTCTGTGTAAATCTTTACATGTTTATACAGATTGTGCGTAAATATTTACAGGTTTATACAGATTCTGTGTAAATATTTACAGGTTTTTACAGATTCTGTGAAAATATTTACATGTTCATTCAGATTCTGTGTAAATATTTACATGTTTACACATATTCTGCGTAAATATTTACATCTTCATACAGATTCTGTGTAAATGTATACAACTTTATACTGACTCTTTGTAAATATTTACATTTTTATACTGATTCTCTTTAAATCTTTACATGTTTATACAGATTCTGCGTAAATATTTATAGGTTTATACAGGTTCTGTGTAAATATTTACAGGTTTTTACACATTCTGTGTAAATATTTACATGTTTATACAGATTCTGTGAAACATATTTACATGTTTACACAGATTCTTCGTAAATATTTACATGATTATACCGATTCTGTGTAAATATTTACATGTTTATACAGATTCTTTGTAAATATATACATGTTGGTACAGACTCAGTGTAAATATTTACATGTTCATAGAGATTCTGTGTAAATATTTACATGTTCATGCAGATTCTGAGTAAATATTTGCATGTTCATACAGATTCTGTGTAAATATTTACATCTTCACACAGATTCTGTGTAAAAATTTACATGTTCATACGGATTCTGTGTAAATATTTACATGTTCATACACATTCTGTATAAATATTTACATGTTCATACTGATTCTGTGTAAACATTTACATATTCATACAGATTCTCTGTAAACATTTGCAGGTATCTACAGATTTTGTGTAAACATTTACAGGTTTTTACAGATTCTTTGTAAACATTTACATGTTGATACAGATTCTTTGTAAATATTTACATGTTGATACAGATTCTGTGTAAATATTTACATGTTGATACAGATTCTGTGTAAATATTTACATGTTTATGCAGATTCTGTGTAAATATTTACATGTTTATGCAGATTCTGTGTAAATATTTACATGTTGATACAGATTCTGTGTAAATATTTACATGTTGATACAGATTCTCTGTAAATATTTAAATGTTTATACAGATTCTATGTCAATATTTACATGTTTATACAGATTCTGTGTAAATATTTACATCTTTATACAGATTCTGTGTAAATATTTACTTCTTTATGCAGATTCTGTGCACATATTTACATGTTTATTCAGATTCTGTGTAAATATTTACATGTTTGTACAGATTCTGTGTAAATATTTACATGTTTATCCAGATTCTGTGTAAACATTTACAGGTTTTTACAGTTTCTGTGTAAACACTTTCAGGTTTTTTCATATTCTGTGTAAATATTTACAGGTTTACACAGATTCTTTGTAAATATTTACAGGTTTATACAGAATCTCTGTAAATATTTACATGTTTACACAGATTCTGTGTAAATATTTACATGTTTATACAGATTCTGTGTAAATATTTACATGTTTATACAGATTCTGTGTAAATATTTACGTGTTCGTACAGATTTTGTGTAAATATTTATGTGTTCCTGCAGATTCTGTATAAATATTTACGTGTACATACAAATTCTGTGTAACTATTTACATGTTTATAAAGATTCTGTTTAAATATTTACATGTTTATAGACATTCTGTGTAACTATTTACATGTTTATACAGATGCTGTGTAAATATTTACGTTTATACAGATTCTGTGTACATATTTACGTGTTTTTACAGACTGTCTGTAAATATTTACATGTTTATACAGACTTTGTGTAAATATTTACATGTTTATACAGATTCTCTGTAAATATATACATCTTTATACAGCTTCTGTGTAAATATTTACATGTTATACAAATTCTGTGTCAATATTTACCTGTTCGTTCAGATTCTGTGTAAATATTTACATGTTTATACAGATTCTGTGTATATATTTACATGTTTTGCAGATTCTTGGTAAATATTTACTTGATTATACAGATTCTGTGTAAATATTTACAAGTTTATACAGGTTCTATGTAAATATTTACATCTTTATACAGATTCTGTGTAAAGATTTACATCTTTATACAGATTCTGTGTAGATATTTACAGGTTTTTACAGATTCTGTGTAAATATTTACAGGTTTTTACAGATTGTGTGTAAATATTTACATGTTTGTACAGATTCTGTGTAAATATTTACAGGTTTACACAGATTCTGTGTAAATATTTACAGGTTTACAGATACTGTTTAAATATTTACACGTTTATACAGATTCTGTGTAAATATTTGCATGTTTACACAGATTCTGTGTAAATATTTGCATGTTTACACAGATTCTGTGTAAATATTTGCATGTTTACACAGATTCTGTGTAAATATTTACATCTTTATACAGATTCTGTGTAAATATTTACATCTATATACAGATTCTGTGTAAATATTTACATCTTTATACAGATTCTGTGTAAATATTTACATGTTTATACAGATTCTGTGCAAATATTTACATATTTATACAGATTCTGTGTAAATATTTACATGTTTATACAGATTCTGTGTAAATATTTACAGGTTCATACAGATTCAGTGCAAATATTTACAGGTTTATACAGATTCTGTGTAAATATTTACATGTTTATACAGTTTCTGTGTAAATATTTACATGTCTGTATAGATTCTGTGGAAGTATTTACATGTTTATACCGATTCTGTGATAATATTTACATATTCATACAGATTCTGCGTAAATATTTACATGTTCATTCAACTTCTGTGTAAATATTTACGTGTTTATACAGATTCTGTGTAAATATTTACATGTTTATACAGATTCTGTGTAAGAAATTACAGGTTTTTAGTGATTCTGTGTAAACATTTGCAGGTATTTACAGATTCTCTGTAAATATTTACAGGTTTATACAGATTCTGTGTAAATATTTACATGTTCATCCAGATTCTGTGTAAACATTTACAGGTTTCTATATTTTCTGTGTAAACACTTTCAGACGTTTACAGATTCTGTGTAAATATTTACAGGTTTACTAAGATTCTGTGTAAATACTTACAGGTTTATACACTTTCGGTGTAAATATTTATTTGTTTATACCAATTCTCTGTAAATATTTCATGTTTATAGAGATTCTGTGTAACTATTTACATGTTTATACAGATGCTATGTAAATATTTACATATTTATACAGATTCTTTGTAAATATATACATCTTTATACTGACTCTTTGTAAATATTTACATTTTTATACTGATTCTGTGTAAATCTTTACATGATTATACAGATTGTGCGTAAATATTTACAGGTTTATACAGATTCTGTGTAAATATTTACAGGTTTTTACAGATTCTGTGAAAATATTTACATGTTCATTCAGATTCTGTGTAAATATTTACATGTTTACACATATTCTGCGTAAATATTTACATCTTCATACAGATTCTGTGTAAATGTATACAACTTTATACTGACTCTTTGTAAATATTTACATTTTTATACTGATTCTCTTTAAATCTTTACATGTTTATACAGATTCTGCGTAAATATTTATAGGTTTATACAGGTTCTGTGTAAATATTTGCAGGTTTTTACACATTCTGTGTAAATATTTACATGTTTATACAGATTCTGTGAAACATATTTACATGTTTACACAGATTCTTCGTAAATATTTACATGATTATACCGATTCTGTGTAAATATTTACATGTTTATACAGATTCTTTGTAAATATATACATGTTGGTACAGACTCAGTGTAAATATTTACATGTTCATAGAGATTCTGTGTAAATATTTACATGTTCATGCAGATTCTGAGTAAATATTTGCATGTTCATACAGATTCTGTGTAAATATTTACATCTTCACACAGATTCTGTGTAAAAATTTACATGTTCATAAGGATTCTGTGTAAATATTTACATCTTCATACACATTCTGTATAAATATTTACATGTTCATACTGATTCTGTGTAAACATTTACATATTCATACAGATTCTCTGTAATCATTTGTAGGTTTCTACAGATTTTGTGTAAACATTTACAGGTTTTTACAGATTCTTTGTAAACATTTACATGTTGATACAGATTCTTTGTCAATATTTACATGTTGATACAGATTCTGTGTAAATATTTACATGTTTATACAGATTCTGTGTAAATATTGACATGTTTATGCAGATTCTGTGTAAATATTTACATGTTTATACAGATTCTGTGTAAATATTTACATGTTGATACAGATTCTGTGTAAATATTTACATGTTTATACAGATTCTCTGTAAATATTTAAATGTTTATACAGATTCTATGTAAATATTTACATGTTTATACAGATTCTGTGTAAATATTTACATCTTTATACAGATTCTGTGTAAATATTTACTTCTTTATGCAGATTCTGTGCACATATTTACATGTTTATTCAGATTCTGTGTAAATATTTACATGTTTGTACAGATTCTGTGTAAATATTTACATGTTTATCCAGATTCTGTGTAAACATTTACAGGTTTTTACAGTTTCTGTGTAAACACTTTCAGGTTTTTTCATATTCTGTGTAAATATTTACAGGTTTACACAGATTCTTTGTAAATATTTACAGGTTTATACAGATTCTCTGTAAATATTTACATGTTGATACAGATTCTGTGTAAATATTTACATGTTGATACAGATTCTGTGTAAATATTTACATGTTGATACAGATTCTGTGTAAATATTTACGTGTTCATACAGATTTTGTGTAAATATTTATGTGTTCCTGCAGATTCTGTATAAATATTTACGTGTACATACAAATTCTGTGTAACTATTTACATGTTTATAAAGATTCTGTTTAAATATTTACATGTTTATAGACATTCTGTGTAACTATTTACATGTTTATACAGATGCCGTGTAAATATTTACGTTTATACAGATTCTGTGTACATATTTACATGTTTTTACAGACTGTCTGTAAATATTTACATGTTTATACAGACTTTGTGTAAATATTTACATGTTTGTACAGATTCTCTGTAAATATATACATCTTTATACAGCTTCTGTGTAAATATTTACATGTTATATAAATTCTGTGTCAATATTTACCTGTTCGTTCAGATTCTGTGTAAATATTTACATGTTTATACAGATTCTGTGTATATATTTACATGTTTTACAGATTCTTTGTAAATATTTACTTGATTATACAGATTCTGTGTAAATATTTACAAGTTTATACAGGTTCTATGTAAATATTTACATCTTTATACAGATTCTGTGTAAAGATTTACAACTTTATACAGATTCTGTGTAGATATTTACAGGTTTTTACAGATTCTGTGTAAATATTTACAGGTTTTTACAGATTCTGTGTAAATATTTACATGTTTGTACAGATTCTGTGTAAATATTTACAGGTTTACACAGATTCTGTGTAAATATTTACAGGTTTACAGATACTGTTTAAATATTTACACGTTTATACAGATTCTGTGTAAATATTTGCATGTTTACACAGATTCTGTGTAAATATTTGCATGTTTACACAGATTCTGTGTAAATATTTACATCTTTATACAGATTCTGTGTTAATATTTACATCTATATACAGATTCTGTGTAAATATTTACATCTTTATACAGATTCTGTGTAAATAGTTACATGTTTATACAGATTCTGTGCAAATATTTACATATTTATACCGATTCTGTGTAAATATTTACATGTTTATACAGATTCTGTGTAAATATTTACAGGTTCATACAGATTCAGTGCAAATATTTACAGGTTTATACAGATTCTGTGTAAATATTTACATGTTTATACAGTTTCTGTGTAAATATTTACATGTCTGTATAGATTCTGTGTAAGTATTTACATGTTTATACCGATTCTGTGATAATATTTACATATTCATACAGATTCTGCGTAAATATTTACATGTTCATTCAACTTCTGTGTAAATATTTACGTGTTTATATAGATTCTGTGTAAATATTTACATGTTTATATAGATTCTGTGTAAATATTTACATGTTTATACAGATTCTGTGTAAGAAATTACAGGTTTTTACTGATTCTGTGTAAACATTTGCAGGTATTTACAGATTCTCTGTAAATATTTACAGGTTTATACAGATTCTGTGTAAATATTTACATGTTCATCCAGATTCTGTGTAAACATTTACAGGTTTCTACATTTTCTGTGTAAACACTTTCAGACGTTTACAGATTCTGTGTAAATATTTACAGGTTTACTAAGATTCTGTGTAAATACTTACAGGTTTATACACTTTCGGTGTAAATATTTATTTGTTTATACCAATTCTCTGTAAATATTTCATGTTTATAGAGATTCTGTGTAACTATTTACATGTTTATACAGATGCTATGTAAATATTTACATATTTATACAGATTCTTTGTAAATATATACATCTTTATACTGACTCTTTGTAAATATTTACATTTTTATACTGATTCTGTGTAAATCTTTACATGTTTATACAGATTGTGCGTAAATATTTACAGGTTTATACAGATTCTGTGTAAATATTTACAGGTTTTTACAGATTCTGTGAAAATATTTACATGTTCATTCAGATTCTGTGTAAATATTTACATGTTTACACATATTCTGCGTAAATATTTACATCTTCATACAGATTCTGTGTAAATGTATACAACTTTATACTGACTCTTTGTAAATATTTACATTTTTATACTGATTCTCTTTAAATCTTTACATGTTTATACAGATTCTGCGTAAATATTTATAGGTTTATACAGGTTCTGTGTAAATATTTGCAGGTTTTTACACATTCTGTGTAAATATTTACATGTTTATACAGATTCTGTGAAACATATTTACATGTTTACACAGATTCTTCGTAAATATTTACATGATTATACCGATTCTGTGTAAATATTTACATGTTTATACAGATTCTTTGTAAATATATACATGTTGGTACAGACTCAGTGTAAATATTTACATGTTCATAGAGATTCTGTGTAAATATTTACATGTTCATGCAGATTCTGAGTAAATATTTGCATGTTCATACAGATTCTGTGTAAATATTTACATCTTCACACAGATTCTGTGTAAAAATTTACATGTTCATAAGGATTCTGTGTAAATATTTACATCTTCATACACATTCTGTATAAATATTTACATGTTCATACTGATTCTGTGTAAACATTTACATATTCATACAGATTCTCTGTAATCATTTGTAGGTTTCTACAGATTTTGTGTAAACATTTACAGGTTTTTACAGATTCTTTGTAAACATTTACATGTTGATACAGATTCTTTGTAAATATTTACATGTTGATACAGATTCTGTGTAAATATTTACATGTTGATACAGATTCTGTGTAAATATTTACATGTTTATGCAGATTCTGTGTAAATATTTACATGTTGATACAGATTCTGTGTAAATATTTACATGTTGATACAGATTCTGTGTAAATATTTACATGTTTATACAGATTCTCTGTAAATATTTAAATGTTTATACAGATTCTATGTAAATATTTACATGTTTATACAGATTCTGTGTAAATATTTACATCTTTATACAGATTCTGTGTAAATATTTACTTCTTTATGCAGATTCTGTGCACATATTTACATGTTTATTCAGATTCTGTGTAAATATTTACATGTTTGTACAGATTCTGTGTAAATATTTACATGTTTATCCAGATTCTGTGTAAACATTTACAGGTTTTTACAGTTTCTGTGTAAACACTTTCAGGTTTTTTCATATTCTGTGTAAATATTTACAGGTTTACACAGATTCTTTGTAAATATTTACAGGTTTATACAGATTCTCTGTAAATATTTACATGTTGATACAGATTCTGTGTAAATATTTACATGTTGATACAGATTCTGTGTAAATATTTACATGTTTATACAGATTCTGTGTAAATATTTACGTGTTCATACAGATTTTGTGTAAATATTTATGTGTTCCTGCAGATTCTGTATAAATATTTACGTGTACATACAAATTCTGTGTAACTATTTACATGTTTATAAAGATTCTGTTTAAATATTTACATGTTTATAGACATTCTGTGTAACTATTTACATGTTTATACAGATGCCGTGTAAATATTTACGTTTATACAGATTCTGTGTACATATTTACATGTTTTTACAGACTGTCTGTAAATATTTACATGTTTATACAGACTTTGTGTAAATATTTACATGTTTGTACAGATTCTCTGTAAATATATACATCTTTATACAGCTTCTGTGTAAATATTTACATGTTATATAAATTCTGTGTCAATATTTACCTGTTCGTTCAGATTCTGTGTAAATATTTACATGTTTATACAGATTCTGTGTATATATTTACATGTTTTACAGATTCTTTGTAAATATTTACTTGATTATACAGATTCTGTGTAAATATTTACAAGTTTATACAGGTTCTATGTAAATATTTACATCTTTATACAGATTCTGTGTAAAGATTTACATCTTTATACAGATTCTGTGTAGATATTTACAGGTTTTTACAGATTCTGTGTAAATATTTACAGGTTTTTACAGATTCTGTGTAAATATTTACATGTTTGTACAGATTCTGTGTAAATATTTACAGGTTTACACAGATTCTGTGTAAATATTTACAGGTTTACAGATACTGTTTAAATATTTACACGTTTATACAGATTCTGTGTAAATATTTGCATGTTTACACAGATTCTGTGTAAATATTTGCATGTTTACACAGATTCTGTGTAAATATTTACATCTTTATACAGATTCTGTGTTAATATTTACATCTATATACAGATTCTGTGTAAATATTTACATCTTTATACAGATTCTGTGTAAATAGTTACATGTTTATACAGATTCTGTGCAAATATTTACATATTTATACCGATTCTGTGTAAATATTTACATGTTTATACAGATTCTGTGTAAATATTTACAGGTTCATACAGATTCAGTGCAAATATTTACAGGTTTATACAGATTCTGTGTAAATATTTACATGTTTATACAGTTTCTGTGTAAATATTTACATGTCTGTATAGATTCTGTGGAAGTATTTACATGTTTATACCGATGCTGTGATAATATTTACATATTCATACAGATTCTGCGTAAATATTTACATGTTCATTCAACTTCTGTGTAAATATTTACGTGTTTATACAGATTCTGTGTAAATATTTACATGTTTATACAGATTCTGTGTAAATATTTACATGTTTATACAGATTCTGTGTAAGAAATTACAGGTTTTTACTGATTCTGTGTAAACATTTGCAGGTATTTACAGATTCTCTGTAAATATTTACAGGTTTATACAGATTCTGTGTAAATATTTACATGTTCATCCAGATTCTGTGTAAACATTTACAGGTTTCTACATTTTCTGTGTAAACACTTTCAGACGTTTACAGATTCTGTGTAAATATTTACAGGTTTACTAAGATTCTGTGTAAATACTTACAGGTTTATACACTTTCGGTGTAAATATTTATTTGTTTATACCAATTCTCTGTAAATATTTCATGTTTATAGAGATTCTGTGTAACTATTTACATGTTTATACAGATGCTATGTAAATATTTACATATTTATACAGATTCTTTGTAAATATATACATCTTTATACTGACTCTTTGTAAATATTTACATTTTTATACTGATTCTGTGTAAATCTTTACATGTTTATACAGATTGTGCGTAAATATTTACAGGTTTATACAGATTCTGTGTAAATATTTACAGGTTTTTACAGATTCTGTGAAAATATTTACATGTTCATTCAGATTCTGTGTAAATATTTACATGTTTACACATATTCTGCGTAAATATTTACATCTTCATACAGATTCTGTGTAAATGTATACAACTTTATACTGACTCTTTGTAAATATTTACATTTTTATACTGATTCTCTTTAAATCTTTACATGTTTATACAGATTCTGCGTAAATATTTATAGGTTTATACAGGTTCTGTGTAAATATTTACAGGTTTTTACACATTCTGTGTAAATATTTACATGTTTATACAGATTCTGTGAAACATATTTACATGTTTACACAGATTCTTCGTAAATATTTACATGATTATACTGATTCTGTGTAAATATTTACATGTTTATACAGATTCTTTGTAAATATATACATGTTGGTACAGACTCAGTGTAAATATTTACATGTTCATAGAGATTCTGTGTAAATATTTACATGTTCATGCAGATTCTGAGTAAATATTTGCATGTTCATACAGATTCTGTGTAAATATTTACATCTTCACACAGATTCTGTGTAAAAATTTACATGTTCATACGGATTCTGTGTAAATATTTACATCTTCATACACATTCTGTATAAATATTTACATGTTCATACTGATTCTGTGTAAACATTTACATATTCATACAGATTCTCTGTAAACATTTGTAGGTTTCTACAGATTTTGTGTAAACATTTACAGGTTTTTACAGATTCTTTGTAAACATTTACATGTTGATACAGATTCTTTGTAAATATTTACATGTTGATACAGATTCTGTGTAAATATTTACATGTTGATACAGATTCTGTGTAAATATTTACATGTTTATGCAGATTCTGTGTAAATATTTACATGGTTATGCAGATTCTGTGTAAATATTTACATGTTGATACAGATTCTGTGTAAATATTTACATGTTTATACAGATTCTCTGTAAATATTTAAATGTTTATACAGATTCTATGTAAATATTTACATGTTTATACAGATTCTGTGTAAATATTTACATCTTTATACAGATTCTGTGTAAATATTTACTTCTTTATGCAGATTCTGTGCACATATTTACATGTTTATTCAGATTCTGTGTAAATATTTACATGTTTGTACAGATTCTGTGTAAATATTTACATGTTTATCCAGATTCTGTGTAAACATTTACAGGTTTTTACAGTTTCTGTGTAAACACTTTCAGGTTTTTTCATATTCTGTGTAAATATTTACAAGTTTACACAGATTCTTTGTAAATATTTACAGGTTTATACAGATTCTCTGTAAATATTTACATGTTTACACAGATTCTGTGTAAATATTTACATGTTTATACAGATTCTGTGTAAATATTTACATGTTTATACAGATTCTGTGTAAATATTTACGTGTTCATACAGATTTTGTGTAAATATTTATGTGTTCCTGCAGATTCTGTATAAATATTTACGTGTACATACAAATTCTGTGTAACTATTTACATGTTTATAAAGATTCTGTTTAAATATTTACATGTTTATAGACATTCTGTGTAACTATTTACATGTTTATACAGATGCTGTGTAAATATTTACGTTTATACAGATTCTGTGTACATATTTACATGTTTTTACAGACTGTCTGTAAATATTTACATGTTTATACAGACTTTGTGTAAATATTTACATGTTTGTACAGATTCTCTGTAAATATATACATCTTTATACAGCTTCTGTGTAAATATTTACATGTTATACAAATTCTGTGTCAATATTTACCTGTTCGTTCAGATTCTGTGTAAATATTTACATGTTTATACAGATTCTGTGTATATATTTACATGTTTTACAGATTCTTTGTAAATATTTACTTGATTATACAGATTCTGTGTAAATATTTACAAGTTTATACAGGTTCTATATAAATATTTACATCTTTATACAGATTCTGTGTAAAGATTTACATCTTTATACAGATTCTGTGTAGATATTTACAGGTTTTTACAGATTCTGTGTAAATATTTACAGGTTTTTACAGATTCTGTGTAAATATTTACATGTTTGTACAGATTCTGTGTAAATATTTACAGGTTTACACAGATTCTGTGTAAATATTTACAGGTTTACAGATACTGTTTAAATATTTACACATTTATACAGATTCTGTGTAAATATTTGCATGTTTACACAGATTCTGTGTAAATATTTGCATGTTTACACAGATTCTGTGTAAATATTTACATCTTTATACAGATTCTGTGTAAATATTTACATCTATATACAGATTCTGTGTAAATATTTACATCTTTATACAGATTCTGTGTAAATAGTTACATGTTTATACAGATTCTGTGCAAATATTTACATATTTATACAGATTCTGTGTAAATATTTACATGTTTATACAGATTCTGTGTAAATATTTACAGGTTCATACAGATTCAGTGCAAATATTTACAGGTTTATACAGATTCTGTGTAAATATTTACATGTTTATACAGTTTCTGTGTAAATATTTACATGTCTGTATAGATTCTGTGGAAGTATTTACATGTTTATACCGATTCTGTGATAATATTTACATATTCATACAGATTCTGCGTAAATATTTACATGTTCATTCAACTTCTGTGTAAATATTTACGTGTTTATACAGATTCTGTGTAAATATTTACATGTTTATACAGATTCTGTGTAAATATTTACATGTTTATACAGATTCTGTGTAAGAAATTACAGGTTTTTACTGATTCTGTGTAAACATTTGCAGGTATTTACAGATTCTCTGTAAATATTTACAGGTTTATACAGATTCTGTGTAAATATTTACATGTTCATCCAGATTCTGTGTAAACATTTACAGGTTTCTACATTTTCTGTGTAAACACTTTCAGACGTTTACAGATTCTGTGTAAATATTTACAGGTTTACTAAGATTCTGTGTAAATACTTACAGGTTTATACACTTTCGGTGTAAATATTTATTTGTTTATACCAATTCTCTGTAAATATTTCATGTTTATAGAGATTCTGTGTAACTATTTACATGTTTATACAGATGCTATGTAAATATTTACATATTTATACAGATTCTTTGTAAATATATACATCTTTATACTGACTCTTTGTAAATATTTACATTTTTATACTGATTCTGTGTAAATCTTTACATGTTTATACAGATTGTGCGTAAATATTTACAGGTTTATACAGATTCTGTGTAAATATTTACAGGTTTTTACAGATTCTGTGAAAATATTTACATGTTCATTCAGATTCTGTGTAAATATTTACATGTTTACACATATTCTGCGTAAATATTTACATCTTCATACAGATTCTATGTAAATGTATACAACTTTATACTGACTCTTTGTAAATATTTACATTTTTATACTGATTCTCTTTAAATCTTTACATGTTTATACAGATTCTGCGTAAATATTTATAGGTTTATACAGGTTCTGTGTAAATATTTACAGGTTTTTACACATTCTGTGTAAATATTTACATGTTTATTCAGATTCTGTGAAACATATTTACATGTTTACACAGATTCTTCGTAAATATTTACATGATTATACTGATTCTGTGTAAATATTTACATGTTTATACAGATTCTTTGTAAATATATACATGTTGGTACAGACTCAGTGTAAATATTTACATGTTCATAGAGATTCTGTGTAAATATTTACATGTTCATGCAGATTCTGAGTAAATATTTGCATGTTCATACAGATTCTGTGTAAATATTTACATCTTCACACAGATTCTGTGTAAAAATTTACATGTTCATACGGATTCTGTGTAAATATTTACATCTTCATACACATTCTGTATAAATATTTACATGTTCATACTGATTCTGTGTAAACATTTACATATTCATACAGATTCTCTGTAAACATTTGTAGGTTTCTACAGATTTTGTGTAAACATTTACAGGTTTTTACAGATTCTTTGTAAACATTTACATGTTGATACAGATTCTTTGTAAATATTTACATGTTGATACAGATTCTGTGTAAATATTTACATGTTGATACACATTCTGTGTAAATATTTACATGTTTATGCAGATTCTGTGTAAATATTTACATGTTTATGCAGATTCTGTGTAAATATTTACATGTTGATACAGATTCTGTGTAAATATTTACATGTTTATACAGATTCTCTGTAAATATTTAAATGTTTATACAGATTCTATGTAAATATTTACATGTTTATACAGATTCTGTGTAAATATTTACATCTTTATACAGATTCTGTGTAAATATTTACTTCTTTATGCAGATTCTGTGCACATATTTACATGTTTATTCAGATTCTGTGTAAATATTTACATGTTTGTACAGATTCTGTGTAAATATTTACATGTTTATCCAGATTCTGTGTAAACATTTACAGGTTTTTACAGTTTCTGTGTAAACACTTTCAGGTTTTTTCATATTCTGTGTAAATATTTACAGGTTTACACAGATTCTTTGTAAATATTTACAGGTTTATACAGATTCTCTGTAAATATTTACATGTTTACACAGATTCTGTGTAAATATTTACATGTTTATACAGATTCTGTGTAAATATTTACATGTTTATACAGATTCTGTGTAAATATTTACGTGTTCATACAGATTTTGTGTAAATATTTATGTGTTCCTGCAGATTCTGTATAAATATTTACGTGTACATACAAATTCTGTGTAACTATTTACATGTTTATAAAGATTCTGTTTAAATATTTACATGTTTATAGACATTCTGTGTAACTATTTACATGTTTATACAGATGCTGTGTAAATATTTACGTTTATACAGATTCTGTGTACATATTTACATGTTTTTACAGACTGTCTGTAAATATTTACATGTTTATACAGACTTTGTGTAAATATTTACATGTTTGTACAGATTCTCTGTAAATATATACATCTTTATACAGCTTCTGTGTAAATATTTACATGTTATACAAATTCTGTGTCAATATTTACCTGTTCGTTCAGATTCTGTGTAAATATTTACATGTTTATACAGATTCTGTGTATATATTTACATGTTTTACAGATTCTTTGTAAATATTTACTTGATTATACAGATTCTGTGTAAATATTTACAAGTTTATACAGGTTCTATGTAAATATTTACATCTTTATACAGATTCTGTGTAAAGATTTACATCTTTATACAGATTCTGTGTAGATATTTACAGGTTTTTACAGATTCTGTGTAAATATTTACAGGTTTTTACAGATTCTGTGTAAATATTTACATGTTTGTACAGATTCTGTGTAAATATTTACAGGTTTACACAGATTCTGTGTAAATATTTACAGGTTTACAGATACTGTTTAAATATTTACACATTTATACAGATTCTGTGTAAATATTTGCATGTTTACACAGATTCTGTGTAAATATTTGCATGTTTACACAGATTCTGTGTAAATATTTACATCTTTATACAGATTCTGTGTAAATATTTCCATCTATATACAGATTCTGTGTAAATATTTACATCTTTATACAGATTCTGTGTAAATAGTTACATGTTTATACAGATTCTGTGCAAATATTTACATATTTATACAGATTCTGTGTAAATATTTACATGTTTATACAGATTCTGTGTAAATATTTACAGGTTCATACAGATTCAGTGCAAATATTTACAGGTTTATACAGATTCTGTGTAAATATTTACATGTTTATACAGTTTCTGTGTAAATATTTACATGTCTGTATAGATTCTGTGGAAGTATTTACATGTTTATACCGATGCTGTGATAATATTTACATATTCATACAGATTCTGCGTAAATATTTACATGTTCATTCAACTTCTGTGTAAATATTTACGTGTTTATACAGATTCTGTGTAAATATTTACATGTTTATACAGATTCTGTGTAAATATTTACATGTTTATACAGATTCTGTGTAAGAAATTACAGGTTTTTACTGATTCTGTGTAAACATTTGCAGGTATTTACAGATTCTCTGTAAATATTTACAGGTTTATACAGATTCTGTGTAAATATTTACATGTTCATCCAGATTCTGTGTAAACATTTACAGGTTTCTACATTTTCTGTGTAAACACTTTCAGACGTTTACAGATTCTGTGTAAATATTTACAGGTTTACTAAGATTCTGTGTAAATACTTACAGGTTTATACACTTTCGGTGTAAATATTTATTTGTTTATACCAATTCTCTGTAAATATTTCATGTTTATAGAGATTCTGTGTAACTATTTACATGTTTATACAGATGCTATGTAAATATTTACATATTTATACAGATTCTTTGTAAATATATACATCTTTATACTGACTCTTTGTAAATATTTACATTTTTATACTGATTCTGTGTAAATCTTTACATGTTTATACAGATTGTGCGTAAATATTTACAGGTTTATACAGATTCTGTGTAAATATTTACAGGTTTTTACAGATTCTGTGAAAATATTTACATGTTCATTCAGATTCTGTGTAAATATTTACATGTTTACACATATTCTGCGTAAATATTTACATCTTCATACAGATTCTGTGTAAATGTATACAACTTTATACTGACTCTTTGTAAATATTTACATTTTTATACTGATTCTCTTTAAATCTTTACATGTTTATACAGATTCTGCGTAAATATTTATAGGTTTATACAGGTTCTGTGTAAATATTTACAGGTTTTTACACATTCTGTGTAAATATTTACATGTTTATACAGATTCTGTGAAACATATTTACATGTTTACACAGATTCTTCGTAAATATTTACATGATTATACTGATTCTGTGTAAATATTTACATGTTTATACAGATTCTTTGTAAATATATACATGTTGGTACAGACTCAGTGTAAATATTTACATGTTCATAGAGATTCTGTGTAAATATTTACATGTTCATGCAGATTCTGAGTAAATATTTGCATGTTCATACAGATTCTGTGTAAATATTTACATCTTCACACAGATTCTGTGTAAAAATTTACATGTTCATACGGATTCTGTGTAAATATTTACATCTTCATACACATTCTGTATAAATATTTACATGTTCATACTGATTCTGTGTAAACATTTACATATTCATACAGATTCTCTGTAAACATTTGTAGGTTTCTACAGATTTTGTGTAAACATTTACAGGTTTTTACAGATTCTTTGTAAACATTTACATGTTGATACAGATTCTTTGTAAATATTTACATGTTGATACAGATTCTGTGTAAATATTTACATGTTGATACAGATTCTGTGTAAATATTTACATGTTTATGCAGATTCTGTGTAAATATTTACATGGTTATGCAGATTCTGTGTAAATATTTACATGTTGATACAGATTCTGTGTAAATATTTACATGTTTATACAGATTCTCTGTAAATATTTAAATGTTTATACACATTCTATGTAAATATTTACATGTTTATACAGATTCTGTGTAAATATTTACATCTTTATACAGATTCTGTGTAAATATTTACTTCTTTATGCAGATTCTGTGCACATATTTACATGTTTATTCAGATTCTGTGTAAATATTTACATGTTTGTACAGATTCTGTGTAAATATTTACATGTTTATCCAGATTCTGTGTAAACATTTACAGGTTTTTACAGTTTCTGTGTAAACACTTTCAGGTTTTTTCATATTCTGTGTAAATATTTACAGGTTTACACAGATTCTTTGTAAATATTTACAGGTTTATACAGATTCTCTGTAAATATTTACATGTTTACACAGATTCTGTGTAAATATTTACATGTTTATACAGATTCTGTGTAAATATTTACATGTTTATACAGATTCTGTGTAAATATTTACGTGTTCATACAGATTTTGTGTAAATATTTATGTGTTCCTGCAGATTCTGTATAAATATTTACGTGTACATACAAATTCTGTGTAACTATTTACATGTTTATAAAGATTCTGTTTAAATATTTACATGTTTATAGACATTCTGTGTAACTATTTACATGTTTATACAGATGCTGTGTAAATATTTACGTTTATACAGATTCTGTGTACATATTTACATGTTTTTACAGACTGTCTGTAAATATTTACATGTTTATACAGACTTTGTGTAAATATTTACATGTTTGTACAGATTCTCTGTAAATATATACATCTTTATACAGCTTCTGTGTAAATATTTACATGTTATACAAATTCTGTGTCAATATTTACCTGTTCGTTCAGATTCTGTGTAAATATTTACATGTTTATACAGATTCTGTGTATATATTTACATGTTTTACAGATTCTTTGTAAATATTTACTTGATTATACAGATTCTGTGTAAATATTTACAAGTTTATACAGGTTCTATATAAATATTTACATCTTTATACAGATTCTGTGTAAAGATTTACATCTTTATACAGATTCTGTGTAGATATTTACAGGTTTTTACAGATTCTGTGTAAATATTTACAGGTTTTTACAGATTCTGTGTAAATATTTACATGTTTGTACAGATTCTGTGTAAATATTTACAGGTTTACACAGATTCTGTGTAAATATTTACAGGTTTACAGATACTGTTTAAATATTTACACGTTTATACAGATTCTGTGTAAATATTTGCATGTTTACACAGATTCTGTGTAAATATTTGCATGTTTACACAGATTCTGTGTAAATATTTACATCTTTATACAGATTCTGTGTAAATATTTCCATCTATATACAGATTCTGTGTAAATATTTACATCTTTATACAGATTCTGTGTAAATAGTTACATGTTTATACAGATTCTGTGCAAATATTTACATATTTATACAGATTCTGTGTAAATATTTACATGTTTATACAGATTCTGTGTAAATATTTACAGGTTCATACAGATTCAGTGCAAATATTTACAGGTTTATACAGATTCTGTGTAAATATTTACATGTTTATACAGTTTCTGTGTAAATATTTACATGTCTGTATAGATTCTGTGGAAGTATTTACATGTTTATACCGATGCTGTGATAATATTTACATATTCATACAGATTCTGCGTAAATATTTACATGTTCATTCAACTTCTGTGTAAATATTTACGTGTTTATACAGATTCTGTGTAAATATTTACATGTTTATACAGATTCTGTGTAAATATTTACATGTTTATACAGATTCTGTGTAAGAAATTACAGGTTTTTACTGATTCTGTGTAAACATTTGCAGGTATTTACAGATTCTCTGTAAATATTTACAGGTTTATACAGATTCTGTGTAAATATTTACATGTTCATCCAGATTCTGTGTAAACATTTACAGGTTTCTACATTTTCTGTGTAAACACTTTCAGACGTTTACAGATTCTGTGTAAATATTTACAGGTTTACTAAGATTCTGTGTAAATACTTACAGGTTTATACACTTTCGGTGTAAATATTTATTTGTTTATACCAATTCTCTGTAAATATTTCATGTTTATAGAGATTCTGTGTAACTATTTACATGTTTATACAGATGCTATGTAAATATTTACATATTTATACAGATTCTTTGTAAATATATACATCTTTATACTGACTCTTTGTAAATATTTACATTTTTATACTGATTCTGTGTAAATCTTTACATGTTTATACAGATTGTGCGTAAATATTTACAGGTTTATACAGATTCTGTGTAAATATTTACAGGTTTTTACAGATTCTGTGAGAATATTTACATGTTCATTCAGATTCTGTGTAAATATTTACATGTTTACACATATTCTGCGTAAATATTTACATCTTCATACAGATTCTGTGTAAATGTATACAACTTTATACTGACTCTTTGTAAATATTTACATTTTTATACTGATTCTCTTTAAATCTTTACATGTTTATACAGATTCTGCGTAAATATTTATAGGTTTATACAGGTTCTGTGTAAATATTTACAGGTTTTTACACATTCTGTGTAAATATTTACATGTTTATACAGATTCTGTGAAACATATTTACATGTTTACACAGATTCTTCGTAAATATTTACATGATTATACTGATTCTGTGTAAATATTTACATGTTTATACAGATTCTTTGTAAATATATACATGTTGGTACAGACTCAGTGTAAATATTTACATGTTCATAGAGATTCTGTGTAAATATTTACATGTTCATGCAGATTCTGAGTAAATATTTGCATGTTCATACAGATTCTGTGTAAATATTTACATCTTCACACAGATTCTGTGTAAAAATTTACATGTTCATACGGATTCTGTGTAAATATTTACATCTTCATACACATTCTGTATAAATATTTACATGTTCATACTGATTCTGTGTAAACATTTACATATTCATACAGATTCTCTGTAAACATTTGTAGGTTTCTACAGATTTTGTGTAAACATTTACAGGTTTTTACAGATTCTTTGTAAACATTTACATGTTGATACAGATTCTTTGTAAATATTTACATGTTGATACAGATTCTGTGTAAATATTTACATGTTGATACAGATTCTGTGTAAATATTTACATGTTTATGCAGATTCTGTGTAAATATTTACATGGTTATGCAGATTCTGTGTAAATATTTACATGTTGATACAGATTCTGTGTAAATATTTACATGTTTATACAGATTCTCTGTAAATATTTAAATGTTTATACACATTCTATGTAAATATTTACATGTTTATACAGATTCTGTGTAAATATTTACATCTTTATACAGATTCTGTGTAAATATTTACTTCTTTATGCAGATTCTGTGCACATATTTACATGTTTATTCAGATTCTGTGTAAATATTTACATGTTTGTACAGATTCTGTGTAAATATTTACATGTTTATCCAGATTCTGTGTAAACATTTACAGGTTTTTACAGTTTCTGTGTAAACACTTTCAGGTTTTTTCATATTCTGTGTAAATATTTACAGGTTTACACAGATTCTTTGTAAATATTTACAGGTTTATACAGATTCTCTGTAAATATTTACATGTTTACACAGATTCTGTGTAAATATTTACATGTTTATACAGATTCTGTGTAAATATTTACATGTTTATACAGATTCTGTGTAAATATTTACGTGTTCATACAGATTTTGTGTAAATATTTATGTGTTCCTGCAGATTCTGTATAAATATTTACGTGTACATACAAATTCTGTGTAACTATTTACATGTTTATAAAGATTCTGTTTAAATATTTACATGTTTATAGACATTCTGTGTAACTATTTACATGTTTATACAGATGCTGTGTAAATATTTACGTTTATACAGATTCTGTGTACATATTTACATGTTTTTACAGACTGTCTGTAAATATTTACATGTTTATACAGACTTTGTGTAAATATTTACATGTTTGTACAGATTCTCTGTAAATATATACATCTTTATACAGCTTCTGTGTAAATATTTACATGTTATACAAATTCTGTGTCAATATTTACCTGTTCGTTCAGATTCTGTGTAAATATTTACATGTTTATACAGATTCTGTGTATATATTTACATGTTTTACAGATTCTTTGTAAATATTTACTTGATTATACAGATTCTGTGTAAATATTTACAAGTTTATACAGGTTCTATGTAAATATTTACATCTTTATACAGATTCTGTGTAAAGATTTACATCTTTATACAGATTCTGTGTAGATATTTACAGGTTTTTACAGATTCTGTGTAAATATTTACAGGTTTTTACAGATTCTGTGTAAATATTTACATGTTTGTACAGATTCTGTGTAAATATTTACAGGTTTACACAGATTCTGTGTAAATATTTACAGGTTTACAGATACTGTTTAAATATTTACACGTTTATACAGATTCTGTGTAAATATTTGCATGTTTACACAGATTCTGTGTAAATATTTGCATGTTTACACAGATTCTGTGTAAATATTTACATCTTTATACAGATTCTGTGTAAATATTTACATCTATATACAGATTCTGTGTAAATATTTACATCTTTATACAGATTCTGTGTAAATAGTTACATGTTTATACAGATTCTGTGCAAATATTTACATATTTATACAGATTCTGTGTAAATATTTACATGTTTATACAGATTCTGTGTAAATATTTACAGGTTCATACAGATTCAGTGCAAATATTTACAGGTTTATACAGATTCTGTGTAAATATTTACATGTTTATACAGTTTCTGTGTAAATATTTACATGTCTGTATAGATTCTGTGGAAGTATTTACATGTTTATACCGATGCTGTGATAATATTTACATATTCATACAGATTCTGCGTAAATATTTACATGTTCATTCAACTTCTGTGTAAATATTTACGTGTTTATACAGATTCTGTGTAAATATTTACATGTTTATACAGATTCTGTGTAAATATTTACATGTTTATACAGATTCTGTGTAAGAAATTACAGGTTTTTACTGATTCTGTGTAAACATTTGCAGGTATTTACAGATTCTCTGTAAATATTTACAGGTTTATACAGATTCTGTGTAAATATTTACATGTTCATCCAGATTCTGTGTAAACATTTACAGGTTTCTACATTTTCTGTGTAAACACTTTCAGACGTTTACAGATTCTGTGTAAATATTTACAGGTTTACTAAGATTCTGTGTAAATACTTACAGGTTTATACACTTTCGGTGTAAATATTTATTTGTTTATACCAATTCTCTGTAAATATTTCATGTTTATAGAGATTCTGTGTAACTATTTACATGTTTATACAGATGCTATGTAAATATTTACATATTTATACAGATTCTTTGTAAATATATACATCTTTATACTGACTCTTTGTAAATATTTACATTTTTATACTGATTCTGTGTAAATCTTTACATGTTTATACAGATTGTGCGTAAATATTTACAGGTTTATACAGATTCTGTGTAAATATTTACAGGTTTTTACAGATTCTGTGAAAATATTTACATGTTCATTCAGATTCTGTGTAAATATTTACATGTTTACACATATTCTGCGTAAATATTTACATCTTCATACAGATTCTATGTAAATGTATACAACTTTATACTGACTCTTTGTAAATATTTACATTTTTATACTGATTCTCTTTAAATCTTTACATGTTTATACAGATTCTGCGTAAATATTTATAGGTTTATACAGGTTCTGTGTAAATATTTACAGGTTTTTACACATTCTGTGTAAATATTTACATGTTTATACAGATTCTGTGAAACATATTTACATGTTTACACAGATTCTTCGTAAATATTTACATGATTATACTGATTCTGTGTAAATATTTACATGTTTATACAGATTCTTTGTAAATATATACATGTTGGTACAGACTCAGTGTAAATATTTACATGTTCATAGAGATTCTGTGTAAATATTTACATGTTCATGCAGATTCTGAGTAAATATTTGCATGTTCATACAGATTCTGTGTAAATATTTACATCTTCACACAGATTCTGTGTAAAAATTTACATGTTCATACGGATTCTGTGTAAATATTTACATCTTCATACACATTCTGTATAAATATTTACATGTTCATACTGATTCTGTGTAAACATTTACATATTCATACAGATTCTCTGTAAACATTTGTAGGTTTCTACAGATTTTGTGTAAACATTTACAGGTTTTTACAGATTCTTTGTAAACATTTACATGTTGATACAGATTCTTTGTAAATATTTACATGTTGATACAGATTCTGTGTAAATATTTACATGTTGATACACATTCTGTGTAAATATTTACATGTTTATGCAGATTCTGTGTAAATATTTACATGTTTATGCAGATTCTGTGTAAATATTTACATGTTGATACAGATTCTGTGTAAATATTTACATGTTTATACAGATTCTCTGTAAATATTTAAATGTTTATACAGATTCTATGTAAATATTTACATGTTTATACAGATTCTGTGTAAATATTTACATCTTTATACAGATTCTGTGTAAATATTTACTTCTTTATGCAGATTCTGTGCACATATTTACATGTTTATTCAGATTCTGTGTAAATATTTACATGTTTGTACAGATTCTGTGTAAATATTTACATGTTTATCCAGATTCTGTGTAAACATTTACAGGTTTTTACAGTTTCTGTGTAAACACTTTCAGGTTTTTTCATATTCTGTGTAAATATTTACAGGTTTACACAGATTCTTTGTAAATATTTACAGGTTTATACAGATTCTCTGTAAATATTTACATGTTTACACAGATTCTGTGTAAATATTTACATGTTTATACAGATTCTGTGTAAATATTTACATGTTTATACAGATTCTGTGTAAATATTTACGTGTTCATACAGATTTTGTGTAAATATTTATGTGTTCCTGCAGATTCTGTATAAATATTTACGTGTACATACAAATTCTGTGTAACTATTTACATGTTTATAAAGATTCTGTTTAAATATTTACATGTTTATAGACATTCTGTGTAACTATTTACATGTTTATACAGATGCTGTGTAAATATTTACGTTTATACAGATTCTGTGTACATATTTACATGTTTTTACAGACTGTCTGTAAATATTTACATGTTTATACAGACTTTGTGTAAATATTTACATGTTTATACAGATTCTCTGTAAATATATACATCTTTATACAGCTTCTGTGTAAATATTTACATGTTATACAAATTCTGTGTCAATATTTACCTGTTCGTTCAGATTCTGTGTAAATATTTACATGTTTATACAGATTCTGTGTGTATATTTACATGTTTTACAGATTCTTTGTAAATATTGACTTGATTATACAGATTCTGTGTAAATATTTACAAGTTTATACAGGTTCTATGTAAATATTTACATCTTTATACAGATTCTGTGTAAAGATTTACATCTTTATACAGATTCTGTGTAGATATTTACAGGTTTTTACAGATTCTGTGTAAATATTTACAGGTTTTTACAGATTCTGTGTAAATATTTACATGTTTGTACAGATTCTGTGTAAATATTTACAGGTTTACACAGATTCTGTGTAAATATTTACAGGTTTACAGATACTGTTTAAATATTTACACATTTATACAGATTCTGTGTAAATATTTGCATGTTTACACAGATTCTGTGTAAATATTTGCATGTTTACACAGATTCTGTGTAAATATTTACATCTTTATACAGATTCTGTGTAAATATTTCCATCTATATACAGATTCTGTGTAAATATTTACATCTTTATACAGATTCTGTGTAAATAGTTACATGTTTATACAGATTCTGTGCAAATATTTACATATTTATACAGATTCTGTGTAAATATTTACATGTTTATACAGATTCTGTGTAAATATTTACAGGTTCATACAGATTCAGTGCAAATATTTACAGGTTTATACAGATTCTGTGTAAATATTTACATGTTTATACAGTTTCTGTGTAAATATTTACATGTCTGTATAGATTCTGTGGAAGTATTTACATGTTTATACCGATGCTGTGATAATATTTACATATTCATACAGATTCTGCGTAAATATTTACATGTTCATTCAACTTCTGTGTAAATATTTACGTGTTTATACAGATTCTGTGTAAATATTTACATGTTTATACAGATTCTGTGTAAATATTTACATGTTTATACAGATTCTGTGTAAGAAATTACAGGTTTTTACTGATTCTGTGTAAACATTTGCAGGTATTTACAGATTCTCTGTAAATATTTACAGGTTTATACAGATTCTGTGTAAATATTTACATGTTCATCCAGATTCTGTGTAAACATTTACAGGTTTCTACATTTTCTGTGTAAACACTTTCAGACGTTTACAGATTCTGTGTAAATATTTACAGGTTTACTAAGATTCTGTGTAAATACTTACAGGTTTATACACTTTCGGTGTAAATATTTATTTGTTTATACCAATTCTCTGTAAATATTTCATGTTTATAGAGATTCTGTGTAACTATTTACATGTTTATACAGATGCTATGTAAATATTTACATATTTATACAGATTCTTTGTAAATATATACATCTTTATACTGACTCTTTGTAAATATTTACATTTTTATACTGATTCTGTGTAAATCTTTACATGTTTATACAGATTGTGCGTAAATATTTACAGGTTTATACAGATTCTGTGTAAATATTTACAGGTTTTTACAGATTCTGTGAAAATATTTACATGTTCATTCAGATTCTGTGTAAATATTTACATGTTTACACATATTCTGCGTAAATATTTACATCTTCATACAGATTCTGTGTAAATGTATACAACTTTATACTGACTCTTTGTAAATATTTACATTTTTATACTGATTCTCTTTAAATCTTTACAGGTTTATACAGATTCTGCGTAAATATTTATAGGTTTATACAGGTTCTGTGTAAATATTTACAGGTTTTTACACATTCTGTGTAAATATTTACATGTTTATACAGATTCTGTGAAACATATTTACATGTTTACACAGATTCTTCGTAAATATTTACATGATTATACTGATTCTGTGTAAATATTTACATGTTTATACAGATTCTTTGTAAATATATACATGTTGGTACAGACTCAGTGTAAATATTTACATGTTCATAGAGATTCTGTGTAAATATTTACATGTTCATGCAGATTCTGAGTAAATATTTGCATGTTCATACAGATTCTGTGTAAATATTTACATCTTCACACAGATTCTGTGTAAAAATTTACATGTTCATACGGATTCTGTGTAAATATTTACATCTTCATACACATTCTGTATAAATATTTACATGTTCATACTGATTCTGTGTAAACATTTACATATTCATACAGATTCTCTGTAAACATTTGTAGGTTTCTACAGATTTTGTGTAAACATTTACAGGTTTTTACAGATTCTTTGTAAACATTTACATGTTGATACAGATTCTTTGTAAATATTTACATGTTGATAAAGATTCTGTGTAAATATTTACATGTTGATACAGATTCTGTGTAAATATTTACATGTTTATGCAGATTCTGTGTAAATATTTACATGTTTATGCAGATTCTGTGTAAATATTTACATGTTGATACAGATTCTGTGTAAATATTTACATGTTTATACAGATTCTCTGTAAATATTTAAATGTTTATACAGATTCTATGTAAATATTTACATGTTTATACAGATTCTGTGTAAATATTTACATCTTTATACAGATTCTGTGTAAATATTTACTTCTTTATGCAGATTCTGTGCACATATTTACATGTTTATTCAGATTCTGTGTAAATATTTACATGTTTGTACAGATTCTGTGTAAATATTTACATGTTTATCCAGATTCTGTGTAAACATTTACAGGTTTTTACAGTTTCTGTGTAAACACTTTCAGGTTTTTTCATATTCTGTGTAAATATTTACAGGTTTACACAGATTCTTTGTAAATATTTACAGGTTTATACAGATTCTCTGTAAATATTTACATGTTTACACAGATTCTGTGTAAATATTTACATGTTTATACAGATTCTGTGTAAATATTTACATGTTTATACAGATTCTGTGTAAATATTTACGTGTTCATACAGATTTTGTGTAAATATTTATGTGTTCCTGCAGATTCTGTATAAATATTTACGTGTACATACAAATTCTGTGTAACTATTTACATGTTTATAAAGATTCTGTTTAAATATTTACATGTTTATAGACATTCTGTGTAACTATTTACATGTTTATACAGATGCTGTGTAAATATTTACGTTTATACAGATTCTGTGTACATATTTACATGTTTTTACAGAGTGTCTGTAAATATTTACATGTTTATACAGACTTTGTGTAAATATTTACATGTTTGTACAGATTCTCTGTAAATATATACATCTTTATACAGCTTCTGTGTAAATATTTACATGTTATACAAATTCTGTGTCAATATTTACCTGTTCGTTCAGATTCTGTGTAAATATTTACATGTTTATACAGATTCTGTGTATATATTTACATGTTTTACAGATTCTTTGTAAATATTTACTTGATTATACAGATTCTGTGTAAATATTTACAAGTTTATACAGGTTCTATGTAAATATTTACATCTTTATACAGATTCTGTGTAAAGATTTACATCTTTACACAGATTCTGTGTAGATATTTACAGGTTTTTACAGATTCTGTGTAAATGTTTACAGGTTTTTACAGATTCTGTGTAAATATTTACATGTTTGTACAGATTCTGTGTAAATATTTACATGTTTGTACAGATTCTGTGTAAATATTTACAGGTTTACACAGATTCTGTGTAAATATTTACAGGTTTACAGATACTGTTTAAATATTGACACGTTTATACAGATTCTCTGTAAATATTTACATGTTCATGCAGATTCTGAGTAAATATTTGCATGTTCATACAGATTCTGTGTAAATATTTACATCTTCACACAGATTCTGTGTAAAAATTTACATGTTCATACGGATTCTGTGTAAACATTTACATATTCATACAGATTCTCTGTAAACATTTGCAGGTTTCTACAGATTTTGTGTAAATATTTACATCTTCACACAGATTCTGTGTAAAAATTTACATGTTCATACGGATTCTGTGTAAACATTTACATATTCATACAGATTCTCTGTAAACATTTGCAGGTTTCTACAGATTTTGTGTAAACATTTACAGGTTTTTACAGATTCTTTGTAAACATTTACATGTTTATACAGATTCTTTGTAAATATTTACATGTTGATACAGATTCTGTGTAATTATTTACATGTTGATACAGATTCTGTGTAAATATTTACATGTTTATGCAGATTCTGTGTAAATATTTACATGTTTATGCAGATTCTGTGTAAATATTTACATGTTGATACAGATTCTGTGTAAATATTTACATGTTTATACAGATTCTCTGTAAATATTTAAATGTTTATACAGATTCTATGTAAATATTTACATGTTTATACAGATTCTGTGTAAATATTTACATCTTTATACAGATTCTGTGTAAATATTTACTTCTTTATGCAGATTCTGTGCACATATTTACATGTTTATTCAGATTCTGTGTAAATATTTACATGTTTGTACAGATTCTGTGTAAATATTTACATGTTTATCCAGATTCTGTGTAAACATTTAAAGGTTTTTACAGTTTCTGTGTAAACACTTTCAGGTTTTTTCATATTCTGTGTAAATATTTACAGGTTTACACAGATTCTTTGTAAATATTTACAGGTTTATACAGATTCTCTGTAAATATTTACATGTTTACACAGATTCTGTGTAAATATTTACATGTTTATACAGATTCTGTGTAAATATTTACGTGTTCATACAGATTTTGTGTAAATATTTATGTGTTCCTGCAGATTCTGTATAAATATTTACGTGTACATACAAATTCTGTGTAACTATTTACATGTTTATAAAGATTCTGTTTAAATATTTACATGTTTATAGACATTCTGTGTAACTATTTACATGTTTATACAGATGCTGTGTAAATATTTACGTTTATACAGATTCTGTGTACATATTTACATGTTTTTACAGACTGTCTGTAAATATTTACATGTTTATACAGACTTTGTGTAAATATTTACATGTTTATACAGATTCTCTGTAAATATATACATCTTTATACAGCTTCTGTGTAAATATTTACATGTTATACAAATTCTGTGTCAATATTTACCTGTTCGTTCAGATTCTGTGTAAATATTTACATGTTTATACAGATTCTGTGTATATATTTACATGTTTTACAGATTCTTTGTAAATATTTACTTGATTATACAGATTCTGTGTAAATATTTACAAGTTTATACAGGTTCTATGTAAGTATTTACATCTTTATACAGATTCTGTGTAAAGATTTACATCTTTATACAGATTCTGTGTAGATATTTACAGGTTTTTACAGATTCTGTGTAAATATTTACAGGTTTGTACAGATTCTGTGTAAATATTTACATGTTTGTACAGATTCTGTGTAAATATTTACAGGTTTACACAGATTCTGTGTAAATATTTACAGGTTTACAGATACCGTTTTAATATTTACACGTTTATACAGATTCTGTGTAAATATTTGCATGTTTACACAGATTCTGTGTAAATATTTGCATGTTTACACAGATTCTGTGTAAATATTTGCATCTTTATACAGATTCTGTGTAAATATTTACATCTATATACAGATTCTGTGTAAATATTTACATCTTTATACAGATTCTGTGTAAATATTTACATGTTTATACAGATACTGTGCAAATATTTACATATTTATACAGATTCTGTGTAAATATTTACATGTTTATACAGATTCTGTGTAAATATTTACAGGTTCATACAGATTCAGTGCAAATATTTACAGGTTTATACAGATTCTGTGTAAATATTTACATGTTTATACAGTTTCTGTGTAAATACTTACATGTCTGTATAGATTCTGTGTAAGTATTTACATGTTTATACCGATTCTGTGATAATATTTACATATTCATACAGATTCTGCGTAAATATTTACATGTTCATTCAACTTCTGTGTAAATATTTACGTGTTTATACAGATTCTGTGTAAATATTTACATGTTTATACAGATTCTGTGTAAATATTTACATGTTTATACAGATTCTGTGTAAGAAATTACAGGTTTTTACTGATTCTGTGTAAACATTTGCAGGTATTTACAGATTCTCTGTAAATATTTACAGGTTTATACAGATTCTGTGTAAATATTTACATGTTCAACCAGATTCTGTGTAAACATTTACAGGTTTCTACATTTTCTGTGTAAACACTTTCAGACGTTTACAGATTCTGTGTAAATATTTACAGGTTTACTAAGATTCTGTGTAAATACTTACAGGTTTATACACTTTCGGTGTAAATATTTATTTGTTTATACCAATTCTCTGTAAATATTTCATGTTATAGAGATTCTGTGTAACTATTTACATGTTTATACAGATGCTATGTAAATATTTACATATTTATACAGATTCTTTGTAAATATATACATCTTTATACTGACTCTTTGTAAATATTTACATTTTTATACTGATTCAGTGTAAATCTTTACATGTTTATACAGATTGTGCGTAAATATTTACAGGTTTATACAGATTCTGTGTAAATATTTACAGGTTTTTACAGATTCTGTGAAAATATTTACATGTTCATTCAGATTCTGTGTAAATATTTACATGTTTACACATATTCTGCGTAAATATTTACATCTTCATACAGATTCTGTGTAAATGTATACAACTTTATACTGACTCTTTGTAAATATTTACATTTTTATACTGATTCTCTTTAAATCTTTACATGTTTATACAGATTCTGCGTAAATATTTATAGGTTTATACAGGTTCTGTGTAAATATTTACAGGTTTTTACACATTCTGTGTAAATATTTACATGTTTATACAGATTCTGTGAAACATATTTGCATGTTTACACAGATTCTTCGTAAATATTTACATGATTATACCGATTCTGTGTAAATATTTACATGTTTATACAGATTCTTTGTAAATATATACATGTTGGTACAGACTCAGTGTAAATATTTACATGTTCATAGAGATTCTGTGTAAATATTTACATGTTCATGCAGATTCTGAGTAAATATTTGCATGTTCATACAGATTCTGTGTAAATATTTACATCTTCACACAGATTCTGTGTAAAAATTTACATGTTCATACGGATTCTGTGTAAATATTTACATGTTCATACACATTCTGTATAAATATTTACATGTTCATACTGATTCTGTGTAAACATTTACATATTCATACAGATTCTCTGTAAACATTTGCAGGTTTCTACAGATTTTGTGTAAACATTTACAGGTTTTTACAGATTCTTTGTAAACATTTACATGTTGATACAGATTCTTTGTAAATATTTACATGTTGATACAGATTCTGTGTAAATATTTACATGTTGATACAGATTCTGTGTAAATATTTACATGTTTATGCAGATTCTGTGTAAATATTTACATGTTTATGCAGATTCTGTGTAAATATTTACATGTTGATACAGATTCTGTGTAAATATTTACATGTTGATACAGATTCTCTGTAAATATTTAAACGTTTATACAGATTCTATGTAAATATTTACATGTTTATACAGATTCTGTGTAAATATTTACATCTTTATACAGATTCTGTGTAAATATTTACTTCTTTATGCAGATTCTGTGCACATATTTACATGTTTATTCAGATTCTGTGTAAATATTTACATGTTTGTACAGATTCTGTGTAAATATTTACATGTTTATCCAGATTCTGTGTAAACATTTACAGGTTTTTACAGTTTCTGTGTAAACACTTTCAGGTTTTTTCATATTCTGTGTAAATATTTACAGGTTTACACAGATTCTTGGTAAATATTTACAGGTTTATACAGATTCTCTGTAAATATTTACATGTTTATACAGATTCTGTGTAAATATTTACATGTTTATACAGATTCTGTGTAAATATTTACATGTTTATACAGATTCTGTGTAAATATTTACGTGTTCATACAGATTTTGTGTAAATATTTATGTGTTCCTGCAGATTCTGTATAAATATTTACGTGTACATACAAATTCTGTGTAACTATTTACATGTTTATAAAGATTCTGTTTAAATATTTACATGTTTATAGACATTCTGTGTAACTATTTACATGTTTATACAGATGCTGTGTAAATATTTACGTTTATACAGATTCTGTGTACATATTTACATGTTTTTACAGACTGCCTGTAAATATTTACATGTTTATACAGACTTTGTGTAAATATTTACATGTTTATACAGATTCTCTGTAAATATATACATCTTTATACAGCTTCTGTGTAAATATTTACATGTTATACAAATTCTGTGTCAATATTTACCTGTTCGTTCAGATTCTGTGTAAATATTTACATGTTTATACAGATTCTGTGTATATATTTACATGTTTTACAGATTCTTTGTAAATATTTACTTGATTATACAGATTCTGTGTAAATATTTACAAGTTTATACAGGTTCTATGTAAAGATTTACATCTTTATACAGATTCTGTGTAAAGATTTACATCTTTATACAGATTCTGTGTAGATATTTACAGGTTTTTACAGATTCTGTGTAAATATTTACAGGTTTTTACAGATTCTGTGTAAATATTTACATGTTTGTACAGATTCTGTGTAAATATTTACAGGTTTACACAGATTCTGTGTAAATATTTACAGGTTTACAGATACTGTTTTAATATTTACACGTTTATACAGATTCTGTGTAAATATTTGCATGTTTACACAGATTCTGTGTAAATATTTGCATGTTTACACAGATTCTGTGTAAATATTTACATCTTTATACAGATTCTGTGTAAGTATTTACATCTATATACAGATTCTGTGTAAATATTTACATCTTTATACAGATTCTGTGTAAATATTTACATGTTTATACAGATTCTGTGCAAATATTTACATATTTATACAGATTCTGTGTAAATATTTACATGTTTATACAGATTCTGTGTAAATATTTACAGGTTCATACAGATTCAGTGCAAATATTTACAGGTTTATACAGATTCTGTGTAAATATTTACATGTTTATACAGTTTCTGTGTAAATACTTACATGTCTGTATAGATTCTGTGTAAGTATTTACATGTTTATACCGATTCTGTGATAATATTTACATATTCATACAGATTCTGCGTAAATATTTACATGTTCATTCAACTTCTGTGTAAATATTTACGTGTTTATACAGATTCTGTGTAAATATTTACATGTTTATACAGATTCTGTGTAAATATTTACATGTTTATACAGATTCTGTGTAAGAAATTACAGGTTTTTACTGATTCTGTGTAAACATTTGCAGGTATTTACAGATTCTCTGTAAATATTTACAGGTTTATACAGATTCTGTGTAAACATTTACATGTTCATCCAGATTCTGTGTAAACATTTACAGGTTTCTACATTTTCTGTGTAAACACTTTCAGACGTTTACAGATTCTGTGTAAATATTTACAGGTTTACTAAGATTCTGTGTAAATACTTACAGGTTTATACACTTTCGGTGTAAATATTTATTTGTTTATACCAATTCTCTGTAAATATTTCATGTTTATAGAGAATCTGTGTAACAATTTACATGTTTATACAGATGCTATGTAAATATTTACATATTTATACAGATTCTTTGTAAATATATACATCTTTATACTGACTCTTTGTAAATATTTACATTTTTATACTGATTCTGTGTAAATCTTTACATGTTTATACAGATTGTGCGTAAATATTTACAGGTTTATACAGATTCTGTGTAAATATTTACAGGTTTTTACAGATTCTGTGAAAATATTTACATGTTCATTCAGATTCTGTGTAAATATTTACATGTTTACACATATTCTGCTTAAATATTTACATCTTCATACAGATTCTGTGTAAATGTATACAACTTTATACTGACTCTTTGTAAATATTTACATTTTTATACTGATTCTCTTTAAATCTTTACATGTTTATACAGATTCTGCGTAAATATTTATAGGTTTATACAGGTTCTGTGTAAATATTTACAGGTTTTTACACATTCTGTGTAAATATTTACATGTTTATACAGATTCTGTGAAACATATTTACATGTTTACACAGATTCTTCGTAAATATTTACATGATTATACCGATTCTGTGTAAATATTTACATGTTTATACTGATTCTTTGTAAATATATACATGTTGGTACAGACTCAGTGTAAATATTTACATGTTCATAGAGATTCTGTGTAAATATTTACATGTTCATGCAGATTCTGAGTAAATATTTGCATGTTCATACAGATTCTGTGTAAATATTTACATCTTCACACAGATTCTGTGTAAAAATTTACATGTTCATACGGATTCTGTGTAAATATTTACATGTTCATACACATTCTGTATAAATATTTACATGTTCATACTGATTCTGTGTAAACATTTACATATTCATACAGATTCTCTGTAAACATTTGCAGGTTTCTACAGATTTTGTGTAAACATTTACAGGTTTTTACAGATTCTTTGTAAACATTTACATGTTGATACAGATTCTTTGTAAATATTTACATGTTGATACAGATTCTGTGTAAATATTTACATGTTGATACACATTCTGTGTAAATATTTACATGTTTATGCAGATTCTGTGTAAATATTTACATGTTTATGCAGATTCTGTGTAAATATTTACATGTTGATACAGATTCTGTGTAAATATTTACATGTTTATACAGATTCTCTGTAAATATTTAAATGTTTATACAGATTCTATGTAAATATTTACATGTTTATACAGATTCTGTGTAAATATTTACATCTTTATACAGATTCTGTGTAAATATTTACTTCTTTATGCAGATTCTGTGCACATATTTACATGTTTATTCAGATTCTGTGTAAATATTTACATGTTTGTACAGATTCTGTGTAAATATTTACATGTTTATCCAGATTCTGTGTAAACATTTACAGGTTTTTACAGTTTCTGTGTAAACACTTTCAGGTTTTTTCATATTCTGTGTAAATATTTACAGGTTTACACAGATTCTTTGTAAATATTTACAGGTTTATACAGATTCTCTGTAAATATTTACATGTTTACACAGATTCTGTGTAAATATTTACATGTTTATACAGATTCTGTGTAAATATTTACATGTTTATACAGATTCTGTGTAAATATTTACGTGTTCATACAGATTTTGTGTAAATATTTATGTGTTCCTGCAGATTCTGTATAAATATTTACGTGTACATACAAATTCTGTGTAACTATTTACATGTTTATAAAGATTCTGTTTAAATATTTACATGTTTATAGACATTCTGTGTAACTATTTACATGTTTATACAGATGCTGTGTAAATATTTACGTTTATACAGATTCTGTGTACATATTTACATGTTTTTACAGACTGCCTGTAAATATTTACATGTTTATACAGACTTTGTGTAAATATTTACATGTTTATACAGATTCTCTGTAAATATATACATCTTTATACAGCTTCTGTGTAAATATTTACATGTTATACAAATTCTGTGTCAATATTTACCTGTTCGTTCAGATTCTGTGTAAATATTTACATGTTTATACAGATTCTGTGTATATATTTACATGTTTTACAGATTCTTTGTAAATATTTACTTGATTATACAGATTCTGTGTAAATATTTACAAGTTTACACAGTTTCTATGTAAATATTTACATCTTTATACAGATTCTGTGTAAAGATTTACATCTTTATACAGATTCTGTGTAAAGATTTACATCTTTATACAGATTCTGTGTAGATATTTACAGGTTTTTACAGATTCTGTGTAAATATTTACAGGTTTTTACAGATTCTGTGTAAATATTTACATGTTTGTACAGATTCTGTGTAAATATTTACAGGTTTACACAGATTCTGTGTAAATATTTACAGGTTTACAGATACTGTTTAAATATTTACACATTTATACAGATTCTGTGTAAATATTTGCATGTTTACACAGATTCTGTGTAAATATTTGCATGTTTACACAGATTCTGTGTAAATATTTACATGTTTACACAGATTCTGTGTAAATATTTACATCTTTATACAGATTCTGTGTAAATATTTACATCTATATACAGATTCTGTGTAAATATTTACATCTTTATACAGATTCTGTGTAAATATTTACATGTTTATACAGATTCTGTGCAAATATTTACATATTTATACAGATTCTGTGTAAATATTTACATGTTTATACAGATTCTGTGTAAATATTTACAGGTTCATACAGATTCAGTGCAAATATTTACAGGTTTATACAGATTCTGTGTAAATATTTACATGTTTATACAGTTTCTGTGTAAATATTTACATGTCTGTATAGATTCTGTGTAAGTATTTACATGTTTATACCGATTCTGTGATAATATTTACATATTCATACAGATTCTGCGTAAATATTTACATGTTCATTCAACTTCTGTGTAAATGTTTACGTGTTTATACAGATTCTGTGTAAATATTTACATGTTTATACAGATTCTGTGTAAATATTTACATGTTTATACAGATTCTGTGTAAGAAATTACAGGTTTTTACTGATTCTGTGTAAACATTTGCAGGTATTTACAGATTCTCTGTAAATATTTACAGGTTTATACAGATTCTGTGTAAACATTTACATGTTCATCCAGATTCTGTGTAAACATTTACAGGTTTCTACATTTTCTGTGTAAACACTTTCAGACGTTTACAGATTCTGTGTAAATATTTACAGGTTTACTAAGATTCTGTGTAAATACTTACAGGTTTATACACTTTCGGTGTAAATATTTATTTGTTTATACCAATTCTCTGTAAATATTTCATGTTTATAGAGAATCTGTGTAACTATTTACATGTTTATACAGATGCTATGTAAATATTTACATATTTATACAGATTCTTTGTAAATATATACATCTTTATACTGACTCTTTGTAAATATTTACATTTTTATACTGATTCTGTGTAAATCTTTACATGTTTATACAGATTGTGCGTAAATATTTACAGGTTTATACAGATTCTGTGTAAATATTTACAGGTTTTTACAGATTCTGTGAAAATATTTACATGTTCATTCAGATTCTGTGTAAATATTTACATGTTTACACATATTCTGCGTAAATATTTACATCTTCATACAGATTCTGTGTAAATGTATACAACTTTATACTGACTCTTTGTAAATATTTACATTTTTATACTGATTCTCTTTAAATCTTTACATGTTTATACAGATTCTGCGTAAATATTTATAGGTTTATACAGGTTCTGTGTAAATATTTACAGGTTTTTACACATTCTGTGTAAATATTTACATGTTTATACAGATTCTGTGAAACATATTTACATGTTTACACAGATTCGTCGTAAATATTTACATGATTATACCGATTCTGTGTAAATATTTACATGTTTATACAGATTCTTTGTAAATATATACATGTTGGTACAGACTCAGTGTAAATATTTACATGTTCATAGAGATTCTGTGTAAATATTTACATGTTCATGCAGATTCTGAGTAAATATTTGCATGTTCATACAGATTCTGTGTAAATATTTACATCTTCACACAGATTCTGTGTAAAAATTTACATGTTCATACGGATTCTGTGTAAATATTTACATGTTCATACACATTCTGTATAAATATTTACATGTTCATACTGATTCTGTGTAAACATTTACATATTCATACAGATTCTCTGTAAACATTTGCAGGTTTCTACAGATTTTGTGTAAACATTTACAGGTTTTTACAGATTCTTTGTAAACATTTACATGTTTATACAGATTCTTTGTAAATATTTACATGTTGATACAGATTCTGTGTAAATATTTACATGTTGATACAGATTCTGTGTAAATATTTACATGTTTATGCAGATTCTGTGTCAATATTTACATGTTTATGCAGATTCTGTGTAAATATTTACATGTTGATACAGATTCTGTGTAAATATTTACATGTTTATACAGATTCTCTGTAAATATTTAAATGTTTATACAGATTCTATGTAAATATTTACATGTTTATACAGATTCTGTGTAAATATTTACATCTTTATACAGATTCTGTGTAAATATTTACTTCTTTATGCAGATTCTGTGCACATATTTACATGTTTATTCAGATTCTGTGTAAATATTTACATGTTTGTACAGATTCTGTGTAAATATTTACATGTTTATCCAGATTCTGTGTAAACATTTACAGGTTTTTACAGTTTCTGTGTAAACACTTTCAGGTTTTTTCATATTCTGTGTAAATATTTACAGGTTTACACAGATTCTTTGTAAATATTTACAGGTTTATACAGATTCTCTGTAAATATTTACATGTTTACACAGATTCTGTGTAAATATTTACATGTTTATACAGATTCTGTGTAAATATTTACATGTTTATACAGATTCTGTGTAAATATTTACGTGTTCATACAGATTTTGTGTAAATATTTATGTGTTCCTGCAGATTCTGTATAAATATTTACGTGTACATACAAATTCTGTGTAACTATTTACATGTTTATAAAGATTCTGTTTAAATATTTACATGTTTATAGACATTCTGTGTAACTATTTACATGTTTATACAGATGCTGTGTAAATATTTACGTTTATACAGATTCTGTGTACATATTTACATGTTTTTACAGACTGCCTGTAAATATTTACATGTTTATACAGACTTTGTGTAAATATTTACATGTTTATACAGATTCTCTGTAAATATATACATCTTTATACAGCTTCTGTGTAAATATTTACATGTTATACAAATTCTGTGTCAATATTTACCTGTTCGTTCAGATTCTGTGTAAATATTTACATGTTTATACAGATTCTGTGTATATATTTACATGTTTTACAGATTCTTTGTAAATATTTACTTGATTATACAGATTCTGTGTAAATATTTACAAGTTTATACAGGTTCTATGTAAATATTTACATCTTTATACAGATTCTGTGTAACGATTTACATCTTTATACAGATTCTGTGTAGATATTTACACGTTTTTACAGATTCTGTGTAAATATTTACAGGTTTTTACAGATTCTGTGTAAATATTTACATGTTTGTACAGATTCTGTGTAAATATTTACAGGTTTACACAGATTCTGTGTAAATATTTACAGGTTTACAGACACTGTTTAAATATTTACACGTTTATACATGTTCTGTGTAAATATTTGCATGTTTACACAGATTCTGTGTAAATATTTGCATGTTTACACAGATTCTGTGTAAATATTTGCATGTTTACACAGATTCTGTGTAAATATTTACATCTTTATACAGATTCTGTGTAAATATTTACATCTATATACAGATTCTGTGTAAATATTTACATCTTTATACAGATTCTGTGTAAATATTTACATGTTTATACAGATTCTGTGCAAATATTTACATATTTATACAGATTCTGTGTAAATATTTACATGTTTATACAGATTCTGTGTAAATATTTACAGGTTCATACAGATTCAGTGCAAATATTTACAGGTTTATACAGATTCTGTGTAAATATTTACATGTTTATACAGTTTCTGTGTAAATACTTACATGTCTGTATAGATTCTGTGTAAGTATTTACATGTTTATACCGATTCTGTGATAATATTTACATATTCATACAGATTCTGCGTAAATATTTACATGTTCATTCAACTTCTGTGTAAATATTTACGTGTTTATACAGATTCTGTGTAAATATTTACATGTTTATACAGATTCTGTGTAAATATTTACATGTTTATACAGATTCTGTGTAAGAAATTACAGGTTTTTACTGATTCTGTGTAAACATTTGCAGGTATTTACAGATTCTCTGTAAATATTTACAGGTTTATACAGATTCTGTGTAAATATTTACATGTTCATCCAGATTCTGTGTAAACATTTACAGGTTTCTACATTTTCTGTGTAAACACTTTCAGACGTTTACAGATTCTGTGTAAATATTTACAGGTTTACTAAGATTCTGTGTAAATACTTACAGGTTTATACACTTTCGGTGTAAATATTTATTTGTTTATACCAATTCTCTGTAAATATTTCATGTTTATAGAGATTCTGTGTAACTATTTACATGTTTATACAGATGCTATGTAAATATTTACATATTTATACAGATTCTTTGTAAATATATACATCTTTATACTGACTCTTTGTAAATATTTACATTTTTATACTGATTCTGTGTAAATCTTTACATGTTTATACAGATTGTGCGTAAATATTTACAGGTTTATACAGATTCTGTGTAAATATTTACAGGTTTTTACAGATTCTGTGAAAATATTTACATGTTCATTCAGATTCTGTGTAAATATTTACATGTTTACACATATTCTGCTTAAATATTTACATCTTCATACAGATTCTGTGTAAATGTATACAACTTTATACTGACTCTTTGTAAATATTTACATTTTTATACTGATTCTCTTTAAATCTTTACATGTTTATTCAGATTCTGCGTAAATATTCATAGGTTTATACAGGTTCTGTGTAAATATTTACAGGTTTTTACACATTCTGTGTAAATATTTACATGTTTATACAGATTCTGTGAAACATATTTACATGTTTACACAGATTCTTCGTAAATATTTACATGATTATACCGATTCTGTGTAAATATTTACATGTTTATACAGATTCTTTGTAAATATATACATGTTGGTTCAGACTCAGTGTAAATATTTACATGTTCATAGAGATTCTGTGTAAATATTTACATGTTCATGCAGATTCTGAGTAAATATTTGCATGTTCATACAGATTCTGTGTAAATATTTACATCTTCACACAGATTCTGTGTAAAAATTTACATGTTCATACGGATTCTGTGTAAATATTTACATGTTCATACACATTCTGTATAAATATTTACATATTCATACTGATTCTGTGTAAACATTTACATATTCATACAGATTCTCTGTAAACATTTGCAGGTTTCTACAGATTTTGTATAAACATTTACAGGTTTTTACAGATTCTTTGTAAACATTTACATGTTTATGCAGATTCTTTGTAAATATTTACATGTTGATACAGATTCTGTGTAAATATTTACATGTTGATACAGATTCTGTGTAAATATTTACATGTTTATGCAGATTCTGTGTAAATATTTCCATGTTTATGCAGATTCTGTGTAAATATTTACATGTTGATACAGATTCTGTGTAAATATTTACATGTTTATACAGATTCTCTGTAAATATTTAAATGTTTATACAGATTCTATGTAAATATTTACATGTTTATACAGATTCTGTGTAAATATTTACATCTATATACAGATTCTGTGTAAATATTTACTTCTTTATGCAGATTCTGTGCACATATTTACATGTTTATTCAGATTCTGTGTAAATATTTACATGTTTGTACAGATTCTGTGTAAATATTTACATGTTTATCCAGATTCTGTGTAAACATTTGCAGGTTTTTACAGTTTCTGTGTAAACGCTTTCAGGTTTTTTCATATTCTGTGTAAATATTTACAGGTTTACACAGATCCTTTGTAAATATTTACAGGTTTATACAGATTCTCTGTAAATATTTACATGTTTACACAGATTCTGTGTAAATATTTACATGTTTATACAGATTCTGTGTAAATATTTACATGTTTATACAGATTCTGTGTAAATATTTACGTGTTCATACAGATTTTGTGTAAATATTTATGTGTTCCTGCAGATTCTGTATAAATATTTACGTGTACATACAAATTCTGTGTAACTATTTACATGTTTATAAAGATTCTGTTTAAATATTTACATGTTTATAGACATTCTGTGTAACTATTTACATGTTTTTACAGATGCTGTGTAAATATTTACGTTTATACAGATTCTGTGTACATATTTACATGTTTTTACAGACTGCCTGTAAATATTTACATGTTTATACAGACTTTGTGTAAATATTTACATGTTTATACAGATTCTCTGTAAATATATACATCTTTATACAGCTTCTGTGTAAATATTTACATGTTATACAAATTCTGTGTCAATATTTACCTGTTCGTTCAGATTCTGTGTAAATATTTACATGTTTATACAGATTCTGTGTATATATTTACATGTTTTACAGATTCTTTGTAAATATTTACTTGATTATACAGATTCTGTGTAAATATTTACAAGTTTACACAGGTTCTATGTAAATATTTACATCTTTATACAGATTCTGTGTAGATATTTACAGGTTTTTACAGATTCTGTGTAAATATTTACAGGTTTTTACAGATTCTGTGTAAATATTTACATGTTTGTACAGATTCTGTGTAAATATTTACAGGTTTACACAGATTCTGTGTAAATATTTACAGGTTTACAGATACTGTTTAAATATTTACACGTTTATACAGATTCTGTGTAAATATTTGCATGTTTACACAGATTCTGTGTAAATATTTGCATGTTTACACAGATTCTGTGTAAATATTTACATCTTTATACAGATTCTGTGTAAATATTTACATCTATATACAGATTCTGTGTAAATATTTACATCTTTATACAGATTCTGTGTAAATATTTACATGTTTATACAGATTCTGTGCAAATATTTACATATTTATACAGATTCTGTGTAAATATTTACATGTTTATACAGATTCTGTGTAAATATTTACAGGTTCATACAGATTCAGTGCAAATATTTACATGTTTATACAGATTCTGTGTAAATATTTACATGTTTATACAGTTTCTGTGTAAATACTTACATGTCTGTATAGATTCTGTGTAAGTATTTACATGTTTATACCGATTCTGTGATAATATTTACATATTCATACAGATTCTGCGTAAATATTTACATGTTCATTCAACTTCTGTGTAAATATTTACGTGTTTATACAGATTCTGTGTTAATATTTACATGTTTATACAGATTCTGTGTAAATATTTACATGTTTATACAGATTCTGTGTAAGAAATTACAGGTTTTTACTGATTCTGTGTAAACATTTGCAGGTATTTACAGATTCTCTGTAAATATTTACAGGTTTATACAGATTCTGTGTAAACATTTACATGTTCATCCAGATTCTGTGTAAACATTTACAGGTTTCTACATTTTCTGTGTAAACACTTTCAGACGTTTACAGATTCTGTGTAAATATTTACAGGTTTACTAAGATTCTGTGTAAATACTTACAGGTTTATACACTTTCGGTGTAAATATTTACTTGTTTATACCAATTCTCTGTAAATATTTCATGTTTATAGAGATTCTGTGTAACAATTTACATGTTTATACAGATGCTATGTAAATATTTACATATTTATACAGATTCTTTGTAAATATATACATCTTTATACTGACTCTTTGTAAATATTTACATTTTTATACTGATTCTGTGTAAATCTTTACATGTTTATACAGATTGTGCGTAAATATTTACAGGTTTATACAGATTCTGTGTAAATATTTACAGGTTTTTACAGATTCTGTGAAAATATTTACATGTTCATTCAGATTCTGTGTAAATATTTACATGTTTACACATATTCTGCGTAAATATTTACATCTTCATACAGATTCTGTGTAAATGTATACAACTTTATACTGACTCTTTGTAAATATTTACATTTTTATACTGATTCTCTTTAAATCTTTACATGTTTATACAGATTCTGCGTAAATATTTATAGGTTTATACAGGTTCTGTGTAAATATTTACAGGTTTTTACACATTCTGTGTAAATATTTACATGTTTATACAGATTCTGTGAAACATATTTACATGTTTACACAGATTCTTCGTAAATATTTACATGATTATACCGATTCTGTGTAAATATTTACATGTTTATACAGATTCTTTGTAAATATATACATGTTGGTTCAGACTCAGTGTAAATATTTACATGTTCATAGAGATTCTGTGTAAATATTTACATGTTCATGCAGATTCTGAGTAAATATTTGCATGTTCATACAGATTCTGTGTAAATATTTACATCTTCACACAGATTCTGTGTAAAAATTTACATGTTCATACGGATTCTGTGTAAATATTTACATGTTCATACACATTCTGTATAAATATTTACATATTCATACTGATTCTGTGTAAACATTTACATATTCATACAGATTCTCTGTAAACATTTGCAGGTTTCTACAGATTTTGTATAAACATTTACAGGTTTTTACAGATTCTTTGTAAACATTTACATGTTTATGCAGATTCTTTGTAAATATTTACATGTTGATACAGATTCTGTGTAAATATTTACATGTTGATACACATTCTGTGTAAATATTTACATGTTTATGCAGATTCTGTGTAAATATTTCCATGTTTATGCAGATTCTGTGTAAATATTTACATGTTGATACAGATTCTGTGTAAATATTTACATGTTTATACAGATTCTCTGTAAATATTTAAATGTTTATACAGATTCTATGTAAATATTTACATGTTTATACAGATTCTGTGTAAATATTTACATCTATATACAGATTCTGTGTAAATATTTACTTCTTTATGCAGATTCTGTGCACATATTTACATGTTTATTCAGATTCTGTGTAAATATTTACATGTTTGTACAGATTCTGTGTAAATATTTACATGTTTATCCAGATTCTGTGTAAACATTTGCAGGTTTTTACAGTTTCTGTGTAAACGCTTTCAGGTTTTTTCATATTCTGTGTAAATATTTACAGGTTTACACAGATCCTTTGTAAATATTTACAGGTTTATACAGATTCTCTGTAAATATTTACATGTTTACACAGATTCTGTGTAAATATTTACATGTTTATACAGATTCTGTGTAAATATTTACATGTTTATACAGATTCTGTGTAAATATTTACGTGTTCATACAGATTTTGTGTAAATATTTATGTGTTCCTGCAGATTCTGTATAAATATTTACGTGTACATACAAATTCTGTGTAACTATTTACATGTTTATAAAGATTCTGTTTAAATATTTACATGTTTATAGACATTCTGTGTAACTATTTACATGTTTTTACAGATGCTGTGTAAATATTTACGTTTATACAGATTCTGTGTACATATTTACATGTTTTTACAGACTGCCTGTAAATATTTACATGTTTATACAGACTTTGTGTAAATATTTACATGTTTATACAGATTCTCTGTAAATATATACATCTTTATACAGCTTCTGTGTAAATATTTACATGTTATACAAATTCTGTGTCAATATTTACCTGTTCGTTCAGATTCTGTGTAAATATTTACATGTTTATACAGATTCTGTGTATATATTTACATGTTTTACAGATTCTTTGTAAATATTTACTTGATTATACAGATTCTGTGTAAATATTTACAAGTTTACACAGGTTCTATGTAAATATTTACATCTTTATACAGATTCTGTGTAGATATTTACAGGTTTTTACAGATTCTGTGTAAATATTTACAGGTTTTTACAGATTCTGTGTAAATATTTACATGTTTGTACAGATTCTGTGTAAATATTTACAGGTTTACACAGATTCTGTGTAAATATTTACAGGTTTACAGATACTGTTTAAATATTTACACGTTTATACAGATTCTGTGTAAATATTTGCATGTTTACACAGATTCTGTGTAAATATTTGCATGTTTACACAGATTCTGTGTAAATATTTACATCTTTATACAGATTCTGTGTAAATATTTACATCTATATACAGATTCTGTGTAAATATTTACATCTTTATACAGATTCTGTGTAAATATTTACATGTTTATACAGATTCTGTGCAAATATTTACATATTTATACAGATTCTGTGTAAATATTTACATGTTTATACAGATTCTGTGTAAATATTTACAGGTTCATACAGATTCAGTGCAAATATTTACAGGTTTATACAGATTCTGTGTAAATATTTACATGTTTATACAGTTTCTGTGTAAATACTTACATGTCTGTATAGATTCTGTGTAAGTATTTACATGTTTATACCGATTCTGTGATAATATTTACATATTCATACAGATTCTGCGTAAATATTTACATGTTCATTCAACTTCTGTGTAAATATTTACGTGTTTATACAGATTCTGTGTTAATATTTACATGTTTATACAGATTCTGTGTAAATATTTACATGTTTATACAGATTCTGTGTAAGAAATTACAGGTTTTTACTGATTCTGTGTAAACATTTGCAGGTATTTACAGATTCTCTGTAAATATTTACAGGTTTATACAGATTCTGTGTAAACATTTACATGTTCATCCAGATTCTGTGTAAACATTTACAGGTTTCTACATTTTCTGTGTAAACACTTTCAGACGTTTACAGATTCTGTGTAAATATTTACAGGTTTACTAAGATTCTGTGTAAATACTTACAGGTTTATACACTTTCGGTGTAAATATTTACTTGTTTATACCAATTCTCTGTAAATATTTCATGTTTATAGAGATTCTGTGTAACTATTTACATGTTTATACAGATGCTATGTAAATATTTACATATTTATACAGATTCTTTGTAAATATATACATCTTTATACTGACTCTTTGTAAATATTTACATTTTTATACTGATTCTGTGTAAATCTTTACATGTTTATACAGATTGTGCGTAAATATTTACAGGTTTATACAGATTCTGTGTAAATATTTACAGGTTTTTACAGATTCTGTGAAAATATTTACATGTTCATTCAGATTCTGTGTAAATATTTACATGTTTACACATATTCTGCTTAAATATTTACATCTTCATACAGATTCTGTGTAAATGTATACAACTTTATACTGACTCTTTGTAAATATTTACATTTTTATACTGATTCTCTTTAAATCTTTACATGTTTATACAGATTCTGCGTAAATATTTATAGGTTTATACAGGTTCTGTGTAAATATTTACAGGTTTTTACACATTCTGTGTAAATATTTACATGTTTATACAGATTCTGTGAAACATATTTACATGTTTACACAGATTCGTCGTAAATATTTACATGATTATACCGATTCTGTGTAAATATTTACATGTTTATACAGATTCTTTGTAAATATATACATGTTGGTACAGACTCAGTGTAAATATTTACATGTTCATAGAGATTCTGTGTAAATATTTACATGTTCATGCAGATTCTGAGTAAATATTTGCATGTTCATACAGATTCTGTGTAAATATTTACATCTTCACACAGATTCTGTGTAAAAATTTACATGTTCATACGGATTCTGTGTAAATATTTACATGTTCATACACATTCTGTATAAATATTTACATGTTCATACTGATTCTGTGTAAACATTTACATATTCATACAGATTCTCTGTAAACATTTGCAGGTTTCTACAGATTTTGTGTAAACATTTACAGGTTTTTACAGATTCTTTGTAAACATTTACATGTTTATACAGATTCTTTGTAAATATTTACATGTTGATACAGATTCTGTGTAAATATTTACATGTTGATACAGATTCTGTGTAAATATTTACATGTTTATGCAGATTCTGTGTAAATATTTACATGTTTATGCAGATTCTGTGTAAATATTTACATGTTGATACAGATTCTGTGTAAATATTACATGTTTATACAGATTCTCTGTAAATATTTAAATGTTTATACAGATTCTATGTAAATATTTACATGTTTATACAGATTCTGTGTAAATATTTACATCTTTATACAGAATCTGTGTAAATATTTACTTCTTTATGCAGATTCTGTGCACATATTTACATGTTTATTCAGATTCTGTGTAAATATTTACATGTTTGTACAGATTCTGTGTAAATATTTACATGTTTATCCAGATTCTGTGTAAACATTTACAGGTTTTTACAGTTTCTGTGTAAACACTTTCAGGTTTTTTCATATTCTGTGTAAATATTTACAGGTTTACACAGATTCTTTGTAAATATTTACAGGTTTATACAGATTCTCTGTAAATATTTACATGTTTACACAGATTCTGTGTAAATATTTACATGTTTATACAGATTCTGTGTAAATATTTACATGTTTATACAGATTCTGTGTAAATATTTACGTGTTCATACAGATTTTGTGTAAATATTTATGTGTTCCTGCAGATTCTGTAGAAATATTTACGTGTACATACAAATTCTGTGTAACTATTTACATGTTTATAAAGATTCTGTTTAAATATTTACATGTTTATAGACATTCTGTGTAACTATTTACATGTTTATACAGATGCTGTGTAAATATTTACGTTTATACAGATTCTGTGTACATATTTACATGTTTTTACAGACTGTCTGTAAATATTTACATGTTTATACAGACTTTGTGTAAATATTTACATGTTTATACAGATTCTCTGTAAATATATACATCTTTATACAGCTTCTGTGTAAATATTTACATGTTATACAAATTCTGTGTCAATATTTACCTGTTCGTTCAGATTCTGTGTAAATATTTACATGTTTATACAGATTCTGTGTATATATTTACATGTTTTACAGATTCTTTGTAAATATTTACTTGATTATACAGATTCTGTGTAAATATTTACAAGTTTATACAGGTTCTATGTAAATATTTACACCTTTATACAGATTCTGTGTAAAGATTTACATCTTTATACAGATTCTGTGTAGATATTTACAGGTTTTTACACATTCTGTGTAAATATTTACAGGTTTTTACAGATTCTGTGTAAATATTTACATGTTTGTACAGATTCTGTGTAAATATTTACAGGTTTACACAGATTCTGTGTAAATATTTACGGGTTTAAAGATACTGTTTAAATATTTACACGTTTATACAGATTCTGTGTAAATATTTGCATGTTTACACAGATTCTGTGTAAATATTTGCATGTTTACACAGATTCTGTGTAAATATTTACATCTTTATACAGATTCTGTGTAGATATTTACAGGTTTTTACACATTCTGTGTAAATATTTACAGGTTTTTACAGATTCTGTGTAAATATTTACATGTTTGTACAGATTCTGTGTAAATATTTTCAGGTTTACACAGATTCTGTGTAAATATTTACGGGTTTACAGATACTGTTTAAATATTTACACGTTTATACAGATTCTGTGTAAATATTTGCATGTTTACACAGATTCTGTGTAAATATTTGCATGTTTACACAGATTCTGTGTAAATATTTACATCTTTATACAGATTCTGTGTAAATATTTACATCTATATACAGATTCTGTGTAAATATTTACATCTTTATACAGATTCTGTGTAAATAGTTACATGTTTATACAGATTCTGTGCAAATATTTACATATTTATACAGATTCTGTGCAAATATTTACATATTTATACAGATTCTGTGTAAATATTTACATGTTTATACAGATTCTGTGTAAATATTTACAGGTTCATACAGATTCAGTGCAAATATTTACAAGTTTATACAGATTCAGTGTAAATATTTACATGTTTATACAGTTTCTGTGTAAATATTTACATGTCTGTATAGATTCTGTGTAAGTATTTACATGTTTATACCGATTCTGTGATAATATTTACATATTCATACAGATTCTGCGTAAATATTTACATGTTCATTCAACTTCTGTGTAAATATTTACGTGTTTATACAGATTCTGTGTAAATATTTACATGTTTATATAGATTCTGTGTAAATATTTACATGTTTATACAGATTCTGTGTAAGAAATTACAGGTTTTTACTGATTCTGTGTAAACATTTGCAGGTATTTACAGATTCTCTGTAAATATTTACAGGTTTATACAGATTCTGTGTAAATATTTACATGTTCATCCAGATTCTGTGTAAACATTTACAGGTTTCTACATTTTCTGTGTAAACACTTTCAGACGTTTACAGATTCTGTGTAAATATTTACAGGTTTACTAAGATTCTGTGTAAATACTTACAGGTTTATACACTTTCGGTGTAAATATTTACTTGTTTATACCAATTCTCTGTAAATATTTCATGTTTATAGAGATTCTGTGTAACTATTTACATGTTTATACAGATGCTATGTAAATATTTACATATTTATACAGATTCTTTGTAAATATATACATCTTTATACTGACTCTTTGTAAATATTTACATTTTTATACTGATTCTGTGTAAATCTTTACATGTTTATACAGATTGTGCGTAAATATTTACAGGTTTATACAGATTCTGTGTAAATATTTACAGGTTTTTACAGATTCTGTGAAAATATTTACATGTTCATTCAGATTCTGTGTAAATATTTACATGTTTACACATATTCTGCGTAAATATTTACATCTTCATACAGATTCTGTGTAAATGTATACAACTTTATACTGACTCTTTGTAAATATTTACATTTTTATACTGATTCTCTTTAAATCTTTACATGTTTATACAGATTCTGCGTAAATATTTATAGGTTTATACAGGTTCTGTGTAAATATTTACAGGTTTTTACACATTCTGTGTAAATATTTACATGTTTATACAGATTCTGTGAAACATATTTACATGTTTACACAGATTCTTCGTAAATATTTACATGATTATACCGATTCTGTGTAAATATTTACATGTTTATACAGATTCTTTGTAAATATATACATGTTGGTACAGACTCAGTGTAAATATTTACATGTTCATAGAGATTCTGTGTAAATATTTACATGTTCATGCAGATTCTGAGTAAATATTTGCATGTTCATACAGATTCTGTGTAAATATTTACATCTTCACACAGATTCTGTGTAAAAATTTACATGTTCATACGGATTCTGTGTAAATATTTACATGTTCATACACATTCTGTATAAATATTTACATGTTCATACTGATTCTGTGTAAACATTTACATATTCATACAGATTCTCTGTAAACATTTGCAGGTTTCTACAGATTTTGTGTAAACATTTACAGGTTTTTACAGATTCTTTGTAAACATTTACATGTTTATACAGATTCTTTGTAAATATTTACATGTTGATACAGATTCTGTGTAAATATTTACATGTTGATACAGATTCTGAGTAAATATTTACATGTTTATGCAGATTCTGTGTAAATATTTACATGTTTATGCAGATTCTGTGTAAATATTTACATGTTGATACAGATTCTGTGTAAATATTTACATGTTTATACAGATTCTCTGTAAATATTTAAATGTTTATACAGATTCTATGTAAATATTTACATGTTTATACAGATTCTGTGTAAATATTTACATCTTTATACAGATTCTGTGTAAATATTTACTTCTTTATGCAGATTCTGTGCACATATTTACATGTTTATTCAGATTCTGTGTAAATATTTACATGTTTGTACAGATTCTGTGTAAATATTTACATGTTTATCCAGAGTCTGTGTAAACATTTACAGGTTTTTACAGTTTCTGTGTAAACACTTTCAGGTTTTTTCATATTCTGTGTAAATATTTACAGGTTTACACAGATTCTTTGTAAATATTTACAGGTTTATACAGATTCTCTGTAAATATTTACATGTTTACACAGATTCTGTGTAAATATTTACATGTTTATACAGATTCTGTGTAAATATTTACATGTTTATACAGATTCTGTGTAAATATTTACGTGTTCATACAGATTTTGTGTAAATATTTATGTGTTCCTGCAGATTCTGTATAAATATTTACGTGTACATACAAATTCTGTGTAACTATTTACATGTTTATAAAGATTCTGTTTAAATATTTACATGTTTATAGACATTCTGTGTAACTATTTACATGTTTATACAGATGCTGTGTAAATATTTACGTTTATACAGATTCTGTGTACATATTTACATGTTTTTACAGACTGCCTGTAAATATTTACATGTTTATACAGACTTTGTGTAAATATTTACATGTTTATACAGATTCTCTGTAAATATATACATCTTTATACAGCTTCTGTGTAAATATTTACATGTTATACAAATTCTGTGTCAATATTTACCTGTTCGTTCAGATTCTGTGTAAATATTTACATGTTTATACAGATTCTGTGTATATATTTACATGTTTTACAGATTCTTTGTAAATATTTACTTGATTATACAGATTCTGTGTAAATATTTACAAGTTTACACAGGTTCTATGTAAATATTTACATCTTTATACAGATTCTGTGTAAAGATTTACATCTTTATACAGATTCTGTGTAGATATTTACAGGTTTTTACAGATTCTGTGTAAATATTTACAGGTTTTTACAGATTCTGTGTAAATATTTACATGTTTGTACAGATTCTGTGTAAATATTTACAGGTTTACACAGATTCTGTGTAAATATTTACAGGTTTACAGATACTGTTTAAATATTTACACGTTTATACAGATTCTGTGTAAATATTTGCATGTTTACACAGATTCTGTGTAAATATTTGCATGTTTACACAGATTCTGTGTAAATATTTGCATGTTTACACAGATTCTGTGTAAATATTTACATCTTTATACAGATTCTGTGTAAATATTTACATCTATATACAGATTCTGTGTAAATATTTACATCTTTATACAGATTCTGTGTAAATATTTACGTTTATACAGATTCTGTGCAAATATTTACATATTTATACAGATTCTGTGTAAATATTTACATGTTTATACAGATTCTGTGTAAATATTTACAGGTTCATACAGATTCAGTGCAAATATTTACAGGTTTATACAGATTCTGTGTAAATATTTACATGTTTATACAGTTTCTGTGTAAATATTTACATGTCTGTATAGATTCTGTGTAAGTATTTACATGTTTATACCGATTCTGTGATAATATTTACATATTCATACAGATTCTGCGTAAATATTTACATGTTCATTCAACTTCTGTGTAAATATTTACGTGTTTATACAGATTCTGTGTAAATATTTACATGTTTATACAGATTCTGTGTAAATATTTACATGTTTATACAGATTCTGTGTAAGAAATTACAGGTTTTTACTGATTCTGTGTAAACATTTGCAGGTATTTACAGATTCTCTGTAAATATTTACAGGTTTATACAGATTCTGTGTAAATATTTACATGTTCATCCAGATTCTGTGTAAACATTTACAGGTTTCTACATTTTCTGTGTAAACACTTTCAGACGTTTACAGATTCTGTGTAAATATTTACAGGTTTACTAAGATTCTGTGTAAATACTTACAGGTTTATACACTTTCGGTGTAAATATTTATTTGTTTATACCAATTCTCTGTAAATATTTCATGTTTATAGAGATTCTGTGTAACTATTTACATGTTTATACAGATGCTATGTAAATATTTACATATTTATACAGATTCTTTGTAAATATATACATCTTTATACTGACTCTTTGTAAATATTTACATTTTTATACTGATTCTGTGTAAATCTTTACATGTTTATACAGATTGTGCGTAAATATTTACAGGTTTATACAGATTCTGTGTAAATATTTACAGGTTTTTACAGATTCTGTGAAAATATTTACATGTTCATTCAGATTCTGTGTAAATATTTACATGTTTACACATATTCTGCGTAAATATTTACATCTTCATACAGATTCTGTGTAAATGTATACAACTTTATACTGACTCTTTGTAAATATTTACATTTTTATACTGATTCTCTTTAAATCTTTACATGTTTATACAGATTCTGCGTAAATATTTACAGGTTTATACAGGTTCTGTGTAAATATTTACAGGTTTTTACACATTCTGTGTAAACATTTACATGTTTATACAGATTCTGTGAAACATATTTACATGTTTACACAGATTCTTCGTAAATATTTACATGATTATACCGATTCTGTGTTAATATTTACATGTTTATACAGATTCTTTGTAAATATATACATGTTGGTACAGACTCAGTGTAAATATTTACATGTTCATAGAGATTCTGTGTAAATATTTACATGTTCATGCAGATTCTGAGTAAATATTTGCATGTTCATACAGATTCTGTGTAAATATTTACATCTTCACACAGATTCTGTGTAAAAATTTACATGTTCATACGGATTCTGTGTAAATATTTACATGTTCATACACATTCTGTATAAATATTTACATGTTCATACTGATTCTGTGTAAACATTTACATATTCATACAGATTCTCTGTAAACATTTGCAGGTTTCTACAGATTTTGTGTAAACATTTACAGGTTTTTACAGATTCTTTGTAAACATTTACATGTTTATACAGATTCTTTGTAAATATTTACATGTTGATACAGATTCTGTGTAAATATTTACATGTTGATACAGATTCTGTGTAAATATTTACATGTTTATGCAGATTCTGTGTAAATATTTACATGTTTATGCAGATTCTGTGTAAATATTTACATGTTGATACAGATTCTGTGTAAATATTTACATGTTTATACAGATTCTCTGTAAATATTTAAATGTTTATACAGATTCTATGTAAATATTTACATGTTTATACAGATTCTGTGTAAATATTTACATCTTTATACAGATTCTGTGTAAATATTTACTTCTTTATGCAGATTCTGTGCACATATTTACATGTTTATTCAGATTCTGTGTAAATATTTACATGTTTGTACAGATTCTGTGTAAATATTTACATGTTTATCCAGATTCTGTGTAAACATTTACAGGTTTTTACAGTTTCTGTGTAAACACTTTCAGGTTTTTTCATATTCTGTGTAAATATTTACAGGTTTACACAGATTCTTTGTAAATATTTACAGGTTTATACAGATTCTCTGTAAATATTTACATGTTTACACAGATTCTGTGTAAATATTTACATGTTTATACAGATTCTGTGTAAATATTTACATGTTTATACAGATTCTGTGTAAATATTTACGTGTTCATACAGATTTTGTGTAAATATTTATGTGTTCCTGCAGATTCTGTATAAATATTTACGTGTACATACAAATTCTGTGTAACTATTTACATGTTTATAAAGATTCTGTTTAAATATTTACATGTTTATAGACATTCTGTGTAACTATTTACATGTTTATACAGATGCTGTGTAAATATTTACGTTTATACAGATTCTGTGTACATATTTACATGTTTTTACAGACTGTCTGTAAATATTTACATGTTTATACAGACTTTGTGTAAATATTTACATGTTTATACAGATTCTCTGTAAATATATACATCTTTATACAGCTTCTGTGTAAATATTTACATGTTATACAAATTCTGTGTCAATATTTACCTGTTCGTTCAGATTCTGTGTAAATATTTACATGTTTATACAGATTCTGTGTATATATTTACATGTTTTACAGATTCTTTGTAAATATTTACTTGATTATACAGATTCTGTGTAAATATTTACAAGTTTACACAGGTTCTATGTAAATATTTACATCTTTATACAGATTCTGTGTAGATATTTACAGGTTTTTACAGATTCTGTGTAAATATTTACAGGTTTTTACAGATTCTGTGTAAATATTTACATGTTTGTACAGATTCTGTGTAAATATTTACAGGTTTACACAGATTCTGTGTAAATATTTACAGGTTTAAAGATACTGTTTAAATATTTACACGTTTATACAGATTCTGTGTAAATATTTGCATGTTTACACAGATTCTGCGTAAATATTTATAGGTTTATACAGGTTCTGTGTAAATATTTACAGGTTTTTACACATTCTGTGTAAATATTTACATGTTTATACAGATTCTGTGAAACATATTTACATGTTTACACAGATTCTTCATAAATATTTACATGATTATACCGATTCTGTGTAAATATTTACATGTTTATACAGATTCTTTGTAAATATATACATGTTGGTACAGACTCAGTGTAAATATTTACATGTTCATAGAGATTCTGTGTAAATATTTACATGTTCATGCAGATTCTGAGTAAATATTTGCATGTTCATACAGATTCTGTGTAAATATTTACATCTTCACACAGATTCTGTGTAAAAATTTACATGTTCATACGGATTCTGTGTAAATATTTACATGTTCATACACATTCTGTATAAATATTTACATGTTCATACTGATTCTGTGTAAACATTTACATATTCATACAGATTCTCTGTAAACATTTGCAGGTTTCTACAGATTTTGTGTAAACATTTACAGGTTTTTACAGATTCTTTGTAAACATTTACATGTTGATACAGATTCTTTGTAAATATTTACATGTTGATACAGATTCTGTGTAAATATTTACATGTTGATACAGATTCTGTGTAAATATTTACATGTTTATGCAGATTCTGTGTAAATATTTACATGTTTATGCAGATTCTGTGTAAATATTTACATGTTGATACAGATTCTGTGTAAATATTTACATGTTTATACAGATTCTCTGTAAATATTTAAATGTTTATACAGATTCTATGTAAATATTTACATGTTTATACAGATTCTGTGTAAATATTTACATCTTTATACAGATTCTGTGTAAATATTTACTTCTTTATGCAGATTCTGTGCACATATTTACATGTTTATTCAGATTCTGTGTAAATATTTACATGTTTGTACAGATTCTGTGTAAATATTTACATGTTTATCCAGATTCTGTGTAAACATTTACAGGTTTTTACAGTTTCTGTGTAAACACTTTCAGGTTTTTTCATATTCTGTGTAAATATTTACAGGTTTACACAGATTCTTTGTAAATATTTACAGGTTTATACAGATTCTCTGTAAATATTTACATGTTTACACAGATTCTGTGTAAATATTTACATGTTTATGCAGATTCTGTGTAAATATTTACATGTTTATACAGATTCTGTGTAAATATTTACGTGTTCATACAGATTTTGTGTAAATATTTATGTGTTCCTGCAGATTCTGTAGAAATATTTACGTGTACATACAAATTCTGTGTAACTATTTACATGTTTATAAAGATTCTGTTTAAATATTTACATGTTTATAGACATTTTGTGTAACTATTTACATGTTTATACAGATGCTGTGTAAATATTTACGTTTATACAGATTCTGTGTACATATTTACATGTTTTTACAGACTGTCTGTAAATATTTACATGTTTATACAGACTTTGTGTAAATATTTACATGTTTATACAGATTCTCTGTAAATATATACATCTTTATACAGCTTCTGTGTAAATATTTACATGTTATACAAATTCTGTGTCAATATATACCTGTTCGTTCAGATTCTGTGTAAATATTTACATGTTTATACAGATTCTGTGTATATATTTACATGTTTTACAGATACTTTGTAAATATTTACTTGATTATACAGATTCTGTGTAAATATTTACAAGTTTATACAGGTTCTATGTAAATATTTACATCTTTATACAGATTCTGTGTAAAGATTTACATCTTTATACAGATTCTGTGTAGATATTTACAGGTTTTTACAGATTCTGTGTAAATATTTACAGGTTTTTACAGATTCTGTGTAAATATTTACATGTTTGTACAGATTCTGTGTAAATATTTACAGGTTTACACAGATTCTGTGTAAATATTTACAGGTTTACAGATACTGTTTAAATATTTACACGTTTATACAGATTCTGTGTAAATATTTGCATGTTTACACAGATTCTGTGTAAATATTTGCATGTTTACACAGATTCTGTGTAAATATTTACATCTTTATACAGATTCTGTGTAAATATTTACATCTATATACAGATTCTGTGTAAATATTTACATCTTTATACAGATTCTGTGTAAATATTTACATGTTTATACAGATTCTGTGCAAATATTTACATATTTATACAGATTCTGTGTAAATATTTACATGTTTATACAGATTCTGTGTAAATATTTACAGGTTCATACAGATTCAGTGCAAATATTTACAGGTTTATACAGATTCTGTGTAAATATTTACATGTTTATACAGTTTCTGTGTAAATATTTACATGTCTGTATAGATTCTGTGTAAGTATTTACATGTTTATACCGATTCTGTGATAATATTTACATATTCATACAGATTCTGCGTAAATATTTACATGTTCATTCAACTTCTGTGTAAATATTTACGTGTTTATACAGATTCTGTGTAAATATTTACATGTTTATACAGATTCTGTGTAAATATTTACATGTTTATACAGATTCTGTGTAAGAAATTACAGGTTTTTACTGATTCTGTGTAAACATTTGCAGGTATTTACAGATTCTCTGTAAATATTTACAGGTTTATACAGATTCTGTGTAAATATTTACATGTTCATCCAGATTCTGTGTAAACATTTACAGGTTTCTACATTTTCTGTGTAAACACTTTCAGACGTTTACAGATTCTGTGTAAATATTTACAGGTTTACTAAGATTCTGTGTAAATACTTACAGGTTTATACACTTTCGGTGTAAATATTTATTTGTTTATACCAATTCTCTGTAAATATTTCATGTTTATAGAGATTCTGTGTAACTATTTACATGTTTATACAGATGCTATGTAAATATTTACATATTTATACAGATTCTTTGTAAATATATACATCTTTATACTGACTCTTTGTAAATATTTACATTTTTATACTGATTCTGTGTAAATCTTTACATGTTTATACAGATTGTGCGTAAATATTTACAGGTTTATACAGATTCTGTGTAAATATTTACAGGTTTTTACAGATTCTGTGAAAATATTTACATGTTCATTCAGATTCTGTGTAAATATTTACATGTTTACACATATTCTGCGTAAATATTTACATCTTCATACAGATTCTGTGTAAATGTATACAACTTTATACTGACTCTTTGTAAATATTTACATTTTTATACTGATTCTCTTTAAATCTTTACATGTTTATACAGATTCTGCGTAAATATTTACAGGTTTATACAGGTTCTGTGTAAATATTTACAGGTTTTTACACATTCTGTGTAAACATTTACATGTTTATACAGATTCTGTGAAACATATTTACATGTTTACACAGATTCTTCGTAAATATTTACATGATTATACCGATTCTGTGTTAATATTTACATGTTTATACAGATTCTTTGTAAATATATACATGTTGGTACAGACTCAGTGTAAATATTTACATGTTCATAGAGATTCTGTGTAAATATTTACATGTTCATGCAGATTCTGAGTAAATATTTGCATGTTCATACAGATTCTGTGTAAATATTTACATCTTCACACAGATTCTGTGTAAAAATTTACATGTTCATACGGATTCTGTGTAAATATTTACATGTTCGTACACATTCTGTATAAATATTTACATGTTCATACTGATTCTGTGTAAACATTTACATATTCATACAGATTCTCTGTAAACATTTGCAGGTCTCTACAGATTTTGTGTAAACATTTACAGGTTTTTACAGATTCTTTGTAAACATTTACATGTTTATACAGATTCTTTGTAAATATTTACATGTTGATACAGATTCTGTGTAAATATTTACATGTTGATACAGATTCTGTGTAAATATTTACATGTTTATGCAGATTCTGTGTAAATATTTACATGTTTATGCAGATTCTGTGTAAATATTTACATGTTGATACAGATTCTGTGTAAATATTTACATGTTTATACAGATTCTCTGTAAATATTTAAATGTTTATACAGATTCTATGTAAATATTTACATGTTTATACAGATTCTGTGTAAATACTTACATCTTTATACAGATTCTGTGTAAATATTTACTTCTTTATGCAGATTCTGTGCACATATTTACATGTTTATTCAGATTCTGTGTAAATATTTACATGTTTGTACAGATTCTGTGTAAATATTTACATGTTTATCCAGATTCTGTGTAAACATTTACAGGTTTTTACAGTTTCTGTGTAAACACTTTCAGGTTTTTTCATATTCTGTGTAAATATTTACAGGTTTACACAGATTCTTTGTAAATATTTACAGGTTTATACAGATTCTCTGTAAATATTTACATGTTTACACAGATTCTGTGTAAATATTTACATGTTAATACAGATTCTGTGTAAATATTTACATGTTTATACAGATTCTGTGTAAATATTTACGTGTTCATACAGATTTTGTGTAAATATTTATGTGTTCCTGCAGATTCTGTAGAAATATTTACGTGTACATACAAATTCTGTGTAACTATTTACATGTTTATAAAGATTCTGTTTAAATATTTACATGTTTATAGACATTCTGTGTAACTATTTACATGTTTATACAGATGCTGTGTAAATATTTACGTTTATACAGATTCTGTGTACATATTTACATGTTTTTACAGACTGTCTGTAAATATTTACATGTTTATACAGACTTTGTGTAAATATTTACATGTTTATACAGATTCTCTGTAAATATATACATCTTTATACAGCTTCTGTGTAAATATTTACATGTTATACAAATTCTGTGTCAATATTTACCTGTTCGTTCAGATTCTGTGTAAATATTTACATGTTTATACAGATTCTGTGTATATATTTACATGTTTTACAGATTCTTTGTAAATATTTACTTGATTATACAGATTCTGTGTAAATATTTACAAGTTTATACAGGTTCTATGTAAATATTTACATCTTTATACACATTCTGTGTAAAGATATACATCTTTATACAGATTCTGTGTAGATATTTACAGGTTTTTACAGATTCTGTGTAAATATTTACAGGTTTTTACAGATTCTGTGTAAATATTTACAGGTTTATACAGAATCTGTGTAAATATTTACATGTCTGTACAGATTCTGTGTAAATGTTTACATGTTTATACCGATTCTATGCAAATATTTACATGTTTATACAGATTCTGTGTAAATATTTACGTGTTCATACACATTCTGTGTAAACATTTATGTGTTCCTACAGATTCTGTGTAAATATTTACGTGTTCATACAGATTCTGTGTAAATATTGACATGTTCATACAGATTCTGTGTAGATATTTACATGTTTATACATATTCTGTGTAAATATTTCCATGTTTATACAGATTCTGTGTAAATATTTACAGGTTTTAACAGATTCTGTGTAAATATTTACACGTTTTTACAGATTCTTTGTAAATATTTACATGTTTATACAGATTGTGTGTAAATATTTACATGTTTTTACAGATTCTGTGTAAATATTTACATGTTTATACAGATTCTGAGTAAATATTTACATGTTTATACAGATTCTGTGTAAACATTTACAGGTTTTTACCGATTCTGTGTAAATATTTAAAGGTTTTTACAGATTCTGTGTACATATTTACATGTTTATACAGATTCTGTGTAAATATTTATGTGTTTATACAGGTTCTGAGTAAATATTTACGTTTATACAGATTCTGTGTAAATATTTGCATGTTTGTACAGATTCTGTGTAAATATTTACGTGTTCATACATATTCTCTGTAAACATTTACAAGTTTATACAGATTCTGTGTAAATATTTACATGTTTATACAGATTCTGTGTAAATATTTACATGTTTATACAGATTCTGTGTAAATATTTACAGGTTTTTACAGATGCTGTGTAAATATTTACAGGTTTTTACAGATTCTGTGTAAATATTTACGTGTTTTTACCGATTCTGTGTAAACATTTACGTGTTTATACAAATTCTGTGTAAATATTTACATGTTTATACAGATTCTGTGTAAATATTTACATGTTTATACAGGTTCTGTGTGAATATTAACATCTTTATACAGATTCTGAGTAAATAAAATCTGCATAGATATTTACATGTTTGTACAGATATCTGTATAGATATTTACATGTGTGTATAGATATCTGTATAGATATTTACAAATTTGTTCAGATATCTGTATCTATATGTACATGTCACTACAGATATCAGTATAGATATGTACATGTCAGTACTGATATGTGTATAAATTTTTAAATGTCGGTACAGATATCTGTATAATTATTTACATGTCTGTTCAGATATCTGTAGAGATATTTACATGTCAATTCAGATATCTGTAGAGATATTTACATGTCAATTCAGATATCTGTATAGATATTTACATCTCGGTACAGATATCTGTATAGATATTTACATGACTGTATAAATAACTGTATAGATATTTACATGTCTGTACATATAAATGTATAGCTATTTACATGTCTATACAGACTTCTGTATACCTATTTACATGTCTGTACATATATTTGTATAGATATTTGCATGTCTGTACAGATATCTTTATACATATTTACATGTCTGTACAGATATCTGTATAGATATTTACATGTTTATACAGATATCTGGGAAGATATGTAAATGTCTATACAGGTGTCTGTATGGACATTTACATATCTTCCCAGATATCTGTGTAGATATTTACATGTCTGTACAGATATCTGTATAGATCTTTATATGTCTGTACAGATATCTCTATATTTACTTGTATGTACAGATATCTGTATAGATATTTACATGTATGTACAGATATCTGTATAGATATTTACATGTCTGTACAGATAACTGTATAGATATTTATATGTCTGTACAGATATCTGTATAGATATTTACATGTCTGTACAGACATGTGTATAATTATTTACATGTCTGTACACATATCTGTTTAGGTATTTACATTACTGTACAGATATCTGTATAGATATTTACATGTCTCTGCAGATATCTTTATAGCTATGTACATGTCTGTGCAGATATCTGTGTAAATATTTACATGTTTGTACAGATATCTGTATAAATATTTACATGTCTCTACAGATATCTGTATAAATATTTACATGTCTCTTCAGATATCTGTATAAATATTTACATGTCTGTACAGATATCTGTATAGGTATTTACTTGACTGTACAGATATCTGTATAGCTAATTACATGTCTGTACAGATATGGGTATAGTTATTTACATATTGGCTCAGATATATTTATAGATATTTACATGTCGGTACAGATACCTGTATAGATATTTACTTGTCTGTACAGATACCTGTATTGATATTTACATGTCTGTACATATATCTGTATTGATATTTACATGTCTGTAAAGATATCTGTGTAGGTATTTACATGTCTGTAGAGATATCTGTATAGATATTTACATGTCAGTACAGATATCTGTACAGATATTTACATGTCTGTACAGATATCTGTACAGATATTTACATGTCTGTACACATATCTGTACAGATATTTACATGTCTGTACAGATATCTGTACAGATATTTACATGTCTTTACAGATATCTGTGCAGATATTTGCATGTCTGTACAGATATCTGTATAGATATTGGCATGTCTGTACAGATATCTGCATAGATATTTACATGTCTGTACAGATACCTGTATAGATATTTGCATTTGTGTACAGATAACTGTAAAGATATTTACATGTCTGTGCAGATATCTGTATAGATATTTACATGTCTGCAGAGATATCTGTATAGATATTTACATGTCTGTACAGATATTTGTATAGATATTTACATGCTGGCACAGATATCTGTGTAAATATTTACATGTCTGTACAGATATCTATAGGTATTTACATGTCTGTACAGGTATCTGTATAGGTATTTTTATGACTGTACAGATATCGGTACAGCTATTTACATGTCTGTACAGGTATATGTATAGCTATTTACATGTCTGTGCAGATATCTGTATAGATATTTACATATCTGTAGAGATATCTGTATAGATATTTACATGTCTGTACAGATAACTATATAGATATTTCATGTCTGTACAGATATCTGCATAGATATTTACATGTCTTTACAGATATCTGTATAGCTATTTACTTGTCTGTACAGATATCTGTATGGATATTTACATGTCTGTATAGATATCTGTATAGCTATTTACATGTCTGTACAAATATCTGTAAAAATATTGGCTTGTCTGCAAAGATGTCTGTATAAATATTTGCACATCTGTACAGATATCTGTATAAATATTTGCATGTCTGTACAGATATCTGTATAAGTATTTACATGTCTGTACAGATATCTGTATAAATGTGTACATCTCTGTAGAGATACCTGTGTAAATATTTTCAGGTCTGTAGAGATATCTGTATAAATATTTTCATGTCTGTACAGATATCTGTATTAATATTTACATGTCTGCACAGATAACTCTATAAATATTTACATGTCTACACAGATATCACTAGATATTTACATGTGTATACAGCTATCTGTTTAGATATTTACATGTGTGTACAGATACCTGTATAGATATTTACATGTTTGTACAGATATCTGTATAGATATTTACATGTTTGTACAGATATCTGTACAGATATTTACAAGTTATGCAGATATCTGTATAGATATTTACATGTCTTTACAGGTATCTGCATAGGTATTTACATGCTTGTACAGGTATCTGTATGGGTATTTACATGTGTGTAAAGATATCTTTATAGATATTTACATGACTGTACAGATATCTGTATAGGTATTAACATGTCTGTACAGATATCTGTATAGGTATTTACATCTCTGCACAGATATCTGCATAGGTATTCACATGACCGTACAGATATCTTTATAGCTATTTACAAGTCTGTACATGTATCTGTACAGCTAGTTACATGTCTGTACAGATGTCTGTATAGACATTTACATGTCTGTACACATATTTGTATAGATATTTGCATGTCTTTACAGACATCTGTATAGTTATTTACATGTCTGTACAGATATCTGTATAGATATTCACGTGTCTGTACAGATATTTGTATAGCTATTTACTTTGTGCAGATATCTGTAAAGCAATTTACTTGTCTGTACAGATATCTGTATAGCTATTTACATGTCTGTACAGATATCTGTATAGATATTTACATATCTGCACAGATATCTGTATAGATATTTACCTGTCTGTACAGATATCTGTATAGATATTTACATGACTGTACAGATATCTGTATAGATATTTACATATCTGTAAATATATCTGTATAGCTATTTAGATGTCTATACAGATATCTGTATAGATATTTACATGTCAGTACTCATATCTGTATAGATATTTACATGGCGGTACAGATCCCAGTATAGACATTTACATGATGGTACAGATACCTGTATAGATATTTACATGTCTGTAAAGATATGTGTATAGATATTTACATGTCTGTACAGATATCTGTATAGGTATTTACATATCTGTACAGATAATTGTATGGATATTTACATGTCTGTACAGGTATCTGTATAGTTATTTACATGTCTGTACAGATACCTGTATACATATTTACATATCTGTTCAGATAACTGTATGGATATTTACATGTCTGTACAGGTATCTGTATAGTTATTTACATGTCTGTACAGATACCTGTATACATATTTACATGTCTGTACAGGTATCTTTATAAATATTTACATCTCTGTACAGATATCTGTATAGTTATTTACCTGTCTCTACAGATATCTGTGTAGATATTTACATGTCGGTACAGATAGCTGTATAGATATTTACATGTCGATACAGATACCTCTATAGATATTCACATGTGGGTACAGATAGCTGTATAGATATTTACATGTCTGTAGAGATATCTGTATACATATTTACATGTCTTTACAGATACCTGTATACATATTTACATATCTGTACAGATATCTCTATAGATATTTACATGTCTGCACAGATATCTGTGTAGATATTTACATGTCTGTACAGATATCTGTATAGATATTTACATGTCTGTACAGGTATCTGTGTAAATATTTACATGCCTGTACAGATATCTTCATAAATATTTACATGTCTGTATATTTATCTTTATACTTATTTACATGTCTGTACAGATAACTGTATAAATATTTACATATCTGTACAGATATATGTATATATATTTACATGTATGTACAGATATCTGTATATATATTTACATGTCTGTGCCGATATCTTTATAAATATTTACATGTCTGTACAGATAAATTTATAAATATTTACATGTTTCTACAGTTATCAGTATAAATATTTGCATGTCTGTACATATATCTGTATAAATATTTACATGTCTGTACAGATATCCTTATAAATATTTACATCTCTGTACATATATCTGTATAAATATTTTCCTGTCTGCACAGATATCTGTATAAATATTTTCATCTCTGTACAGATATTTGTATAAATAAATACATGTCTCCACAGTTAACTGTATAAATATTTATATGTCTGTACACATATCTCAATAGATATTTACATGTCTGTACAGATATCTGTATAGATGTTTACATGTTTGTACAGCTATCTGTATAGATATTTACATGTTAGTACAGATATCTGTATATGTATTTACATGTCTGTAAAGATATCTATATAGATATTTACATGTCTGTACAGGCATCTGTATAGGTATTTACATGTCTGTACAGATATTTGTATAGGTATTTACCTGTCTTTACAGATATCTGTATAGGTATTTACATGTCTGTATAGATATCTGTATAGGTAGTTATATGCCTGTACATATATCTGTATAGCTTTTTACATGACTGTACAGATATCTGTATAGATATTTACATGACTGTACAGATATCTGTATAGCTATTTACATGTCTGTACATATGACTGTATAGCTATTTACATGTCTGTAGAGACATCTGTATAGATATTTACAAGTCTGTAGAGATATCTGTATAGATATATGCATGTCTGTACCGATATGTGTATAGATATTTGCGTGTCTGTACAGATATCTGTATAGCTATTTACATGTCTCTACAGATATCTCAGTAGCTATGTACAAGTCTGTGCAGATATCTGTATAGATATTTACATGTCTGTGCAAATATCTGTATAGATATTTACATGTCTTTATAGATATCTGTATAGATATTTACATGTCTGTACAGATATCTGTATAGATATTTACATGTCTGTACTGATACCTGTATAGACATTAACATGTTTGTATGGTTAACTGCAAAGGTATTTTCATGTTTATACGGATGTCTGTATATATATTTATATGTCTGTACAGATATCTGTATAGTTCTTTAAATGTTTTTACAGATATCTGTATGGATATTTACATGTCTTTTCAGATATCTGTTTAGATATTTATTTGTCTGTACAGATATCTGTATAAATATTTACATGACTGTACAGATATCTCTATAAATATTTATATGTCTGTACAGATATCTCTATAAATATTTACATGTCCGCACAGATATCTTTATAGATATTTACATATATGTACAGATATCTGTATTGATATTTACATGTCTATACATATATCTGTATAAATATTTATGTGTCTGTACTGATATCTGTATAAATATTTAAATGTCTGTACAGGTATCTGTATAAATATTTACATGTCTGTACAGATATCTGTAGAGATATTTACATGTCTGTACAGATACCTGTAGAGATATTTACATGTCTGTACAGATATCTGTAGAGATATTTACATGTCTGTACAGATATCTGTATAGATATGTACATGTCAGTACAGATATCAGTATAGATATCTACATCTCTGTACAGATATCTGTATAGATATTTACATGTTTGTACAGATATCTGTATAGATAGTTACATGTGTGTATAGATATCTGTATAGATATTGATAAGTTTGTACAGATATCTGTATAGATATGTACATGTCGGTACAGATATCAGTATAGATATGTACATGTCATTACAGATGTCTGTATAGATTTCCAAATGTCGGTACAGATATCTGTATAGATATTTACATGTCTGTTGAGATATTTGTATAGATATTTACATGTCGATTCAGATATCTTTATAGATATTTACATCTCGGTACAGATATCTGTATAGATATTTACATGACTGTATAAATAACTGTATAGATATTTACATGTCTGTACATATATCTGTATAGCTATTTACATGTCTATACAGATATCTGTATACCTATTTAAGTGTCTGTACAGATATTTGTATAGATATTTGCATGTCTCTACAGATATCTGTATAGATATTTACATGTCTGTGCAGATATCTGTAAAGATATTTACATGTTTATACAGATATCTGTGAAGATATTTAAATGTCTATACAGGTGTCTGTATACACATTTAAATATCTTCACAGATATCTGTGTAGAAATTTTCATGTCTGCACAGATATCTCTATAGATAATTACATGTCTGTACAGATATCTTTATGGATATTTACATGTATGTACAGATATCTGTATAGATATTTACATGTCTGTACAGATAACTGTATAAATATTTACATGTCTGTACAGAAATCTGTATAGATATTTACATGTCTGTACAGATATCTGTATAGTTATTTACATGTCTGTACAGATATCTCTATAGGTATTTACATGACTGTACAGATAACTGTATAGATATTTACATGTCTCTGCAGATATCTGTATTGCTATTTACATGTCTGTGCAGATATCTGTATAGATATTTACATGTCTGTACAGATATCTGTATAAATATTTACATGTCTCTACAGATATCTGTATAAATATTTACATGTCTCTACAGGTATCTGTATAAATATTTACATGTCTGTACAGATATCTTCATAGCTATTTACTTGACTGTACAGATATCTGTATAGCTATTTACATGTATGTACAGATATGGGTATAGTTATTTACCTGTTGGCACAGATATCTATATAGATATTTACATGTCGGTACAGATACCTGTGTAGATATTTACATGTCTGTACAGATATCTGTATAGTTATTTACATGTCTGTACAGATATCTCTATAGGTATTTACATGACTGTACAGATAACTGTATAGATATTTACATGTCTCTGCAGATATCTGTATTGCTATTTACATGTCTGTGCAGATATCTGTATAGATATTTACATGTCTGCACAGATATCTGTATAAATATTTACATGTCTCTACAGATATCTGTATAAATATTTACATGTCTCTACAGGCATCTGTATAAATATTTACATGTCTGTACAGATATCTTCATAGCTATTTACTTGACTTTACAGATATCTGTATAGCTATTTACATGTCTGTACAGATATGGGTATAGTTATTTACATGTTGGCACAGATATCTATATAGATATTTACATGTCGGTACAGATACCTGTGTAGATATTTACATGTCTGTAGAGATACCTGTATAGATAATTACAAGTCTGTACAGATATCTGTATTGATATTTACATGTCTGTAAATATATCTGTATAGGTATTTACATGTCTGTTCAGATATCTGTATAGATATTTACATGTCTGTACAGATATCTGTACAGATATTTACAAGTCTGTACGGATATATGTACAGAGATTTACATGTCTGTACTGATATCTGTGCAGATATTTGCATGTCTGTACTGATATCTGTGCAGATATTTGCATGTCTGTACAGATATCTTTATAGATATTGGCATGTCTGTACAGATATCTGTATAGATATTTACTTGTCTGTACAGATATCTGTGTAGATATTTCCATGTCTGTACAGATATCTGTATAGATATTTGCATTTCTGTACAGATAACTGTATAGATATTTTCATGTCTGTGCAGATATCTTTATAGATATTTACATGTCTGTACAGATGTTTGTATAGATGTTTACATGTCTGTACAGATATCTGTATAGATATTTACATGTCTGTACAGATATCTGCATAAATATTTGCATGTCTGTACAGATATCTGTATAGATATTAACATGTCTGTACAGATAACTGTATAGATATTTACATGTCTGTACAGATATCTGCATAAATATTTGCATGTCTGTACAGATATCTGTATAGATATTAACATGTCTGTACAGATAACTGTATAGATATTTACATGTCTGCACAGATATCTTTATAGATATTTACATGTCTGTACAGATATCTGTATAGATATTTACATGTTGGCACAGATATCTGTGTAAATATTTACATGTCTGTACAGATATCTATAGGTATTTACATGTCTGTACAGCTATCTGTATAGGTATTTTTATGACTGTACAGATATCGGTATAGCTATTTACATGTCTGTACAGGTATCTGTATATCTATTTACATGTCTGTGCAGACATCTGTATATATATTTTCATGTCTGTAGAGATATCTGTATAGATATTTTCATGTCTGTACAGAAAACTATATAGATATTTACATGTCTGTACAGATATCTGCATAGATAATTACATGTTTTTACAGATATCTGTATAGCTATTTACTAGTCTGTACAGATATCTGTATGGATATTTACATGTCTGTACAAATATGTGTATAGCTATTTACATGTCTGTACAAATATCTGTATAAATATTGACATGTCTGTACAGATATCTGTATAAATATTTGCATGTCTGTACAGATATCTGTATAAATATTTACATATCTGTACAGGTATCTGTATAAGTATTTACATGTCTGTACAGATATCTTTATAACTATTTACGTCTCTGTACAGATAGCTGTATAAATATTTTCAGGTCTGTACAGATATCTGTATAAATATTTTCATGTCTGTAGAGATATCTGTATTAATATTTACATGTCTGCACAGATAACTGTATAAATATTTACATGTCTGCACAGATATCACTAGATATTTACATGTGTATACAGCTATCTGTATAGATATTTACATGTGTGTACAGATACCTGTATAGATATTTACATGTTTGTACAGATATCTGTATAGATATTTGCATGTTTGTACAGATATCTGTACAGATAATTGCATGTTATACAGATGTCTGTATAGATATTTACATGTCTGAACATATAGCTGTATAGATATTTACATGTCTGTACAGGTATCTGTATAGGTATTTACATGTCTGTACAGTTATCTGTATAGGTATTTACATGTCTGTAGAGATATCTTTATAGATATTTACATGACTGTACAGATATCTGTATAGGCATTAACATATCTGTACAGATATCTGTATAGGTATTTACATCTCTGCACAGATATCTGTATAGGTATTCACATGACTGTGCAGATATCTGTATAGCTATTTACATGTCTGTACATGTATCTGTATAGCTAGTTACATGTGTGTACAGATATCTGTATAGACATTTACATGTCTGTACACATATTTGTATAGATAATTGCATGTCTTTACAGACATCTGTATAGATATTTACATGACTGTACAGATATCTGTATAGATATTCACATGTCTGTACCGATATTTGTATAGCTATTTACTTTGTGCAGATATCTGTAAAGCAATTTACTTCTCTGTACAGATATCTGTATAGCTTTTTACATGTCTGTACAGATATCTGTATAGATATTTACATGTCTGCACAGATATCTGTATAGATATTTACATGTCTGTACAGATATCTGTATAGATATTTACATGACTGTACAGATATCTGTATAGATATTTACATGTCAGTACTGATATCTGTATAGACATTTACATGGCGGTACAGATACCTGTATAGACATTTACATGATGGTACAGATACCTTTATAGATATTTACATGTCTGTAAAGATATCTGTATAGATATTTACATGTCTGTACAGATATCTGTATAGATATTTACATATCTCTACAGATATCTGTATGGATATTTACGTGTCTGTACAGATATCTGTATGGATATTTACATGTCTGTACAGGTATCTGTATAGATATTTACATATCTGTACAGATATCTGTATACATATTTACATGTATGTACAGGTATCTGTATAAATATTTACATGTCTGTGCAGATATCTGTATAAATATTTACATCTCTGTACAGATATCTGTATAGTTATTTACCTGTCTCTACAGATATCTGTATAGATATTTACATGTCGGTACAGATACCTGTATAGATATTTTCATGTCGATACAGATACCTCTATAGATATTTACATGTGGGTACAGATAGCTGTATAGGTATTTACATGTCTGTAGAGATATCTGTATACATATTTACATATCTGTACAGATATCTGTATAGATATTTCCCTGTCTGCACAGATATCTGTATAGATATTTACATGTCTGTCCAGATATCTGTATTGATATTTACATGTCTGTACAGGTATCTGTATAAATATTTACATGCCTTTACAGATATCTTCATAAATATTTACATGTCTGTACAGATATCTGTATACATATTTACATGTCTGTACAGATAACTGTATAAATATTTACATATCTGTACTGATATCTGTCTAGATATTTACATGTCTGTACAGATATCTGTATAGAAATTTAGATGTCTGTAGAGATATCTTTATAGATCTTTACATATCTGTACAGATATCTTTATAGGTATTTACATCTCTGTACAGATATATGTATAGGTATTTACATGACTGTACAGATATCTGTATAGCTATTTACATGTCTGTACAGATGTCTTTATAGATAATTACATGTCTGTACAGATATCTGTATAGATATTTACCTGTCTATGCATATATATGTATAGATATTTGCATGTCTGTACAGACATATGTATACATATTTATCTGTCTGTACAGATATCTGTATAGATATTTGCATGTCTGTATAGATATCTTTATAGTGATTTACATGTCTGTACAGATATCTGTATAGATATTTACATGTCTGTACAGATATCTGTATAGGTATTTACATGTCTGTACAGATATCTGTATAGATATTTACATGTCTATGCAGATATCTGTATAGTGATTTACCTGTCTGTAAAGATATCTGTATAGATATTTGCATGTCTCTACAGATATCTGTATAGTGATTTACATGTCTGTACAGGTATCTGTATAGATATTTACGTGTCTGTACTGATATCTGTATAGGTATTTACATGTCTGTACAGATATCTGTATAGATATTTACATGTCTGTGCAGATATCTGTATAGATATTTACATGTCTGTACAGATATCTGTATAGTTATTTACCTGTCTCTACAGATATCTGTATATCTATTTACATGTCGGTACAGATAACTGTATAGGTATCTAGGTCTGTACAGATACCTGTAAAGATATTTACATGTCGGTACCGATAACAGTATAGATATTTACATGTCTGTACAGATATCTGTATACATATTTTCATGTCTGTATGGATACCTGTATACATATTTACATATCTGTACAGATATCTGTATAGATATTTACATGTCTGTACAGATATCTCTATAGATATTTACATGTCTGTACAGATATCTGTATAAATATTTACATCTCTGTACAGATATCTTTATAAATATTTTCATGTCTGTACAGATATCTGTAGAAATGTTTTCATGTCTGTAGAGATATCTGTATAAATATTTACATGTCTGCACAGATAACTGTATAAATATTTACATGTCTGTACAGATATCTCAATAGATATTCACATGTAGGTACAGATATCTCTATACATATTTACATGTCTGTACAGATATCTGTATAGATATTTATATGTTTGTACAGATATCTGTATAGATATTTACATGTTTGTACAGATGTCTGTACAGCTATTTACATGTCTGTACAGATACCTCTATAGATATTTACATGTCTGTACAGATACCTCTATAGATATTTACATGTCTGTACAGATATCTTTATAGGCATTTACATGTGTGTAAAGGTATCTGTATATATATTTGATATTATATTTACATAATATAATATATACTTCATGCTTTATTTTCACTATATAAAACATATTGGGTGTACAATCAGATATTTTATGTCGAATATATTATATACATTTGGTGAACTTTTTGATATATTATGTACAGTAGGTAATATATATTTGGTGTAATTTTTGATATTTTATGTACTGTATATAATATATTTATGGTGTATTTTTATATGTTATGTACAGTATATAATATATATTTGCTGTACTTTTTGTTATTTTAAGTAGAGTATACAATATATATTTGGTGTACTTTTTGATGATTTTTATGTACAGTATATAATATATATTTGGTGTACTTTTTGACGTTTTATATACAGTATATAATATATATTTGGTGTACTTTTTGACATGTTATGTCCAGTACATAGTTTATATTTGTTGTAATTTTGGTGATATTTTAAGTACAGTATACAACGTATATTTGGTGTACTTTTGATGATATTTTTTGTACAGTAGATAATATATATTTTGTGTAAATTTGATATTTTATGTACTGTATATAATATATATTTGACATACTTTTTCATGATATTTTATGTACAGCATATAATATATATTTTCTGTATTATTTTATAATTTATTTACAGTCTATAATATATATTTGTAGTTTATGTACAGTATATAATATATATTTGGAATACTATTATTTTCAATACAGTATATAATATGTATTTGGTGTAGTTTGATATTTTCTGTACAGTATATAATATATACGTGGTGTATTTTGATATTTTATGTACAGTATATAACATATATTTGGTGTATTTTAATTTTTACATACAATATATAACCTACATTTGGTGTACTTTTTGATATATTATGTACAGTATGTAACATACATTTGGTGTACTTTGTGATATTTAATGTATAATATATATTATATATTTGGTGTACTTTTTGAATTTCATGAACAGTATAATATATATTTGGTATACTTTTTGATATTTTATGTACAGTACATAATATATATTTTGTGTAGTATTTGACACTTCATGTACAGTTTAAAATATATATTTGGCATACTTTTTGATATTTTATGTACAGTATATAATTTATGTTTGTTGTACTTTTTGATATTTAATGTACACCATATAATATATATTTGAAGTAATTTTTGATATTTTATGTAGAGTATATAATATATATTTGGTGTACTTTTTGATATTTTATGTAAAGTATATAATATGTATATTTTGTAGACTTTGATAATTTATGTACAGTGCATAATATACATTTGGTGTATTTTTGATATTTTATGTACAGGATATAATATATATTTGATAGACTTTGATATTTTATGCACAGTTTATAATATATACTTGCTGTACTTTGATATTTTATGTACAGTATATAATATAAATATTGTGTACTTTTATATTTTATGTATAGTATATAATATATATTCAGAGAACTTTGATATTTTATGTACAGTACTTAATATTTATTTGGTGTACTTTGATATTTTACGTACAGTATATAATAATATTTGGTGTGATTTGATATTTTATGAGCAGTATACAATATATATTTGGTTTAAATTGATATATTATGAACAGTATATAATATACATTTGGTGTAGTTTATATTTTGTGTACAATATATAATACATATTTGATATTTTATGTGCAGTATATAATATATATTTGGTGTAATTTTTGATGATATTTTATGTACAGTATAAAATATATATTTCGTGTAATTTTGATTTTCATGTACACAATATAATATATATTTCGTGTACTTTTTGATGATATTTTATGTACAGTATACAATATATGTTTGGTGTACTTTTTGATATTTTATGTACAGTATATAATACATATTTGGTGTACTTTTTAATATTTTATGTACAGTATATAATATATATTTGGTGTACAATTAGATATTCTATTTACAGTATATAATATGTATTTGGGGTACTTTTTGATGCTGTTTTATTTACAATATATAATATATATGATGTACGTTTTGAAATTTTATGTAAAGTACATAATATATTTGGTGTGCTATTAGATATTTCCTGTACAGTATATAATATATATTTGGTGTACATTGATATTTTATGTACAGTATATAATATATATTTGGAGTACTTTGATATTTTATATATAGTATACAGTATATATTTGTTGTATTTTTGATATTTTATGTAGAGTATAGAATATATGTTTGGTGTACTTTTTTATTTTTTATGTACAGTATATATTAAATATTTTGTGTACTATTTGATATTTTAGGTACAGTATATAATATATATCTGGTGTACATTTGATATTTTATGTAGAGTATATAATACATATTTGGTGTACATTTGATATTTTATCTACAGTATAAGATATATATTTGTTGTAATATTGATGATATTTTATGTAAGGTATATAATATATATTTGGTGTACTTTTTATATTTTATGTACAGTAGATAATGTATATTTGATGTAAATTGATATTTTATGTAAAGAATAATATATATATTTGGTGTAATTTTTGATTATTTTTGTACAGTATATAATATATATTTGGTGTACTTTGTGATATTTTACATAGATTATATCATATATAATTGATGTACATTTTCATATTTCATGTACACCATATAATATATATTTGTTGCACTTTTTGGTATTTTATGTACAGTATATAATATATATTTGTTGTACTTTTAGATGATAATATATTTACAGTATATAAAATATATTTGCTCTACTTTTTGATATTTCATTTACAGCATAAAATATATATTTCTTGCACTTTTTGTTATTTTATGTACATTATATAATATATATGGTGTACTTTTTCATACTTTATGCACAGTATATAGTATATATTTGATGAACTCTGATATTATTATATGTACAGAATATAATATATATATTGTTTACTTTAATATTTTATGTACCATTTATAATGTTTATTTGGTGTATTTTGATATTTTGGTGCAGTATATAATATATATTTGGTGTACATTAATATTTTCTGTACAGTATATAATATATATTTGGTGTACTTTGATATTTTATGTACAGTATAGAGAATATACTTGGAGTACATTGATATTTTATGTAAATCATACAATATATATTTGGTGTACTTTTTGTTATTTTATGTACAGTATATAATAAATATTTCCTGTAGTTTTGATTATTTATTTACAGTATATAAATATATTTGTTGTACTTTTTGATATTTTGTGTACAGTATATTATAAATATTTGGTGTTGTTTCTGATATTTTATATAAAGTTTTTAATATGTATTTGGTGTACATTTTATATTTTATGTGCAGTATATCATATATATTTGGTGTTCTTTTAGTTGATATTATATATACAGTATATAAAACATATTTGGTGTAATTTTTGATATTTTATTTACAGTGTATAATATATATTTGGTGTACTTTTTGATATTTTTTAAACAGTATATAATATATTTGGTGTACTTTTTGATATTTTATGTACAGTACATAATATATATTTGGTGTACATTTGATAATTTATGTACAGTACATAATATATATTTGGTATAATTTTTGATATTTTATGTACAGTATATAATATATGTTTGGTGTACTTTGATATTTTATGTACGGTATATAGTATATATATTGTGTAGATTGTTATTTTATGTAAAGTGTACAATATATATTTGGTGTACTTTTTGACATACTATGTATAGTACATAATACATATTTGGTGTACTTTTTGAATTCTATGTACAGTATATAATATATATTTCATGTACTTTTTGATTTTTTATATAGAGTATATAAATATATTTGGTGTACTTTTTGATATTTTTTGTACAGTATATAAGATGTATTTGGTGTACTTTTTGATATTTTATGTATAGATTATAATATATATTTGATGTAATTTTTGATATTTTGTGTACAGTATATAATATATATTTGGTGTACTTGATGATATTATAAGCAGATTATATGAAGCATATTAGGTGTAATTTGATACTTTATGTACAGTATATATTATATATTTGGTGTACTTTAATATTTATGCACAGAATATAATATATAATTGGTGCACTTTGATATTTTGTGTACTGTATGTAATATATATTTGGTGTACTTTTAGATATTTTATGTACGGTATATGATATATATTTGGTGCAATTTTGTTATTTCATGTACAGTACATAATGTATATCTGGTGTACTTTCTGATATATTATGTAAATTATATAATATATATTTTGACTAATTTTAATGACATTTTATGTACAGTATATAATATATATTTGTCGTACTTTTTGATGTTTTACGGACAGTATATAATATGTATTTGGTGTAGTTTTTGATATTTTATGTACAGTGTATAAATTATATTTGGTGTACTTTTTGATATTTACTTATAGTATATAAAATATATTTGCAGTAATTTTTGATATATTTTATGCAGTATATAATATATATTTGGTGTAGTTTTGGAAATTTTATGTACAGTATATAATATATATTTGTTGTACTTTTTGATGATATTTAATGTACAGTATATAATATATACATGGTGTACTTTGATATTTTATGTACAATATATAATATATATTTGGTGTACTTTTGATATTTTATGTACAGTATGTAATATATATTTGGTGTAGTTTTGATATTTTATGTACAGTATATAATATATATTTGGTTTATTTTTGATGATATTTTACGTTCAGTATAAAATATATATTTGGTGTACTTTTTGATATTTAGTGTACAGTATATAATATATATTTGGTGTACTTTTTGATATTTTAATTACAGTATATATTATGTATTTCGTTTACTATTTGATATTTCATGTAGAGTATATAATATATATTTGGTGTTATATTTGATATTTAATGTACATTATATAATATATATTTGTTGTACTTTTTCATGGTTTTTGTACAGTATATAATATATATTTGGTGTAGTTTTTGATATTTTATGTACCATATATAATTTATATTTGCTGAAGTTATGATGTTTTATCTACAGTATATAATATATACCTGGTGTACCTTTTGATGATATTTCATGTACAGTATATAATCTATACTTGGTGTATTCTTTGATATTTTTTGTACAGTATATAATATATATTTGATATTTTATGTACTGTATATATTATATATTAGATATTTTATGTACAGTATATAATTTATATGGAGTATTTTGATATTTTATTTAGAGAATATAATACATACTTGATATTTTATTTAGAGTATAAAATATATATTTCATACTTTATTTACAGTATAAAATATATGTTGGGTGTACACTTAGATATTTTATGTGCAGTATATAATATATATTTGGTGTACTTTTTGATAATTTATGTACAGTATAAAATATATACTTGGTATACTTTTTGATATTTCAGTACAGTACATAATACATATCTGGTGTACTTTGGTATTATATGTACAGTATATAATATATATTTGGTGTACTTTGATATTTTATGTACAGTATGTAATATATATTTGATGTATATTCATATTTAATGTATAGTACATAATGTACATTTGGTGTTCTTTAATATTTTATATACCGTGTACAATATGTATTTTGTGTAATTTTGATATTTTATGTAGAGTATAGTATATATATTTGGTGTACTTTTTGATCTTTTTATGTACAGTATATATTATATATTTGGTGTACGTTTTAATATATTATGTACAGTATATAATATATGGTGTTCTTTTTGATAGTGTATGTACACTATATAATATATATTTGGTGTACTTTTTCAGGATATTTTATGTACAGTATATAATATATATTTCGTGTTCTTTTTGATATTTTATGTACAGTATGTCATATATATTTGATGTACGTTTTGACATTTTATGTACAGTACATAAAATATATTTGGTTTATTTGTGATATTTTATGTACAGTAGAGTATATATTTGGTGTACTCCTAGATATCTTATGTAGAGTTTATAATATAAATTTTTGTACTTTTTGATATTTTATGACACCATATAATATGTATGTGGTGTACTTTTTATGTTATTTTATGTACAATATATAATATATATTTGGTGTACTTTTTGATATTTTATGTACGGTATATTACATATATTTGGTGTACATTTTAATATTTTAAATACAGTATATTATGTATTTGGTGTCATTTTTGATATTTTATGTACAGTATATAATATATATTTGGTTTACTTTTTGATATTTTATGTACAGTATATAATATATATTTAGCATACTTTTTGATATTTTATGTACACAGTATAATATATACTTCGTGTACTATTTGATGATATTTTATGTACAGTTTCTAATATATATTTGGTGTACATTGATATTTTATGTATACTCTATAATATATAAGGTGTACTTTGATATTTTATGTACAGTATAGAATATATATTTGGTGTTCTTTGATATTTTATCTACAGTATATAATATATATTTGGAGTACATTGATATTTTATGTACTGTATATGATATATATGGTGTACTTTGATATTTTATGTACAGTATATAGAATATATTCGGTGTACATTGATATTTTATGTACAGTGTACAATATATATTTGGTGTACTTTTTGTATTTTATGTATAGTATATAATATATCTTTGATGAACATTTTAATATTTTATGTACAGTATATAATATATACTTGGTGTACTTTTTGATATGTCATGTACAGAATATAATACATATTTGGTGTATTTTAGATATTTTATGTACCGTATATAATATATGTTTGGTGTACTTTGATATTTTATGTACAGTATGTAATATATAGTATGTGTACTTTGATATTTTATGTACAGTATTTAATATATAGTTAGGGTACTTTGAAATTTTATGCACAGTATATAATATATAGTTTAGGTACTTTGATATTTTATGTACAGTATAATACATATTTTGGGTATTTTGATATTTTATGGAGAGTATATTATATATATTTTGGGTACTTTGATATTTTATATACAGTATGTAATATATATTTTGGGTACTTTGATATTTTATGTATGCTATTTAAGATATATTTGGGGTACTTTGATATTTTATGTACAGTATTTAACATATATTTGTGGTACTTTCATATTTTATGTGCATTATAGAATATATATTTATTGTACTTTGATATTTTAGGTATAGTATATAATATATAGTTTGGGTACTTTGATATTTTATGTAAAGCATATAAGATATAGTTGTGTTATTTGATATTTTATGTCAATTATATAAGATCTATTTGAGGTACTCTGATATTTTATGTACAGTATATAATATATAGTTTGGGTACTTTGATATATTATGTACAGTATATAATATATAGATTGGGTGCTTTGATGTTTTTTGTACAGTATATAATATATAGTTTGGGTGCTTTGATATTTTATGTACACTATATAAGACATATGTGGTGCATTTTGATATTTTAGGTACAGTATATAAGTTATATTTAGGGTACTTTGATATTTTATGTACAGTATATAATATATAGTTAGGGTACTTTGTTATTTTATGTACAGTATATAATATATAGTTTGGATACTTTGATATTTTATGTGCAGAATATAATATATAGTTTGGGTCCTTTGATAAGTTATGTACAGTACATAATATATAGTTTGGGGGCTTTGATATTTCACTTAAAGTATATAAGATACATTTGGTGTACTTTGATATTTTATGTACATTATAGAATAAATATTTTGTGTACTTTGATATTTTATATACAGTATAGAATATATAGTTAGAGTACTTTGATATTTTATGTACAGTATAGAATATATATTTTGGGTACTTTGATATTTCATGTACAGTATAGAACATATATTTTTGGTACTTTGATATTTTATGTACAGTATAGTTTATATATTTTGGGTACTTTGATATTTTATGTATAGCATAGAATATGTATTTGGTGTACTTTGATATTTTATGTACAGTATAGAATATATATTTTGGGTACTTTGATATTTTATGTACAGTATCAAATATATATTTGGTGTACTTTGGTATTTTTTGTACAGTGTATAATATATATTTGGTGTACTTTGATATTTTATCTACAGTTTATAATATACATTTGGTGTAGTTTGATATTTTATGTACAGTATAAAATTTAAATTTGGGGTACCTTGATATTTTATGTAAAGTTTAGAATACATAATTTGGGTACTTTCACATTTTATGTACAATATAGAATATATATTTGGGGTACATTGATGTTTTATGTACAGTATAGAATATATATTTGGGTTGCTTTGATATTGTATGTCCAGGATAGAATATATTTTTGTGGTGATTTGAAATTTTAGGTACAGTGTGGAATATATATTTGTGGTGCTTTGATATTTTATGTACATTATACAATATATAATTGGAGTGATTTTGTATTTAATGTACATTATAGAATATATTCTTTGGGTACTTTTATATTTTATTTACAGTATAGATTATACATTTTGGGTACTTTTTTATTTTATGTATAGTATAGAATATATATTTGGTGTACTTTGTTATTATGTGTACACTATAGAATATATAATTGGTTTACTTTGATATTTTATGTACAGTAAAGAATATATATTTGGGATACTTTGATATTCCATCTAAAGTATGGAATATATATTTGGGGTACTTTGATATTTTATGTACAGTATATAATATATATTTGGGGTATTTTGGTATATCATGTACACTATATAAGATATATTTGGGGTACTTGGTATTTTATGTACACTACATAAGATATATTTGGGGTACTTTGATATTTTATGTACAGTATATAAGATATATTTGGGGTACTTTGATATTTTATGTACAGTATATAAGATATATTAGGGGTATTTTGATATTTTATGTACAGAATATAATATATATTTGAGGTACATTGATATTTTATGTACAGTATATAAGACATATTTGGGGTACTTTTATATTTTATGTGCAGTATAGGATACATATTTGGTGTAATATTTGATATTTTATATACAGTATTTCATATATATTTGATGAAATTTTTGTATTATATGCTGTACATGAAATATCACAGAACACAATATGTATTATATACTGTACATAAAATATCAAAGTACACATAATATATATTATATACTGTACATAAAATATCAAACTACACAAAATATATATTATATAGTGTACATAAAATATCAAAATACATATATATATCAATGTATATGTATATATACTTTGATTCCATTCAATTCTATTTCTTTCCATTGCATTCCATTCCATTCTATTCCATTCCATTAGGTTCCATTCCACTCGGGTTAATTCCATTCCATTCTATTCCATTCCATTCCATTCCATTCCATTCCATTCCATTCCTTTCCATTCCATTCCACTCTGGTTGATTTCATTCCATTCCTTTCCATTCCATTCCACTCTCATTGATTCCATTCCATTCCATTCCATTCCATTCCACTCCATTCCATTGCATTCCTTTCCACTCGGGTTGATTCCATTCCATTCCAATCTTTCCGTTCCATTTAATTCCATTCCATTCCGTTCCATTGCATTCCACTCGGGTTGATTCCATTCCATTCAATTGCAATCCGATCCTCTCCATTTTATTGCATTGCGTTCGTTTCCTCTCGGGATGATTCAATTCCATTCCATTCCATTCCTCTCGGGTTGATTCAATTCCGTTTCATTCCATTCCATTCCATTCCATTCCATTCCATTCCAATAAATTTCAGTCCACTAAGGTTGTTTCCATTCCCTTCTATTCTTTTCCATTCCATTCCATTGTATTCTGTTCCATTCCATTCCATTCCACTCGGGTTGATTTCAGTCTATTCCATTCCATGCCGTTCCATTCCACTCTTGTTAATTCCATTCCATACATTTCCATTCCATTTGATTCCATTCCATTCCATTCCATTCCATTCTTCTTGGATTGATACAATTGCATTCCATTCCATTCCATTCAACTCGGGGTGATTCCATTCCATTCCATTCCATTCCATTCCATTCTATTCCACTCGGGTTGATTCAACTCCATTCTAAACTTTTACATTCCATTCCACTCCATTCCAATCCATTCCATTCCATTCCACTTGGGTTGATTCCATTCTATTTCATTCCATTACATTGAATTCTATTCCATTCCATTGCATTCCATTCCATTCCATTCCACTCGGGTTGATTTCAACCGATTCCATTCCATTCCGTTCGATTCCATTCCATTCCCCTCATGTTGAATCCATTCTATTCCATTCCATTCCTTTCCATTCCACTGAATTCCATTCCAGTTGATTGCATTCCATTCCATTGCACTACATTCCATTCCATTCCACTCGGGTTGTTCCATTCCATTCCATTCCATTCCATTCCATTCCATTCCATTCCATTCCATTCTAATTGTGTAGATTCCATTGCATTCCATTCCATTCCATTGCATTCCATTCCATTCCATTCCAATCCATTCGATTCCCCTCGTGTTGACACCCTTCCCTTCCATTCCACTGCATTCCATTCCAGTTGATTCCGTTCCATTCCAGTTGATTCCATTCGAATCCATTCCATTCCATTCCATTCCATTCCAGTCGAGTTGATTCCATTCCATTCCATTACACTCCGTTCCATTCCAATCCATTCGATTCCCCTCGTGTTGACTCCCTTCCCATCCATTCCACTGCATTCCATTCCAGTTGATTCCGTTCCATTCCAGTTGATTCCATTCAATTCCATTCCATTCCATTCCATTCCAGTCGAGTTGATTCCATTCCATTCCATTCCACTCCGTTCCATTCCATTCCATTCCATTCCACTCCGTTCCATTCCGTTCCATTCCGTTCCATTCCATTCCATTACATTCCTTTCCTCTCGTGTTGATTCAGTTCCATACAATTCCATTCCACTCCATTCCACTCGTGTATATTCCATTCCATTCCATTCAACTAGGGTTGATTCCATTCCATACCATTCCATTCCACTCGTGTACATTCCATTCCATTCCATTCCCTTCCATTCCACTCCATTCCACTCGTGTACATTCCATTCCATTCCATTCCCTCCCATTCCACTCCGGTGGATTTCATTCCATTCCATTCCATTCCATTCCATTCCATTCCATTCCATTCCATTCCTTTCCATTTCACTAGGGTTGATTCCATTCCATTCCATTCCATTCCTTTCAATTCCATTCCATTCCATTCTATTCCATTCCACCACCGTTGATTATATTCCATTCTCTTTCTTTCCATTCCATTCCACTCCATTCTATTCCATTTCTTTCCATTCCTTTCCATCATGTTGATTCCATTCACTTCCATTCCTTTCCATTCCATTCCATCCCATTCCATTAAACTAGGGTTGATTCCATTCCATTCCATTCCATTCCATTCCATTCCATTCCATTCCATTTCACACGTGTAGTTTCCATTCCATTCCATTCCACTGAATTCCATTCCATTCCATTGCATTCCCCTCAGGTTGATTCCATCCCAATTCACTCCATTCCATTCCATTCCATTCCACTCGTGGTGATTCCAATCCATTCCATTCCATTCCATTCCATTCCATACCCTTCAGGTTGATTCCTTACCTTTCCATTCAATTCCATTCCATTCCACCCGGGTTGATTCCATTCCATTCCAATCCATCACACTCCACTCCATTCCATTCCATTCCATTCCATTCCTTTCCACTCGTGTTGATTGCATTCTATTCCATTCCATTCCTTTGATTCCATTCCATTCCGTTCCATTCCAATGCATTCCATTCCATTACATTCAACTCGGATTTATTCCATTCCATACCATTCCATTTGATTCCATTCCATTCTATTCCATTCATGTAGATTCCATTCCATTCCATTCCATTCCATTCCATTCCGTTCCACTCCAGTCGGGTTTATTCCATTACATTCCACACCATTCCATTCCATTCCATTCCACTCGGGTTGATTCCATTCCATTTTATTCCATCCCATTCCGTTAAATTCCATTCCGTTCTATTCCATTTCACTCCATTCCATTCCCTTTCACCTTGGTTGATTCCATTCCACTCCATTCCATTCCATTCCATTCCATTCCATTCCATTCCATTCCAATCCATTTCTTTCCATTCCACTCGGGTTGATTCCATTCCCTTCCATACCCATCCATTCCATTCCATTTATTTCCATTCCACTCGGGTTAATTCCATTCCCTTCCATTCCCATCCATTCCATTCCATTCCTTTCCACTCGGGGTGATTCCATTCCATTCCATTCCAATCCATTCCATTCCCTTTCATTCTATTCCATTCCATTCCACTTGCGTGCATTCCAGTCCATTCCACTCCATTGCATTCCCTTCCATTTCTTCCATTGCACTCGGTTTGATTCCATTCCATTCCATTACATTACATTGCATTCCATTCCATTCCATTCCACTCATGGTGATTCCATTCCATTCCATTCCATTCCATTCCATTCCATTCCATCCATTCCATTACATTGCATTCCATTCCATTCCATTCCACTCATGGTGATTCCATTCCATTCCATTCCATCCATTCCATTACATTGCATTCCATTCCATTCCATTCCACTCATGGTGATTCCATTGCATTCCATTCCATTCCATTCCATTCCATTCCATTCCATTCCATTCCATTCCACTCGGGTAGATTCCATTCCATTCCATTACATTCCTTTCAATTCCATTCCATTCCATTTCATTCCATTGCATTCCATTCCATTCGATTCCACTCACGTTGATTCCATTCCATTCCATTTCATTCCATTCCATTCCATTCCAATCCATTCCATCACATTTCATTCCACTAGGGTTGATTCCATTCCATTCCATTCCATTCCATTCCATTCCATTCCATTCCGTTCCACTCGTGTTGATCCAATTCCAATCCATTCCATTCCATTCCATTCCACTTCTGGTGATTCCATTCAATTCCATTCCATTCCATTCCATTCCATTCCATTCCCTTCCATTCCATTCCATTCCATTCCATTCCATTCCATTCCATTCCTCTCGGGTGGATTCCACTCCATTCCATACCATTCCATTGCATTTCATTCCATTGCATTCCATTCCATTCCACTCCACTCGGGTTGATTCCATTCCATTCCATTCCATTCTATTCCATTCCATTCCATTCAATTCCCCTCGGGTTGATTAAATTCCATTGCATTTCCATCAGTTACATTCCATTCTATTCTATTCCATTCCATTCCACTCTTGTTGATTCCATTCCATTCCACTCTTGTTCATTCCATTCCATTCCATTCCATTCCGTTCCATTCCATTCTCTTCCATTCCATTCCATTCCATTCCATTCGGGTTGTTTCCACTCCATTCCATTCCATTCAATTCCACTAGTTTTGTTTCCATTCCGTTTTATTGCTTTCCATTCCATTGCATTCCATTGTAATCCATTCCATTCCATTGCTTTCCATTCCAATGGGGTTGATTCCTTTCTATTCCATTCCATTCCATCCCATTCCATTCCATTGCACTAGGGCTGATTCCTTTCCATACCATTCCATTCTATTCCATTCCATTCCACTCGGGTAGATTCCATTCCATTGCACTCCATTCCATTCCTTTCCATTGCAATCCAGTCCATTCCATTCCATTCCACTCGGATTGATTCCATTCCATTCCATTCCACTCTGATTGATTCCATTCAATTCCATTCCATTTCATTTTATTCCATTCCATTCCATTCCACTCACATTGATTCCATTCCATTCCATTCCATTCCATTCCATTCCATTCCATTCTATTGCATTCCACTTGAGTTGACTCCATTCCATTCTATTCCTTTACATTCCATTCTATTCTATTCTATTCCATTCCATCGCATTCTATTCCACCCTGGTTGATTCCATTCTATTCCATTCCATTCCATTTCATTCCATTCCATTTTATTCCACTCGGGTTGATTCCATTCCCTACCATTCCATTCCATTCCAATTCAATTTTTCCATATCACTCAGGTAGACTCCATTGCATTCCATTCTGTTCCATTCCATTCCATACCCCTAAGGTTCATTCCATAACATTCCATTTCAATTTTTCCATATCACTCAGGTAGACTCCATTGCATTCCATTCTGTTCCATTCCATTCCATACCCCTAAGGTTCATTCCATAACTTTCCATTCAATTACATTCCATTCCACTGGGGTTGATTCCATCCCTACCATTGCATTCCATTCCAATCCATTCTTTTCCATATCACTCAGGTAGACTCCATTGCATTCCATTCCGTTCCATTCCATTCCATTCCATTCCATAACCCTAAGGTTGATTCCATACCTTTCCATTCAATTCCATTCCATTCCACTGGGGTTGATTCCATTCCATTCTGTTCCATTCCATTCCATTCCATTCCATTCCATTCCATTCCATACCTCACGTGCTGCTTCCATTCCATTCCATTCCACTCATGGTGATTCCATTCCATTCCATTCCATCCATTCCATTACATTGCATTCCATTCCATTCCATTCCACTCATGGTGATTCCATTCCATTTCATTCCATTCCATTCCACTCGGGTAGATTCCATTCCATTACATTACATTCCTTTCAATTCCATTCCATTCCATTTCATTCCATTGCATTCCATTCCATTCAATTCCACTCGCGTTGATTCCATTCCATTCCATTTCATTCCATTCCATTCCATTCCAATCCATTCCATCCCATTTCATTCCACTAGGGTTGATTCCATTCCATTCCATTCCATTCCATTGCATTCCATTCCGTTCCACTCGTGTTGATCCAATTCCAATCCATTCCATTCCATTCCATTCCATTCCACTTCTCGTGATTCCATTCCATTCCATTCCATTCCATTCCATTCCATTCCATTCCATTCTCTTCCATTCCATTCCATTCCATTCCATTCCATTCCTCTCGGGTGGATTCCTCTCCATTCCATACCATTCCATTCCATTTCATTCCATTGCATTCCATTCCATTCCACTCCACTCGGGTTGATTCCATTCCATTCCATTCCATTCTATTCCATTCCATTCCATTCAATTCCCCTCGGGTTGATTAAATTCCATTGCATTTCAATCAGTTACATTCCATTTTATTCTATTCCATTCCATTCAATTCCCCTCGGGTTGATTAAATTCCATTGCATTTCAATCAGTTACATTCCATTCTATTCTATTCCATTCCATTCCACTCTTGTTCATTCCATTCGATTCCATTCCATTCCATTCCATTCCATTCCATTCTCTTCCATTCCATTCCATTCCATTCCATTCCATTCCATTCGGGTTGTTTCCACTCCATTCCATTCCATTCAATTCCACTAGTTTTGTTTCCATTCCGTTTTATTGCTTTCCATTCCATTGCATTCCATTGTAATCCATTCCATTCCATTGCTTTCCATTCCAATGGGGTTGATTCCTTTCTATTCCATTCCATTCCATCCCATTCCATTCCATTGCACTAGGGCTGATTCCTTTCCATACCATTCCATTCTATTCCATTCCATTCCACTCGGGTAGATTCCATTCCATTGCACTCCATTCCATTCCATTCCATTGCAATCCAGTCCATTCCATTCCATTCCACTCAGATTGATTCCATTCCATTCCATTCCACTCAAATTGATTCCATTCAATTCCATTCCATTTCATTTTATTCCATTCCATTCCATTCCACTCACATTGATTCCATTCCATTCCATTCCATTCCATTTCATTCCATTCTATTGCATTCCACTTGAGTTGACTCCATTCCATTCTATTCCTTTACATTCCATTCCATTCCATTCTATTCTATTCTATTCTATTCCATTCCTTTGCATTCTATTCCACCCTGGTTGATTCCATTCTATTCCATTCCATTCCATTCCATTTCATTCCATTCCATTTTATTCCACTCGGGTTGATTCCATTCCCTACCATTCCATTCCATTCCAATTCAATTTTTCCATATCACTCAGGTAGACTCCATTGCATT